>NW_027102854.1:745000-1345000 GCF_036373705.1 Amia ocellicauda
TAGCACCTAATGTGGTCACTTGGTGTTACTTCCTCAATTATTCACCAGGTATATAAGGCGGGCCTGAGAGAGAGAGAAGTGAGAGACAATAGGGTGAGTTATCTGGAAAACAGAGGTAGCTCATAAGGAGAAAGCCAAGACTTATTTATTCCAGACTTTGTTTAAAATAGAATGATTATGTAAGATTAGTTACAACTCCAGTGTGAGTTAGGTTTTGTTTTCAGATTTGTTTTGTTTGAAGTAAACATACAGGCACAGCCCTGTATTTGCAACCTCCTCCCTGGGTCATGACTGGTTTTTACTCCTAAGAAGATCACAGAGAAGACCCGCACATGTGTACAGCCAAGGCGTTTTGTCACATTTGGTGTAGAATGCGGGCAGCACCTCATGAAACCCAGACTGGCTGAGTGAATTTTTTTATCCAAAAAAAAAAAACTACAGGCTGTAATAGCCCAACAGGAAGCGACCAGGGTGCAGCAGGTGGCTCACCAGGATGCTATGCGGATGCATCAGGAAGCACTGCAGGTCCAGCATGATACAAATAAAATGTTTAGAGAAGAGCAGGAAAAGGTGACTAAAGAGCTGAAAGAGAGTGTTGAAGCACTTGCAACCAGGATTGGGCCACAGGGGGCTGCAACCCATTCCACTCCCCGCACCAATCACTTTCTGCAGAAAATGACAAAACAGGACGATGTTGAGGCCTTCCTTATGACCTTTGAGAGGACAGCGGAGAGAGGGATGGCCAAAAGATTCCTGGGCAGGGCTTGTGGCACCTTATCTGGCAGGGGATGCACAGAAAGCGTACTTTGATCTGGAGCTGAAGGACGCCCAGGACTATGATAAATTGAAAGCGGAGATAATGACCCGATTGGGCGTGACCACCGCAGTGAGGGCACATCGGTTTCAGCAGTGGGCCTACCAACCAGGACAACCAATCCGAACGCAGATGTTTGATCTGATCCATCTGGCCAGGAAATGGCTACAGCCAGAGGTCCATTCATCAGCCGAGGTGGTGGAGGCCATAGTCCTTGACAACTACCAACGCTGTTTGCCCAAGGACGTTCGACGCTGGGTTGGCCAGAATGAGGTGCTGTCCGCTGACACCTTGGTGGCCATTGTAGAGCGGTTCTATACAGCCGGAGCAGCAGAGCATGTACAGGAGGTTAAAAACTCATTCCCCAGGCCATGACGAACCAGCGGACCGGGTAAGATGGTTCCAAAGTACTCTGGGAAACATGACGCGCTGGGTTGGAAGAAAAGAGCAAGACTGGGGGGGGCAAAGGTGGGGCCTAAAGCCGAGACTAAGGGTTATAGGGGTCACCATCACAACCAATTGTCTGCTACAATTGTGACAAAGTAGGACATATTGCGGCCCACTGCCCAGGTAGAGAGGAACCAATGCAATGTAATGTGTGTGATATGGGGAAAGAGAAACCGGTATTTTATGCCTGCCCTGTTGGGACGGATGTTTTCATAGGCGGAGTACCTAATCCAAAACACATGTGTACAGTGATAGTCGATGAGAAAGAAGTGGCTGCTCTACTCGACTCTGGCAGTATGGTTACACTGGTCACAGAAAAATTAGTAGCGACCAACAAGCTGGATAGACATCAGGAGCTCAGTATCACATGCACACATGGTGACACACGCCCCTATCCCACAGCCCTTGTAAACATACAGACAGAGGCCGGGAAACTAGATTACGAAGTCGGTGTGGTACCCAACATGCCATATGATGTGATACTGGGACGATATTTTCCTAATTTTGGAAAACTAGATAGAAAACATAGTAAATTGGAAATGCACACTGAAAACTGTAAGCCAGAAGTTGCCTCGATCCCACAACTAGAGCTAAAAGTAGACCTGGTTCCAGTTGAGTCGACAGTGAAGGTTTTGGTTGGGGAAAATTAAACTGAAAACATAGGGGTGGAATGTAGTGACGTAGATGACCCTATGGAGGGTGAGGAACCCAGCACTAGCAGGGTGGGTGAGAATCCATTCATAGAGACCCCTGAAGCTGACAATGTAGAAGTGTCAGTGTTAGAGGGACTCCCCACTGATTTTGGCAGCGCACAGGTGCGAGATCTCACTCTACACTATGCTAAAGAAAATGTGAAGGTAGTAAATGGGACCCCTATGACTACTGCAGACCCGCCAACAGCTTATCCTTATTTTATGGTAAAAAATGACCTATTGTACCGTGTAAATAAGATAGGGGTGGACATTGTGGAGCAATTGCTAGTTCCCACCCCATTCAGACGAACAGTTCTCAATCTGGCACATGGGCATATCCTGGGGGGACATCTGGGGATGGACAAAACCAAGGATAGACTCCTGAGGAGGTTTTACTGGCCAGGCGTACATGCAGACGTGACAGAACATTGTAGCTCATGTCCTGAATGTCAACTACATGCTCCTAAACCAGCCTTCAGAAGCCCACTGGTCCCTTTGCCCATCATAGAGACCCCCTTTGCTAGGATAGCTATGGATGTGGTGGGACCTCTCCCGAAATCAGCCAGAGGGCATCAGTATATACTGGTTATTTTGGATTATGCCACCAGGTACCCAGAAGCCATTCCACTGCGGACCATGGCTTCAAAAGGTATTGCAAAAGAGCTAATGTTGATGTGTAGTAGGGTGGGGATACCGAGGGAGATATTAACAGATCAGGGCACACCCTTTATGTCTAAGGTTATGACCGATCTGTGTAAATTGTTGCAGGTTAAGCAGTTGAGAACATCAGTCTACCACCCACAAACAGATGGGTTGGTTGAGAGATTTAATAGGACCCTGAAGTCCATGCTAAGAAAGGTAATCGATAAGGATGGGAAAAATTGGGAATTCATGCTGCCCTACTTGATGTCTGCCATTAGGGAAGTCCCACAGGCTTCCCTGGGCTTTTCGCCTTTTGAACTGTTATATGGGAGGCACCCCAGGGGGATATTAGACATAGCCCGTGAAACGTGGGAACACGAGTCCACTCCTTTCCGGAGTGTAGTCGAGCACATCAATGCTATGCAAGAGAGAATAGCCACAGTCACTCCCATTGTGAGAGAGCACCTAAGGCAGGCACAGGAACACCAACAATTCGCCTATAATCGTCAGGCTACACTGAGGGTGTTCCAGCCTGGTGATAGGGTGTTGGTGTTGGTTCCCACTGTAGAATGTAAATTTCTGGCTACGTGGATGGGACCTTATGAGATTATAGAGCGAATACGGGAAGTGAACTATAAGGTTCAGCAACCCGGCCGCCGACCCCCAGAACAAATATATCATGTCAACTTAATAAAAGCCTGGAAGGACAGGGAAGTGTTGATGTTGACTTACCCCCCTCAGCCACTAGGGACACCGAAGGTGAATATTGCAGCTGCCTTGTCACCTGACCAGTTGAAGGAGGTGAACGACTTGATAATACGTAATAGGGAAGTTTTCTCAGGCATACCGGGGCGTACCCATTTAGTCGCTCACAACATTGTGTCTCTCCCAGGAAAGAAGGTAAATATGAGGCCTTACAGGGTACCAGAAGCTCGCAGGAACACTATTAGAAATGAGGTTAAGGAAATGCTGGAGGCAGGGGTTATTGAAGAATCCCACAGTGAGTGGTCCAGCCCTATAGTCATGGTTTCCAAACCTGATGGCTCCTGGAGATTCTGTAATGATTTTAGAAAGGTTAATGAAATTTCAAAGTTTGATGCATACCCAATGCCCCGAGTAGATGAATTGTTAGAGAATATTGGGAATGCTCGCTATATTTCAACTATTGACTTAGCCAAGGGCTACTGGCAGATTCCCTTGACCCCGGGTGCCAAAGAAAAAACAGCCTTTGCAACCCCAGATGGTCTGTTTCACTACACAGTGATGCCCTTTGGCCTGCATGGTGCTCCTGCCACCTTTCAAAGGTTGATGGACCACATACTTAGACCACACAGGACGTATGCGGCAGCATATTTAGATGATGTGGTCATTCACAGTCCAGATTGGGAATCACATTTGTCTCAGCTCCAAGCGGTATTGGATTCAATACATGCAGCAGGCCTGATGGCTAATCCAACCAAATGCAATTTGGGGTTGGAAGAGGCCAAATACTTGGGCTATACAGTAGGGAGGGGTATGGTGAAACCCCAAATATCTAAGGTTGAAGCCATAAACTCTTGGCCTAGGCCTGTCAATAAAAAGCAGGTTAGGGCATTTTTAGGGTTAACTGGGTATTACCGGAGGTTTATTCCCAACTATGCTACCTTAGCGGCCCCTCTGACTGATATGACTAAGGCTACAGAACCCAATATGGTTAGATGGGGTGATACAGCAAACCGGGCTTTCCGGAGCCTACAGGAGGCGCTCTGCCGCAACCCCGTTTTAATGGTACCTGACTTTCAGAAAGAATTTATAGTCCAGACGGACGCCTCTGAGGTGGGGATCGGAGTGGTTTTGTCCCAAAGAATGGGTGATCACGAACACCTGGTGTTGTTCCTTAGCAGAAAGTTGGAATCCAATGAAATAAATTATTTGGTAGTTGAAAAAGAATGTTTGGCAGTGAAGTGGGCTTTGGACAGTCTTCGATACTATTTGTTGGGCAGGCACTTCACCCTGATCACTGACCATGCCCCCCTCACTTGGATGCATCGTTCGAAAGACAGGAATGCCCGTGTGATGAGGTGGTTTTTGAGTCTCCAACATTTTCATTTCACCCTGCAGCACAGGCCAGGGAAGGCCATGGGGAATGTTGATGGGCTGTCCCGGGTGCATGCTTTTTTGCGGCTGTCGCTCGACCTATGGGGTCGCAGCTGGGGGGGAGGATGTGGGACCAACCAAGGGGCAGGGTCATACATGGCAGATATGTCAGGCCAGGTCTGCTGCAAGGTCTGCACTCTAGGGAAGAAAACCGACCCTAGACAACTACACTCCCCAGAAACCCTCAGGCAGCCTAATGTGGTCACTTGGTGCTACTTCCTCAATTATTCACCAAGTATATAAGGCGGAAAGATAGAGTCAAGCTAGAAGGTCAGGCCAGAAGCTAGTTTGATTTCTGTTTGTTATTTACGATGAGAACCTTGGAAACAATGTCAAACGGTATGACCTACGTGCCTGTTCCCTAAAACCATGTGTAGACCTATGGACTCTGTTCTATAATGATATATGTTCTGCTTAGTTAGCCTTTAAGATAACATAGTAATGACTTTCTAGCATGTATGCATGTATGTATGTATATATATATATATATATATATATATATATATATATGTATGTATGAATGTATGTATGTCCAATTGCTATGACAATACAAATGAATTGAATTGAGAGGGAGAGAGAGAGAGAGAGAGAGAGAGAGAGAGAGAGAGACAGACAGACTGAAAAACAGACAAACAGACACACACACACACACACAGACATACACACACACACACAGAGCCAGCCAGCCAGCCAGCTCAGCGATGACATCACGAGCCTCTCTCAGCTGACTGCTATGACATCACAGAGCACGTACATTCCGTTGCTTGCCGTCTGACAACCACTCAGTCACTGCCAGCCAGACTGGCTGGCTGGCTGGATGTGGGGGATGCTTGCTGCTGCTGCGTACCTTAGCAAGCTTATTTGCTTGACCGGCCTTCCAACTCCTCTGCCCACATGCCCACCTATGCCCGATCTGCTGTTCACCTGGTCACAGCTCCGCCCCAACAAGGCAGATTCTCCCAAAAATGGTACAAACTGATCCACGTTCCCCTCCACGGAAAGCTTTAGCCCAAAATAAGGGACAAATTCTGTAACAACATAATGGATGCCCACCCAACCTGTGACAAAACTGAGAAAAAAGAAAAACGCCAGTCCTCCTGGGGGAGGGACACACAGCCACCCTGGCTGCCCAATATGTCAGCGCCTACCACAGCCTGAGGGACACAGTGACACACGAGCACCGGCTGTAAATATAATGTAAATACTTGTTTGTTATGCATGTCATTGTATTTCAAAAAAGGAATCTGGAAATGGTATACCTATTTTCTTTATTTGTATGTATTAAAGATCAGATTTTTTTACATTTTCATTTTCTGTACTTCATTACATCTTATTGTGATTCATAATTCTATTATTTATTTTCCGTGTAGATGTATGTATGTATGTATGTATGTATGTATGTATGTATATGTATGTATGTCCAATTGCTTTGACAATACAAATGAATTGAATTGAGAGGGAGAGAGAGAAAGAGAGAGAGAGAGAGAGAGAGAGAGAGAGAGAGAGAGAGAGAGAGAGAGAGAGAGAGAGGAATATGAGCTCCTAAAAAACATTTGTTTTTATACATAAGCGGATTTAATTTGTCATTTACAAATGAATATATAGCACTATAAACATACACAGAAGACATGGAATAGAAATTCAGAAGAAAAAGTATTCAAAAAATAATAATTTTAAGAGAAACACAAAAAGAAGAAAGCAGAGAGACAGTTCAGGAAGAAAAGTCAGAAAAGAAAAGCTGAAGACAAGAATTGGAGGTAAGACCTTTCACCTATAGAGACAAATAATTAAACAAAAAAATATGTATTAATAAAATAAATAAGCATTCTCAGTAGTTGACTCAGCCAATGAAAATGCAGAGCTCCAATTTGAATAGAGTGACAGTAGGAGAGAGCCCAACTGCCACTGAGACTGATACAAATCTATCGAACAGCAGTCTGACTGCAGAGCTGCCTTTTGAAATCCGATACCCTGAAGACATTCGCTCTGCACAGGCTAAGAAGGACTACAAACAAGCTGTGATGAGAGCATCTCCTGAGACCCTCATTCTAGACTACACCGGTAAAGGAGAAAACAGGGTCAAGAACAATCTACTGTTCTACACTCAGTACCCCACCGCCTTTCACAAAACCCTGTGCCAGACATACGCCAATAACAACAAGAGGGGCATTAGCAGAGGCAGGCAGATCTCAGTGCTGGTAGAGAAAGACACAGACAGTGTGATGCTCACTTTTAATGTATACCACAACGGGACCATCATGGTGCAGGACAGCGAGAGCAGCCTGGACCAATTAGCTCTCGGCTTCCACACCTCAAAGCAGGAGACTGAGGTAGTTAAACACGAGCCAGAGCCGGCCACCCTGCAGTCTGCCCCCAGCCACACGGAGCCAGACAGTGCCCCATCTCCCACAGACTGCCCCCCTGTCTCCCCAAAACTCTCCAGCAACATTAAAACACTAAAGGAATGCCTATCAGTGCTGGAGCTGAAGTTTGCGGAGTTCAGGGACTAAAGATGCACCACAAGGCTGAGATCCATGAGCTGAGAGCAGCAGTGAGAGACCAGGAGGAGCAGAGCCAAACCCTGAGGACGGAGCTGCACAGAGCGAGGGAGGAGCTGACCAGGACACCCCAGCACAGCCAGCTGAGGAGCCTGCAGAGCCAGCTGGAGAAGCTAAGAGAGGAGCACAGAGACTGCACTGCACTGACCCCACAACACCTACAACCCCTGACGCACCCACTGATGCACCCACTGATCCACCCACACTCCCCACCACTCCTGACACCCCCACTATCACCAGACCTGCCACTAATACACAAACCCCTGAAACGCCACTCCCCTAAAACACACCCGCTGCCCCCACCACTCCCGACGCAAAACCCGGAGTGGCAGGTCAACACAGAGGTGGTCATTCTGAGCGACTCCAATGGGAAGTTCCTGGATGAGAGGCGCCTCTTCCCTGGGCGAAAAGTGAAAAAGCTTTGGTGCCCGACAGCACAGAGAGCCCTGGAGCTGCTCTCCAAGAGGAGGCTGTGCCAGGTCAAACACATCCTCATCCACACCGGCACTAACGACCTGAGTGCCCGCAGGGGCGATGTGGCCTCAGCCCTGAGACAGGTGGCAAAGAAAGCCACAGAGGAATTCCAAACTGCCAAAATCACCATCTCCACACTGCTGCCCCGCACAGACGTGCCCCTGCACATCATCCAGGCCATCAACGCAGAAGTATCCCGAAGATGTGCCCTCCTCCCCAACGTCCACCTGGCACACCACTGAGACATCCAGCCACATCACCTGTATGACCACGTCCACCACAACAAGACGGGTGTGAGGAAGGTCCGTTTTTAGTGTTTCTCTGAACACATCCAAGCTTACCTAGGCGCTACATATTATTTTCAATTACCCGTAATTCTGATCTGTATTTTGGCTTGTTAATAGAAGTTATTGAAGTTGGACTCCTAATTCAAAATAACCAATATGTATCTCAACGTAATTTACTGACAGACATCACTCTTTATCACTTTCACTTTTGAAGGAACTGCTTTGTATTCTGTGTATTGTTTTATTGTAGTGCTGCTTCCTTTCTTGGCCAGGTTTTACTTGCAAAAGTGATTTTATTCTCAATGTAAGCTCAAAGTCAAATAGTTTAAATAAGAAAACAATGTATTGAAATGAGAACATCATGAACCTGTGTAATTGTGCTGAAGGACAAGCACTGAAAGCAGAGAGAATTTTGTGTTTGGCATTGAATAGCCTTAAAGAAAACTATGCCGTTTTTGGAAACTTTCATATTTAAGTTGAATGTAGGCAAAAACATTCCAGTCACTCTGAAGAGAGAATACAGTTTACTGTTCGAATAAGTAGCCCCTGAATTGAAGATAAAAATCAAAAGTGCTGTTCGTAATTAGTTTACACTTTTACATCAGATGTCTTGTTTTTGCGTTCCAAATTGAGGAGTTGTGGCATATAATGTAAATGAAGTTACTTCACTAGTAGTGCGATTTCTACGTTGTGTATGTGTGTTTGTATATATGAACTCATACATTTTTTAAAGATTGTATTTGGAAAACAAATTCAGGTATAGCACGTGTCCCCCTTTTGAATGGGTTCTATATATAACATTTTAAAACGAATGGTTCTGTGTAGAACGCTATGTTTGGGGGTTCTTCATGTAACCCCTTTGAAGGGGTTCTACATAGAACCATAAAGGGATCCACCAGAGCGATTACTCGAGGAACCCTTTATGGTTCTGTGCAGAACAATTTCTTCTAAGAGTGTGGAGTGTCGCCACACAATTTCTCTCAGAGGGCTTTTGACCAATGGCAATCCAATCCTGAATGACGTCACCACTATCCTGTTGTACTTTATGGGAGAGATGTATTAAGTAGTTTATAATGAGAAGAATAACAATAATCACCTGTTTTTCATAGGTTTTGTATCCATGGTCTCCTTCATATTAGGAAAGGAAGTTGATCCATAGCCTACTCAGAGACAACTGAGAGTTGGTCTCTGAGCAGCAGCACAAAGGGGTCGAGTCTCTCAATGTCCGTGTGTTGGAGATATTCCACCATATTGGTCCCAGCCTTTAAAACAATGTTAAAGAAGATGTTAAAGATATTGTAGAAATATATTGCAGAAGAGCAGAACTACAATCACACTTTTTCAATGCTATTGCTGTTTTCTACCTCCCTGGTGAGGTACCAATGCGGGAAGTTTGAGAGAGTATTTCTAAAATGTGTATGATCCAATACACACAGTTATTTAAAAAGCTGACGTCTTGTACATGCTCACCAGAACCAAGCCTAATTAAATAACACATTTAATATTAAATAAGTACATGTGCAGTAGCCACTTGGACAATTACAGATCCCCAGGTCAAAACACAACAGAAAGACATGGAAGATCGTATTTTCAAATCACATCTGTGGCCCCCCTAACTGTAATTTGGTATTAGTGGGTCAAAGGATTTATTTGGTTCAAGTGATAATAAGATCATATTTTGAAAACAAGCACTACAGGATGTCATATTTAAAATGACTGTGAGTACCTTTCTTTAGTGACGGTTCTGAGGGGGGCAGGGATTAGTTGAGTGTGCTAATTGGAGCTGTGAAGTGTGCAGAGAAAATACAAATGTTTTCTTTTAATATGAAAACAAAGAACTTTTTTTTAACACCGACCTGGGATTGTGTTTCTTTCCAAGTTTCCTTATTGTTTCTGAGAAGAGACTGTTCACTTGCAAAGTGAACTGGACCCGTGTGACTCGCAGGTAAGGAGAGCCCGTGTTGAACTAAGATGGCTACAGTGAGTTTTCCTGGACAAAGCTCGGGCAAAGGATAGCGCAGAGTGCACCTGCACCTGAGATTGTGTTGAGAAGCTTTGTGATAAGAGCAGGTAAAGAGGGAAAAGAAACACAAGTATTTTCTTTGTTTGAAGAACACATTTTGTTTTAACTGAAACGGGACTACAACTTTTGAAAGGGAAATAGTTGCTAGTGCACTGTATTTTTATTGAGTTTATTAGAAGAAAAAAAGCTTATATTTTGGACAGAACGAACTCGTTTGGCATGCAACTAGCAGCAAACGATGAGAAGCAAACAAAACAGTTAGCAAGTTAGCAAGTTACAGGCTGTCCTAGGTCCGGGGGTGCTTATGGTTGTTTATGGGTTCCCTTACCTTAGCCAGTGTCATGTACGGGTGTCCGTACCTTACTGGAGTGTTTGTTTTTATTATAATATATATACATAATATAATATATAATAATGTAATATTTCAGATAAATCGTCACAGTGAGTGACACCAGCATTATTGGTTTTTTGAGAAATAAAAAAACAGAATGTAGAGAAGAAAATGTTGGAAGGAAGTTGGGAGAAAGTCTGGTCTCCGAAGGAGCACCGGGACTGGTGGAAGCAACAACAACCAGATAAGACAGAGAAAGGAATTGTGATATTGTGTCAGGTTGGTGAGAATCAAGAAAAGAAAATAACAGAAATGGAAGATCATCATAAACAGTAATGTGAATTGAGAGAAGAAGTTGTGAAAAATACGATAGAATTAATAGAACTACAAGGCAAATTAGAAGGGCAAGAAAAGTGGTCAGAAAAGGTGAAGGTGTAGGTGCGCGATGTGCTGCCGTGTTAGGAGCGCGTCGCGACACAGATCACTCCAAGGACGACAGGCCCGATTGGGATGATTTAGATCGCAAAGCATGGGAATATGAAAAAGGAGGTTTTGCTAGCGCTCCTCCCCCATATAATCCGGAATATAAATCAATCACTGATTTTGGTTATAATAATACATTGTATCCAGATCTGACCGCTCTGAAAACGGTCCCAGCTGCACCCATGCAAGTCAAAACTAGACAGAGTAAAGAGGAAGGTCAATCAATAGTCTATACGACTAAAACCCATGTCCCCTTCTCCCCAGGAGAAAAATAAATGATATGGGCGTCCCTCCCAAAATTAAAACCAAACCAGGGTAACACAACTTTTTGGGATATTCTAGATGAAAAGATGGTTATTCACCTCCTTCACCCGCACGATGTACACATCATCGTGAAGGCTAAATGTCCGCCCAACATTTGGATACAGTTACTACGAGAATATCAGACCGGGGAGTGGGCTAATGTAGCCTCTACAGATGAGGAGGAAATAACAGAACTTTTTCACAATGGATCAAGAAAACTGAGATAGTGAAATAATGAAATAATCGAGTGGGATTATTTGACATTTTATTCTAAATAATCATAAGCTTAAATAATAAGTTATAAGGGCTGTTTGAGACACTGCAGGGTCAATAAAACATGCCACAGATCGGATATCTGAATTATCTTTAGATATCAATGTGTATGTGCTTTGTGTGTTTATGTATATGTATAGTTTGAAGGTGATATAAGGTAAATGTCTATGTTTTGGCAATCATTTTAGAATTATATTTAAAAATGTAACAACAGATTTATCATATTCATGAGGATCTTTGGCTCTATACAGAGTGCCTCAAGCATCAGAAATCAGAAAGAAAGACTATTATAAGAAAAGTAATCCAAAATATACATTGAATAAACAGATGGATAATAATAGTAATACATAAATAGTCATGGTGTCTCCACAAGAAGAACCAGAATTTGTTTGTTAAACATCATGTTATGGACAAGCTCTGTCAAAAGTCAAATTCAAGGAAACGAAAGGCTAGAAGAGAGCCTGGTGCAGCCCTGACAGCCTGTGAAAGCAGGAGAATGTAAACAGTCTGGTGACATGTTACAGTCTTTCAGAAAATGTTTGGTTATTGGTGCCTAGCATATAATACCTGAAATGAAAGTCAAAGTAGACCATGGTTTTAAGATGAGTGATGTAGGAAAAGGGTAAGATACCGCAGAAGTATAAGATTACAACTATAGAATAAGTAAGCTCAAGTAATATAAAATGCTTTACAGGAGAAAAGTAAGAATGGAAAGGGAGAGTAAAAGAGAAGGTGTCCTAGGATTATGGGAATCATTATTGAGATCAATGGCCTATTGGCTAATATTTTGTTAGGTACATATATGACTTCAATAAACGAATAATGGAGTGACATCTGTATAAATATAAATAAAACATATTGATAAAAAAACCTGAATACATTTCTTGTAAGAAATTAAGAATAGGAGAAAGAATAGCTGTTAGAATGCAGAGCAATGTTAACCAAAGTTGAAGAGGGTTTGAGTAAGTTGACGAGGGTCTGAGTAAGTTGATAAGGCTTGGGAAGCAGGAAAAGGTGAGTTTGATGTGTGTGAGACAAATGTGCTGCCACTTTTAGCACAGAGAGCTTCTGATGGTGATTGAATGAAACGTGGGAAAATAAATAAACTTGATGTAGGATAAATGAATAAATAATTGAATGAGATATGAGCCGCAGAGACCTCCCACATTGGAAAGTGGACTACAGCAGATAATCCTCTCCTCTCCCAGGGCAGGGTGATTAAGTGGGGACGCGTGTGAAGAGTGCAGGTGGACCCAGGTGAGTTGTGAAAGAAAGAAGAAACAAAAATAATAAGGCACGCGTGCAAACAATCAAAATAATACTAAGTGAATAACAAATTAAACAATAAAGTGAAAGATAATCAACACACAAAATAATGGCAATATAGAACCAAACAAAATACACAAGCCATATTGCATAAAGTGAAGTGAAATATAAATATAATAAGTAATGGTGATTAAGGAGCTAATTAACACCGTCCGTGACATTTACATTGGTTGGGTGTGTGGATACCAGTAATAATTTTTGTTTTATTGAAATACAAAATAATTCTATTTTTCCGAAGTGCTGAACTTTAATACAGTCTAGAAAGATTAATATTTTTTGTCTTGGGCTATATTATTATTACCATAGTTTTTCTATTGTATAAGTATCTTGGAGTAGAGGCATAGGTGGGCATGTGGGCAGAGGAGTAGGAAGGCCGGTCAAGCAAATAAGCTTGCTAAGGTACGCAGCAGCAGCAAGCAGCCCCCACATCCAGCCAGCCAGCCAGTCTGGCTGGCAGTGACTGAGTGGTTGACAGACGGCAAGCAACGGAATGTACGTGCTCTGTGATGTCATAGCAGTCAGCTGAGAGAGGCTCGTGATGTCATCGCTGAGCTGGCTGGCTGACTGGCTGGCTGGCGGGCTGGCTGGCTCTGTGTGTGTGTGTGTTTGTGTGTGTGTCTGTTTTTCTGTTTGTCAGTCTGTCTGTCTGTCTGTCTCTCTCTCTCTCTCTCTCCCTCTCAATTCATTTGTATTGTCAAAAGCAATTGGACATACATACATTCATACATATATATATATATATATATATATATATATATATACATACATACATACATGCTAGAAAGTCATTACTATGTTATCTTAAAGGCTAACTAAGCAGAACATATATCATTATCGAACAGAGTTCATAGGTCTATACATGGTATTAGGGAACAGGCACGTAGGTCATTCTGTTTGACATTGTCTCCAAGGTTCTCATTGTAAATAACAAAGAGAAATCAAAATACCTTATGGCCTCCTGACCTTCTAGCTTGACCTTATCTTTCTTAAGTATACAAGAGAGAAAAACAGTTGTGAGAAAAGAATTTCTAACTTTCCTTCCACACATACATACATACATACATACATACATACATAAATACATACATACATACAAACCAGAGGCATGCAAAAAAATATAAAGAGGAAGAAAATGTTGTATAGCACATACAAAAGGGATGGTGATGAAACAAAATACATAGAATATGTTGAGCTGCAAAGAGATCTTAAGAAAGGGATCAGGAAAGCAAAGAGGGAAATAGAAAGAAACATAGCTCTTGGAGCTACAACCAATGCAATGAGCTTTTTTCAAAATTACAACAGCAAGCGGTCAATTAAGGAGGAGGTGAAACAGATAAAGGGCAAAAATTGAGGTATCTTGGAAAACGAACAAGATGTGGCAAATATTCTAAATGAGTATTTCACAGAGGTTTTTACAAAAGAAAAAACAGATGACATGCCACAGGTTGACAATCAATCCAGTCAAACCCTAAGAGAGATCAGGATAAATGAGGAGGAGGTACTAAAGGGACTAGCAGAATTAAAATCAAACAAATCACCTGGGCCAGATGGGATATTTCAAACAGTACTTAAAGAAATGAGGGAAATTATGTATAGGCCGTTAACTCGATTATTTCAAATGACACTTAGAACAGGGGATGTTCCCACTGACTGGAAGACAGCAAATTTCATACCAATCCACAAGAAAGGGGACAAAACTGAGCCAGGAAATTACAGACCAATCAGTCTCACCTGCATCACCTGTAAAATGTTGGAAAAAATGATTAGACAGAAAATAGAGGAGCATCTCAATGAAAACCATATTCTTGGAGATAGTCAACATGGGTTTAGACGAGGCAGATCATGTCTTACTAACTTAATACATTTTTTTGAACATGCAACTGCAGCTGTAGATCACGTGAAAGCATATGATATGATATACTTAGATTTCCAAAAAGCTTTTGATAAGGTTCCACACCAAAGACTGATCCTCAAATTGGAAGCTGTAGGCATTCAGGGTCATGTAAGTAGATGGATTATGAACTGGTTGATGTATAGGAAACAGATTAGAGGAGTCACTTCTAACTGGAGTGAGGTTGTTAGTGGAGTTCCACAGGGATCAGTACTAGGGCCTTTGCTTTTTCTAATCTATATTAATGATCTGGACTCTGGGATACTTAGCAACCTTGTCAAATTTGCAGATGATACTAAAATAGGTGGCTTAGCAGATACAATCTTGGCAGCACATGCTATTCAGAGGAACTTAGATAAATTCAGTTGTGGGCTGACACCTGGCAAATGAAATTCAATGTGGACAAGTGCAAGGTAATACATGCAGTAAAACAAAAATGTCCACTATAATTACACTATGGGAGGTACAGATATAGATTAAGTAATGCATGAGAAAGACCTAGGAATCTATGTGGATTCACTTTCTCCATCCAAACAATGTGGGGAAGCAATACAAAAGGCATACAGAATGCTAGGGTATATCGTCAAAAGTGTAGAATTTAAAACAAGGGAAGTAATGTTAAGACTGTACAATGCGCTAGACCTCATCTGGAATACTGTGTACAGTTCTGGGCACCACACTTCAAGAAGGATATTGCTGCTTTAGAGACAGTTCAGAGGAGAGCAACCAGACTTATTCCAGGTCTGAAGGGAAAGTCCTACTCGGAGAGACTGAGGGAACTGAACCTTTTCACCCTGGAACAGAGGAGATTACGTGGGGACTTGATCCAAGTCTTCAAAATCATGAAAGGTTCCTCAAACTAGAGGAGCTTTTCCAGATCAGCAGGGACACACGCACCAGGGGACAACAAATGGAAATTGGGCTTCAAGGCATTCAAGATGGAAAGTGGTAGAAGCTGAAAGTTTGGGAACATTTAAAAATAGACTGGATAGGATCCATGGATCACTTAGATATTAATGGACACCAAACGAGCATGATGGGTCGAATGGCCTCCTCTCGTTTGTAAACTTTCTTATGTTCTTATGTTCTTATGAATGTTCCCTAAGCATGTTTCAAATGTTCCCTAATTTATGTTACAAATGTGCCTTAGCACCTCTCTCTCTCTCTCTCTCTCTCTCTCTCTCTCTCTGTCTCAATTCAGTGCATTTGTATTGTCAAAGCAATTGGACATGCATACATACATACATACATATATATGGAAAATAAACAATATGTGTACATCTCTGCATTAATGGTGCCCTAACAGATGTGCAAGTTACATGACAGACAGACAGACAGACACTCACACACACTTTCACACACACACACACACACACTTTCACAGACAGACAGACAGACACACACACACACACACACACACACACACTTGTATACCTGACACGTATAGAAGACTGGATAGGGAGATATAAATAGCAATGGGGAGACTCTTGTACTTGGTGTGGCTCTATCCATATAGTGGGGCCAGCAGCCACTTAGCAGGTGTAGCAATAGAAGCTCAGCCTGGGGAGACTGGATTTAGCATTTCCTCTCCATTTTGATAACTATCCTTAATCATTTCTGCAAAATACTTCTATGATACCTATGTATGTTTTTTACTTGTACTATATTATACTATCAAGTATCAGTGTACACATACAATGTGACCTGTTACATTAATACAGAGGCCACGGAAGGCCAGATCAGTAATAGCCACTGTCCCCTGATATTACACTTTTTTACAATCACTTTGGCACTCATTTCAGAACCTTGATGTCATTTTTCAAAACTCTAGACACTAAACTCACACCCGATGATCAAAATGCACATTTTTCAATTGCTTGGATACAATACACATCAACCTCAGATCATTTGTTCATTGAACTAAAATGATACAACTTAACGTCAAAGTATTACCATTTCAAAATGCAATTCACACATTACATCTGAGATCACTGTCTATTCATTTCATTACAAAGATCTAACTATCAATTGATACAGCTGCTCAAAATGATAAGTGACTGTTGCATTACTCTTAATTCATAGTTTTATGGAAACTGACGAACAGTATTCCATGTTTCGATCATGAAAGTTTCAGGATAATGAGATCCATTGACACCAATAACCGAGGAGCATGAACCAGTTGGACTACATTATCTATGGATGTAATATTTCATCATCATTCATCATCATGTAGCACTTTTCCACACCATGTTTTCAGTGTGGAAGGAAAGTTAGAAATT
This sequence comes from Amia ocellicauda, assembly GCF_036373705.1. Classification (NCBI taxonomy): domain Eukaryota; kingdom Metazoa; phylum Chordata; class Actinopteri; order Amiiformes; family Amiidae; genus Amia; species Amia ocellicauda. Next base: position 761,960 of record NW_027102854.1, read on the forward strand.
CTTTCTCTAATACCTGTTTTTCTCTCTTGTATACTTAAGAAAGATAAGGTCAAGCTAGAAGGTCAGGCCAGAAGGTAGTTTGATTTCTGCTTGTTATTTACGATGAGAATCTTGGAGACAATGTCAAACAGTATGATTGAAGTGCCTGCTCCCTAATCCATGTGTTGATCTATGAACTCTGTCCTATAATGATATAAATTCTGCTTAGCTAACTTTTAAGATAACATAGTAATGACTTGATTATAACCAGCTCTTTGATTTTTGTGTATAAAAGCTCTGACTGTTAAAATGAAGGCAGAGCGACTTTGGGATCTTCTTGAATCACTGTTCCTCTCCACGCTGCGTGTATTAAAGGCATTGCAACTAACGCTCCAACCTGGTTGAAGATGATTGTTCTTCCACATCAGATTTGACATTACTGTATGTATGCAGGCCCTTGTAATTGCTTTTCCAATACTGCCAACTGGTTATTGATGATTGATTTCACATTGTGGTACGAGTATCGAGTGAAATGAGTGCTATCCACCCGAGCAACACAGTGATAACATGGAGCCGGCAGGTCATCCAGGTCACAATAGAGGTCAAGCAGTGGGAGGAGGAAGACGTGGTGGTCAAAGGAATGGAAGGGGACATGCACCCCTTCTGAGAGGTGGTCGTGGGCCTCGTCATAGAGGAGGGCTTAGGCCTCACCAGAGAGGCAGCCATGGGCCTCATTTGAGAGGTGTTGGGGGAACGTGGTAGAGGACAAGGCCACGGACCAGACAGCGGCAGCAACAGCAAATAGTGTCCAGTGAAATCCGAGAAATAGTTGTAGAACATGTTGTAAATCATGGCATGACCATGACTGAGGCAGCTACAATGATTCAATCAAACCTCAGAATCAACTCAGGATCAACTGTGGCCTCAATCATCAGAAATGTCCGTACTGAGAAGCGGCAAGTCTTCAGCATGCACTAAACATTAGGCTACTCTCAATTGTCAAATGACTGTATACTGCATACCAATGTGTAGCACAGAGTATAGTGTGCCTTTTGAAGAAATGCAGACAGAGTGAAGCAGCTGATGACTGAGTATGTTCAGGTATGTTCAGTTTCAAGATGCCTCTTGTGAAAAATGGTTGTGAGAACCTGAACCTGAACACAGGGCTGATGGAAATTTAGAAGTACAGTAATCAATCCTTTGTTTTGCTTTTTACACTAAGCCAGGTGAGGAACACTGCAGTTGACATTTTACTGTAGTTTTGTTCGTTTTTGTAGCTAATTATTGTTGCATGGATTCAAAGAAACCTATGGTGTGATTTGATTGTATTGCATCAATACATTTCAGATTTTGTTCAATGATTCCACTGTGTCTGTAGTATTCTCTCTACTAGTCCTTTTACAGTGATGTATTTATGTGTAGTACCATAATGAAACATGTATCACATATTTTGTACTACAATATTTAATGATTGTACGAACAACTACACAGTGAAACTATCGGTATCTTCTGTGTTACTATGTTACTATGGTATTTCATGATAAATGAGTTATTTGAACCAACAAGTCTGCAAGTGCTAGGTTTCTTTAAAGATATGAATGCACAATGCAATGTTTTGAACATTGGACAGCCTGTGTTACAAGTGATGACCGTTTTGAGTTTTGTGTCTAGTTTTGAAAAATGACATCAAGGTTCTGAAATGAGTGACAAAGTGATTGTAAAAAACTGTATATTCATCCTATTTAATGTGCTCTTTTAAAATGTACTTTTCTTTTTTATGTTGCCATTTCTGTTCTACCAATGTTTCAGTTGTTAGCCAAAGATTGACAGAGTACATCTCATACACACAGGCCAGACAGCAAAGATTTATTTTTGAAATTCAATTACAAATGCTGCATGAACTCATCAATACGATTAGAGCTCCTGAAAGCAATATAACTAACTCACTCTACAGCATCTCATTAGCAGTGAAAAGAAACCAAGAAAGTTGGGACAGTCGACTGTTTACCACTATGTAACATCACCTTTTCTTTTAATAACACTTATTAAGCACTTGGGCACTGAAGACACCACTTGGTTAAGTTTAGCAAACGGGATTTTCCCCCATTCATCCATTATGCATTTCCTCAGCTGCGCAACTGCACAGGGCCTTCGTTGTCTTAATTTGCACTTCATAGTGCGCCACACATTCTCAATTCGGAGACAGGTCAGGACTGCAGGCAGGCCATGCTAGCACCCGCACTCTCTGCCTATGCAACCATGCGCTTGAAATCTGGGCAGAATGTGGTTTGGCGTTATCCTGCTGAAAAATGCAGGTACGTCCCTGGAAAAGACGATGTCTGGATGGCAGCATATGTTGCTCCAAAATGTGTACATCTCTTTCTGCAAAAATGGTGCCCTCACAGATGTGCGAGTTACATGACAGACACTCATACACACTGTCACACCCATACACACACAAACACACACTTTCACAGACAGACAGACACACGCACACACACACACACACACACACACACACTTTCACAGACAGACAGACAGACACACACACTTTCACACACAATCACTTTCACAGACAGACACACACACACACTTTCACACAGAGACAGACACACACACACTTACATACATACATACATACATACATACAGTGAGGGAAAAAAGTATTTGATCCCCTGCTGATTTTGTACATTTGCCCACTGACAAAGAAATTATCAGTCTATAATTTTAATGGTAGGTGTATTTTAGCAGTGAGAGACAGAATAACAACAAGAAAATCCAGAAAAACGCATTTCAAAAAAGTTATAAATTGATTTGCATGTTAATGAGGGAAATAAGTATTTGATCCCCTATCAATCAGCAAGATTTCTGGCTCCCAGGTGTCTTTCATACAGGTAACGAGCTGAGATTAGGAGCACTCTCTTAAAGGGAGTGCTCCTAATCTCAGCTCGTTACCTGTATAAAAGACACCTGTCCACAGAAGCAATCAATCAATCAGATTCCAAACTCTCCACCATGGCCAAAGAGCTGTCCAAGGATGTCAGGGACAAGATTGTAGACCTACACAAGGCTGGAATGGGCTACAAGACCATCACCAAGCAGCTTGGTGAGAGGGTGACAACAGTTGGTGCGATTATTCGCAAATGGAAGAAACACAAAATAACTGTCAGTCTCCCTCAGTCTGGGGCTCCATGCAAGATCTCACCTCGTGGAGTTTCAATGATCATGAGAACGGTGAGGAATCAGCCCAGAACTACATGGGAGGATCTTGTTAATGATCTCAAGGTAGCTGGGACCATAGTCACCAAGAAAACAATTGGTAACACACTATGCCGTGAAGGACTGAAATCCTGCAGCGCCCGCAAGGTCCCCCTGCTCAAGAAAGCACATGTACAGACCTGTCTGAAGTTTGCCAATGAACATCTGAATGATTCAGAGGAGAACTGGGTGAAAGTGGTCTCAGATGAGACCAAAATCAAGCTCTTTGCCATCAACTCAACTCGCCGTGTTTGGAGGAGGAGGAATGACCCCAAGAACACCATTCCCACCATCAAACATGGAGGTGGAAACATTATGCTTTGGGGCTGTTTTTCTGCTAAGGGGACAGGACAACTGCACCGCATCAAAGGGACGATGGACGGGGCCATGTACCGTCAAATCATGGGTGAGAACCTCCTTCCCTAAGCCAGGGCATTGAAAATGGGTCAAATACTTATTTCCCTAATTAACATGCAAATCAATTTATAACTTTTTTGAAATGCATTTTTCTGGATTTTCTTGTTGTTATTCTGTCTCTCACTGCTAAAATACACCTACCATTAAAATTATAGACTGATAATTTCTTTGTCAGTGGGCAAACGTACAAAATCAGCAGGGGATCAATTACTTTTTTCCCCCACTGTACATACATATATATGGAAAAGAAACATTACAAGTATAAATCACAATAAGATGTAATAAAGTACAGATAAACAAAGTGTAATAAAATGTGATCTGTTTGAAAATGCAGGGACGTCACTGGAAAAGATGATGTCTGGATGGCAGCATATGTTGCTCCAAAATGTGTACATCTCTTCTGCAAAAATGGTGCCCTCACAGATGTGCGAGTTACATGACAGACAGACAGACAGACACTCACACACACTGTCACACCCACACACACTTTCACAGAGAGACATATACACACACACACACACACACACACACACACACACACACTTTCACACAGAGACAGGCACACACGTAGAGACACACACACTAACTTTCACACAGAGACAGACACACACACACACACACACACACACACACATACATACATACATATGGAAAAGAAACAATACTTTTATAAATCACAATAAGATGTAATAAAGTACAGAAAAACTAAATGTAAGAAAATGTGATCTTTAATACACACAAATATGTATGGCTGGTCGGATGCGTCTTGGACTCGGGTTCCTCTTCATTACGTATAACGCTTTTGCCTTTTGCTAAAGCTTTCCGTGGAGGGGATCGTGGGTGAGTTTGTACCATTCTTGGGGGGCTCTGACTTGTTGGGGCGGAGCTGTGATCCAGGTGAACAGCAGATCGGGCATAGGTGGTCATGTGGGCAGAGGAGTAGGAAGGCCGGTCAAGCAAATAAGCTTGCTAAGGTACGCAGCAGCAGCAAGCAGCCCCCCCATCCAGCCAGCCAGCCAGTCTGGCTGGCAGTGACTGAGTGGTTGACAGACGGCAAGCAACGGAATGTACGTGCTCTGTGATGTCATAGCAGTCAGCTGAGAGAGGCTCGTGATGTCATCGCTGAGCTGGCTGGCTGGCTGGCTCTGTGTGTGTGTGTGTCTGTGTCTGTCTGTTTTTCTGTTTGTCAGTCTGTCTGTCTGTCTCTCTCTCTCTCTCTCTCTCTCCCTCTCAATTCAATTCATTTGTATTGTCAAAGCAATTGGACATACATACATACATACATACATATATGTAGCGTAAGGTACACTTATACATTTCAATTAAAGAAGTGAATTCATAGTATCACCTTATCACGAATCCTGGAGTCTTGTAGAACTCAATTTCTGTAATAATTGGACGCAGACACCAATTCCAAAGATATAAATTGTCAAATTTATTTAAAAACAAAGACTAAATGTAGCACTACACTAATTATACAAAAGGGAAAAACTAATTAAAATTCAACTCTAGATCAACAAATCAAAGACAAATCACTTCCGTGACCAAATCAAAGACCATGGGATCCCATAGGATAACACACAAATCGTTAAACAAAAAAGGTTATAAACACATTGACTACAATACCGGTTAGTAATTCTAGGAATCACTAAGAAACAGTTGAAAGTGCTAAATTGCAGTTTCAGAAGATGAAAAAAAACTGTAACTGATGGGATATGTAGTACTTTATACTCGAGTGGTCTATGCGATTACACCCTGTTGGTGTTATTAAGAACGCCAAGTACCAGAATGCAGAGCGGGACTGTTTTTTGTGCCGTGACTTGTCGGGGGAAAAAGGCGCAGAAAAAACGGACGAGAAGGTGAAGGTAGTATGGCGGTGATGCACGCGTTGGTGAAGTGGGAAAGCGGGGTCGACAAAGACTCTTACAGCGTGATTCCCACTGCTTGCTTTCGCAATTTTGATTTATTCAGCATTGCTGATGATGACGAAGAGACGACTCGAAACTTCAGAGCAGAGTGGAGAGACACGAACAAACCTCCAAAAGGTGGATGGCCTGTCCATGAAGCGCAGATCATTATGACTGGTAACAATGTTTATTTAAAAAAAAAACATTAAAGTCTTTACATGCTATTTGATATATACAATCACAGTATATTTGAAATGAATGTTTAAGTTATTAATGTGTTGTACTTCTAACATACTCTTATAACATGGTAGGTGGTGGTGAGGGCGCTAAAACTCGTCATACTTGACTGGCATTTGTAAGAACGATTTATTGTGTGTTGTGCTATACAATAAAATCCCCCAAATCACAAAATAAATTAAACCAGATATAATTTAACTTCAGTTTTGATTCAGTGTTGGCTGTTCATCTTAATTTGTATGGTCAAAGCACAGTATTTTTATGACAAATAAATATAATCCCCAAATATCTGTGGACATAATGCAGGGTTTTATTTATTTTATTTTTATTTTAGGAAAAGAAGGCGAACTAAGAAGAAAACTTAATGACCTAACAAAAATGCCCTGTCCTAAAATGAAGAGAGTACCTAAACCAAACAAAAAACTTCAAATTTCAGATGATAGTGACCTTGATGAACCACAGTTACCGGTGAGATAATTACTGCAAATATTAAATAAATGTATTGCAGGATTGTTTTTTTTTAATCATATTCATATATATATATATTTTCATTTTAAACTCTTTTCCTCTCTGAATACAGCACAAAATAAGAAAGAAAACCGATGGAGCTTCAAGAATTAGATCCCGTCATATTCTACAGACATTTAAAGAGTCCAGTGAAGTTGAGCTACAGCAAAAAGTTAAGCAGCTCGAAAAGGAAAACACAAGACTTAAAAATGAAAACCAATGTCTTCGAAACCGTATGGTTGATGGTAAGTTTTTTTTATTTATAGCAAATAATTCCTTATCTTGATAAATGTTATTCTTCAGTAATTTAGATTCCAGAGTAATGTATTATAGTTGATCATACTGAAGTTATCTAGAACCACAATACAGACTCTTAATGTGCACTGTCTAATAGTTTAATAATACTGATTATTAAATAAAGTTTTTCAACATAACTTCATAATCCTACATTAATGACTATATGCATTACATTAGACCTGGAAATTCTTGTATTTTATCTTTTTTATTTTTTTTGTAGCTAATGTTAATGACCCACAAAAAGGTCAGTTTGCCAATAACATAGAGTGGTTTTGTTTTCACTTTGTATTAAATATATTACTAGAAATGATTATCATTTAATACTAAGGTTTTTTTCTCCAGAGATTCCAGACCTTTTGGACAATCTGAAAAAAATTGTAACAAAAGCCACATTTATCAGCAATGAAGACAAAAGTGTGTCACCATCAAGTGGTTCTGACAGCCCCACAGCAAATTGTTCTGAATCTGACAAAGAATCACCAAAACAGGTATAACACTCTTGGTCTACAATATTACAAAGACAAGGTAAAAATATATATATTGAAAACAAATATTGGTTGTAAACAATCTAATGATGCTACATTATCAGTTATATTCATAGTTATAGTTGATAATAAGAATGTAATTGAATTATGGGTGTCACAGATTCACTGACTTTATTATGTCTGTAAATTAATAAACTTAGAATTGAGACATACTGTGGTCTTTAATAACACATTTCTGTAACAAAATCACAGCCTTACTGATAATGTATTCCACTTAACATAATATAAGAATAGTTTGGGGATAAACTTGTTTTTTATTTACCATTGTCTTTTAGGTGGAAAAGTTCCCAGGCACTGGAGTTTACATTGACAAACTGTCCTGGATCCTTGCAGAGAGGTGCAGCACGAATACGTCATATGCAAGAACCCTGACGGTTGCTGTCTTTGACTTTCCAACATTACTAAAGAGCAATCTTCGTGGTGGTGGCAGCAAGAGAGATCCAACTTCGGAGACATTAAGATCCTCATTGATGTTATTGAGGATCATATACAGCTGCCTTCGGAAGGACACGACGTGTTTCAGTTGCGGGGCTTTGCAGCCCAGCGGGACCCTCTTAATGCCGGACATCAGCTGCCCGAGCCGGTGCGGATGAACGGAGGGACGTTAGACAGCGTTACCTTCCGGGCAGGAGCAGCGAGCGGCAACACCGGGGTGAAAGTGTCGTCTAACACTGTGCCATTAGCCACTAGCTGATTGAGCAGATCAGTGGTTTTTAAGAAGATAACAATGGCAGCAGACTTGATATTTTCACACCCTGCTACCTCCCCAACCGCTAACACACACTGCTCTAGGGGGCAGAACTGCACCGGAGCGATCTTGACTCCATGGCGTCGGGTCAGTTTTTCAAAAGACGCATTCAGGGGGTCCGACCCCCCGACCCGGGAAGAACTACCGGTACTCCCCCCTCCCCTCCCCTGTTCCCCCACAATAAGAAAAGCACTGAAAACAGAAGACAAAATAAACAAACTGAAAAAAGTAAAGCAACAAAAAAACGCAGCCAAAGGACAGAGCTCTCAGCAGCACTCCCGCTCACTGCAGACCCCTCCCACACACTCCCAGCTGAGAGAGAGAGAGAGAGAGTTAGTGTCTGTCTGTCTCTCTCTCTCTGTAGATGCATCATAGGGAACATATGTAACAATCTCTCTTTTTGTTTACCAAAAATGAGAATGAACGTATTTCAAGTGGGTGTTGCCTTGGTTGGAAACGTTTTAAGATTATTTATGAAGTGTAAAGTGGATTTGTCTCAGTTCTCCGTAGTTTTCAATGTATGTGCCATTCAGTAGCGTTCATGTTACAGATGTGCCCTATGCAGTGGTAGGGTCAATAAAATGTCAGTAAAACTTTATTTTAGCAATTATGGAGGGGAAGAACTGCAAATAGCGGGTCCCCACTAATTATCTAACTTACCAACAACGTTTCAAATTAGGTCTTGCGAAGCTGCCAAATAATGCTGTATAATCGTATGTGTCTTCATACACCGGCTGCTATAGTCTGATAGCTTTGATTATATATATATATATATATATATTTTTTTTTTTTTTGTCTCGTGAACCACAAATGCTATTTGCTTGATTTTTACAGAGTATGTTATAAATACCAGTTATGAAGCCTGACAAATTGTATGCTGTAATTATGAATATTTTCAAATCATTTGTTTGTTTTTCCTAACATGTTACAAATGTTTCCTATGTGAAAGATGCATTATATCTTAATAACGTCTAAACAATTAAAGATATACAGATTATTATTTTCGGTAAAGTTATAACACATTGCTATTAACTATGTGTGTCAGTAAAAGTTTAAAAAATCCTAATAATTTTTTATTGATCCTGCAAAATAGGTGTTTAGGGAACATTTGTAACATTAGGGTTACGATTTGCCATAGACGCGGAATGAGTTTGATTGTGATGTTAAATGGGGTTTAAAGACGCAGTCGCCTCGGTGCTGATTACTATTGCTGTGTTTCTCCACTTCTACTCCATGCTTGGGAACGCCCACATCCAGTGACGTCAAAACCGGTGGAAAAGCGGGCCGGTTCAAAAAAGATCAGCTGGATCCCAGGCCGAGCAGCAGCTCCGGCTCCAGCACCGGCACCATGTCGCTGGAAAAGCGCTAAGTGAGCTCACAGTGAGCTCAGTGTAATGTCTGCTCTGGTGAGCTCACAGTGTGACCTAGTCGTGAGTTCACGTCTTCACTGGGTAGTCCTTGACAACTTAATTGACTCAATTCTTGGGCTTAATTGGTCAAAATGACCATTGGTTGAAGGTACTCAGGGACTGATGTGTAGAGAGACTTATTAAACCTGCAGGATTGTGGTTTTCCCAGAACAGAATTAACCAGTGTAGCGTTATGTTGGGTGTATTCTGATAAGAGCATTTTAGCTCTGAGCTGAAGCACTGATCTAAAGAAGACCTCTCCCCCCCAAATTTATCAGATTTCCTTAACTCATCAGCATGTGAACTGGTTTACATCAAAGTGACAGTCTTGGGAGGATGGCACCGAGAATGGGCCAAATAGCTTGGAATCCCTGCTGTGAGATGTCTGGGGAAGGGGGCCTGTAGGAAATAAAAACTCTTTGAAATGGACGAGAGCCGAAATCCCGACACAGAGCTACGAACCCGTGCCAACCGGCATTTCCAAAAGATGGCATGGATTGACATCAGTCATAAATCAAGCCCCCCTCCAATAGGACACTGGGGGCTGAAACCGAAATCCAATCTCACAAACTAAAGAACCAATCACCTATTGATCTGACAGGGCTATAAAGGATAACGCACGGCATCTCTATCTCTCTCTCACCTAAACCAGTAACTCGCTGCCACAGCTCAACTTGTATCTCTGTTGCCAGAACCGGAACCAGAAACCAACTAAGTCTTTGCCAGCAACAGAAGGGTTAAACTGGGAGAAGGAGATTGAGCCGTAGGAAGAATTCTTTTAAAGGACTTTATTAAATAAAGAACTTTACAGACTGCGCTGCCCGCCTGTGCCCAGCCATCCAGCTGGACAATTGACTAAGTCGACTGAATACGAAAGTCATTTAAATAGCTATTTGAGTCTTAAGAAACTTGACCCTTGGAACGAACAGGGCCCTGCTTTCCTCAAAGACTTTGTCTTCAAGTTTGTGGTTAAAATACTTAATTTAATCCCTGTATTGTATGGAATAATAATAACAACTGTAAAACATAAGAGAAGGGCCTAATAATAAACACAATACACAATAGACTAGAACCCTTAGAATATAATAATACGAACATCTTCATGATTAGTATGATTGTACTTTGGATAATATATTAATGCAAGTTGATAACATATTTTACAGAAAATGGGTTTTAGGAATTGTGACCAAAAAACTAAAATAATTGCTTCAGGGACCACTGCTCCTTTTATCAAGACCAATGTATAGCCCACTTTTCTTTTAAATTATGTTTAAAACAAAATTGAAGAAGCAGTGGTTAGTTCTGAATCAAACATATTGACCCCCTCACTCAATCTGTAAGTCCTGCAGCAAACATTGGAATATGCATAGATATTTGCACAGACTGGTATAAATGTCCCTTATAACTAACCAAATGCCATTTTTGTTGTTTGAAAAGTGCCCAACATCTTACCAGTATGTCCTTTTAGTATGTCACAAAGGTTCCCTAAGGCACAGAAACTTAGAATACAGAGCAAACACAAGTTTCAACCATTGAAATACTTACTAATTTGATTGTTTCACGGACATCAATATCTGGACAATCATAAATATCAAGACTGGCCGTTTCTGGTGCACCTCCAAGCAGCACATGGATCATTGCAGGACTTCCGATATGGAGGGAATTAAGTGGTCAGGTTCTCCTTCAAATAACAATGTTTTATCAGTGATTCCTGAGGAGGGAGGAAATCAAATAAGAATACACATCAAATCACATATATATATATATACAGTGAGGGAAAAAAGTATTTGATCCCCTGCTGATTTAGTATGTTTGCCCACTCACAAAGAAATGATCAGTCTATAATTGTAATGGTAGGTGTATTTTAACAGTGAGAGACAGAATAACAACAAAAAAATCAAGAAAAACGCAAAATTTCAAAAAAGTTATACATTGATTTGCATGTTAATGAGGGAAATAAGTATTTGACCCCTTCGACTTAGTACTTGGTGGCAAAACCCTTGTTGGCAATCACAGAGGTCAGACGTTTCTTGTAGTTGGCCACCAGGTTTGCACACATCTCAGGAGGGATTTTGTCCCACTCCTCTTTGCACATCCTCTCCAAGTCATTAAGGTTTCGAGGCTGACGTTTGGCAACTCGAACCTTCAGCTCCCTCCACAGATTTTCTATGGGATTAAGGTCTGGAGACTGGCTAGACCACTCCAGGACCTTAATGTGCTTCTTCTTGAGCCACTCCTTTGTTGCCTTGGTTGTGTGTTTTGGGTCATTGTCATGCTGGAATACCCATCCATGACCCATTTTCAATGCCCTGGCTGAGGGAAGGAGGTTCTCACCCAAGATTTGACGCTACATGGCCCCGTCAATCGTTCCTTTGATGTGGTGCAGTTGTCCTGTCCCCTTAGCAGAAAAACACCCCCAAAGCATAATGTTTCCACCTCCATGTTTGACGGTGGGGATGGTGTTCTTGGGGTCATAGGCAGCATTCCTCCTCCTCCAAACACGGCGAGTTGAGTTGATGCCAAAGAGCTCGATTTTGATCTCATCTGACCACAACACTTTCACCCAGTTCTCCTCTGAATCATTCAGATGTTCATTGGCAAACTTCAGACGGGCCTCTACATGTGCTTTCTTGAGCAGGGGGACCTTGCAGGCGCTGCAGGATTTCAGTCCTTCACTGCGTAGTGTTACTAATTGTTTTCTTGGTGACTATGGTCCCAGCTGCCTTGAGATCATTAACAAGATCCTCCCGTGTAGTTCTGGGCTGATTCCTCACCGTTCTCATGATCACTGAAACTCCACGAGGTGAGATCTTGCATGGAGCTCCAGACCGAGGGAGACTGACAGTTATTTTGTGTTTCTTCCATTTGCGAATAATCGCACCAACTGTTGTCACCTTCTCACCAAGCTGCTTGGTGATGGTCTTGTAGCCCATTCCAGCCTTGTGTAGGTCTACAATCTTGTCCCTGACATCCTTGGACAGCTCTTTGGCCATGGTGGAGAGTTTGGCATCTGATTGATTGATTGCTTCTGTGGACAGGTGTCTTTTATACAGGTAATGAGCTGAGATTAGGAGCACTCTCTTAAAGGGAGTGCTCCTAATCTCAGCTCGTTACCTGTATAAAAGGGGACAATATTAGGTATAGATATCCTTAGAGAAGCCGGCGCACTAGTGGATGCTAATAATAATTGCATAATATGGACCAATACACACGGGAATAAAAAGAATACACAAAGATACGCAACAAATTGTGCTAGTATCTCACTCACACCGTCAACACCTCATATATGGCCAGACACACCACTTGGACACGTATGTCAGGAATTTCCTGATGTTTGGGCAACACATAAACTAGATTGTGGTCTGGCACAAATTGAACCTATAGTAATCCCAGGTCCAGTACACAAAGCACATAAACAGTATCCTATTAAACCAGAAGCTTTTACAGCAGTTCAGACAATTATTCAAACATTGCAAAATGAAGGAATAATACGCGAAACGCATTCAACCACTAATTCTCCAATCTGGCCAGTGGCAAAACCAGACGGCTCATGGTGACTCACAATTGATTACACACAATTGAATAAAGTTACACCCCGGTTACACCCGATTGTAGCCAATCCCAACACTATATTAAATGATTTGAAACCTGAACACTCTATTTTTACCGTCCTGGATATTAGCAATGGATTTTGGAGCCTGCCACTCCACTCTGATTCCCAAGATAAATTTGCGTTTACTGTATGTGACAAACAGTACACATGGACTAGAGTGCCACAGGGATTTCACAACAGTCCGACACTCTTTCACCAGGCAATGGCCAAGACCTTAGAAGGAATGGATCTGACACCCTGGAATAGTTTAATCATCCAGTACGTGGATGATCTTTTGATTGCGTCTCCTGATGAGTCCTCGGTGTCTTACAAAAGGCAGGATTTAAAGCAAGCCCTAAGAAAGCACAAATAGGCTTAATTAAGGTTCAATATCTCGGACACAACATTTCACAAGGACAAAAATCTATGACGCATAATAGGCAAGAAGCCATTCTAAATATGCCAAAACCACATAATGTTAGGGCTGTGCGTAAAGTTATGGGGCTCCTTAATGATTGCCGCACTTTCATCCCTAATTTCACACAAGCCACAGGTCCGATACAGGCGTTAATCAAAGGGAGCCCGGCTCCCTTGGACCCCATAGACTGGGGACATGAACAGGAAATAGCCTATCGTGTAATAAAACAGGCTCTCAGCAATGCCCCCGCCCTCGGGTTACCAGATCATACTAAACCATTTCACCTCTACTGTTCCCAAGATGGGATCTATTATACAGCAGTTCCGACACGTCCCGTCGCCTATTACTCCACAAAGCAACCTACGGTAGCAGCAGGCATGCATCGCTGTATGGCAGCAGTAGACTGCGCCTCTTGGGCAGTGCAGGCATGCGATTCGTTTGTAATGAACACACAGTTGATTCTGCACACAGGACACACGTTAGTTGAATTATTACACACCGGCAAATTGCGTTCAGTCTCCGATAGTAGACGAGCTAGATGGGAAGCTGTTTTGCTCCCCAGAGATAAATCCATACAAATAATAAAAGACACACGAGTAAACCCAGCAGATGGGATGTTAGGGGAGGGAGAAGAGCATACATGCTCTGAGCTGGTTCTCCAGGAGGACCACAGTCGCTTCCTAGAAAAACCCCTCACAGACCCTGACTTGGGCTGAACAGTGTCCTGGCAGGGATCCTGATTTTACGACGGTGCTATCATCCAATACCACCGCCCACCCAGTGTGGGGAATTCCATCTTTTATTTTCCTGGATCCATCAACATATAGTTCCAAGTGGCAGAACTCGTGGCGCTGACTGAGTCATTAAAAATAGCGAAAGACATTAAAGTTAACATTTTCACTGACAGTCACTATGCATTTGGAGTAGTACACGACTATATGGCAACCTGGGAACGTAGAGGGTTTATAACAACAGCAGGAGAAGTAATCAAAAATTATGAGTATGTCCTTAGTTGAATCATGGACAGATAACAAATGTATCCAAATGACACGCACCTATGCAAATGCCCTTAATAAAACAAAATGTTGGGTTTGTTCCCACATTCCACACGACACTAAGAAAGGGGTTCCAATGATCCCCATTCCAATTCCAGGATTTTCTGATTATTCACAACTTAGAGTTGCCTCTAATGTACGGTATGCATATGATTATGCCTTAGGCATCACAGGAGAATGGTACTTTAGACCAAAGATGGATCAGAATAATCAAAGCAACTACAAAGATACACCAGTCCTCCGGAGGAAAAACCCTCTGGGGATGGCTTGCTGATACCTTTGGTAATCTGGGTATGATTGTGTTACATGGATTGATATCGGTAGTTACTATTCTGCTATGTCTGTATGTTTCTTTTTTATGTCTTAAATACACTGTTCAAAGAGCATCTCAACAACTTTGTAAACCTCATAATGTATCTACTATGGTTACAGCTGCAATTAAAACACCCTCGTTGGCAGACTTTCTCTAAATTTCTACTAAACGACACCGTCCCTCACTCGGGAGGAGCAAAACTCACACACCCATTGACACAAATCTTATTCTATCCCCTTGGTTCTGGAGGCTCCATGTGACTGAGGACAAATGGATTTAGTATCAAAGGCAATAAACCTCATGACTCAAGGAAAACCAAAGGATGCATTGGAAAGATACTATTACAAAGGTCACTCTGCTCCATGAGACACCTTCAGGACATTCTGTACATTCACATTTAGGGACACACACTTATCGCTCTCCCAGACAGCAGGGACACCCTTACACTCGCCGTACACACATATACACCCCACGGGGAAGGGTTGGGATGAAGGAGCTGAAAACGCAGCGTCAAATCTTCCTAACCCCTAAGGGGATTTGCTTGTAACTGACAAACATAACTTTTTGGCTTCTTTCTGCTTTGCTCTATTGCCAAACAGCAGAGAATGAAGACTCTGTATAGGAAGTTGAAGAAAGTGTTTTGTGATAACTATATAATGTTTTATATTAATACTAGCATTAGAAGTAGTTTGTATACAGACTGAGCAGATTAGATTTAGCAGCACAAGTAAAGGGTCAACAAGGTTGGTTTGTTAGAAACTCCTGTCAGTAATGAAAGATCACACAGTGCCGAAATAGCCTACAGATGTCTGCTGAGAATTTGTTTATGACTTAATCGTTTCTCCAGATAGGCAGGAATTGTTTCTGTTAACGAGCGATTGACACTAGGTAAATGACGACCGTGGGATCGCATCTTCAAAGACGGACATCTGCTTTGGATCCATCACCTCTTCACGGGAGGACAGATCATAAAACGGACCCGGACCTGTATCTTCTGATTGGATGAACGGCCATAAGATGTTACGTCATTTTCCTATAAAGCTGCACTCATGTTGGTAAACATTAAGTTCTCACTGAAGGAATTATTCCTGACGTGGGGCTTCCGAGCGGCTCGATTAAAGTTCTATTTGCTTTATCTCCACGATTTCTCCACTTATTTCCCACACGGTTCTACACCATATAATCACAGTTTAAACGATATTAAATCAAATCGCAGCCAATCAGCTTTTCTTCATTTTAAAATCATTTAATGAGAGCATTACATTTATTTTGGTAAGACTAAATTAGAATGCATATTTCCTGTAACCAACTAAACACATTTATACATTTTGCTACAAGTAAGACTTTAAAAATAGATCATGTAGTACTGTATACCCGCTGCTACAGCCATCACTGTGATTCTCTCTCCATCACAAAAGAGGCACGTCATCAGGGGCCCAGTTGATAAGGACAGTACAGGAACCTAAAACATGCACTGCAGCAGTCACATGATTCACAGCAAAAAAAATGTTACAATACAGCTTCATGTGAAACCCTCAAAACCCAGCACAGAAGACTGGTGAATAATCATGTACTGGCACTAGGAAACACATGAAAACAAAAAACAATAAGCTCGTACCTTATCCATATTAAGATCTCTTTGTAGTGGCCTTACATAGATCATGGCAGAGCCAATGTGGATTTCTGGGTCCCTTCAATATTTCATGAGTACCCCTCATCAGGGCAAGGAATAACATCCAAGATCCTGAAATCTTCATGAGTTCAAATCCAGCCCCTCACTCAGTTTAGGATACGATTCCAAGAACTGATTTCTGAATCCTTCACAACTGCGCTCACATCCTGACATGAAATACAACTCAAATGTGAATCTAATGAACATCTTACTCACTAATAGACAACCTTGGATTCACAATAGGTTTCTATTCTTTTCATTTGTATAGCATGTGCACGTAGAACAAGCGAATGGATCACAAACGGGCAAATATTCCCGATCTGAATTCCACACATTTCATTAGGAGAGGCATCTGAAAGGATTTGGGGAGCTTTCAAATTGTAATAGTTGATGATATTTCAGTAGCACAGGACAGTGCTTTAATAAAACGTCTAAAATATCCAAGGTACATATAACATTACATGTCACTCATATAGCTGTCTTGTTTTCCCAATGTTTCTTGTGCTGTGCAGTATATGTACAACTAAATAACACTTTATAAGATCTGTCTTCTAGTTGTTTTACGGTGCTGCTCCGGTTGCGCTGCGGGTTAAACGCCCAGAGCATCAGAGCGGCGGCGTCGGAGCAGCACTGGGCCCCCAAACAGCGCGGCTCGAAACCTACATAGAGCCAAACATTTTAACCTTTTGACTTGTCCATTATAACCTCAATTAAATCATTAATATCATATATAACTCTTTTAATAATCATTATTGTAATCATCGCTTCACTGCACCGGCTCTTTTCATGCTGTATTACAGCAGTGCTCTGTTCACACAATCTCTCTCTCTCTCTCAATTCAATTCAATTCAATTCAAGGGTGCTTTATTAGCATGACAAACAGTTTCGTAGTGTTGCCAAAGCAGTTAATATTATATACATAAATTGAAAAATAATAAAAGGTAAGAAAAATAATGTATAAATAAAATCTTAATAGACATGTACATTTACTTTATTTATACTTAACAAGTTTACAGCTGGTGCTCCTGTATGTTTTCACAGTGAGCCCCTCAGGCTGTGGCAGGCGGCTACATATTGGGCGGCCAGGGGGGCAGTGTGTCCCTCCCCCAGGAGGATAGCTATTTGTTTTTCATGTATCAATTCAGAAAATGATTTTACAATATTTATGAATTTATTAAAGAATGTGTCCCTTATTTTGGCATATTTATTGCAGTGGAGGAGGAAGTGCATCTCTGTCTGGACCTCTCCTGTCTCGCAGTGACCACAGCGCCGCTCCTCTCTGGGCAGCCAGCTCTGCCTGTGTCGGCCTGTCTCTATGGCCAGGCTGTGGTCACTGAGCCTGTACTTGGTCAGGATGCGTCTCTGCTTCGTATCTCTGACAGTGAAGAGATACTCTGTCAGGGTGTTTTCTCTGTTTAGGGCCCGATAGCAATCCAGTTTACTTTGGGAATTTGGTTTCATTGTTCCAATGTTCCAGATAGGAGGTTTTGATTATCTTTATGATTTGGTTGACTCTAATTGGGGGCAGGTAAGCAGTGCTGACCTGAAGCTGGTCTCTGTTCGCAGTATTAGCGGGGGTCAGTGCCGTGAGCTTCAGGGCCAGCTGACTCAGGGGACTCTTTTCAGGGCTGAACTCTTGGGTTTGGAGGACCTTGTACTGCAGTGAGTCTGACTCACTTTTCTTCAGGTGCACCAGAATTGCAGTGCTCTTTTCTTTATATTAATGAGAGTTGGGTAGCGGCCTAATTCTGCCCTGCATGCGTGGTTTGGTGTGTTCTTCTTCTGATTGTGTAGAAAGCTCTTCTTGTTTTGTCTTTGAGTGCCTTCACTGCCAGGTTAAAGTCAGGGGTGCTGAGGACCATGTTGAACAATTTAAGCTCAGCCTCCTGCAGTTGTGCGCTGCTGTGTTTGAGCATCTCAGTGCTGATGCTGTCCGGGATGCAGGCTTTTCTGGGTGGAAGTGCCTGGAGCTTTTTAGATATTTCCTGTAGGGTGATTGGAGCATCAGTTGGGTTTTGATTATTTTTAATTGATTGTTCGAGTAATTTCAGTTTTTCCCTGGGTTCAATTTGTTTGTGTGTCAGATCATTTTGTTGGATATCTTTATAAAGCTTTTCAAAGTATTTTTTCCAAATGGTTCCATTTTGTATTGCCAATTCTTGTTGTTTTGTTGAATTTAAATTGTTCCACATTTCCCAGAACTGGATGTTTTTGATTGGATAGGTGCCTTAAATTTGTTCGTATTGATTTACACTCATCATCAAACCATGTCTGTGTGTGTGTGTGATTCTGGTTTATCTTTTTCTTTGTCTTTTTAAGATTTGCCATTGTGGCTGCAATTTGAAATATTTGATTGATATCATTTATGGCCAGATTTAGTCCTGAGATGTCAGGCTGATACTGTGAGCTGAGGAAAGAGTTGATGATGTTGGTTATTTCTGTAGAACTGATTGCTTTGTTAAATTCCTCTGTGCTGTTTGGAGCCCATCTGTATGTTTAATTAAGGTTGTACAGCTTACCGGGCTGTGTCTGTGTGTTGCTGGCCTGACTTCTGCTTTTCAGAATCGATTTGCAATGGTCATTTTGACCAATTAAGCCCAAGAATTGAGTCAATTAAGTTGTCAAGGACTACCCAGTGAAGACGTGAACTCACGACTAGGTCATACTGTGAGCTCACCAGAGCAGACATTACACTGAGCTCACTGTGAGCTCACTTAGCGCTTTTCCAGCGACATGGTGCCGGTGCTGGTGCCGGAGCTGCTGCTCGGCCTGGGATCCAGCTGATCTTTTTTGAACCGGCCCGCTTTTCCACCGGTTTTGACGTCACTGGATGTGGGCGTTCCCAAGCATGGAGTAGAAGTGGAGAAACACAGCAATAGTATTCAGCACCGAGGCGACTGCGTCTTTAAACCCCATTTAACATCACAATCAAACTCATTCCGCGTCTATGGCAAATCGTAACCCTAATGTTACAAATGTTCCCTAAATATGTGTTTTGCAGAATACACAAGCAAACGTTATGGAATATCAGCATTTTATCGACACACATGATAGAACTTATTGTTCTTTAACATTGATGAGAATAATTAACATGAATAAACTTACTGCTGAAGATGTAACCCTTACCCAGTGGCTAACCCTAACTATGTTACAAATGTTCCCTAAACACTTATTTTGCAGGATCAATAAAAAATTGTTAGGATTTTTTAAACTTTTACTGACACACATAGTTAATAGCAATGTGTTATAACTTTACCGAAAATAATAATCTGTATATCTTTAATTGTTTAGACGTTATTAAGATATAATGCATCTTTCACATAGGGAACATTTGTAACATGTTAGGAAAAACAAACAAATGATTTGAAAATATTCATAATTACAGCATACAATTTGTCAGGCTTCATAAGAATGGTATTTATAACATACTCTGTAAAAATCAAGCAAATAGCATTTGTGGTTCACGAGAAAATATATATATATAATCAAAGCTATCAGACTATAGCAGCCGGTGTATGAAGACACATACGATTATACAGCATTATTTGGCAGCTTCGCAAGACCTAATTTGAAACGTTGTTGGTAAGTTAGATAATTAGTGGGGACCCTCTATTTGCAGTTCTTCCCCTCCATAATTGCTAAAATAAAGTTTTACTGACATTTTATTGACCCTACCACTGCATAGGGCACATCTGTAACATGAACGCTACTGAATGGCACATACATTGAAAACTACGGAGAACTGAGACAAATCCACTTTACACTTCGTAAATAATCTTAAAACGTTTCCAACCAAGGCAACACCCACTTGAAATACGTTCACTCTCATTTTTGGTAAACAAAAAGAGAGATTGTTACATATGTTCCCTATGATGCATCTACAGAGAGAGAGAGAGAGAGAGAGAGAGAGAGGTGCTAAGGCACATTTGTAACATAAATTAGGGAACATTTGAAACATGCTTAGGGAACATTCATAAGAACATAAGAACATAAGAACATAAGAACATAAGAAAGTTTACAAACGAGAGGAGGCCATTCGACCCATCATGCTCGTTTGGTGTCCATTAATATCTAAGTGATCCATGGATCCTATCCAGTCTATTTTTAAATGTTCCCAAACTTTCAGCTTCTACCACTTTCCATCTTGAATGCCTTGAAGCCCAATTTCCATTTGTGTCCCCTGGTTCGTGTGTCCCTGCTGATCTGGAAAAGCTCCTCTGGTTTGAGGAACCTTTCATGATTTTGAAGACTTGGATCAAGTCCCCACGTAATCTCCTCTGTTCCAGGGTGAAAAGGTTCAGTTCCCTCAGTCTCTCCGAGTAGGACTTTCCCTTCAGACCTGGAATAAGTCTGGTTGCTCTCCTCTGAACTGCCTCTAAAGCAGCAATATCCTTCTTGAAGTGTGGTGCCCAGAACTGTACACAGTATTCCAGATGAGGTCTAGCGCATTGTACAGTCTTAACATTACTTCCCTTGTTTTAAATTCTACACTTTTGACGATATACCCTAGCATTCTGTATGCCTTTTGTATTGCTTCCCCACATTGTTTGGATGGAGAAAGTGAATCCACATAGATTCCTAGGTCTTTCTCATGCATTACTTCATCTAGATCTGTACCTCCCATAGTGTAATTATAGTGGACATTTTTGTTTCCTGCATGTATTACCTTGCACTTGTCCACATTGAATTTCATTTGCCAGGTGTCAGCCCACAACTGAATTTATCTAAGTTCCTCTGAATAGCATGTGCTGCCAAGATTGTATCTGCTAAGCCACCTATTTTAGTATCATCTGCAAATTTGACAAGGTTGCTAAGTATCCCAGAGTCCAGATCATTAATATAGATTAGAAAAAGCAAAGGCCCTAGTACTGATCCCTGTGGAACTCCACTAACAACCTCACTCCAGTTAGAAGTGACTCCTCTAATCTGTTTCCTATACATCAACCAGTTCATAATCCATCTACTTACATGACCCTGAATGCCTACAGCTTCCAATTTGAGGATCAGTCTTTGGTGTGGAACCTTATCAAAAGCTTTTTGGAAATCTAAGTATATCATATCATATGCTTTCACGTGATCTACAGCTGCAGTTGCATGTTCAAAAAATTTTATTAAGTTAGTAAGACATGATCTGCCTCGTCTAAACCCATGTTGACTATCTCCAAGAATATGGTTTTCATTGAGATGCTCCTCTATTTTCTCCACTTTCTTGTGGATTGGTATGAAATTTGCTGTCTTCCAGTCAGTGGGAACATCCCCTGTTCTAAGTGTCATCTGGAATAATCGAGTTAGCGGCCTATACATAATTTCCCTCATTTCTTTAAGTACTGTTGGAAATATCCCATCTGGCCCAGGTGATTTGTTTGATTTTAATTCTGCTAGTCCCTTTAGTACCTCCTCCTTATTTATCCTCATCTCTCTTAGGGTTTGACTGGACTGATTGTCAACCTGTGGCATGTCATCTGTTTTTTCTTTTGTAAAAACCTCTGTGAAATACTCATTTAGAATATTTGCCACATCTTGTTCGTTTTCCAAGATACCTCCATTTTTGCCCTTTATCTGTTTCACCTCCTCCTTAATTGACCGCTTGCTGTTGTAATTTTGAAAAAAGCTCATTGCATTGGTTGTAGCTCCAAGAGCTATGTTTCTTTCTATTTCCCTCTTTGCTTTCCTGATCCCTTTCTTAAGATCTCTTTGCAGCTCAACATATTCTATGTATTTTGTTTCATCACCATCCCTTTTGTATGTGCTATACAACATTTTCTTCCTCTTTATATTTTTTTGCATGCCTCTGGTTTGTATGTATGTATGTATGTATGTATGTATGTATGTATGTATGTGTGGAAGGAAAGTTAGAAATTCTTTTCTCACAACTGTTTTTCTTTCTTGTATACTTAAGAAAGATAAGGTCGAGCTAGAAGGTCAGGACAATGTCAAACAGAATGACCTATGTGCCTGTTCCCTAATACCATGTGTAGACCTATGAACTCTGTTCTATAATGATATATGTTCTGCTTAGTTAGCCTTTAAGATAACATAGTAATGACTTTCTAGCATGTATGTATGTATGTATATATATATATATATATATATATATATATATATATGAATGTATGTATGTCCAATTGCTTTGACAATACAAATGAATTGAGAGGGAGAGAGAGAGAGAGAGAGACAGACAGACAGACTGACAAACAGAAAAACAGACACACACACAAACACACACACACACAGAGCCAGCCAGCCCGCCAGCCAGCCAGCCAGCCAGCTCAGCCATGACATCACGAGCCTCTCTCAGCTGACTGCTATGACATCACAGAGCACGTACATGTCAACATTGCATGTCAACACGTACATTGCCGTCTGTCAACCACTCAGTCACTGCCAGCCAGACTGGCTGGCTGTCTGGATGGGGGGGCTGCTTGCTGCTGCTGCGTACCTTAGCTAGCTTATTTGCTTGACCGGCCTTCCTACTCCTCTGCCCACATGCCCACCTATGCCCGATCTGCTGTTCACCTGGATCACAGCTCCGCCCCAACAAGGCAGATCCTCCCAAAAATGGTACAAACTGATCCACGTTCCCCTCCACGGAAAACTTTAGCCCAAAATAAGAGACACATTCTGTAACAACATAATGGATGCCCACCCAACCTGTGACAAAACTGAGAAAAAAGAAAAACACTCAGTCCTCCTGGGGGAGGGACACACAGTCACCCTGGCTGCCCAATATGTCAGCGCCTACCACAGCCTGAGGGACACAGTGACACACGAGCATAAATATAATGTAAATACTCGTTTGTAATGCATGTCGTTATATTTCAAAAAAGGAATCTGGAAATAGTAAACCTATTTTCTTTATTTGTATGTATTAAAGATATTAAAGAATAAAGATTAAAGATCACATTTTATTACATTTTCTTTTTCTGTACTTGATTACATGATTCATAATTCTATTATTCATTTTCCGTGTATATGTATATATGTATGTATGTGTGTGTATATATATATATATATATATATATATATATATATATATATATATATATATATATATATATATATATGTATATGTATGTATGTCCAATTGCTTTGACAATACAAATGAATTGAATTGAGAGGGAGAGAGAGAGAGAGGAATATGAGCTCCTAAAAACATTTGTTTTTATACATAAGCAGATTTAATTTGTCATTTACAAATGAATATATAGCACTATAAACATACACAGAAGACATGGAATAGAAATTCAGAAGAAAAAGTATTCAAAAGATAATAATTTTAAGAAAAACACAAAAAGAAGAAAGCAGAGAGACAGTTCTGGAAGAAAAGTGAGAAAAGAAAAGCTGAAGACAAGAATTGGAGGTAAGACCTTTCACCTATAGAGACAAATTATTAAACAAAACAATATATATTAATAAAATAAATAAGCATTCTCAGTAGTTGACTCAGCCAATGAAAATGCAGAGCTCCGATTTGAATAGAGTGACAGTAGGAGAGAGCCCAACTGCCACTGAGACTGATACAAATCTATCGAACAGCAGTCTGACTGCAGAGCTGCCTTTTGAAATCCGATACCCTGAAGACATTCGCTCTGCACAGGCTAAGAAAGACTACAAACAAGCTGTGATGAGAGCATCTCCTGAGACCCTCATCCTAGACTACACCGGTAATGGAGAAAACAGGGTCAAGAACAATCTACTGTTCTACAGCGCCTTTCACAAAACCCTGTGCCAGACATACCCCAATAACAACAAGAGGGGCATTAGCAGAGGCAGGCAGATCTCAGTGCTGGTAGAGAAAGACACAGACAGTGTGATGCTCACTTTTAATGTATACCACAACGGGACCATCATGGTGCAGGGCAGCGAGAGTAGCCTGGACCAATTATCTCTCGGCTTCCACACCTCAAAGCAGCAGACTGAGGTAGAGAAACGTGCCAGAGCCAGCCACCCTGCAGTCTGCCCCCAGCCACACGGAGCCAGACAGTGCCCCATCTCCCACAGACTGCCCCCCTGTCTACCCAAACTCTCCAGCAACATTAAAACACTAAAGGAATGCCTATCAGTGCTGGAGCTGGAGTTTGCGGAGTTCAGGGAGCAGACCCTGAGCACCCTGGCCCAGACCTCCTTGTGCGATCAGCTCCGGGATGAGATGCACAGACTAAAGATGCAGCACAAGGCTGAGATCCATGAGCTGAGAGCAGCAGTGAGAGACCTGGAGGAGCAGAGACAAACCCTGAGGACGGAGCTGCGCAGAGCGAGGGAGGAGCTGACCAGGACACCCCAGCACAGCCAGCTAAGGAGCCTGCAGAGCCAGCTGGAGGAGCTAAGAGAGGAGCTACACATCACTGGAGCACAGAGACTGCACTGCACTGAACCCACAACACCTCCAACCCCTGACACCTCCAACACTGATGCACCCACTGATCCACCCACACTCCCCACCACTCCTGACACCCCCACTATCACCAGACTTGCCACTAATACACAAACCCCTGAAACGCCACTCCCCCAAAACACACCCGCTGCCCCCACCACTCCCGACGCAAACCCGGAGTGGCAGGTCAACACAGAGGTGGTCATTCTGAGCGACTCCAATGGGAAGTTCCTGGATGAGATGCGCCTCTTCCCTGGGCGAAAAGTGAAAAAGCTTTGGTGCCCGACAGCACAGAGAGCCCTGGAGCTGCTCTCCAAGAGGAGGCTGTGCCAGGTCAAACACATCCTCATCCACACCGGCACTAACGACCTGAGTGCCCGCAGGGGCGATGTGGCCTCAGCCCTGAGACAGGTGGCAACGAAAGCCACAGAGGAATTCCCAACTGCCAAAATCACCATCTCCACACTGCTGCCCCGCACAGACGTGCCCCTGCACATCATCCAGGCCATCAACGCAGAAGTGTCCCGAAGATGTGCCCTCCTCCCCAACGTACACCTGGCACACCACTGAGACATCCAGCCACATCACCTGTATGACCACGTCCACCTCAACAAGACGGGTGTGAGGATCTTCGCAAAGGTCCTCAAGGACACAACCCTGGGCCGAAACCCCACACACCCCCACCCCATATCTTGTTCATTTTCCAAAATACTTCAATTTTTGCCCTCTATCTGTTTCACTTCATCCTTTATTGACCTCTTGCTGTTGTAGTATTGAAAAAAGCTCTTTGCATTCGTTATAGAGCTATGTTTCTTTCTATTTCCCTCTTTGCTTTCCTGATCCCTTTCTTAAGATCTATTTGCAGTTCACCATATTCTTTGTATTTTGTTTAGTCTCTATCCCTTTTGTATGCGCTATACCACATTTTCTCTCTCTTCAAATTTTTTTGCATACTTCCATTAAACCATTTTGGCCAATGTTTTTTGGTCCTCAATTTGCTAAGTTTTGGTATAAATTTCTCCTGAGCCTCAAGTAGTATATTCTTAAATATACCCATCCATTTTCAACTGAATCTGATCCAGTGTGCTCCAGTCTACCTCTTCCAAGTGTCGCCTCATACCTTCAAGGTTTGCTTTTCTAAAATTGTAGACCATTGCTTTAGACTTGGGCCTTGTTTCTAGAAAGAATGCCTCAAAGATGACCATATTGTGATCACAGTTTGCTATTGATTCTATAACTAATGTCCCTCTGACTCTATCTAACATCTCGGTTATTTGAAGGGAAATCTGTCAAGGTCACTGTTAAGGTACAACGCTTTAGTTGAAGCAGCCCTTCGGATCCCAGTGAATCGGGCAGTCAGGCCAGTCAGCGTTTCAGCTACAGGGGAGACTTTTCAGCAGGAGACGAGCGCTCGGGAAGAAAAATGCACAGACACAGAAGTAGTCCGTTCGTTTATCTTCAGTTTATTTAAAGTTTCACACAGCCTTTATACAGTCTAACAAACATCTTCAGTGATAGTTACGGGGCAGTCCCGATATGTAGTTACACACCATAATAGTACTGATTTTGCAGTGTTCCCACAAGCAGGTACACATGTCATGCCTCGTGGGAATGTTATTGTCCGAGGATGTGTGTAACCCATAATATATTTGTGTTTCGGGAAGGGGAAAATGTAGCACATACTGTACGAACAACATGTTTTGTGTCTGCCACAGCTGCTTGGATTACAAGCAGTTCTGCAAGCTATTTCAGCAGTGTGCATAAGACATAGATAATAAGTAAAGTTATGAATAACTCACAGTTCCTAACTAGTAACTTACTGGAAAGTTTCCTATATTTTCTAACAGTTATACAGTGGGTATATACAATACATAGGAGGCAATTTTACCCCAACAGTCACCGTTGACAATTGGAAACAGCTCCTCAGTGGAATATGCCAGTAATGAGGACATAAGTGTACAAACATAAAGAAAGTCCTGCTATTACAAACTGCCAGCAAATGCATGTAATGCATTACTCATCTATTCAAAATACCTAGTTTACTGCATTACTATGATTATTATTATCCAATATAGAAATATATTAACACATTAGTCTCAGTAACGTGCATTTTTCACCTTTAATTGTGTGTAATTTCCAGGAAAATAGTGTTGATACATTTTGAATAGTCAGTGAAACATATCAATTTTCAAAGACTTCATGTCCCTCTTAACAGCCCTAGCAAACAATGCATTTACAGCATATTAATAAATAAAGAATACTTTAAGGGGGATGGTGTAAAACATCCATAGGAACAGCAGAGAAACTGTAAGTTAAACATGAACCTGAGATATTTCCACAATGTTTCTGGGTTAAAAAATAGGATCACCAAATAAATAAGCAAGTAAATCTTAAAGTACAGCTATAGATAATTCATTTTTGTAAGGATATTATACATTATTGACAATGTTTTCTGTACCAGTTGTTAAAACCCCTAAAAAGAGCACATTATAAATGGTCAATGTGATATATTTCCAGCACACAATCCCCAAAGAAATGACAGGAATTTAGGACTGTGTTGTGGAAATACCATTTTAACTTGTATAAAAGGAAAGCTTTAAAGTTAATCTCTACTTTCTTTGGGTCTCAAATATTTAATTCTTAATTCCCCTAACTGGTCTTGGTTTGTATCGTTGAAATGCAATTTGATCACAGAATTTATCTATTTAACATGTCAAACAGTAGGTGGCAGAGTTTACATTACATTATTTGTCATTTAGCAGACGCTCTTATCCAGGGCGACTTACATTTGTACCCATTTATTATTATTATTATTATTATTATTATTATTATTATTATTATTATTATTAATATTTTTATTTCTTGGCAGACACCCTTATCCAGGGCGACTTACAACATAACTGCAAAAATACAGTGAAGTACAATCAATCAATCAATCCATTTTTATTTGTATAGCGCCCTTCGCAGGGTAGCCACAGAGTGCTTTACAGACTGGTAAACATACAACAAACGTACAGCAAAATAAAAAACATAAATACAATAAAATCAAATATAGACCTGTAAACATTTTACATGATCTAGAATAAAGTGAGTGAACATTTAAGTAAATAAAGCATTTAGGAACGGAGGAGAGAAAAACAAGAAAACTCCTAAGGATGGCATGTAGGAGAAAATGAATCTCTGGGGGTCCACGGCCTAGGGCCTAGGCCTAATGGTTGCCTCCCCTCCAGGCAGTATACTTATTACAGCAGCAAGGAGATCAGAAAGTTCTTTATCGGTGCTGCTGGCTGTGGTCTTCCCTGTGGAGGAGGCCTCTCGCTGGCCATCGGGGGTGGAGGGTTTGGACCATCAATAGGCTTTGGGTTGCGATGGCTCATCAAACCTTGGGTGTGGATGCCCCGTTGACCCTCCATTGTGAGGTGCTTCTGGGATGGGTTGTGCCTCATCAGACGGGTAGGGAGGTGCCAGTCCCTTTAGTGCTTTAAATGTTAATAAGAGCACTTTAAAGTCTATCCTGTAGTGCACGGGCAGCCAGTGAAGAGAAGACAATACTGGAGTGATGTGTTCATGTTTTTATGTTTTTGTTAGGATTCTTGCAGCAGCATTTTGGACTGAAGTGCACAAATAGCTCTGTTTGTGCTGCCTGACAGAATGGCATTACAGTAGTCCAATCTAGATGTAACAAATGCGTGTATCAATTTCTCAGTGTCCTGTAACGAGAGGAATTGTCTTAGTCTAGCAATGTTTCTAAGCTGGAGGAAGGAAGATCTCGACACATTCTGAATGTGTGATTCAAAAGATAGATTATGATCACAGATGACACCCAGGTTTCATGCCATCCCCTTAGGGGAGAAATTAAAGTTATCATTACTCAGTTTTGTTAGTGAATGATGAACAGTTCGATTTTTGTCTCCTAAAATTATGACTTCTGTTTTGTCAGAATTAAGCATAAGAATTTTTTTTCTCATCCATGTTTTAATCTCAGACAGACAGCAGATTCGTTTTTCTAGGTCTATGGTGTTGTTAGGATTTACTGACAGATATAATTGTGTGTCGTCTGCGTAACTGTGAAAGTTAATATTATGTCGTCGAATGATATCACCTAAAGGGAGCATGTACAATGAAAAAAGTATAGGTCCGAGGACTGAGCCCTGTGGGACTCCGTACTTAACCTCAGTTAAATTTGAGTGGTTCTCGTTAATCTGTGCATATTGGAGTCTGTTTGACAGATATGATTTAAACCATGAAAGCACATTGCGAGATAGGCCAATACGGTTTTCTAAGCGGTGTATCAAGATTTTGTGGTCGATTGTGTCAAAAGCCGCACTTAAGTCTAATAAAATAATAACACTGGTGTGCCCTACATTGGAGGACTGAAACACGTCATTCAATACTTTTAACAGGGCCGTTTCTGTACTAAGGCCGGAACGGAAGCCTGATTGAAATTCTTCATAAAGATGATTATCGGTTAAAAAAGCTTGCAGTTGGTTTTCAACTACTTTCTCTAGAACCTTAGAAAGGAAGGGAAGGTTTGAGATAGGTCGATAGTGTTTAAGTTGGTTAGGGTCGACACTGGGTTTCTTAAGAAGTGGTTTAATTACAGCTATTTTAAATGATTCAGGAACAGATCCTGAGAATAAAGAGACATTGATAATATTGTGTATTCTGTGAATAATTCATGGCAGAGATTGTTTTAGCAGTTTAGTGCGTATAGGGTCTAGTGCGCAGGTTGTTGTTTTCATTTTAGTAATTAAGGAGACCAATTCCTGGTGATTTACTACGTTAAATGAGTCCAAGGTAGGCAGGGGCTGTGAAGGACTGCATGTGTCAGCTATAGTATCTGTGTATGTTTCCTGTTCTATCTGTTTTCTAATGCTGTTAACTTTGCTATTGAAATGATCCATGAAGTCACTACAGGTGAAATTGGGGGGGATGACCTCTGAAGGCTTTACCTTCTGGTTAGTAAGTGTCGCTATTGTATTAGAAAGAAAACGCGGGTTATTCTTATGCATCTCTATTAAATTGGAGTAGTAGGCAGACCTAGCAGAGGACAGGGCCTGCTTGTATCTTATTATACTGTCATTCCATGCCATGTGAAGACCTCTAGTTTTGATTCTCTCCATTTACGCTCACATCTACGGCATTCTGTTTTAAGTGAGCGAGTGTGTTCGTCAAACCACGGTGAGTGTTTTGTTGGTTTTTATTTGTCGTGTCCTTAATGGGGCTACTAAAGCAGTGCTTAGTGTATTGTTGAAATTATTTAATAATTCATCTGCAGATCCTTCTTTTGATAAAGCTAGCATTTGGCAACAGGGTAGTGAATTTATGAATAGCAGTGGGATTTAGGCAGCGAGTTTCTATGTTCCTTTCCGTGTGTCTAATTCTACTCCTCCTACAAGGCAATCAATCATTACAAATTAAATTTAGCTAAAACAGCAATTCAAAATAATACATTTTACAATTTTCAATTTACAATTTACACAAGTACAGTAAGTGACATCCTACATCCTTGACAGTGAAAGCTAAGTGCTGTCAAGATGTAGGGTCACAGTCAAGGGCTACGGGAAAGGGAGCAAGGAGGAAAACAATCAAGAACGCGAGAAGCATAATACAACTGTGAAGTGCTATCTAGCAGGGATAGAGGACTAATATTACAAGTGCTGTCGGAAGAGATGCGTCTTGAGTAAGTGCCGGAATGAGGTCAAGGACTCTGCTGTTTTGACTTCGGTGGGCAGGTCGTTCCACCATTTAGGTGCCAGGGATGAGAAGGAGCGGTTCTGGAGGAGGCAGAGTTGGTCTATACAACTGGGTATTTTACTGGAGCAATCTAAGTGAAGTACCTTGCTCAAGGGTACAACAGCACTGCCCCACCTGGGATTTGAACCCAAAACCCACAATATGAGTCCAGAGCCCTAAGCACTACTCCACAGTGTTGCATTAATCACAGACTGTACCAAGGCTCCATGTGATTCTTTATTGCACTTATACTGTTATTATTGTTTATTTGATTTAATTTTAATTATTCACTGATTGAGTCGTGTTCTCAAATTGTTTGTTTTCATTGATTGTATTCACTGATTGATTGACTTTAATTGATATTCACTATTATTGAACAGGCAGAAGCTTTGATCCCCGATGCGGCGCACCTGTATCACTGAGCAGCGGCCGCCTTCCCTCATGGCCACTACACCTGTGGACACTCAGCTGGAGATAAAGGCTGCCCTGCCAGAACAAAGGGGCACGGCGGAGCACCAGCAGGGACAGTGACTGCGGGACGGGTTACAGAGGAGAGGATATCGGCTGTGAGGGTGCCAGCCGGTAGGCACTAACTCCTCGCAGGGTCGGAGCGGGTCCCTGCAGATCGGGAGCTGCCTGGAGAAACATTAGCCGCTGGACGCAGTGACTCGACAGCGACAAGAGGATCTAAGGGACTATTACTGGCCAGAGACATTGACTTGGCTTCTACAAGACTGTATTCCTGGACTTGCCTTCTTGGCTCTGCGGTTTCCAGCTTCTCGGCGATAGACGGCACTTTGGGGCTCCGGACCAGCAGCCGGAGGGAGAAGCACATAGCGGACGGGTGAGAGGGACGCGCTCAATATCCCTGTGAGCTTGTGATCGCAGCACTTGCCAGTGAGCGAGCGTGTCCTCCTCCTGAGACTGCTCTTTGTCCTGGATTGGGGCTGCTTGTGCGGACGAGCTGCTCGTTTGTGAGGATCTCTAGCCTGGGACGGAACCGGAGGCCGAGCCGGGTTGGGACTGTGTAATTGAGACCATTCTCTCGCCATTCTCCATCGTTTCATACATACGTTTTTTGATTGTGAATATAGGGGGTATTGTCTGGGCTTAGTTTTATTTGGGAATTTAGTATAGTTTATTATATTTTCAGCTTTTGTATAGGTTTCTGTATTTTTATTTTTGCCCAGGTGATTAAAGGCAATTTTAATTGTAAAAAAAACATTGAGAGAACGGTCAGATTTCGTGCCCTGCTAGTTGCCCCTGTTGTATTGTACATGGTGAATTTTATTTAATGGACTAGAATAAGACCTTTCTTATTTACTGGTGACGTCTGTCCTGGGACCTTACCTGCAGGGGGAAATAAGTGAGTGGGAGCGAGTCCCCACCTCGCGTAACTCAGTTGGGATGGCGTAGCGAGACTTCATGCGACCCAGTCAGAGGTGATTCTAGGGTATGTGGGGGCCCCAGGCAAAATAAATCCTGATGGTGAAGCCAGGGAGAGCATGGTGTGGGGTTTCCCATTTGCGACACCCCTGGACCCACTGTTCACTGCCACTCGTGACAATTTTCAGGTTTTTCTGAATGCTTAAACACTAACAGTGATTCTTGAAGTACTATCTCTGAAATAATTAACACTTTTAGGCAATGTATTTAACAAGTGAGCAATGGGTTCAATCAAATATGAGCTGTTATACTGTTGCAGGTATAATTGGGATATTTTGAGATGGAAACCGGTAAGTGCTGTAGTCTTACTGGTACAGTAATATGTACTGTACTTTCATAATGAGAAGGATCTCTCACTACAGTTTCTCAGTCGTTTATACACTGTGACCGAAAGCATGCACAGAGTGATCCGAGGTTCAAGCTAACATCCCAGAACCACTTCTGCAGGACTATGCACACCTTCACCTTGCTTCAACTCAATTGGTGAGTCCAGTTCACTCATGTTGCAAAACATTACTCGCAACTCTCAATGTGTTGGCACAATTGTCATTGAGAAAACACCTGTACCTTTTGTGCAATACATGAGTCATCAGACAAAACTCAAAGTGCTAATGTACTACAACACACTTCACGTCTGCAAACCCATCCATCCATTTTCAAAACACACAATTCCTGTGAGGGTCGCGGGGCAGCCAGAGCCGATCCCGGCAGTGATAGGGCACAAGGCAGGAATACAACCAGGACAGGATGCCAGGCCATCGCTGGGCAACATATACACAGCAATTTAACATAACCTAAACTGCATGTCTTTGGACAGTGGGAGGAAACTGCAGAGCCTGGAGAAAACCCACACGGCACATGGCAAATAATGCGATTAGACTCAGAGAAATCCAAACGTGTATAATAGAGGATAATGGGATGTTTCAGAACATAGACCATGTTTCAATATCCACTATTGATCGTTTGCTGAGAAGGCACAGGATGAGCATGAAGCAAATATATCGTGTACCATTTGAGAGGAACTTTGATCGTGTGAAAGAGATGTGCTACTTTTACATGCAAGTGAGTATGAAACTGTTTCCAGTACTATTGTGCACTTAGAAGAGACAGAGGTCCAGGAAGTGCAGTAATGCACCATGTTCTAATCACTGTTCCTACATGGTCAGAGAATACTCAAGCTTGATGCCAGCGATGACCACATTGAGTTCATCTATGTGGACGAGGTAGGATTCAAGAGGCGGTGCTGGGGAAGGAACATCATTGGCCAGCGAGCAGGTCCCTGGCCAAAGGGGTGGAAACATAACCATGTGGGCTGCTATCAGTCATTGCATTTTGTTGCTTGTTATATATAAATACATTGATAATTTTTGGGTAGGCAGGATCATCCATGCATCCATCCATTTTCAAAACCACTTAGGGTCGCAGGGAAGCTGGAGCTGATCCTAGCACGCATAGGGTGCAAGGCAGGAACACACCCAGGGCAGGATGCCAGGCCAGCACTGGGCAACACACACACACACATACAGGGCAATTTAGTATGGCCAATTAAGCTAACCCACATGTCGTTGGACGGTGGGAGGAAACCCACATGTACCCGGGGAAAACATGCAAACTCCATACAGACAGGCAACCCAAGCTGGGTCTTGAACCTGGGACCCCTAGAGCTGTAAGGCAACACACCACTGTGCCACGACTGGCCAGGATCAAACATTGTATAATATAAAGTTCTTTACTGTCTGTGTTGATGGATTCTTTTTGTTTTCCTACATGAATCTTCCATTTTGAGGAGAGAGTTTTATTTTTCTAAACACAGTGTATTCTTAATGCTCAGTGTGAGAAACAGATATGATGTATGTGTGTGTGATTCTGACCCAATTCTTTGATTTTGAGGGCTGTGTATATAGTTTTTAGGCCAGAATTTTCCCCTGTGTGTGTTTAGCAGATGTGACTTTTTATTATGGGCATTGTGTTAACAGTTTAGGAGTATTGTGGTATAATAGTGTGTATGCAATTGGGAAAAACTATAAAACCATTCAAATGTTTTTAGAGAACTGCAAGAAAACCAGTATCTGGTCGACTGTTCACCCCAGAGCAGGAAACGCACATTGTAAATATAAAATAACTGCATCACACTCAGAGAACTGCAGGACCACATAATGGCAGATAACACACATTCCACAACATCAACAGAGTGAGTCTCTCGGCACTCTCTCGTCTACTGAAACTTAATAGAATTGGGATGAAGCAGCTATACAGAGTTCCTTTCGAACAAAACTCAGACCGTGTAAAACAACTGAGATATGAATATCTGCACGTAAGCTATACTATCCTATCATTGGTACTGGATCTGGAAGTGCACGGTGCTACATCATATTGACTGATCCCTGTCTTTTCATACTGTGCTACATTGTTTTGTCATGGAGCTAGAAGCAGATTCAGTGCATCGTGAGCTAATATATGTGGACGAGGCAGGTTTCAATCTTGCAAAAACAAGCGGCCACGGCAGAAATATCATCGGACACCGTGCAATCATCAACATCCCAGGACAACGTGGTGGCAACGTAACAATGTGTGCGGTCCTTCACCATCATGCAATCCTTGGCCCATACAACACTGCACACATCATCACATTTCTGGACACCCTCCACAAACAGACTAATCCCTAATGACTGGGTGCCAGAAAAGCCCAGGTACGTTATCATCTGGGACAATGTTAGTTTCCACCGGGCTGCTGTGGTCCGCAATTGGTTCACAGGTCACCCACTTTTCATCAAACTCAATCGCCCCCATAATCTGCGTTCTTGAATCCTATTGAAGAATTCTTCTCTGTATGACGTTGGAAGGTGTATGATCGCCAGCCCCACCAACGCATACCCCTTCTACAGGCAATGGAGGAGGCTTGTGGAGACATCGATCAGGGGTCATGCCAGGCCTGGATATGGCACTCCAAGCGATACTTTCCATGCTGCCTGGCTCAAGACAACATCGCATGTGATGTGGATGAAGTCTTATGGCCAGACCCACAAAGAAGGTGAGATGTAGCCTAATTTTTTCTGTTCTTTTTCCTAGCACAAATGTCTTTTCTTCTACTGCATTTTGTTGTTTGAGGAGTGTTAGAACATTGAGAGAAAGAAAAAAAAACATTCCCCTTATTTGTATTGATAATGGGTTACAGTGAGGGAAAAAAGTATTTGTTTCCCTGCTGATTTTGTACGTTTAAGAGAGTGCTCCCTTTAAGAGAGTGCTCCTAACCTCAGCTCATTACCTGTATTAAAGACACCTGGGAGCCAGAAATCTTGCTGATTGATAGGGGATCAAATACTTATTTCCCTCATTAACATGCAAATCAATTTATAACTTTTTTGAAATGCGTTTTTCTGGATTTTTTTGTTGTTATTCTGTCTCTCACTGTTAAAATACACCTACCATTAAAATTATAGACTGATCATTTTTTTGTCAGTGGGCAAACGTACAAAATCAGCAGGGGATCAAATACTTTTTTCCCCTCACTGTATGTTCGGGAATACACATTATTAGTATTATTTTTATTTCTTGGCAGACGCTCTTATCCAGGGCGACTTACAAAATAGAAGCGCAATACAAAGTGCAAGAATACAATTCAGTACAAGGCATCAAACATTACAAATTCAAATTTACATTATACAAGGCAATTCAAAACATAATACATTTTACAACTTCCAATTTACACAAGTAAATACAATAAGTAAAGTCATACATTCTGGAAAGTGAAAGCTAAGTGCTGTCATGATGTTAGGTCCCAGTCAAGGGCTACGGGAAAGGGAGCAAGGGGGAAATCAATAATACAAGTATTAGTAATACAAGGCAAGAAGCATGGTAAAATGTTGTGAAGTGCTACCTTACAGGAGAGTAAAGGGACTAATATTACAACTAATATATCCTTCCTGCGCTAACTCAAGACATCTTTTCAGACAGTACTTGTAATATTAGTCCCTTTAATCCCCGTTAGATAGCACTTCATAGCATTTTGTCATGCTTCTTGGATTATTGATTGATTTTCCTCCTTGCTCCCTTTCCTGTAACCCTTGACTGTACCTTACATCTTGACAGCACTTAGCTTTACTTTCCAGGATGTATGTCCGCACTTACTGCACTTAACTGTATAAATTGGAAGTTGTAAAATGTATTATATCTTGAATTGCTTTGTTTAATGTAAATTTGAATCTGTAATGTTTGATGCCTTGTATTTAACTGTATTCTTGCACTTTGTATTGCACTTATTTTATAAGTCGCCCTGGATAAGGGCGTCTGCCAAGAAATTAAAAAAATAATAATAATATTGTGTCGGTATCGGGAGCCAGTGGCGGGAGCGGAGCAGTGGAGTAGTGTGTGCGAGGGAAAGAGATTACCAGGCGAGCCGCAGAGTTCTGGATGAGCTGGAGCGGCGGGTAGTAGTTGCAGGCAGGCCGGCCAGGAGGGAGTTGCAGTAGTCCAGGCGGGAGAGGACCAGTGACTGGACGAGCAGCTGAGTCAAGAAGTTGGTGCGGAAGGGACGGATTCGGCGTATGTTGCTCAGGAAGAATCTGCAGGTGCCTGTCAGTGTGGTGATGTGCTGGGTGTAGGAGAGCACAGGATCAAGAATGACTCCTAGATTTTTAGCGGAAGAAGCAGGAGAAAGTGTGGTGGATTCCAAGGGGATTGAGATGGGGAGATCAGCAGAAGGTGAGGAAGAGTGGGGGAAAAAGAGGAGATCCGATTTAGAGAGGTTGAGCTTGAGGTGGTGTGACTGCATCCAGGCGGAGATAGCAGACAAACAGGAAGAGATGCGAGAAGGGATGAGAGGGTCAGAAGAGGGAAAAGACAGGAAGATCTGGGCATCATCTGCATAGAAGTGGTAGGAGAAACCATGGGATGCGATGAGGGGGCCCAGGGAGCGAGTGTAGAGAGAGAACAGGAGCGGGCCCAGGATGGAGCCTTGGGGTACGTCTATGAGGAGAGGTTGGGGGGTGGATGAGGAACCTTGCCATGTCACTTGGTAGGTCCAGTCGTTGAGGTAGGAGGAGATCCAGGTGAGAGCAGTTCCAGAGATACCGAGGTCAGCGAGGTAGGAGAGGAGGATGGAGTGATCGAATGCTGCAGAGAGATCAAGGAGGATGAGGACTGAGGAGAGGGAGGCCGCCCGAGCACACCGGGGGGAGTCAGTGACTGCCAGGAGAGCCGTCTCGGTGGTGATTCTGAGTCTGACATGTCCAGGGGTGTCACGAAGAGTTGCGAAGGGGAACAGTCTCTAGACAAGATGAGGTCTAACTGGCAGCCTGCTCTGTGAGTGGGTGGAGACAGAGAGAGAGAAGTTAAAGGAGTAAAAGAGAGGAAGAAATCCGGCAGAGTGGGAGGGTTTGGAGAGGATGGTAGGTGAGGACAGCGAGGGGAGGGAGGAGAGAAGAAAGTCGAGTTCATCCAGGAAGGTGGTGAGTGGACCAGGAGGACAGTAGAGAACTAGAAGAAAGAGGTGAGAGGGAATTCAAAGCTGTTGGAGGCGATAGAGGAGAGAGAGGGGGGTGGCACAGAGAATAGCAGAGAAGGGGAGAGCAGGAGCCCTATTCCCCCCCCACCCAGTAAGACAGGGGGAGTGGGACAGGACAAACACAGAGGATAAGGCAGCAGGGGTGGATGAGTTCTCCGGGGAGATCCATGTCTCAGTCAGAGCGAGGAAATCCAGAGAGTGGTGGGAGGCGAAGGCGGAGATGAAGTCGGCCTTGTTGGAAGCATACTTTACACATTTGGATGCCTGTGTGTATGTGTGTTTACTACATGTATGAATAAACTTTATTGCAAACTGCTATGCCCTGTACATGAAAAAGCAAAAGCCACAAGTGTTTTTCATTTATACTATCATTCATGCTTAGTTGGCGCTTTGTGTGCCTATTCAAATAATGGTTTGTGTGTACTGTATTGCATACGCAACCTATCGTTATCTTTCAAGTCGGAAGCACTGCCCAAGGGGGAGGGGTTGCTGTATAACAAAGCCGTCGCAGGGGCGGAGGCAGCGAGCTGATAAGGGAGCCTGCCACGAGGTGCACCGCAAGGGTGCCTAGGCAACACAACTCCAGACAGTTACCTCAGGGATCCCGTAGGGCCGCACCTGAGCCGTCCAGGAGCGAGGACCATAGTCACGCTCTACCGGGAGCTGTCTGCTATCAGCATATACAAAGCGGGGCTACAGAGGTTAACTCTTATGCCCTCCACTTACAAGAACAAGGCCGGCTGCTCTACTAGTGCAGCTAGGAGTGAGGCCGTAATCTACTTGCACAATGTCTGGTGTAGGCAATCAAGCACTTGTGCGGCCTCCGCGCAATATCATGGCAGTGGACCCCTGATCCAATAGGAGCGGGTCACAGACCCAATGAGAAAAATACAATATAATACATAGCTGGCTAATCAGAAAGAGTAGCCGAGCTGAACAATATACAATATAAACATATCGCATGACAGGAAGACAGGACAGGAAAACTTCGGAGGTTTCAGGAGAAGCATGCAATCTGCCTTAATGTTCAAAATAGCCCTATTGTAAATATAAACCAAAGATATTAAATGTTGTAATTTCCAAAACAGGGCAGTTGCCATAATATCAGGTACTGTCAAATGTTCTCTAGCCGAAAACTGTTTTTTTCAGTTTGTTACGCCATGGCGTCCAACTCGTAACACCTTTTTTCACTATGTCACCATAGAGACATTTCAAGCCAGGCAGTTTATTAGGTTTACAAATAATAATAAATAATCTAACTGCTGTTTGACGTCTCCCATGTCAGCTTCTCCTTGTACTGCTTCGAGACAGGACAGAAGATTGCTTTAGTTTCTATGTCGCCACAGTTTCAATGAAGGCACTGTTCCTCGGAAGATGTCACAGAAAATATACAGTATCCTCTTGGACTGGGGCTGGTATTGCGAGACCATGACCGTGCAGGCCCCACACCCCCATCTCCACAGCCATACTTCGTCCCAGTCAGCCTCACTGACCTCACTATTAAACAACTAAAAACATGATCCTAAGTCAAACTCACTAACAAGCCATTCAGCGGTGGTTCTAGCCCCTTTCATCTCGGGGGGCATGGCTGGGGCCAGTTGTAATCGTAGCGGGGCCATCATCGGGGGGGTGTATTGTCCATGATGTTAGTGGTGGGGGGGGTGCTGACAGTGTTTTGTCCACGGTGCCAGTTAGGGGGGCCACAGGGGGTATGTGCCAAATTTGAGGTATGTGCCTATCCTGCGTTTTCTTTTCTTTCTTATTTCTTTTTTTTTTTACATACCAAAGTAAAGCTGTGACCTTATTTGGCAAAGTAGGGTTCAGGATTTAAATTCACAGTGGCTACCTGAACTAACAGTAATGGGGCACACAACAAGTAAACAGAGAAAATAACTACACTATTCCTACCCTCCCAAATCTTACAGGACAGGTGAGATGCCCCTACTCCAAGATACTTATACAATAGAAAAACTATGGTAATAATAATATAGCCCAAGACAAAAAATATTAATCTTTCTAGACTGTATTAAAGTTCAGCACTTCGGAAAAATAGAATTATTTTGTATTTCAATAAAACAAAAATAATTACTGGTATCCACACACCCAACCAATGTAAATGTCACGGACGGTGTTAATTAGCTCCTTAATCACCATTACTTATTATATTTATATTTCACTTCACTTTATGCAATATGGCTTGTGTATTTTGTTTGGTTCTATATTGCCATTATTTTGTGTGTTGATTATCTTTCACTTTATTGTTTAATTTGTTATTCACTTAGTATTATTTTGATTGTTTGCACGCGTGCCTTATTATTTGTGTTTCTTTGAGCCAATCACCACCGCACAACTCACCTGGGTCCACCTGCACTCTTCACACGCGTCCCCACTTAATCACCCTGCCCTGGGAGAGGAGAGGAGGGAGCGTCTGATACGAGCCGCAGAGACCTCCCACATTGGAAAGTGGACTTCAGCAGACAGGAGGGGAGGTGGCAGACCTGGGAGCAGGACCCAGATCAACACGGCGCACAGGGACAGAATAGTGATGTCGTTCGCGAATGTGCCGGGTCCCGTCTGAGAAAGGATGTCTGTTCTTATGTTTTTATTTCTTATAAATGAATACAAGACAGAATAAAAGTATGAATGTTGTGTTGATGTGCTGCGTATGATGACATTGTCCCGGTGCTCCCGTTTGGTGCAGCACACACACCTCAACACAACATTCAGTCAGTGCGAGTGGTGCGGCCGAGCAGTGTGGCGAAAAGTTCATCTTTAATTACGGGTCAGAAAACAAGATGAGTGACAGGCACAAACGAAGTAGCATTTGGATGCATTTTGATAATATAAACAACAAAGGCAGAATGTAAAAATTGTAAAGTATCATATCAAGCAGGGTCTACTAACAACCTTCACAGACACATTAGAATTATAAATCCATCAATGCAGTTGGAAGAAAACAGGCAAGCTAGCATGCCTGCTACTGAAAATGAAAATACCTGTGCGATTACTGGAACCATTGCTGCTGCAGTGCTCACAGCCACCCCTCAGGCATCAGGTACTGCGACCTATTGCAACCCATAGTTCTATAAGCCAATTTATGCCAAAGGCCATGACCCCAGCAAGACCAAACACAATTGATGAGGTATTGGCTAAAATTATTGCAAGGGAATTCCAACCATTCTCAGTCGTGGAGGACAAGGGATTTAGAAGCTACACCCATGCTCTCAATCCAATGTATGTTCTTCCAAGCAGGAAAACACTCTCCCAAACAACTATTCCAAGACTGTATGACAGACAATGTGCTTCACTGCAAGAAAGGGTTAAAAAGGCTACAGCAGTTTGCCTGACAACTGACTGCTGGACATCCAGAGCCACCACTTCCTTCATGTCTGCTACATGTCACTTCATTGAAAATTATAAAAAATGGTGTCCAATCTTCTGGACTGTTTTGAGTTTAGTGGCAGACACACTTCAGATAACTTGGCAGAGGGACTGCTAAGAGTGCAAAAAAAGGGTGGCAAGTAGAAAACAAAGTGGATTGCTGTGTTACTGACAACGCAGCTAACATCACCAAAGCTTTTTAACATCTTGAAATGGACCCACCACCCATGTCTCGTGCACACAATCAACCTGGTTGTAAGAGATGCCCTGAAGGTGATGAAGCCCACTGTGAACAAAGTGAAGGCGATGCGGGAATTCTTCCATAAGAGCACACGAGCCACAGAGAAGCTGAAGTCTTCTCAACGCCAGATGGGTATGCCTGAGCTGAGGTCCAAACAAGAAGGTGGAATTCAACATTTCATATGCTGAAACGGGTTCTGGAGTCCAAGGATGCAATCATCTCTACCTTGGCCATTATCAATGCACCTGTTGATGCTCTGAGCCAAGAAGAGTGGGAGGAAGTGCGAGAGACATGCACTGTTCAGGAACCCTTTGAGCAGTCACTGTGGAGATCAGTGCAGACAGGTACAATGGACAACTGTTTTTACATTAGTATTACATAATTGCATATTTGAGGTGCATATTAGAGGGGAATGGCAGTAATAATAGACAAGAATAAACTGAACAAAGTCCATATACCACATAATAAAACAAAGCATAATTCTGAGTTTTCTCTTTTTTTTCAGCTACGTGACAGCCTCCAAAATGCTACTCCTGTGCAAGGGTCTGCAGAGAATAACAGCCCACCACCAGACAGGAGGAACAGTAACCAAAGGGAAAGAGAGAGAGTTGGTGACTGCTCTCTGTGCATCTATGGAAAGAAAGTTCCACAGAATGGAATACAATACTGTTCTCTCAGAAACCACCATAATGGACCCAAGGTTCAAACAGCTGTCCTTCAATGACAACAGAGCTGTTGATGAGGCACCTCAAAGAGTAACAGCAGCAGCAAGATGCAGCCCCAGCAGCCAGCAGGCTACACCACTAGGAGGCCAAGAGGGAGAAGAGGGAGCAGGGGCACTAGAAGTGGAGCCACAAACGTCTGCTGTTTGGAGGTTCTTTGATGAAAGAGCAACAGGAGACACTGCAAGAAGGAATCCCACAGCAGATGCTATACTGGAAGTAAGATCCTATCTTGAAGAGCCCCTTATCCAAAGAGCCACAGACCCGCTGAGCTGGTGGGAGACCGAGGCTTCAGTCTACCCACGACTGGTCAAGGTGATGGCAGGGAGACTCTGCATCGTAGCAACATCAGTCCCTTCAGAAAGAATCTTCTCCAAAACAGGGCAGATAATAACAGAAACCGGATCAGCCCCTGTAAGCTGAGGCACTTAGACTTTCTTAATGCCAGTCTGCACTAAAGACAAGGTCACTGGTAATATATACATCTAGAACTGTTGGATGGTGCCGTTATGCGCATTGTAATTCATTTTTTATTTGTTATATGGTTCCATTTTGAGTGTGGTTTGCTTGGAATGGTTTGTGTTTTGGATAGTTCAATATAAATAAAACGTTCAATACACGTGTAATAGTGTTTGATGTTTTCACATGATTTACGTTTTTTTTTTAATACAAAACATGTAAATTATGGTATTCTGGAAATTATAAGATTAAGTATAATTACATTGAATAAGTGATGTATGTGCACACATACCAATCATAGGTCCAAACATTGCTAAATTTGCCTGAATTATAAAAGCCAGAAGTGGTACTAAATGAAGAGCCATTTGGGAGCCGAAAGAGCCGGCTCTTATTGCTGAATTGAGCCAAATGGTCTGGCTCACTGAAACCAGCCGGAATTCCCATCACTAGGACAGAAGCAGAGAGAGATGGATTCCTCTGGAGGCTACAGTGAGTGCACCTTTGGTTTCGCTGATTTCCATGGAGTGTGGAAACGTAGAGAAGTTTAAGACGCCAAGCTGCGAGTGATTTCCTGCTGTGCCCACCCCTCTCCCCTCCTTGGAT
This sequence comes from Amia ocellicauda, assembly GCF_036373705.1. Classification (NCBI taxonomy): domain Eukaryota; kingdom Metazoa; phylum Chordata; class Actinopteri; order Amiiformes; family Amiidae; genus Amia; species Amia ocellicauda. Next base: position 804,779 of record NW_027102854.1, read on the forward strand.
TATAAGCGATCGAGGAAAGACATTGAACATTACAGTGTCTGTTTACATACTGGACCTACTAACCTGGGCGCTGTGTTGCTTGGGTATTCCTCCATGCAGTGGGCAGGGCAGCTGGAAACCGGCAAACAGGGAAACCGGCAAACAGAGAAAGCGAGAAGAGGGTTAACATTAACGTTAACGAGGCTGACCCGGCAGTCCACTGTCCAGATTCCGCCCTGCAGTGAGATGGTGCTGTGGGCACAGGTGCCAGAGTTCCCCCACATAGCGGAATACTGTGTCCTGATCGAGGCTTGGGATGAGGAGCGAGAGCGGCAGGTGGCACGGACCATCACGTGGGTATGCCAGGGTAGGGTCCCGTTGCCAGTGTTAAATCTTTTCCCCTACCCTGTAGATGTGCCCCAGCGCTGCCCACTGGCTAGACTCTCCCGTATAGACCAGCAGGACATTATCACTGAGGATGAGGCGACATTCCAGTTCCGATATCCAGACATGGTAGAAGTGGGGGTCCGTCCGGTCCAGACACAGGGGGTGACAGGGACCGTGGACTGGACAGGGGGAGCCACCGACTTGTCCAGGGAGCAGTGAGGATGGTTAGGCCCTGTTGCAAAAGTGGTGTTGCGTCTAGTAATGTAACCATTCCTTATATCCCAGGACATTAGTTTATAGACACTGTTGCACCGTTTGTAGTAGAACACTTGCATTTACTCATAAGGCAGTTCCCTAATCTCAATCCCTTACACTGGTTTATTTATGGACTTCCTTCCTAATTGATAGGGTATTACTGTTTGTGAAAGAACTATTTCCATACAGTCAAAGTTTCATGACATTAGACTTTAAACTAACTCATATCTCATTCAATTATTTATTCATTTATTCTACATCAAGTTATATCTTCAGTAACGTCCGTATTTTCCCACGTTTCATTCAATCACCATCAGAAGCTCTCTGTGCTAAAAGTGGCAGCACATTTGTCTCACACACATCAAACTCGCCTTTTCCTGCTTCCCAAGCCTTATCAACTTACTCAGACCCTCGTCAACTTACTCAAACCCTCTTCAACTTTGGTCAACATTGCTCTGCATTCTAACAGCTATTCTTTCTCCTATTCTTAATTTCTTACAAGAAATGTATTCAGGTTTTTTTATCAATGTTTTATTTATATTTATACAGATGTCACTCCATTATTCGTTTATTGAAGTCATATATGTACCTAACAAAATATTAGCCAATAGGCCATTGATCTCAATAATGATTCCCATAATCCTAGGACACCTTCTCTTTTACTCTTCCTTTCCATTCTTACTTTTCTCCTGTAAAGCATTTTATATTACTTGAGCTTACTTATTCTATAGTTGTAATCTTATACTTCTGCGGTATCTTACCCTTTTCCTACATCACTCATCTTAAAACCATGGTCTACTTTGACTTTCATTTCAGGTATTATATGCTAGGCACCAATAACCAAACATTTTCTGAAAGACTGTAACATGTCACCAGACTGTTTACATTCTCCTGCTTTCACAGGCTGTCAGGGCTGCACCAGGCTCTCTTCTAGCCTTTCGTTTCCTTGAATTTGACTTTTGACAGAGCTTGTCCATAACATGATGTTTAACAAACAAATTCTGGTTCTTCTTGTGGAGACACCATGACTATTTATGTATTACTATTATTATCCATCTGTTTATTCAATGTATATTTTGGATTACTTTTCTTATAATAGTCTTTCTTTCTGATTTCTGATGCTTGAGGCACTCTGTATAGAGCCAAAGATCCTCATGAATATGATAAATCTGTTGTTACATTTTTAAATATAATTCTAAAATGATTGCCAAAACATAGACATTTACCTTATATCACCTTCAAACTATACATATTCATAAACACACAAAGCACATACACATTGATATCTAAAGATAATTCAGATATCCGATCTGTGGCATGTTTTATTGACCCTGCAGTGTCTCAAACAGCCCTTATAACTTATTATTTAAGCTTATGATTATTTAGAATAAAATGTCAAATAATCCCACTCGATTATTTCATTATTTCACTATCTCAGTTTTCTTGATCCATTGTGAAAAAGTTCTGTTATTTCCTCCTCATCTGTAGAGGCTACATTAGCCCACTCCCCGGTCTGATATTCTCGTAGTAACTGTATCCAAATGTTGGGCGGACATTTAGCCTTCACGATGATGTGTACATCGTGCGGGTGAAGGAGGTGAATAACCATCTTTTCATCTAGAATATCCCAAAAAGTTGTGTTACCCTGGTTTGGTTTTAATTTTGGGAGGGACGCCCATATCATTTCTTTTTCTCCTGGGGAGAAGGGGACATGGGTTTTAGTCGTATAGACTATTGATTGACCTTCCTCTTTACTCTGTCTAGTTTTGACTTGCATGGGTGCAGCTGGGACCGTTTTCAGAGCGGTCAGATCTGGATACAATGTATTATTATAACCAAAATCAGTGATTGATTTATATTCCGGATTATATGGGGGAGGAGCGCTAGCAAAACCTCCTTTTTCATATTCCCATGCTTTGCGATCTAAATCATCCCAATCGGGCCTGTCGTCCTCGGAGTGATCTGTGTCGCGACGCGCTCCTAACACGGCAGCACATCGCGCACCTACACCTTCACCTTTTCTGACCACTTTTCTTGCCCTTCTAATTTGCCTTGTAGTTCTATTAATTCTATCGTATTTTTCACAACTTCTTCTCTAAATTCACAATACTGTTTATGATGATCTTCCATTTCTGTTATTTTCTTTTCTTGATTCTCACCAACCTGACACAATATCACAATTCCTTTCTCTGTCTTATCTGGTTGTTGTTGCTTCCACCAGTCCCGGTGCTCCTTCGAAGACCAGTCTTTCTCCCAACTTCCTTCCAACATTTTCTTCTCTACATTCTGTTTTTTTATTTCTCAAAAAACCAATAATGCTGGTGTCACTCATTGTGACGATTTATCTGAAATATTACATTATTATATATTATATATATATATATATTATAATAAAAACAAACACTCTAGTAAGGTACGGACACCCGTACATGACACTGGCTAAGGTAAGGGAACCCATAAACAACCATAAGCACCCCCGGACCTAGGACAGCCTGTAACTTGCTAACTTGCTGTTTTGTTTGCTTCTCATCGTTTGCTGCTAGTTGCATGCCAAACGAGTTCGTTCTGTCCAAAATATAAGCTTTTTTTCTTCTAATAAACTCAATACAAATACAGTGCACTAGCAACTATTTCCCTTTCAAAAGTTGTAGTCCCGTTTCAGTTAAAACAAAATGTGTTCTTCAAACAAAGAAAATACTTGTGTTTCTTTTCCCTCTTTACCTGCTCTTATCACAAAGCTTCTCAACACAATCTCAGGTGCAGGTGCACTCTGCGCTATCCTTTGCCCGAGCTTTGTCCAGGAAAACTCACTGTAGCCATCTTAGTTCAACACGGGCTCTCCTTACCTGCGAGTCACACGGGTCCAGTTCACTTTGCAAGTGAACAGTCTCTTCTCAGAAACAATAAGGAAACTTGGAAAGAAACACAATCCCAGGTCGGTGTTAAAAAAAAGTTCTTTGTTTTCATATTAAAAGAAAACATTTGTATTTTCTCTGCACACTTCACAGCTCCAATTAGCACACTCAACTAATCCCTGCCCCCCTCAGAACCGTCACTAAAGAAAGGTACTCACAGTCATTTTAAATATGACATCCTGTAGTGTTTGTTTTCAAAATATGATCTTATTATCACTTGAACCAAATAAATCCTTTGACCCACTAATACCAAATTACAGTTAGGGGGGCCACAGATGTGATTTGAAAATACGATCTTCCATGTCTTTCTGTTGTGTTTTGACCTGGGGATCTGTAATTGTCCAAGTGGCTACTGCACATGTACTTATTTAATATTAAATGTGTTATTTAATTAGGCTTGGTTCTGGTGAGCATGTACAAGACGTCAGCTTTTTAAATAACTGTGTGTATTGGATCATACACATTTTAGAAATACTCTCTCAAACTTCCCGCATTGGTACCTCACCAGGGAGGTAGAAAACAGCAATAGCATTGAAAAAGTGTGATTGTAGTTCTGCTCTTCTGCAATATATTTCTACAAGATCTTTAACATCTTCTTTAACATTGTTTTAAAGGCTGGGACCAATATGGTGGAATATCTCCAACACACGGACATTGAGAGACTCGACCCCTTTGTGCTGCTGCTCAGAGACCAACTCTCAGTTGTCTCTGAGTAGGCTATGGATCAACTTCCTTTCCTAATATGAAGGAGACAATGGATACAAAACCTATAGGCAACTATGAAAAACAGGTGATTATTGTTATTCTTCTCATTATAAACTACTTAATACATCTCTCCCATAAAGTACAACAGGATAGTGGTGACGTCATTCAGGATTGGATTGCCATTGGTCAAAAGCCCTCTGAGAGAAATTGTGTGGCGACACTCCACACTCTTAGAAGAAATTGTTCTGCACAGAACCATAAAGGGTTCCTCGAGTAATCGCTCTGGTGGATCCCTTTATGGTTCTATGTAGAACCCCTTCAAAGGGGTTACATGAAGAACCCCCAAACATAGCGTTCTACACAGAACCATTCGTTTTAAAATGTTATATATAGAACCCATTCAAAAGGGGGACACGTGCTATACCTGAATTTGTTTTCCAAATACAATCTTTAAAAAATGTATGAGTTCATATATACAAACACACATACACAACGTAGAAATCGCACTACTAGTGAACTAACTTCATTTACATTATATGCCACAACTCCTCAATTTGGAACGCAAAAACAAGACATCTGATGTAAAAGTGTAAACTAATTACGAACAGCACTTTTGATTTTTATCTTCAATTCAGGGGCTACTTATTCGAACAGTAAACTGTATTCTCTCTTCAGAGTGACTGGAATGTTTTTGCCTACATTCAACTTAAATATGAAAGTTTCCAAAAACGGCATAGTTTTCTTTAAGGCTATTCAATGCCAAACACAAAATTCTCTCTGCTTTCAGTGCTTGTCCTTCAGCACAATTACACAGGTTCATGATGTTCTCATTTCAATACATTGTTTTCTTATTTAAACTATTTGACTTTGAGCTTACATTGAGAATAAAATCACTTTTGCAAGTAAAACCTGGCCAAGAAAGGAAGCAGCACTACAATAAAACAATACACAGAATACAAAGCAGTTCCTTCAAAAGTGAAAGTGATAAAGAGTGATGTCTGTCAGTAAATTACGTTGAGATACATATTGGTTATTTTGAATTAGGAGTCCAACTTCAATAACTTCTATTAACAAGCCAAAATACAGATCAGAATTACGGGTAATTGAAAATAATATGTAGCGGCTAGGTAAGCTTGGATGTGTTCAGAGAAACACTAAAAACGGATTGGCTTTATTTGTGGAATGCAATCCTGAAGAGTATTTGATATTTTGGGTAATAAGCTGACCGAAAATATTAGGAGAGCCATATGCACAAAATAGTATAGTCTCCTAGTGCACGTCACCGCCCTCTATTGCATAATCTACAACACCTTATACATCAAACCCAATTTACTAATATTATTGTTATGCATTCATTTGTCACATCTGCCTTTGTTGGTTAGGATAACAGTACAGGATCATCAAAATGTACTGTAACGAAACCTGTCCTAGTAAGGTCGTGTCCTAACTGGATTTGACAGAGGAGCATGTAGCTGCCACCACCTTTGGTTTACCGGACGGTCCGGTCGAATAACCCTGGAAGCTAAAATTAGTGATGTAAAGGGAGAGTGAAAAGCCAAGAGGAAGTATATAACCAAGTCTATTTAATAACCAATTTAATACGCTGGGTACACAATGTGCAATTTAGGCAAATAGAATAACAATCACAGTATCACTAAACAATCCATAAAAAGTCAATATCCATTAAACAGTTAAGTTAATTTCTCCCTCAAATACATACGACCAATTATTATAATAAAACCGCAATTGACCTTCATTAAAGAAATACTAAAATAAACCATACAATAAACACCAATGTAAGTGAAAAGAAACCACAATATAAACATCAGATAAACCATACAATAAACACACCAATATAAGTTACCACAATTACAACAGCAATTTCAACTATAAAAGCAAAATACAAACTCTTCAATGTAAAGCCAAAGAAAAACAAAAAACGGGTTAATTGTTGTTTTAGATCAATTGATTGGAATATAGCTAATAGGATCAGCAAAATCCAATCAATCAATCACTCACTTGGCCCTGTTACACAGACTGATTAATAGCAGTATGTTTAAGTCTAACCATAAATTCATAAATTAAAGCAAAGAAACTGTTACTATGTTTAAACTTGGTTTTATACAAGTCCTTGCCCAATGAAAACATGTAATCAAATACACATAATCCCACAAACAAACACATATAGATTTAAAATAGAGTCAGAGAGCTCCCGTCAACTGAACAGCTCCCCAGCATTTGGCGCACACTGCACACTGCACACTGCACACTGCACACTGCACACTGCACATGTAAAAACAAGCAGCCCCCTATTATCTGCACACAAACCAACACAAGCAATGCTAGCCGTAGAAAGAGTCTCTCTTGTGTCTTCTGAGCACTGCTTATATCCCCATCTGCTCCCGGTATGACATCCCGTGATTGGTCGCAATGCTCAGTCCAATTAGGGTTAATAAGAGCCAATTCAATCAGTGACAGAGCCGACTGGCTCATCACAGTACTACTATATTTACAGCATGACATAACAGCGCGGCGCTGGAGCGGGAAAGTGCGCTTCTTTTTGCACATCGTCTACATGCGCGAAAAGCCTGGACACTTGGGCTAAAAAAAAGACAAAAATAGAAAGTGTGAAATATGAACGTTAACATTGTAGCGCAAACATTGGGCTTCGAGCCACGTGTAACAGACAGTGCGATTCAGAACAAAGTCAAAAATAGCTTCTGCACAACAATACAACTCTTAGCTAGTAAATTCATGTGGAAAATGGACGCCCCGTCTACAGGGCTGCGGCAAGTCGTGGCCTATTTGTTGGGGAAGGATGTTGAGCTCGGTTTTCCAAACGAGCCGCTGCATATTGACCTATGTCTATTGTCTAAATGTCTATTTATTTATTGATGTATTCATTTATTTCTTTCAACATGTATTGATTCATTGATGATTTTCTCTGTGTATTCATTTTTAATTCTGGCATGGATTATCCTGCATACAAAAGCAAAGGCCCGGGACAGTGCGAGCATGACTTATACAGCGCAGTGCAATCATGGTCGCTGCTTGACATCGTCCTGCAAATAAAAAAACATTGGCTGGATGTCAAGTCACACATTGCCGGGCCAGACCTCGAACCCGGATCCTCCGGATCGTCACCCTGCTGCTCTCCAGCTGAGCTACTCCGGCAACGGAGCATCGGCGCGGAAGGGCGCTATTAACTGTGCGCTGTTTCTGCCGTCACTCATCTCCTGCAATGCCGTGTTTATGTGAGAGCTGTGACGCGCTGTAGCAGCAACTACATGTTTACTACATCTCATCTCCTCTGGGGTTTCAGTGTTTGTGAGACGGTGACACTAAACGCTGAAGTATAATGTCGGCCAATAAGCGCACTGGACACCGCCCACTGGCTGTGATTGACACAGCGGGCTTGTATGACGTCATTCACTGCTACAATGATCGAGCGCAGAAATACACCGTGGTCGTGCAAAAATGCTTTTTCTACTCTTGCGGTTTTTATTTTACACTACAGGAATAAATAACTAAACCAATATTAAATACATAGATACATGTCCCTGCCGATTCCAATGTTGGCGATTCATTGAACATGTAGCACTATTTGCACATGCATGTATTTATTGTCTCACATTAGAGATGAGATGTAGAAAACATGTAGTTGCTGCTACAGCGCGTCACAGCTCTCACATAAACACGGCATTGCACATGCCTGTAGCCAAAGTCCGTTTTTTTGTCTTCATTAAAATGATCCTTTACAGGAGTATTACATGCGAAGCCAAGGCCGGCCCTATCGGAACAGGCAAATGCTAGGGGCGCCCGAAAGAGTGAACATTTGTACGGAGGTTTGTTGCACTCAGTGCTTGTTATTGTGTGGAACCAAGTCACAGCAATTCCTGGTTATTAGCCAATAGGATGTGAGTGTTAATATGGGATGTCCTGTATAGAGCTGCTGTTAGGGAGTCAGTCAGTGAGTTGCACTGGGCAACAGCGGCACTTTGTACTGTCAAAAACAACACAAACACAGCTATTGGGTTTTGCTGATTTCTATACATAAGCAGCTCAAATTGGACATTGTCAACCTCGCCTCTAAAATATAAAAGTGCGCACACGACCGGGGGTCACGGTGCCATAGCTTGTGTTCACCTAGAAACTCGTCCGGCAGCGGCGGACGCAGCGGATTTCAGTGCAGACGCGTTTCAGCAGCGACACGTTTCCATCACACCCACCGGCACCGCGTCCAGTTTGCATATATAATGTTGCTTGATATGGGATTTTCCGCTGCTGATGTGTGGTTGTGAAGCAAAGATATGTTTGAGTCCAAATCTGCCTGATTTCATGGAGATTTTGAGCTGTTTTTTGACTTGTCTCCAGTTGTTAACATCTTCCCCAGAACCCGCACCCTGAATTACTCAATCGTCTTCGCCCTCATTTTTCAACACTAATTTTGTGCAGTGCACAGTGGGACAAAGGGAAATGGTACAGACTTTAATCTAATAAAACACAAAATGCTTGAAAGTTTCTATTATGTTTATCTATATGACTACAATAATCTTTAACAAATTAAAATGTAAGTGGTCTGAAACCGTTTTAATACAAATATATACATTTATTTAACCAGTTGATTTTTGTACTTTGTGAAATGAATGTACTAAATATAAGCAACGGGGTAAATGACTAATTCACAGATTTAGTCCATGTCTGGACCTTGACTATACCTTGACCAAGAAATGTGGACCCTGACACAACATAATTGACTACCCCTGCTGTAGAACATTGCTACATTATGCATATTGCACTAAGGTGTCTGTAATATCGTTTTTTCGTGCAATACTTTTATAATACTGTATTTATAATTCATTTTATGTCACTTGTTTCTTTAATACTGTTTTTATACTGTTTGTGTGGGGGTTTTGTTTCTAAAATAAAGAAGATCTCAAAGACATAAAGCTATGCAGTCTGTGAGTGTATGAACACAATGACCCTGCGATGCAGGGGGCACCACTTAAAATCTTGCCTAGGGCACCAAATTGGCCCTGTGCGCAGCAACTGACGTTATGCAAACGACATCCAGCTGGATAGTGAATATGGGGTGAAAAGAGCAGGAGAGACGGGAGAGAAAGCAGGCAGCAGCGTCATTGTCGCAGAATATTGAACATATGTTCAAAAACACTGCCAAACAGGGTAAGGTTGTTATATTTACTACCTAATCTAACAGTTGAGATAGATAACGCTAACTACGTGCTAGCAAACAGTCGTCAACTCCACGCAGAAGGTAGCTAATGTTTTTACTCGTGTGTGTCTGTGTCTGTCAGATTACACAAAAACTACAAGACCGATTTTCACGAAACTCAGTGGAGGGGTGTAGCATGGGTCAAGGAAGAACACAGTAAATTCTGACCATTATCCATCCAGTGGGACTAGCTAGCTACAGTGACCGATTCAGAAGATTTTTACCCTGAATATGTGTGATGTGTCGGCGCTCCATTCACGTGTGTGTGTGTGTGTGTGTGTGTGTGCGCATGTGTCTGTGTGTCTGCGTGCGTGCATGCGTGTGTTTGGACTGAAAAAGGTGGTACATGATCTTGGTAAGCAATTTGACAACATTGTAGTAAATATTTTCGGTGCATCAAAAAGCGTCCTCGTTAAGATACCAGCAGACAAGCTAATCCAGCACAAATTAGTGCATAAAAAGTAACCAAAATGAAGTATTTAAACCTCATAATTGAATACAAAACGAGGGGAAAAACTGCAAAAAGGTCCACTTTTTGAAAAAAGAACCCCCCTTCCACTAGGCTGGCTACGGGCCTGTTGCAGGAGATGAGTGACAGCAGAAACAGCGCACAGTTAATAGCGCTCTTCCGAGTCTTTCCGGAGTTGCCCGAGTAGCTCAGTCGGGAGCGCGTCAGACTGAAGGTATGAAGCCCCAGGTCCGATCCCTGGCTCTGGCAATGAGCTACACTGTTTCCACTTCCACACTTTTACTCTGCACAACAATCTGACGCAGAGCAACCATGATTTTACAGCAAAGTGAAATCATGGTCACTCTGCTTCAGATTGTTCTGCAAAGTAAAAGCTTTCATTTCATGTTGTGTAAAAAAAGTGCAAAAGTCCAAAAGTGTCTTGACAAGTGTTGAAATTAAAGCTAGACCCACGCTAACGCGATTCTTTAAATCCCAGACGATATTTAAAATGGTGGGCTGCTCACATTTAACGACAGGCAGGATTTCACGGAATTTAGGTCTTTTGCATCATGATGCCCCAAAACAACTATTGTTATTTGAGGTATTTGAATCAATACTTATGAAAGTCAAAATCAAAAACTCAAAATAATGTAACTTGTTTTCGTGGATGTGCTCGACTCTCATTGGCTGCTGCCGGTCTCGGACCCGAGTCGCATCTTTAATATGAATTGTGTTGGATCTACTCGCCTGCCTGGCGAGCTGCAGGTTTGAGCAGAGGGCAGCGGCTCATCGGTTAGGCCCCGACCTGCTGCTTTCTGTTCAACCGGACACTCAATGACTCCATTGAATGAACAACCGGCTTAGATTGTACTTTTCAAATTGTGTAAAAAATAGTTGGTTCTTTAATATGTTATTCATACAATTCTATGCTTAACTTAAACCCTCTACAGTTAAAAATAATGAAAATGCTCTGATTAAGGTTCAATTAAGCAATCGAGAGCTCTGTTGGAACAGATACCACAGGCAGTGCCCATCTTGCCCATCTTGCCAAAGACTATCAACATCAATATTATTAGCATTAGTAATGTAACTATTCTCAATTTCCCAGCTGAGCTCACAGACACTTTCACTGACCCCCCCTCCTTCCTGGGGGGTGAATCCCTTCCTAATTGATAGGGTATTTCTGTTAGTGAAAGGACTATTTCCATACAATATCATGACTTTAGACTTTAAACTATATCTCATTCAATGATTTATTTATTTTACATTAAGTTATACCTTCAGTAACTTCCTTATTTTCCCTCATATTCCATTCAACCACCTTCACAACTCTCATGCTGAAAGTGGCAGCACATGTCTTTCACACATATCAAACTCCCTTTTTCCAGCTTCCCAAGCCTCATCAACTCTTAAACCCCTCGTCAACTTCCTCAAACCTTCCTCAACATCGCTCAGACCCACTAAATTGCTCTGTATCCTAAAAGCTGTTCTTTCTCCTTTTCCTAATTTCTTACAAGAAAATTCAAGTTATATTTATTGACATGTATTATTACTATTTATACACACATTTCACTCCATTATTTTAACTAAAATATTTACTTAACAAAATATCTTTTAGAAAATAAGCCTTTTAATTGATTTCAATAATGATTCCCAGGTACCTCAGGAAAACAAAGTTTCAAAAAATGTGTCCAGTCAATGATTTCCCCAATGAAGAGTTTGCGTGGGCACTAAGACTGTCCACCTGCGCGGCTCATATGTCCTTATTGTGTCAACTTCCTCCTATTGAAGTCCAATCTACACCGGTACATGTTCAGAAGAACTGTTCCCGAAACTAGGTTGAACTGATCAATAGTTAATTTCTTACCTACACATTGTATTTAGGGATCTTATATCTGGGATTTTCAAAAACTCTTCATTGTGGAACTCACAGCTACCAAACGACCCTTTAATTTCCTGGAGTATCTGGTTATCTATTGAAGACTCTGTATAGGAAGTTGAAGAAAGTGTTTTGTGATAATTATATAATGTTTTATATTAATACTAGCATTAGAAGTAGTTTGTATACAGACTGAGCAGATTAGATTTAGCAGCACAAGTAAAGGGTCAACAAGGTTGATTTGTTAGAAACTCCTGTCAGAAATGAAAGATCACCCAGTGCCGAAATAGCCTACAGATGTCTGCTGAGAATTTGTTTATGACTTAATCGTTTCTCCAGATAGGCAGGAATTGTTTCTGTTAACGAGCGATTGACACTAGGTAAATGACGACCGTGGGATCGCATCTTCCTAGTGCACATCAAAGACGGACATCTGCTTTGGATCCATCACCTCTTCACGGGAGGACAGATCATAAAACGGACCCGGACCTGTATCTTCTGATTGGATGAACGGCCATAAGATGTTACGTAATTTTCCTATAAAGCTGCACTCATGTTGGTAAACATTAAGTTCTCACTGAAGGAATTATTCCTGACGTGGGGCTTCCGAGCGTCTTGATTAAAGTTCTATTTGCTTTATCTCCACGATTTCTCCACTGATTTCCGAGACGGTTCTACATCTATGTATTCATATCTTCACCATATTTTACTGTTTCCTCAGATTCCCATTTCAGAAATTAGCTCAAATTCAATTTTCAACATTTTATTTTGTATTTCTGGGTTGTAAAATAGTATTTTATTTTTATTTTCTCCTTTAAATGGTTCAATGTTAATTTAGCTCACTTCTTCAATGCTTGTCATTTTATATTTCTATAGTATCCTTCAAATTCGTACCCTTTGACTACTTCACTCATCTTAAATCCAAGGTCTAATTTATTTCAGGTATTTTATGCTGGCCCCAAACATTTTCTGAAAATAAGACTATAATATATCACTATTCTGTTTACATTCTCCTGCCTGGATTTTACATCAGGCTGTCAGGGCTGCACCAGAGTGCTGCTCCTGTGGATGTCAGCCTTTCATTTCCCTTTAATTTGACTTTATAGAATTTGTCCATAATATGATTTTTAACAAACAAATCCTTGTCCTTCTGGGTCTTAGACGACACCATTACTATTTATTTACTTTATTATTACTTTATTTTTATTATTTAGTGTATATTGTGTATTACTTTAACATTATTCTCATAATAGAATATATAATTTATTTATAATTTGTGATGCCTTATGCACTCTATATGCACTCTATATACAGTTAAATGTTTAGATCCAGCCTGGAGCTGAACCTCTGGAGCCACTGGGGAGCTGTTCAGTTGACGGGAGCTCTCTGACTCTATTTTAAATCTATATGTGTTTGTTTGTGGGATTATGTGTATTTGATTACATGTTTTCATTGTTTAAACTTGGTTTTATACAAGTCCTTGCCCATAGTAACAATGTCTTTGCTTTAATTTATGAATTTATGGTTAGACTTAAACATACTGCTATTAATCAGTCTGTGTAACAGGGCCAAGTGAGTGATTGATTGATTGGATTTTGCTGATCCTATTAGCTATATTCCAATCAATTGATCTAAAACAGCAATTAACCCGTTTTTTTTTGTTTTTTTTTGGCTTGTTGTGAATTTTGGCTTTACATTGAAGAGTTTGTATTGTGTTCTTTTGTAGTTGAAATTGCGGTTGGAAGATCGTATTTTTTTTTCGCCACACTGCTCGGCCGCACCACTCGCACTGACTGAATGTTGTGTTGAGGTGTGTGTGCTGCACCAAACGGGAGCACCGGGACAATGTCATCATACGCAGCACATCAACACAACATTCATACTTTTATTCTGTCTTTTTTTTTTTTTTGGCTTGTTGTGAATTTTGGCTTTACATTGAAGAGTTTGTATTGTGTCCTTTTTTAGTTGAAATTGCTGTTGTAATTGTGGTAACTTATATTGGTGTGTTTATTGTATGGTTTATCTGATGTTTATATTGTGGTTTCTTTTCACTTACATTGGTGTTTATTGTATGTTTTATTTTAGTATTTCTTTAATGAAGGTCAATTGCGGTTTTATTATAATAATTGGTCGTATGTATTTGAGGGAGAAATTAACTTAACTGTTTAATGGATATTGACTTTTTATGGATTGTTTAGTGATACTGTGATTGTTATTCTATTTGCCTAAATTGCACATTGTGTACCCAGCGTATTAAATTGGTTATTAAAAAGACTTGGTTATATACTTCCTCTTGGCTTTTCACTCTCCCTTTAACATCACTAATTTTAGCTTCCAGGGTTATTCGACCAGACCGTCCGGTAAACCAAAGGTGGTGGCAGCTACATGCTCCTCTGTCAAATCCAGTTAGGACACGACCTTACTAGGACAGGTTTCGTTTCAGTACATATTGATGAACCTGTACTGTTATCCTAACCAACAAAGGCAGATGTGACAAATTAATGCATAACAATAATATTAGTAAATTGGGTTTGATGTATAAGGTGTTGTAGATTATGCAATAGATCTCAACGTAATTTACTGACAGACATCACTCTTTATCACTTTCACTTTTGAAGGAACTGCTTTGTATTCTGTGTATTGTTTTATTGTAGTGCTGCTTCCTTTCTTGGCCAGGTTTTACTTGCAAACGTGATTTTATTCTCAATGTAAGCTCAAAGTCAAATAGTTTAAATAAGAAAACAATGTATTGAAATGAGAACATCATGAACCTGTGTAATTGTGCTGAAGGACAAGCACTGAAAGCAGAGAGAATTTTGTGTTTGGCATTGAATAGCCTTAAAGAAAACTATGCCGTTTTTGGAAACTTTCATATTTAAGTTGAATGTAGGCAAAAACATTCCAGTCACTCTGAAGAGAGAATACAGTTTACTGTGCGAATAAGTAGCCCCTGAATTGAAGATAAAAATCAAAAGTGCTGTTCGTAATTAGTTTACACTTTTACATCAGATGTCTTGTTTTTGAGTTCCAAATTGAGGAGTTGTGGCATATAATGTAAATGAAGTTAGTTCACTAGTAGTGCGATTTTTTCGTTGTGTATGTGTGTTTGTATATATGAACTCATACATTTTTTAAAGATTGTATTTGGAAAACAAATTCAGGTATAGCACGTGTCCCCCTTTTGAATGGGTTCTATATATAACATTTTAAAACGAATGGTTCTGTATAGAACGCTATGTTTGGGGGTTCTTCATGTAACCCCTTTGAAGGGGTTCTACATAGAACCATAAAGGGATCCACCAGAGCGATTACTCGAGGAACCCTTTATGGTTCTGTGCAGAACAATTTCTTCTAAGAGTGTGGAGTGTCGCCACACAATTTCTCTCAGAGGGCTTTTGACCAATGGCAATCCAATCCTGAATGACGTCACCACTATCCTGTTGTACTTTATGCGAGAGATGTATTAAGTAGTTTATAATGAGAAGAATAACAATAATCGCCTGTTTTTCATAGTTGCCTATAGGTTTTGTATCCATTGTCTCCTTCATATTAGGAAAGGAAGTTGATCCATAGCCTACTCAGAGACAACTGAGAGTTGGTCTCTGAGCAGCAGCACAAAGGGGTCGAGTCTCTCAATGTCCGTGTGTTGGAGATATTCCACCATATTGGTCCCAGCCTTTAAAACAATGTTAATGAAAGGTACTCACAGTCATTTTAAATATTACATCCTGTAGTGTTTCCTTTCAAAATATAATCTTATTATGACTTGAACTAAATAAATCCTTTGACCCACTAATACCAAATTACAGTTAGGGGGGCCACAGGTGTGATTTGAAAATACGATGTTCCATGTCTTTCTGTTGTGTTTTGACCTGGGGATCTGTAATTGTCCAAGTGGCTACTGCACATGTACTTATTTTATATTAAATGTGTTATTTAATTAGGCTTGGTTCTGGTGAGCATGTACAAGACGTCAGCTTTTTAAATAACTGTGTGTATTGGATCATACACATTTTAGAAATACTCTCTCAAACTTCCCGCATTGGTACCTCACCAGGGAGGTAGAAAAAAGCAATAGCATTGAAAAAGTGTGATTGTAGTTCTGCTCTTCTGCAATATATTTCTACAAGATCAAGAACGGGCTCTGAAAACACTGAGGGTACAGGACGAGGACAGCGAAGCAATGAGCAACACTTGATACAGGATAAGAGCAACGGATACTTAGAATTTATAGGTGTAGGCCCCGTAGTAAAATATTCCCATCCGTTTTCATGGTACAATACTTTGATAATGACCCCCAATAGTCTTTCAAATGCCTGAATATCTGAAAAACATTTTTTTTTTCTGAATTGAAAACCCTAGCTGGCTATGCATTCGTTTGGCACCATCTAACATTTCGGAATCTGTGCATTCTTTACCCTTCCACAGGCGGTACACACTGGCAGCAAAACATAAATTGTTACCTTGGTTTATGTCTATTATTTTACTAAATAAAATACCTTTTAAGCGCCTCCGCGCACCACCACCACCTTGCATATTTCTAATCACAGTGACCGTTATTCGCAAACTCAAATGTGATAGAATTTTGTTGTGACTTTGTAGTAAATTAGCTATGCTCTCTAAGAAATCTGCAGCGTCCAGCTCCCCCACATTTCGCCTCCTCGATTAGAAAAGATTATTTAATGACCCCGAGCTCGGTCTCAGCTGTACAAAATCATTAGGACCCACATTGTGTGATATTTCATTTAGCAATCCTTGCACAGCTCCATGCTCAATACGGACAGCATTCATATAAGATTGTACCAGATCCAGGTTCACAAACCTGAATTCTTCATAAAACTCCATACCCCGAAACCTATTAATTTCTCGGTCATAGCGACGAATAATCTCCAAAAACCCCCGAGGAGGGTCCCCGCCAACGCCACCCTCAGCCATTTGTTCATCATTTTCATTATTCATCTCTAACATTGCAGCATCACCACCCCCGATCTGATTATCATTGTTATTAGCTACCGATGCTAGTTCCTTAGATACATCCTGATCTATATATTCCTGAATTTCCAAGTTTACCGGATGGCCTCCCGTCTGGAGAGTGTGCAACAGTGTCTGTGACCGTGCTAATTGTGACACATTTGTTCTAAATTTAAGCCTACACAGCATTCTTTTCGCAGCATTAATTTTATTTCGCATTACCCCCCTAATTACACAAGCAGACTGACAGATTTTGTGCTTCTCCTTTTTCATTGTTTGTCAATTGTTGTTTTCAGAATTGGTTGTTTTTTGTAACAACCCTTCTCGATCTTGCAGAGACTGATTGATTCACAGTGTGAATTACAGATTCATCAAACTCTCATCAGAAACGGGTCAATTCCCTATTTGTTTTAACAAATTTGTCAAAACATGTATTATGCACTGAGCGGTGTTTAACGCCTCCACAAGCTGACTGCATATCTTGCTAAACACCAGGGCCCTACAATCACCAGGGGTCTGTATGTCAACACAGGGTGATTGATCACATTTCATCTCAGTATCCCCACTAGTGGTGGCTTTAACCGTGCTTTTACCCCGTTTACCTCTTTTTACAGTAGCGGAGCTCGGTCGGTTCACTTTCACACATTGCACCCCCACATCGGTGGTGTCGTGTGCCACCCGGTTTGTCTTACTCAGGGCTTTTCTGGGCGCTGTGTTTCCCCTTTGTGTGACTGGTGGCTGTCTCCCCCGCTGTAGAACGGACCTCCCTTTATCAGCACGATCGGATCTCTTCACCTGTTTTCCACTTGACAAGCCTCTCAAGCAGGGCAATGCAGGCTGTGCCGCATTTTTAGCTATAATAAAACAAACATGTCAATTACACTTTATACAGTGACTTTTCACTACATTTCGAACAAATACAAAATATAATATTATTATTATTATTATTATTATTATTAATAACATTGGTAAAAACGGTGAATGTTACACACCTCCATTCAAAGTTTGCTCTGTGACTTGGGGTGGGTGGGGGAGTGCTTAGTTATGTGGGTTAAACAACTGTCAAATCAAAAAACAAACATTGGTCCCATAAATGTACACAATATAATGTTTTAGAAGATGTAATTAATTTATAATATGTAACAACTTGTTCTATGGCATACCATGAAATCTGAATAAAACTGGCCATTAAACACATTGCTTTGGCCCACCTTCAGAACACGTGTCTCCTGCGGTTTGGAAGGCGCTGTTCGGGACGTAGGCGTTGGGGGTTGCGAGTTCCACTCTCCGTGGTCCCCTGCGGGGTGCTCGGCCCGACAGTCTCGGCTCTGTTATTCTGTGCTGTAATATCTCGGTTCTCTCTCACCTTAAATTATACAAACCATGAACTATGCATGATATACTAACACTTTTAAACCCAACTCTATTACTATAAAAAACATTCTTACCATCAATACATGATAACGCATTTACTAGCTCTTCCTCATCAAATGGACCCCAGTCAGATGCCATTATGAAGAGTGTGTCCCTTCATATATTATATTGGATGTGTAAAATTAACTGCTTGGAGCGGCTTATTTATGGGGGGGCAAAATGGTATTTCATAATTTTTCTAAGAATCACACAAAATTGTATTCCACATAACATACCAGGAAACCGCCAAAAATGTTGTTCTTATTACAGAATTCAGTTGGGGCGGTATGTTGGGGTGTCTATTTCACTCCGATAAAGTTGATCTCCAACAGACATCTGTATCTATGCGTGCTATGGTCATGGTCTCACGTTCAAAACAACGTGTACACACTGGGTGAGGTGACCATTTGGAGAGATAAATTGTTATCACATATTTGTTATGGACACGAGCCTAATGGGTACAAATGACTGTACCCACGTGGCACCCATACACGCACCCAACTCCGCCCACACTCCTCCTCCTCTGTAGAGCCACTGCCCCCCATTTACCCACGTGTCCCCACACACGCCCCCAACCCCACCCACACCCCGCCTCCTCTGTAGAGCCGCCGGCCACCATTTACAGTATAAAGAGCATGCTGGTAAACACAGAAAACATGTCACCCGTTCGGGACAGAACAGGTCTGCGGTAACTGGTGGAAACCCCCATAGCGCACTATGGCTACACCAGCTAAGAAGACACCCCCTAGCGACCACGCTGCTGATGAAGATGCGGGGGCACCTAACACAAAATTAAGATGGTCGGAAGACAGGGACCCAAAAGAGGTAACACTTTATTTTACTTTAAAAACGTGTTTAGAATATTATTATTAATTTTAAACGTATGCCGGTGTTTACATGCTGTTAGGCCGTATGTGTGTATATATAAATTTCAATGCAAAGTGAATTTAAATGCATGTTTTCTTCTTTGTATGTTTATCAAAAGAATAGTGTCAGCGCTCCTCCTCCGAGCCCCAGGGATGCTCTCCCAATGTCTGATGAAGACGAAGGTGTCAACACTGGTGATGAGTCTGAAGATGATGACAAGGACCATGAACATGGCAGGGAGGATAAAACCTCAGACACTGATGATGGAGTTGGACCATCAATGGAAAGAGAGGTAAATATAGAGGTCCTACAACTGTGTATAGTTGTGTACTTCTTTACTGACCGACACACATTACAGTTTTAAGTGTTATTTTCTTTTCTCTTCATTAGAATAGTGGAGTACCAGACACCAGTGATATGGATTCCTCTGTCAACTCTTTAAGACCCCGAACAAGATTGAACATTGCATGCTTCTGTTCTTGCCTTGCTAGAACCCACAAGAGTTTTGATTCAGACAGGGAAGTTCCGAGATATAATTGTAAAAACTATGATGATCATGTAACACTAGTGATGACACACACCATAAAGGGCATTATTGCGCTAGTGTTACAACATTGTATTGGCCGTGAATTAGTTGATAAGTGTGAGGCCTGTCTGATAGGTGACCCCAGCCAAGCACAGCATCTCTGTCTAACTTTAGATCACGAGCAAGGGAGTGTCTGGAGTAGTGTCGCTCTTATATGTAACAAAATAAGTGTCACCCACTTTCTAAATGTTGTGTTATGTGTTGCACGTGCCCTATGTGGGCTATGCATCACCAGACAGACTGAGAAAGAAGTGAAATCTCTTTTGCATAGCTTAGAAACATGCACTCTACCTTTGAGATGGTTAAGTGACTTGTTGGAAAGTGTAGATGAGTAAGTGATACAATTAATTGAGAAGGTTATAAATAACAAGCCTTATAAGATGTTTTACAAATTTGTTTTGCAATAAGACATTATATATATTTTTTCCAGAGAAAGAAAACTCCTGCTGCCGTGGGTTTATGTATACGTATGTTTGAGGAATCTCTGCTTGAAGATGCCATCCTCACTCTAATAGCTCACAAGTTTGGTGATTTGTGATGACACTGGTAATCCTAATGTGACATTGCTGGTTGAGGATATTGTGAAAACAGTGGATGCCCTCCCCAACATGCTCAAGAGAATGCTGTATAAAGATCCACGTCCTGGTGTACCTGCTTTTACAGCTGTTCAAAAAGTTCTCCAGAGTTCTTTTGGAAACACCATCCCTATCATGACCAAGTCCAATATATATGTGTGTATTTAAAACTTGTATTTTTTAATTTACTAAAACAGTATCATAAGACAATATAACCTTAAAAACACAGTTTATGCTATAAAACATTACACCTCCACACAAGCAGGGTGAGGTACACTCGGACCCTCACCATGATGGATGTCACCCTAGCAAAATGGCTACCATCTTACCAAATGACCTATGACCTTACAAATGGTAACAAAATGGCTCCCATCTTACCAGATGACCTATGACCTTACAAATGGCTGACATCCAATATGGCCGATATCATCCAAGATGGCTGACAAGGGAGGGTAAAAGGGTAACCCTGGGGGTGATGGGAAGGAGAGAGAAGTTCCGGTTCAAAGGTGGGGGTAACCGGAAGGTGAGGTGGGCCTTCCGGTCTATGGTACGTAGGGAGGGCGGGACTTCCGGCTGTCAAAATTGTAAGTGATGCTGCCATCATACCGTTTGACATTGTCTCCAAGGTTCTCATCGTGAATAACAAACAAAATTCAAACTACCTTCTGGCCTGACCTTCTAGCTTGACCTAATCTTTCTTAAGTATACAAGAGAGAAAAACAGGTGTGAGAAAAGAATTTCTAACTTTCCTTCCATACATACATACATACATACATACATACATACATACATACATACGGAAAATAAATAATAGAATTTTGAATCACAATAAGATGTAATCAAGTACAGAAAAAGAAAATGTAATAAAATGTGATCTTAAATACATACAAATAAAGAAAATTGGTTTACTATTTCCAGATTCCTTTTTTGAAATACATTGACATGCATTACAAATGAGTATTTACATTATATTTACAGCCGGTGCTCGTGTGTCACTGTGTCCCTCAGGCTGTGGTAGGCGCTGACATATTGGGCAGCCAGGGTGGCTGTGTGTCCCTCCCCCAGGAGGACTGACCGTTTTTCTTTTTTCTAAGTTTTGTCACAGGTTGGGTGGGCATCCATTATGTTGTTACAGAATGTGTCCCTTATTTTGGGCTAAAGCTTTCCGTGGAGGGGAACGTGGATCAGTTTGTACCATTTTTGGGAAGATCTGCCTTGTTGGGGCGGAGCTGTGATCCAGGTGAACAGCAGATCGGGCATAGGTGGGCATGTGGGCAGAGGAGTAGGAAGGCCGGTCAAGCAAATAAGCTTGCTAAGGTACGCAGCAGCAGCAAGCAGCCCCCCCATCCAGCCAGCCAGCCAGTCTGGCTAGCAGTGACTGAGTGGTTGACAGACGGCAAGCAACGGAATGTACGTGCTCTGTGATGTCATAGCAGTCAGCTGAGAGAGGCTCGTGATGTCATCGCTGAGCTGTCTGTCTGTCTGTCTGTCTCTCTCTCTCTCTCTCTCTCTCTCTCTCTCTCTCTTCCTCTCAATTCAATTCATTTGTATTGTCAAAGCAATTGGACATACATACATACATACATATATATATATATATATATATATATATATATATATATATACATACATACATACATCCATACATGCTAGAAAGTCATTACTATGTTATCTTAAAGGCTAACTAAGCAGAACATATATCATTATAGAACAGAGTTCATAGGTCAACACATGGTTTTAGGGAACAGGCTCGTAGGTCATACCGTTTGACATTGTCTCCAAGGTTCTCATCGTAAATAACAAACAGAAATCAAACTATCTTCTGGGCTGACCTTCTAGTTTGACCGTATCTTTCTTAAGTATACAAGAGAGAAAAACAGGTGTAAGAAAATAATTTCTAATTTTCCTTCTACACATATATACATACATACATACATATGTAGCGTTATGTTGGGTGTATTTGGATAAGAGCATTTGGGCTCTGAGCTGAAGCACGGATCTAAAGAAGACCTCTCCCCCCCCCAAAGTTATCAGATTTCCTTAGCTCATCAGCTTGGAACTGGTTTGCATCAAAGTGACAGTTTTGGGGAGGATGGCACCGAGAAGAGGCCAAATAGTTTGGAATTCTGCTATGAGATGTCTGGAGAAAGGGGCCTGTAGGTGATAAAAACTCTTTGAAGTGGACGAGAGCCGAAATCCCGACATAGAGCTACGAACCCGGGCCAACCGGCATTTCCAAAAGATGGCATGGATTGACATCAGTCATAAATCAAGCCCCCCTCCAATAGGACACTGGGGGCTGAAACCGAAATCCAATCTCAAGAACTCAGGGACCAATCACCTACTGATCTGACAGACTTTAAGGAACAGCGGACAGTCTTTCTCTCTCTCTTTCTCTCACCTGAACCAGAAACTCGCTGCCACAGCTCAACCTGTAGCTCTGTTGCCAGAACCAGAATCAGAAACCAACCAAGTCTTTGCCGGCAACAGAAGAGTTAAACTGGGAGAAGGAGATTGAGCCGTACGAAGAATTCTTTTAAAGGACTTTATTAAATAAATAACTTTACAGACCCACCTGATCAGTGGAGTTTTACAGCTGGACAATTGACTAAGTCGACTGAATACGAAAGTGTCAGTCACTTAAATAGCTATTTGAGTCTTAAGAAACTTGACCCTTGGAATAAACAGGGCCCTGCTTTCCTCAAAGACTTTGTCTTCAAGTAACTACGGTGGAACCCTGCTTACAAAGAAGATATTGTGCACAACCTTGGAGCATTCAAACCAGTGGAAAATCTGTTTGGAAAAGACTCTACATTCCCGAAACCCCAACTTCCAGGTGCATCGACTGAGTGGAAGTTCTTGGACAAAGCCGAACCGGACTGCCTTTGTTCCAAACCACACAGACCTCGTGCCGAGTGCTGTTATCTGAGCCCGAAGCCAGAGAGGCCTCTCTGCGACGAAGTTCACATAAGTTTAACAGTTTGGAGTTTGTGATTCATGACATTTGAGAAATCAATTAGAAATGTTAATCTGTGATTCATAACTCTAGAATGTGTAATATCATTTAGTTTTCTTAAATATAAATGTGTGTTGCATTAAACTGTTTTGTTGATAATTTTAGAAATAAAATCTGTCAACCCCGAGAAATATCTTCTCATTCCTGTTTAACTGTTTAGTCTGAAATTGACACAAGTGAATAGACATTAGATTATTGGTGGCCCTGCCTATCCTTAATCATTGAATAATAATCAGTTAAGGGAAATTGTGGTAACAAATAGGATCTTTCTCGGCACCTAAACGTAAATGAGACTGATATATATATAACGAGAAGTTACCCGACATAAATACTAACCTGCGTAGTTATTTAATGTCTGACTAATAATACTAACAATAGACTCACCTTCGTCTTACTAACCGGTATTGTAGTCAATGTGTTTATAACCTTTTTTGTTTAACGATTTGTTAAACGGAATGTATGTGCTCTGTGCTGTCATAGCAGTAAGCTGAGAGAGGCTCGTCATGTCATCGCTGAGCTGGCTGGCTGGCTGGCTGGCTCTCTGTGTGTGTGTGTGTGTGTGTGTATGTGTGTCTCTCTGTCTGTCTGTCTGTCTGTCTCTCTCTCTCTCTCTCTCTCTCCCTCTCAATTCAATTCATTTGTATTGTCAAAGCAATTGGACATGCATACATACATACATACATATATATGGAAAATAAACAATATGTGTACATCTCTTTCGGCATTAGTGGTGCCCTCACAGATGTGCAAGTTACATGACAGACAGACAGACAGACACACACACACTTTCACACACAGACAGACAGACAGACAGACAGACACACGCATATTATGGGTCTTTGTTGGGTAGTGAAATGGGTAGCATCAGTCGCAGTGTGGGTTATGTCAGGGAGCCAATCATAGTCCCCGTTATTTGCATATCGTGGCGCAAAGCATTCTGGGAAAAGCAACTAAACACGTTTAGTCATGTATTTGTCCATAGTTTACACATGAGATGAAAGAGACAGTATGACGTATTGAGCACCTGGGATTCCTCATGTGTATGTGAGGGGCAGAGGAACCGGATCCCAAGTGTGCGTCCCAGGTGCTATAGGTTTCAAAGCATGCAGGGGAATAGGCACCCCACCCTGACACAAAGAAGACTGGATAGGGAGATATAAATAGCAATGGGGAGACTCTTGTACTTGGTGTGGCTCTATCCATATAGTGGGGCCAGCATGTGCAGCAATAGAAGCTCAGCCTGGGGAGACTGGATTTAGCATTTCCTCTCCATTTTGATAACTATCCATAATCATTTCTGCAAAATACTTCTATGATACCTATGTATGTTTTTTACTTGTACTATATTATACTATCAAGTATCAGTGTACACATACAATGTGACCTGTTACATTAATACAGAGGCCACGGAAGGCCAGATCACTAATAGCCACTGTCCCCTGATATTACACTTTTTCACAATCACTTTGGCACTCATTTCAGAACCTTGATGTCATTTTTCAAAACTCTAGACACTAAACTCACACCCGATGATCAAAATGCACATTTTTCAAAACTCTAACACTTTTTTACAATTGCTTGGATACAATACACATCAACCTCAGATCATTTGTTCATTGAACTAAAATGACACAACTTAACATCAAAGTATTACCATTTCAAAATGCAATTCACACATTACATCTGAGATCACTGTCTATTCATTTCATTACAAAGATCTAATTATCAATTGATACAGCTGCTCAAAATGATAAGTGACTGTTGCATTACTCTTAATGCATAATTTTATGGAAACTGACAAACAATATTCCATGTTTCGATCATGAAAGTTTCAGGATAATGAGATCCATTGACACCAATAACCGAGGAGCATGAACCAGTTGGACTACATTATCTATGGATGTAATATTTCATCATCATTCATCATCATGTAGCACTTTTCCACACCATGTTTTCAGTGTGGAAGGAAAGTTAGAAATTCTTTCTCTAATACCTGTTTTTCTCTCTTGTATACTTAAGAAAGATAAGGTCAAGCTAGAAGGTCAGGCCAGAAGGTAGTTTGATTTCTGTTTGTTATTTACGATGAGAATCTTGGAGACAATGTCAAACAGTATGATTGAAGTGCCTGCTCCCTAATCCATGTGTTGATCTATGAACTCTGTCCTATAATGATATAAATTCTGCTTAGCTAACTTTTAAGATAACATAGTAATGACTTTCTGATTATAACCAGCTCTTTGATTTTTGTGTATAAAAGCTCTGACTGTTAAAATGAAGGCAGAGCGACTTTGGGATCTACTTGAGTCACTGTTCCTCTCCACGCTGCGTGTATTAAAGGCATTGCAACTAACGCTCCAACCTGGTTGAAGATGATTGTTCTTCCACATCAGATTTGACATTACTGTATGTATGCAGGCCCTTGTAATTGCTTTTCCAATACTGCCAACTGGTTATTGATGATTGATTTCACATTGTGGTACGAGTATCGAGTGAAATGAGTGCTATCCACCCCAGCAACACAGTGATAACATGGAGCCGGCAAGTCATCCAGGTCACAATAGAGGTCAAGCAGT
The DNA here is from genome assembly GCF_036373705.1 of Amia ocellicauda. Classification (NCBI taxonomy): domain Eukaryota; kingdom Metazoa; phylum Chordata; class Actinopteri; order Amiiformes; family Amiidae; genus Amia; species Amia ocellicauda. The sequence continues at coordinate 830,584 of NW_027102854.1, forward strand.
GGGAGGAGGAAGACGTGGTGGTCAAAGGAATGGAAGGGGACATGCACCCCTTCTGAGAGGTGGTCGTGGGCCTCGTCATAGAGGAGGGCTTAGGCCTCACCAGAGAGGCAGCCATGGGCCTCATTTGAGAGGTGTTGGGGGAACGTGGTAGAGGACAAGGCCACGGACCAGACAGCGGCAGCAACAGCAAATAGTGTCCAGTGAAATCCGAGAAATAGTTGTAGAGCATGTTGTAAATCATGGCATGACCATGACTGAGGCAGCTACAATGATTCAATCAAACCTCAGAATCAACTCAGGATCAACTGTGGCCTCAATCATCAGAAATTTCCGTACTGAGAAGCGGCAAGTCTTCAGCATGCACTAAACATTAGGCTACTCTCAATTGTCAAATGACTGTATACTGCATACCAATGTGTAGCACAGAGTATAGTGTGCCTTTTGAAAGAAATGCAGACAGAGTGAAGCAGCTGATGACTGAGTATGTTCAGGTATGTTCAGTTTCAAGATGCCTCTTGTGAAAAATGGTTGTGAGAACCTGAACCTGAACACAGGGCTGATGGAAATTCAGAAGTACAGTAATCAATCCTTTGTTTTACACTAAGCCAGGTGAGGAACACTGCAGTTGACATTTTACTGTAGTTCTGTTCTTTTTTGTAGCTAATTATTGTTGCATGGCTTCAAAGAAACCTATGGTGTGATTTGATTGTATTGCATCAATACATTTCAGATTTTGTTCAATGATTCCACTGTGTCTGTAGTATTCTCTCTACTAGTCCTTTTACAGTGATGTATTTATGTGTAGTACCATAATGAAACATGTATCACATATTTTGTACTACAATATTTAATGATTGTACGAACAACTACACAGTGAAACTATCGGTATCTTCTGTGTGGGTGATCTAAATAAATGTTACTATGGTATTTCATGATAAATGAATTATTTGAACCAACAAGTCTGCAAGTGCAAGGTTTCTTTAAAGATATGAATGCACAATGCAATGTTTTGAACATTGGACAGCCTGTGTTACAAGTGATGACCGTTTTGAGTTTTGTGTCTAGAGTTTTGAAAAATGACATCAAGGTTCTGAAATGAGTGCCAAAGTGATTGTAAAAAAGTATGCAATATGCGATATGCAAATAACGGGGACTATGATTGGCTCCCTGACATTACCCACACTGCGACTGATGCTACCCATTTCACTACCCAACAAAGACCCATAATATGCGTGTGTCTGTCTGTCTGTCTGTCAAAGTATGTGTGTGTGTGTCTGTGTGTGTCTGTGTCTGTCTGTCTGTGTGTGAAAGTGTGTGTGTGTCTGTCTGTCTGTCTGTCATGTAACTTGCACATCTGTGAGGGCACCACTAATGCAGAAAGAGATGTACACATATTGTTTATTTTCCATATATATGTATGTATGTATGTATGCATGTCCAATTGCTTTGACAATACAAATGAATTGAAATGAGAGGGAGAGAGAGAGAGTAAGAGAGAGAGAGACAGACAGACAGACAGACAGACAGAGAGACACACACACACACACACACACACACACACACACAGAGAGCCAGCCAGCCAGCTCAGCGATGACATGACGAGCCTCTCTCAGCTTACTGCTATGACATCACAGAGCACGTACATTCCGTTTAACAAATCGTTAAACAAAAAAGGTTATAAACACATTGACTACAATACCGGTTAGTAAGACGAAGGTGAGTCTCTCGTTAGTATTATTAGTCAGACATTAAATAACTACGCAGGTTAGTATTTATGTCAGGTAACTTCTCGTTATATATATATCAGTCTCATTTACGTTTAGGTGCCGAGAAAGATCCTATTTGTTACCACAATTTCCCTTAACTGATTATTATTCAATGATTAAGGATAGGCAGGGCCACCAATAATCTAATGTCTATTAACTTGTGTCAATTTCAGACTAAACAGTTAAACAGGAATGAGAAGATATTTCTCGGCGTTGACAGATTTTATTTCTAAAATTATCAACAAAACAGTTTAATGCAACTCACATTTATATTTAAGAAAACTAAATGATATTACACATTCTAGAGTTATGAATCACAGATTAACATTTCTAATTGATTTCTCAAATGTCATGAATCACAAACTCCAAACTGTTAAACTTATGTGAACTTCGTCGCAGAGAGGCCTCTCTGGCTTCGGGCTCAGATAACAGCACACGGCACGAGGTCCGTGTGGTTTGGAACAAAGGCAGTCCGGTTCGGCTTTGTCCAAGAACTTCCACTCAGTCGATGCACCTGGAAGTTGGGGTTTCGCGAAAGTAGAGTCGTTTCCAAACAGATTTTCCACTGGTTTGAAGGCTCCAAGGTTGTGCACAAAATCTTCTTTGTAAGCATGGTTCCACCGTAGTTACTTGAAGACGAAGTCTTTGAGGAAAGCAGGGCCCTGTTTGTTCCAAGGGTCAAGTTTCTTAAGACTCAAATAGCTATTTAAGTGACTGACACTTTCGTATTCAGTCGACTTAGTCAATTGTCCAGCTGTAAAACTCCACTGATCAGGTGGGTCTGTGAAGTTATTTATTTAATAAAGTCCTTTAAAATAATTCTTCGCTCAATCTCCTTCTCCCAGTTTAACTCTTCTGTTGCCGGCAAAGACTTGGTTGGTTTCTGATTCCGGTTCTGGCAACAGAGCTACAGGTTGAGCTGTGGCAGCGAGTTTCTGGTTCAGGTGAGAGAGAGAGAGAGAGAAAGACTGTCCGCTGTTCCTTATAGTCTGTCAGATCAGTAGGTGATTGGTCCCTGAGTTCTTGAGATTGGATTTCGGTTTCAGCCCCTAGTGTCCTATTGGAGGGAGGCTTTATTGATGACTGATGTCAATCCATGCCATCTTTTGGAAATGCCGGTTGGCCTGGGTTCGTAGCTCTATGTCGGGATTTCGGCTCTCATCCACTTCAAAGAGTTTTTATCACCTACAGGCCCCTTTCTCCAGACATCTCATAGCAGAATTCCAAACTATTTGGCCTCTTCTCGGTGCCATCCTCCCCAAAACTGTCACTTTGATGCAAACCAGTTCCAAGCTGATGAGCTAAGGAAATCTGATAACTTTGGGGGGGGAGAGGTCTTCTTTAGATCAGTGCTTCAGCTCAGAGCCCAAATGCTCTTATCCAAATACACCCAACATAACGCTACATGTGTATGTATGTATGTATATATGTGTAGAAGGAAAATTAGAAATTATTTTCTTACACCTGTTTTTCTCTCTTGTATACTTAAGAAAGATACGGTCAAGCTAGAAGGTCAGCCCAGAAGATAGTTGGATTTCTGTTTGTTATTTACGATGAGAACCTTGGAGACATTGTCAAACGGTATGACCTACGTGCCTGTTCCCTAAAACCATGTGTTGACCTATGAACTCTGTTCTATAATGATATATGTTATGCTTAGTTAGCCTTTAAGATAACATTATAATGACTTTCTAGCATGTATGGATGTATGTATGTATGTATATATATATATATATATATATATATATATATATATATATATATATATATATATATATGTATGTATGTATGTCCAATTGCTTTGACAATACAAATGAATTGAATTGAGAGGAAGAGAGAGAGAGAGAGAGAGAGAGAAAGAGAGAGAGAGAGACAGACAGACAGACAGACAGACAGCTCAGCGATGACATCACGAGCCTCTCTCAGCTGACTGCTATGACATCACAGAGCACGTACATTCCGTTGCTTGTCGTCTGTCAACCACTCAGTCACTGCTAGCCAGACTGTCCCTAAGACAAAGTGTACAATACTTCAATTATATCTCCTCCAGACAGATAAAGAGTATTAAGAGCTACGATGAAGTTACCCAGGAGACGTAAAAAGCTTGCATCACCTGGTATTTCCTGGAGGTCACCCATCCAAGTACTAACCAGGCCCTGGCCCGTTTAGTTTCCAAGGTCTGACGAGATCGGGCACGTTCAGGACGGTGTGGCCGCAAGCCGAGATGCCTGGCTGCATGATGTCTCTTAAAGGCTGGCGGGTATTGACGGAATTTCCAGCAAAAAATAAAAAATAAAAAAATAAAAAAATGGAGGGAAAAATAACAGTGCAGGAAAGGGTGTTGAAAGTAGCCGGGAACGTGTACAATTCTTCAATTATATCTCCTCCAGACAGAAAGAGAGTATTAAGAGCTACGATGAAGTTACCCAGGAGACGTAAAAAGCTTGCAGCACCTGGTATTTCTAGGAGATCTCTCATCCAAGTACTGACCAGGCCATGCCCCGTTTAGCTTCCGAGATCTGACGAGACGGGGTGCGTCCAGGACGGTGTAGCCGCAAGCCGAGAGGCCTGGCTGCATGATGTCTCTTAAAGGCTGACGGGTGTTGACGGAACTTCCAGCAAATAAAAAAAGAAAAATTGAGGGAAAAATATCAGTTCAGCAAAGGGTGTTGAAAGTAGCCGGGTACGTGTACATTTCTTCAATTATATCTCCTCCAGACAGAAAGAGAGTATTAAGATCTACGATGATGTTACCCAGGAGACGTATAAAGCTTGCAGCACCTGGTATTTCCAGGAGGTCACCCATCCAAGTACTGACCAGGCCCTGCCCTGTTTAGCTTCCGAGATCTGATGAGATCGGTCGCGTTCAGGACGGCGTGGCCGCAAGCCGAGAGGCCTGGCAGCATGATGTCTCTTAAAGGCGGGCGGGTTTTGACGGACCTTCCAGCAAAAAAAAAAAAGAAAAAAGAAAAATGGAGGGAAAAATATCAGTGCAGCAAAGGGTGTTGAAAGTTGCCGGGTACGTGTACATTTCTTCAATTGTATCTTCTCCTGACAGAAAGAGAGTATTAAGAGCTACGATGAAGTTACCTAGGAGACGTAAAAAGCTTGCAGTACCTAGTTTTTCCAGGAGGTCACCAATCCAAATACTGGCCAGGTCCTGCCACGTTTTGCTTCCTAGATCTGACAAGATCGGGCGCGTTCAGGACGGTGTGGCCGCAAGCCAAAAAGCCTGGCTGCATGATGTCTCTTAAAGGCTGGCGGGTATTGACGGAACTTCCAGCAAAAAAAAGAAAAATGGAGGGAAAAATACCAGTGGAGCAAATGGTGTTGAAAGTAGCCGGGTACGTGGACAAATCCTCAATTATAACACCTCCAGACAGAAAGAGAGTATTAAGAGCTACAATGAAGTTACTCAGGAGACTAAAAAGCTTGCAGCGCCAGGTATTTCCAGGAGGTCTCCCATCCAAGTATTGACCAGGCCCTGCCCCGTTTAGCTTCCAAGATCTGACAAGATCGGGCACGTTCAGGTCAGTGTGGCCGCAAGCCTAGAGAGCTGGCTGCATGATGTCTCTTAAAGGCTGGAGGGTATTGACGGAACTTCCGGCAAAAAAAAAAAGAAAAAAGAAAAATGGAGGGAAAAATATCAGTGCAGCAAAGGGTGTTGAAAGTAGCCGGGTACGTGTACAATTCTTCAATTATATCTCCTCCAGACTGAAAGAGTATTACGAGCTACGATGAAGTTACCCAAGAGACGTATAAAGCTTGCAGCACCTGGTATTTCCAGGAGGTCACCCATCCAAGTACTGACCAGGACCTGCCCCGTTCAGCTTACGCGATCTGACGAGATCGAGCGCGTTCAGGACGGTGTGGACACAAGCCGAGAGGCCTGGCTGCATGATGTCTCTTAATGGTTGGCGGGTATTGACGGAACTTCCAGCAAAAAAAAAAAAAAAGAAAAACGGAGGGAAAAATATCAGTGCAGCAAAGGATGTTGAAAGTAGCCAGGTACGTGTACAATACTTCAATTATATCTCCTCCAGACAGAAAGAGAGTATTAAGAGCTACGATAAAGTTACCCAGGAGACGTAAAAAGCTTGCAGAACCAGGTATTTCCAGGAGGTCCCACATTCAAGTAATGACCAGGCCCTGCCCCGTTTAGCTTCCGAGATCTGACGAGATGGGGCGCGTTCAGGACGGTGTGGTTGCAAGCCAAGAGGCCTGGCTGTATGATGTCTCTTAAAGGCTGGAGGGTATTGATGGAACTTCCAGCAAAAAAAAAAAAAAAAAGAAAAACGGAGGGAAAAATATCAGTGCAGCAAAGGGTGTTGAAAGTAGCCCGGTACGTGTACAATTCTTCAATTATATCTCCTCCAGACTGAAAGAGAGTATTAAGAGCTACGATGAAGTTACACAGGATACGTAAAAAGCTTGCATCACCTGGTATTTCCAGGAGGTCACCCATCCAAGTACTAACCAGGCCCTGGCCCGTTTAGTTTCCAAGGTCTGACGAGTTCGGGCGCGTTCAGGACGGTGTGGCCGCAAGCCAAGAGACCTGGCTGCATGATGTCTCTAAATGGCTGGAGGGTATTGACAGAACTTCCAGCAAAAAAAAATGAAAAAAGAAAAATGGAGGGAAAAATATCAGTGCAGCAAAGGGTGTTAAAAGTAGCCGGGTACGTGTACAATACTTCAATTATATCTCCTCCAGACAGAAAGAGAGTATAAAGAGCTACGATGAAGTTACCCAGGAGACGTAAAAGCTTGCAGCACCAGGTTTTTCTAGGAGGTCTCACATTCAAGTACTGACCAGGTCCTGCCCCGTTTAGCTTCCGAGATCTGATGAGTTCGGGCGCGTTCAGGACAATGTGTCCGCATGCCAAGAGGCCTGGCTGCATGATGTCTCTTAAAGGCTGGAGGGTATTGACGGAACTTCCAGCAAAAGAAAAAAGAAAAAAGAAAAATGGAGGGAAAAATACCACTGCAGCAAAGGGTGTTGAAAGTAGCCGGGTACGTGTACAATTCTTCAATTATATCTCCTCCAGACAGAAAAAGAGAATGAAGAGCTATGATAAAGTTACCCAGGAGACGTAAAAAGCTTGCAGCACCAGGTATTTCCACGAGTTCTCACATTCAAGTACTGACCAGGCCCTGCCCCGTTTAGCTTCCGAGATCTGATGAGATCGGGCGCATTCAGGACAATGTGTCCGCATGCCAAGAGGCCTGGCTGCATGATGTCTCTTAAAGGCTGGAGGATATTGACGGAACTTCCAGCAAAATAATGAAGAAAAAAGAAAAATGGAGGGAAAAATATCAGTGCAGCAAAGGGTGTTGAAAGTAACCGGGTACGTGTACAATACTTCAATTATATCTCCTCCAGACTGAAAGAGAGTATCAAGAGCTACGATAAAGTTACCCAGCAGACGTAAAAAGCTGGCAGCACCTGGTATTTCCAGGAGATCTCCCATCCAAGTACTGACCAGGTCCTGCCCCGTTTCGTTTCCGAGATCTGACGAGATCGGGCGCGTTCAGGTCTGTGTGTCCGCAAGCCGAGATGCCTGGTTGCATGATGTCTCTTAAAGGCTGGCGGATATTGATGGAACTTCCAGAAAAAATAAAAAATAAAAATAAAAATGGCGGGAAAAATATCAGTGCAGCAAAGGGTGTTGAAAGTAGCCGGGTACGTGTACAATTCTTCAATTAAATCTCCTCCAGACAGAAAGAGAATATTAAAAGCTACGACGAAGTTCCCCAGGTGACGTAAAAAGCTTGCAGCACCTGGTACTTCCAGGAGGTCTCCCATCCAAGTACTGACCAGGTCCTGCCCCGTTTAGTTTCCGAGATCTGACGAGATCGGGCGTGTTCAGGACGGTGTGGCCACAAGCCGAGACGCCTGGCTGCATGATGTCTCTTAAAGGCTGGCGGGTATTGACGGAATTTCCAGCATAAAAAAAAAAAAAAAAAAATAGAAAAATGGAGGGAAAAATATCAGTGCAGGAAAGGGTGTTGAAAGTAGCCGGGTACGTGTACAATTCTTCAATTATATCTCCTCCAGACTGAAAGAGAGTATTAAGAGCTACGATAAAGTTACCCAGGAGACGTAAAAGCTTGCAGCACCAGGTATTTCCAGGAGGTCTCACATTCAAGTACTGACCAGGTCCTACCCCGTTTAGCTTCCGAGATCTGACGAGATCGGGCGCGTTCAGGATGGTGTGGCAGCAAGCCAAGATGCCTGGCTGCATGATGTCTCTTAAAGGCTGGCGGGTATTGACGGAATTTCCAGCAAAAAAAAAAAAAAAGAAAAACGGAGGCAAAAATATCAGTGCAGCAAAGGGTGTTGAAAGTTGCCGGGTACGTGTACAATACTTCAATTATATCTCCTCCAGACAGAAAGAGAGTATTAAGAGCTACGATAAAGTTTCCCAGGAGAAGTAAAAAGCTTGCAGCACCTGGTATTTCCAGGAGGTCACCCATCCAAGTACAGACCAGGCACTGCCCCGTTTAGCTTCCGAGATCTGACGAGATCGGGCGCGTTCAGGATGGTGTGGCCGCAAGCCGAGACGCCTGGCTGCATGATGTCTCTTAAAGGCTGGCGGGTATTGACGGAACTTCCTGCAAAAAAAAAAAAAAAAAAAAAGAAAAATGCAGGGAAAAATATCAGTGCAGCAAAGGCTGTTGAAAGTAGCCGGGTACGTGTACAATTCTTCAATTATATCTCCTCCAGACAGAAAGAGAGAATTAAGAGCTACGATGATGTTACCCAGGAGAAGTAAAAAGTTTGCAGCACCTCGTATTTCCAGAAGGTCACCCATAAAAGTACTGACCAGGCCCTGCCCCGTTTAAATTCCGAGATCTGACGAGATCGGGCGCATTCAGGACGGTGTGGCCGCAAGCCGAGAGGCCTGGCTGCATGATGTCTCTTAATGGCTGGCGGGTATTGACGGAACTTCCAGCAAAAAAAAAAAAAAAAAAAAAGAAATAGAAAAATGGAGGGAAAAATATCAGTGCAGTAATGGGTTTTGAAAGTAGCCGGGTACGTGTACAATTCTTCAATTATATCTCCTCCAGACAGAAAGAGAGTATTAAGAGCTACGATGAAGTTACCCAGGAGACGTAAAAAGCTTGCAGCACCTGGTATTTCTAGGGGGTCTCCCATCCAAGTACTGACCAGGCCCTGCCCCGTTTAGCTTCCGAGATCTGACGAGATCGGGCGCATTCAGGACGGTGTGGCCGCAAGCCGAGAGGCCTGGCTGCATGATGTCTCTTAAAGGCTGGCGGGTATTGACGGAACTTCCAGCAAAAAAAAAAAAAAAAAAATAGAAAAATGGACGGAAAAATATCAGTGCAGCAAAGGCTGTTGAAAGTAGCCGGGTACGTGTACAATTCTTCAATTATATCTCCTGCAGACAGAAAGAGAGAATTAAGAGCTACGATGAAGTTACCCAGGAGACGTAAAAAGTTTGCAGCACCTCGTATTTCCAGAAGGTCACCCATAAAAGTACTGACCAGGCCCTGCCCCGTTTAAATTCCGAGATCTGACGAGATCGGGCGCGTTCAGGACGGTGTGGCCGCAAGCCAAGACGCCTGGCTGCATGATGTCTCTTAAAGGTTGGCGGGTATTGACGGAACTTCAAGCAGAAAAAATAAATAATAATAAAAATAAAAAAATTGATGGAAAAATATCAGTGCAGCAAAGGGTGTTGACAGTAGCTGGGTACGTGTACAATACTTCAATTATATCTCCTCCAGACAGAAAGAGAGTATTAAGAGCTACGATAAAGTTACCCAGGAGACGTAAAAGCTTGCAGCACCAGGTATTTCCAGGAGGTCTCACATTCAAGTACTGACCAGGTCTTGCCCCGTTTAGCTTCCGAGATCTGATGAGATCGGGCGCGTTCAGGACTGTGTGGCCGCAAACCTAGAGGCCTGGCTGCATGATGTCTCTAAAAGGCTGGCGGGTATTGACGGAACTTCCAGCAAAAAAAAAAAAAAAAAAAAAGAAATAGAAAAATGGAGGGAAAAATATCAGTCCAGTAATGGGTTTTGAAAGTAGCCGGGTACGTGTACAATTCTTCAATAATATCTCCTCCAGACTGAAAGAGAGTATTAAGAGCTACGATGAAGTTACCCAGGAGACGTAAAAAGCTTGCAGCACCTGGTATTTCCAGGAGGTCACCCAACCAAGTACTGGCCAGACCCTGCCCCGTTTAGCTTCCGAGATATGATGAGATCAGGCGCGTTCAGGACGGTGTGGCCGCAAGCCAAGAGACCTGGCTACATGATGTCTCTTAACGGCTGGCAAGTATTGACGGAACTTCCAGCAAAAAAAAAAAAAAAAAAAAATAGAAAAAGGGAGGGAAAAATATCAGTGCAGCAAAGGGTGTTGAAAGTAGCCGGGTACATGTACAATTCTTCAATTATATCTCCTCCAGACAGATAGAGAGTATTAAGAGCTACGATAAAGTTACCCAGGAGACGTAAAAGCTTGCAGCACGAGGTATTTCAAGGAGGTCTCACATTCATGTACTGACCAGGTCCTGCCCCGTTTAGCTTCCGAGATCTGACGAGATCGGGCGCGTTCAGGATGGTGTGGCTGCAAGCCAAGAGGCCTGGCTGCATGATGTCTCTTAAAGGCTGGCGGGTATTGACGGAACTGCCAGCAAAAAAAAAAAAGAAAAATAGAGGTAAATATACCAGTGCAGCAAAGGGTGTTGAAAGTAGCCGGGTACGTGTACAATTCTTCAATTATATCTCCTGGAGACAGAAAGAGAGTTTTAAGAGCTACGATGAAGTTACCCAGGAGACGTAAAAAGCTTGCAGCACCTGGTATTTCCAGGAGGTCACACATCCAAGTACTGACCAGGCCCTGCCCCGTTTAGCTTCCGAAATCTGATATGATCGGGCGCGTTCAGGACGGTGTGACTACAAGCCAAGAGGCCTGGCTGCATGATGTCTCTTAAAGGCTGGCGGATATTGACGGAACTTCCAGCAAAAAAATAAAATAAAAAGAAAAATGGAGGGAAAAATATCAGTGCAGCAAAGGGTGTTGAAAGTAGCCTAGTACGTGTACAATTCTTCAATTATATCTCCTGGATACAGAAAGAGAGTATTAAGAGCTACGATGAAGTTACCCAGGAGACGTAAAAGGCTTGCAGCACCTGGTATTTCTAGGAGGTCTCCCATCCAAGTACTGACCAGGCCCTGCCCCGTTTAGCTTCCGAGATCTGACGAGATCGGGCGCGTTCAGGACGGTGTGGCCACAAGCCGAGACGCCTGGCTGCATGATGTCTCTTAAAGGCTGGCGGGTATTGACGGAATTTCCAGCAAAAAAAAAAAATAGAAAAATGGAGGGAAAAATATCAGTGCAGGAAAGGGTGTTGAAAGTAGCCGGGTACGTGTACAATTCTTCAATTATATCTCCTGGAGACAGAAAGAGAGTATTAAGAGCTACGATGAAGTTACCCAGGAGACGTAAAAAGCTTGCAGCACCTGGCATTTCCAGGAGGTCACCCATCCAAGTACTGACCAGGCCCTGCCCCGTTTAAATTCCAAGATCTGATGAGATCGGGGGCGTTCAGGACGGTGTGGCTGCAAGCCAAGAGGCCGGGCTGCATGATGTCTCTTAATGGTTGGCGGGTTTTGACGGAACATCCAGCAAAAAAAAAAAAGAGAAATGGTGGAAGAAATACCAGTGCAGCAAAGGGTGTTGAAAGTAGCCGGGTACGTGTACAATTCTTCAATTATATCTCCTGCAGACAGAAAGAGAGTATTAAGAGCTACGATGAAGTTACCCAGGAGACGTAAAAAGCTTGCAGCACCTGGTATTTCTAGGAGGTCAGCCATCCAAGTACTGACCAGGCCCTGCCCCGTTTAGCTTCCGAGATCTTACGAGATCGGGCGCATTCAGGACGGTGTGGCCACAAGCCGAGAAGCCTGGCTGCATGATGTCTCTTAAAGGTTGGCGGGTATTGACGGAACTTCCAGCAAAAAAAAAAAAAAAAAAAAAAAAGAAAAATGGATGGAAAAATATCAGTGCAGCAAAGGGTGTTGACAGTAGCTGGGTACGTGTACAATACTTCAATTATGTCTCCTCCAGACAGAAAGAGAGTATTAAGAGCTACGATGAAGTTACCCAGGAGACAAAAAAGCTTGCAGCACCAGGTATTTCCAGGAGGTCACCCATCCAAGTACTGACCAGGCCCTGCCCCTGTTACCTTCCGAGATCTTACGAGATCGGGCGCATTCAGGACGGTGTGGCCACAAGCCGAGAGGCCTGGTTGCATGATGTCTCTTAAAGGTTGGCGGATATTGACGAACTTCTAGCAAAAAAAAAAAAGAAAAATGGAGGGAAAAATATCAGTGCAGCAAAGGCTGTTGAAAGTAGCCGTGTACGTGTACAATACTTCAATTATATCTCATCCAGACAGAAAGAGAGTACTAAGAGCTACGATGAAGTTACCCAGGAGACAAAAAAGCTTGCAGCACCAGGTATTTCCAGGAGGTCACCCATCCAAGTAGTGACCAGGCCCTGCCCCTTTTACCTTCCGAGATCTGACGATATCGGGCGCGTTCAGGACGGTGTGGCCGAAAGCCAAGAGGCCCGGCTGCATGATGTCTCTTTAGGCTGGTGGGTATTGACGGAACTTCCAGCAAAAAAAAAAAAAAAAAAAGAAAAATGGAGGGAGAAATATCAGTGCAGCAAAGGCTGTTGAAAGTAGCCGGGTACGTGTACAATTCTTCAATAATATCTCCTCCAGACTGAAAGAGAGTATTAAGAGCTACGATGAAGTTACCCAGGAGACGTAAAAAGCTTGCAGCACCTGGTATTTCCAGGAGGTCACCCAACCAAGTACTGGCCAGACCCTGCCCCGTTTAGCTGCCGAGATCTGACGAGATCGGGCGCGTTCAGTATGGTGTGGCCGCAAGCCGAGATGCCTGGCTGCATGATGTCTCTTAAAGGATGGCGGGTATTGACGGAATTTCCAGCAAAAAAAAAAAAAAAAAAAAATAGAAAAATGGAGGGAAAAATATCAGTGCAGCAAAGGGTGTTGAAAGTAGCCGGGTACGTGTACAATTCTTCAATTATATCTCCTCCAGACAGAAAGAGAGAATTAAGAGCTACGATAAAGTTACCCAGGAGACGTAAAACCTTGCAGCACCTGGTATTTCCAGGAGGTCTCCCATCCAAGTACTGACCAGGTCCTGCCCCGTTTAGCTTTCGAGATCTTACGAGATCGGGCGCGTTCAGGATGGTGTGGCCGCAAGCCGAGATGCCTGGCTGCATGATGTCTCTTAAAGGCTGGCGGGTATTGACGGAACTGCCAGCAAAAAAAAAAAAGAAAAATAGAGGGAAATATACCAGTGCAGCAAAGGGTGTTGAAAGTAGCCGGGTACGTGTACCATTCTTCAATTATATCTCCTGGAGACAGAAAGAGAGTTTTAAGAGCTACGATGAAGTTACCCAGGAGACGTAAAAAGCTTGCAGCACCTGGTATTTCCAGGAGGTCACACAGCCAAGTACTGACCAGGCCCTGCCCCGTTTAGCTTCCGAGATCTGACGAGATCGGGCGCATTCAGGACGGTGTGGCCGCAAGCCAAGAGGCCTGGCTGCATGATGTCTTTTAAAGGTTGGCGGGTATTGACGGAACTTCCAGCAAAAAAAAAAAAAAAAAAGAAAAATAGATGGAAAAATATCAGTGCAGCAAAGGGTGTTGACAGTAGCTGGGTACGTGTACAATACTTCAATTATATCTCCTCCAGACAGATAGAGAGTATTAAGAGCTACGATAAAGTTACCCAGGAGACGTAAAAGCTTGAAGCACCAGGTATTTCCAGGAGGTCTCACATTCATGTACCGACCAGGTCCTGCCCCGTTTAGCTTCCAAGATCTGACGAGATCGGGCGAGTTCAGGATGGTGTGGCCGCAAGCCGAGATGTCTGGCTGCATGATGTCTCTTAAAGTCTGGCGGGTATTGACGGAATTTCCAGCAAAAAAAAATAAAAAAAAATAGAAAAATGGAGGGAAAAATATCAGTGCAGGAAAGGGTGTTGAAAGTAGCCGGGTACGTATACAATTCTTCAATTATATCTCCTGGAGACAGATAGAGAGTATTAAGAGCTACGATAAAGTTACCCAGGAGACGTAAAGCTTGAAGCACCAGGTATTTCCAGGAGGTCTCACATTCATGTACTGACCAGGCCCTGCCCCGTTTAAATTCCAAGATCTGATGAGATCGGGGGCGTTCAGGACGGTGTGGCTGCAAGCCAAGAGGCCGGGCTGCATGATGTCTCTTAATGGTTGGCGGGTTTTGACGGAACATCCAGCAAAAAAAAAAAAAGAGAAATGGAGGGAGAAATACCAGTGCAGCAAAGGGTATTGAAAGTAGCCAGGTACGTGTACAATTCTTCAATTATATCTCCTGCAGACAGAAAGAGAGTATTAAGAGCTACGATGAAGTTACCCAGGAGACGTAAAAAGCTTGCAGCACCTGGTATTTCTAGGAGGTCAGCCATCCAAGTACTGACCAGGCCCTGCCCCGTTTAGCTTCCGAGATCTTACGAGATCGGGCGCATTCAGGACGGTGTGGCCACAAGCCGAGAGGCCTGGCTGCATGATGTCTCTTAAAGGTTGGCGGATATTGACGAACTTCCAGCAAAAAAAAAAAAGAAAAATGGAGGGAAAAATATCAGTGCAGCAAAGGCTGTTGAAAGTAGCCGTGTACGTGTACAATACTTCAATTATATCTCCTCCAGACAGAAAGAGAGTACTAAGAGCTACGATGAAGTTACCCAGGAGACAAAAAAGCTTGCAGCACCAGGTATTTCTAGGAGGTCACCCATCCAAGTACTGACCAGGCCCTGCCCCTTTTACCTTCCGAGATCTGACGATATCGGGCGCGTTCAGGACGGTGTGGCCGAAAGCCAAGAGGCCCGGCTGCATGATGTCTCTTTAGGCTGGTGGGTATTGACGGAACTTCCAGCAAAAAAAAAAAAAAAAAAAAAAAATGGAGGGAGAAATATCAGTGCAGCAAAGGCTGTTGAAAGTAGCCGGGTACGTGTACAATTCTTCAATAATATCTTCTCCAGACTGAAAGAGAGTATTAAGAGCTACGATGAAGTTACCCAGGAGACGTAAAAAGCTTGCAGCACCTGGTATTTCCAGGAGGTCACCCAACCAAGTACTGGCCAGACCCTGCCCCGTTTAGCTGCCGAGATCTGACGAGATCGGGCGCGTTCAGTATGGTGTGGCCGCAAGCCGAGATGCCTGGCTGCATGATGTCTCTTAAAGGATGGCGGGTATTGACGGAATTTCCAGCAAAAAAAAAAAAAAAAGAAAATAGAAAACTGGAGGGAAAAATATCAGTGCAGCAAAGGGTGTTGAAAGTAGCCGGGTACGTGTACAATTCTTCAATTATATCTCCTCCAGACAGAAAGAGAGAATTAAGAGCTACGATAAAGTTACCCAGGAGACGTAAAACCTTGCAGCACCTGGTATTTCCAGGAGGTCTCCCATCCAAGTACTGACCAGGTCCTGCCCCGTTTAGCTTTCAAGATCTTACGAGATCGGGCGCGTTCAGGACGGTGTGGCCACAAGCCGAGAGGCCTGGCTGCATGATGTCTCTTAAAGGTTGGCGGGTATTGACGGAACTTGCAGCAAAAAAAAAAAAAAAAAAAAAAGAAAAATGGATGGAAAAATATCAGTGCAGCAAAGGATGTTGACAGTAGCTGGGTACGTGTACAGTACTTCAATTATATCTCCTCCAGACAGATAGAGAGTATTAAGAGCTACGATAAAGTTACCCAGGAGATGTAAAAGCTTGCAGCACGAGGTATTTCAAGGAGGTCTCACATTCATGTACTGACCAGGTCCTGCCCCGTTTAGCTTCCGAGATCTGACGAGATCGGGCGCGTTCAGGATGGTGTGGCCGCATGCCGAGATGACTGGCTGCATGATGTCTCTTAAAGGCTGGCGGGTATTGACGGAACTGCCAGCAAAAAAAAAAAAGAAAAATAGAGGGAAATATACCAGTGCAGCAAAGGGTGTTGAAAGTAGCCGGGTAGGTGTACAATTCTTCAATTATATCTCCTGGAGACAGAAAGAGAGTTTTAAGAGCTACGATGAAGTTACCCAGGAGACGTAAAAAGCTTGCAGCACCTGGTATTTCCAGGAGGTCACACATCCAAGTACTGACCAGGCCCTGCCCCGTTTAGCTTCCGAAATCTGATATGATCGGGCGCGTTCAGGACGGTGTGACTACAAGCCAAGAGGCCTGGCTGCATGATGTCTCTTAAAGGCTGGCGGATATTGACGGAACTTCCAGCAAAAAAATAAAATAAAAAGAAAAATGGAGGGAAAAATATCAGTGCAGCAAAGGGTGTTGAAAGTAGCCTAGTACGTGTACAATACTTCAATTATATCTCCTGGAGACAGAAAGAGAGTATTAAGAGCTACGATGAAGTTACCCAGGAGACGTAAAAAGCTTGCAGCACCTGGTATTTCCAGGAGGTCTCCCATCCAAGTACTGACCAGGCCCTGCCCCGTTTAGCTTCCGAGATCTGACGAGATCGGGGGCATTCAGGACGGTGTGGCCGCAAGCCGAGAGGCCTCGCTGCATGATGTCTCTTAAAGGTTGGCGGGTATTGACGGAACTTCATGCAAAAAAAAAAAAAAAAAAGAAAAATGGATGGAAAAATATCAGTGCAGGAAAGGGTGTTGAAAGTAGCCGGGTACGTGTACAATTCTTCAATTATATCTCCTGGAGACAGAAAGAGAGTATTAAGAGCTACGATAAAGTTACCCAGGAGACGTAAAAGCTTGCAGCACCAGGTATTTCCAGGAGGTCTCACATTCATGTTCCGACCAGGTCCTGCCCCGTTTAGCTTCCAAGATCTGACGAGATCGGGCGAGTTCAGGATGGTGTGGCCGCAAGCCAAGAGACCTGGCTGCATGATGTCTCTTAAAGGCTGGCAAGTATTGACGGAACTTCCAGCAAAAAAAAAAAAAAAAAAAAATAGAAAAAGGGAGGGAAAAATATCAGTGCAGCAAAGGGTGTTGAAAGTAGCCGGGTACGTGTACAATTCTTCAATTATATCTCCTCCAGACAGAAAGAGAGAATTAAGAGCTACGATAATGTTACCCAGGAGACATAAAACCTTGCAGCACTAGGTATTTCCAGGCGGTCTCACATTCATGTACTAACCAGGCCCTGCCCCGTTTAGCTTCCGAAATCTGATATGATCGGGCACGTTCAGGACGGTGTGACTACAAGCCAAGAGGCCTGGCTGCATGATGTCTCTTAAAGGCTGGCGGATATTGACGGAACTTCCAGCAAAAAAAAAAAAAAAAAAATAGAAAAAGAAAAATGGAGGGAAAAATATGAGTGCAGTAATGGGTTTTGAAAGTAGCCGGGTACGTGTACAATTCTTCAATTATATCTCCTCCAGACAGAAAGAGAGTATTAAGAGCTACGATGAAGTTACCCAGGAGACGTAAAAAGCTTGCAGCACCTGGCATTTCCAGGAGGTCACCCATCCAAGTACTGACCAGGCCCTGCCCCGTTTAAATTCCAAGATCTGATGAGATCGGGGGCGTTCAGGACGGTGTGGCTGCAAGCCGAGAGGCCTGGCTGCATGATGTCTCTTAAAGGTTGGCGGATATTGACGAACTTCCAGCAAAAAAAAAAAAGAAAAATTTAGGGAAAAATATCAGTGCAGCAAAGGCTGTTGAAAGTAGCCGTGTACGTGTACAATACTTCAATTATATCTCCTCCAGACAGAAAGAGAGTACTAAGAGCTACGATGAAGTTACCCAGGAGACAAAAAAGCTTGCAGCACCAGGTATTTCCAGGAGGTCACCCATCCAATTACTGATCAGGCCCTGCCCCTTTTACCTTCCGAGATCTGACGATATCGGGCGCGTTCAGGACGGTGTGGCCGAAAGCCAAGAGGCCCGGCTGCATGATGTCTCTTTAGGCTGGTGGGTATTGACGGAACTTCCAGCAAAAAAAAAAAGAAAAAAAGAAAAATGGAGGGAGAAATATCAGTGCAGCAAAGGCTGTTGAAAGTAGCCGGGTACGTGTACAATTCTTCAATAATATCTCCTCCAGACTGAAAGAGAGTATTAAGAGCTACGATGAAGTTACCCAGGAGACGTAAAAAGCTTGCAGCACCTGGTATTTCCAGGAGGTCACCCAACCAAGTACTGGCCAGACCCTGCCCCGTTTAGCTTCCGAGATATGATGAGATCAGGCGCGTTCAGGACGGTGTGGCTGCAAGCCAAGAGACCTGGCTGCATGATGTCTCTTAAAGGCTGGCAAGTATTGACGGAACTTCCAGCAAAAAAAAAAAAAAAAAAAAATAGAAAAAGGGAGGGAAAAATATCAGTGCAGCAAAGGGTGTTGAAAGTAGCCGGGTACATGTACAATTCTTCAATTATATCTCCTCCAGACAGATAGAGAGTATTAAGAGCTACGATAAAGTTACCCAGGAGACGTAAAAGCTTGCAGCACGAGGTATGTCAAGGAGGTCTCACATTCATGTACTGACCAGGTCCTGCCCCGTTTAGCTTCCGAGATCTGACGAGATCGGGCGCGTTCAGGATGGTGTGGCCGCAAGCCGAGATGCCTGGCTGCATGATGTCTCTTAAAGGCTGGCGGGTATTGACGGAACTGCCAGCAAAAAAAAAAAAGAAAAATAGAGGGAAATATACCAGTGCAGCAAAGGGTGTTGAAAGTAGCCGGGTACGTGTACAATTCTTCAATTATATCTCCTGGAGACAGAAAGAAAGTTTTAAGAGCTACGATGAAGTTACCCAGGAGACGTAAAAAGCTTGCAGCACCTGGTATTTCTAGGAGGTCTCCCATCCAAGTACTGACCAGGCCCTGCCCCGTTTAGCTTCCGAGATCTGACGAGATCGGGCGCATTCAGGACGGTGTGGCCGCAAGCCGAGAGGCCTGGCTGCATGATGTCTCTTAAAGGTTGGCGGGTATTGACGGAACTTCCAGCAAAAAAAAAAAAAAAAAAGAAAGATGGATGGAAAAATATCAGTGCAGCAAAGGGTGTTGACAGAAGCTGGGTACGTGTACATCACTTCAATTATATCTCCTCCAGACAGATATAGAGTATTAAGAGCTACAATAAAGTTACCCAGGAGACGTAAAAGCTTGCAGCACCAGGTATTTCCAGGAGGTCACCCATCCAAGTACTGACCAGGACCTGCCCCGTTTAAATTCCAAGATCTGATGAGATCGGGGGCGTTCAGGATGGTGTGGCTGCAAGCCAAGAGGCCGGGCTGCATGATGTCTCTTAATGGTTGGCGGGTTTTGACGGAACATCCAGCAAAAAAAAAGAAAGAGAAATGGAGGGAGAAATACCAGTGCAGCAAAGGGTGTTGAAAGTAGCCGGGTACGTGTACAATTCTTCAATTATATCTCCTGCAGACAGAAAGAGAGTATTAAGAGCTACGATGAAGTTACCCAGGAGACAACAAAGCTTGCAGTACCAGGTATTTCCATGAGGTCACCCATCCAAGTACTGACCAGGCTCTGCCCCTTTTACCTTCCGAGATCTTACGAGATCGGGCGCATTCAGGACGGTGTGGCCACAAGCTGAGAGGCCTGGCTGCATGATGTCTCTTAATGGTTGGCGGATATTGACGAACTTCCAGCAAAAAAAAAAAAGAAAAATGGAGGGAAAAATATCAGTGCAGCAAAGGCTGTTGAAAGTAGCCGTGTACGTGTACAATACTTCAATTATATCTCCTCCAGACAGAAAGAGAGTACTAAGAGCTACGATGAAGTTACCCAGGAGACAAAAAAGCTTGCAGCACCAGGTATTTCCAGGAGGTCACCCATCCAAGTACTGACCAGGCCCTGCCCCGTTTAGCTTCCGAGATATGATGAGATCAGGCGCGTTCAGGACGGTGTGGCTGCAAGCCAAGAGACCTGGCTGCATGATGTCTCTTAAAGGCTGGCAAGTATTGACGGAACTTCCAGCAAAAAAAAAAAAAAAAAAAATAGAAAAAGGGAGGGAAAAATATCAGTGCAGCAAAGGGTGTTGAAAGTAGCCGGGTACATGTACAGTTCTTCAATTATATCTCCTCCAGACAGATAGAGAGTATTAAGAGCTACGATAAAGTTACCCAGGAGACGTAAAAGCTTGCAGCACTAGGTATTTCCAGGCGGTCTCACATTCATGTACTAACCAGGTCCTGCCCCGTTTAGCTTCCGAGATCTGACGAGATCGGGCGCGTTCAGTATGGTGTGGCCGCAAGCCGAGATGCCTGGCTGCATGATGTCTCTTAAAGGATGGCGGGTATTGATGGAATTTCCAGCAAAAAAAAAAAAAAAAAAAAATAGAAAAATGGTGGGAAAAATATCAGTGCAGCAAAGGGTGTTGAAAGTAGCCGGGTACGTGTACAATTCTTCAATTATATCTCCTCCAGACAGAAAGAGAGAATTAAGAGCTACGATAAAGTTACCCAGGAGACGTAAAAGCTTGCAGCACTAGGTATTTCCAGGCGGTCTCACATTCATGTACTAACCAGGTCCTGCCCCGTTTAGCTTCCGAGATCTGACGAGATCGGGCGCGTTCAGTATGGTGTGGCCGCAAGCCGAGATGCCTGGCTGCATGATGTCTCTTAAAGGCTGGCGGGTATTGACGGAACTGCCAGCAAAAAAAAAAAAGAAAAATAGAGGGAAATATACCAGTGCAGCAAAGGGTGTTGAAAGTAGCCGGGTACGTGTACAATTCTTCAATTATATCTCCTGGAGACAGAAAGAAAGTTTTAAGAGCTACGATGAAGTTACCCAGGAGACGTAAAAAGCTTGCAGCACCTGGTATTTCTAGGAGGTCTCCCATCCAAGTACTGACCAGGCCCTGCCCCGTTTAGCTTCCGAGATCTGACGAGATCGGGCGCATTCAGGACGGTGTGGCCGCAAGCCGAGAGGCCTGGCTGCATGATGTCTCTTAAAGGTTGGCGGGTATTGACGGAACTTCCAGCAAAAAAAAAAAAAAAAAAGAAAGATGGATGGAAAAATATCAGTGCAGCAAAGGGTGTTGACAGAAGCTGGGTACGTGTACATCACTTCAATTATATCTCCTCCAGACAGATAGAGAGTATTAAGAGCTACAATAAAGTTACCCAGGAGACGTAAAAGCTTGCAGCACCAGGTATTTCCAGGAGGTCACCCATCCAAGTACTGACCAGGCCCTGCCCCGTTTAAATTCCAAGATCTGATGAGATCGGGGGCGTTCAGGATGGTGTGGCTGCAAGCCAAGAGGCCGGGCTGCATGATGTCTCTTAATGGTTGGCGGGTTTTGACGGAACATCCAGCAAAAAAAAAAAAGAGAAATGGAGGGAGAAATACCAGTGCAGCAAAGGGTGTTGAAAGTAGCCGGGTACGTGTACAATTCTTCAATTATATCTCCTGCAGACAGAAAGAGAGTATTAAGAGCTACGATGAAGTTACCCAGGAGACAACAAAGCTTGCAGTACCAGGTATTTCCATGAGGTCACCCATCCAAGTACTGACCAGGCTCTGCCCCTTTTACCTTCCGAGATCTTACGAGATCGGGCGCATTCAGGACGGTGTGGCCACAAGCTGAGAGGCCTGGCTGCATGATGTCTCTTAATGGTTGGCGGATATTGACGAACTTCCAGCAAAAAAAAAAAAGAAAAATGGAGGGAAAAATATCAGTGCAGCAAAGGCTGTTGAAAGTAGCCGTGTACGTGTACAATACTTCAATTATATCTCCTCCAGACAGAAAGAGAGTACTAAGAGCTACGATGAAGTTACCCAGGAGACAAAAAAGCTTGCAGCACCAGGTATTTCCAGGAGGTCACCCATCCAAGTACTGACCAGGCCCTGCCCCGTTTAGCTTCCGAGATATGATGAGATCAGGCGCGTTCAGGACGGTGTGGCTGCAAGCCAAGAGACCTGGCTGCATGATGTCTCTTAAAGGCTGGCAAGTATTGACGGAACTTCCAGCAAAAAAAAAAAAAAAAAAAATAGAAAAAGGGAGGGAAAAATATCAGTGCAGCAAAGGGTGTTGAAAGTAGCCGGGTACATGTACAGTTCTTCAATTATATCTCCTCCAGACAGATAGAGAGTATTAAGAGCTACGATAAAGTTACCCAGGAGACGTAAAAGCTTGCAGCACTAGGTATTTCCAGGCGGTCTCACATTCATGTACTAACCAGGTCCTGCCCCGTTTAGCTTCCGAGATCTGACGAGATCGGGCGCGTTCAGTATGGTGTGGCCGCAAGCCGAGATGCCTGGCTGCATGATGTCTCTTAAAGGATGGCGGGTATTGATGGAATTTCCAGCAAAAAAAAAAAAAAAAAAAAATAGAAAAATGGTGGGAAAAATATCAGTGCAGCAAAGGGTGTTGAAAGTAGCCGGGTACGTGTACAATTCTTCAATTATATCTCCTCCAGACAGAAAGAGAGAATTAAGAGCTACGATAAAGTTACCCAGGAGACGTAAAACCTTGCAGCACCTGGTATTTCCAGGAGGTCTCCCATCCAAGTACTGACGAGGTCCTGCCCCGTTTAGCTTCCGAGATCTGACGAGATCGGGCGCGTTCAGGATGGTGTGGCCGCAAGCCGAGATGCCTGGCTGCATGATGTCTCTTAAAGGCTGGCGGGTATTGACGGAACTGCCAGCAAAAAAAAAAAAGAAAAATAGAGGGAAATATACCAGTGCAGCAAAGGGTGTTGAAAGTAGCCGGGTACGTGTACAATTCTTCAATTATATCTCCTGGAGACAGAAAGAGAGTATTAAGAGCTACGATGAAGTTACCCAGGAGACGTAAAAAGCTTGCAGCACCTGGTATTTCTAGGAGGTCTCCCATCCAAGTACTGACCAGGCCCTGCCCCGTTTAGCTTCCGAGGTCTGACGAGATCGGGCGCATTCAGGACGGTGTGGCCACAAGCCGAAAGGCCTGGCTGCATGATGTCTCTTAAAGGTTGGCGGGTATTGACGGAACTTCCAGCAAAAAGAAAAAAAAAAAAAATAGAAAAATGGAAGGAAAAATATCAGTGCAGGAAAGGGTGTTGAAAGTAGCCGGGTACGTGTACAATTCTTCAATTATATCTCCTGCAGACTGAAAGAGAGTATTAAGAGCTACGATAAAGTTACCCAGGAGACGTAAAAGCTTGCAGCACCTGGTATTTCCAGGAGGTCTCACATTCAAGTACTGACCAGGTCCTGCCCCGTTTAGCTTCCGAGATCTGACTATATCATGCGCATTCA
This sequence comes from Amia ocellicauda, assembly GCF_036373705.1. Classification (NCBI taxonomy): domain Eukaryota; kingdom Metazoa; phylum Chordata; class Actinopteri; order Amiiformes; family Amiidae; genus Amia; species Amia ocellicauda. The sequence goes on from NW_027102854.1 coordinate 853,604, forward strand.
GGACGGTGTGGCCGAAAGCCGAGAGGCCCAGCTGCATGATGTCTCTTTAAGGCTGGCGGGTATTGACGGAACTTCCAGCAAAAAAAAAAAGAAAAAAGAAAAATGGAGGGAAAAATATCAGTGCAGCAAAAGGTTTTGAAAGTAGCCGGGTACGTGTACAATTCTTCAATAATATCTCCTACAGACTGAAAGAGAGTATTAAGAGCTATGATGAAGTTACCCAGGAGACATAAAAAGCTTGCAGCACCTGGTATTTCTAGGAGGTCTCCCATCCAAGTACTGACCAGGCCCTGCCCCGTTTAGCTTCCGAGATCTGACGAGATCGGGCGCATTCAGGACGGTGTGGCCACAAGCCGAAAGGCCTGGCCGCATGATGTCTCTTAAAGGTTGGCGGGTATTGACGGAACTTCCAGCAAAAAAAAAAAAGAAAAAAAGAAAAAAGAAAAATGGATGGAAAAATATCAGTGCAGCAAAGGGTGTTGACAGTATCTGGATACGTGTACAATACTTCAATTATATCTCCTCCAGACAGAGAGAGAGTATTAAGAGCTACGATGAACTCACCTAAAGGATTATTAGGAACACCATACTAATACTGTGTTTGACCCCCTTTCGCCTTCAGAACTGCTTTAATTCTACGTGGCATTGATTCAACAAGGTGCTGAAAGCATTCTTTAGAAATGTTGGCCCATATTGATAGGATAGCATCTTGCAGTTGATGGAGATTTGTGGGATGCACATCCAGGGCACGAAGCTCCCGTTCCACCACATCCCAAAGATGCTCTATTGGGTTGAGATCTGGTGACTGTGGGGGCCAGTTTAGTACAGTGAACTCATTGTCATGTTCAAGAAACCAATTTGAAATGATTCGACCTTTGTGACATGGTGCATTATCCTGCTGGAAGTAGCCATCAGAGGATGGGTACATGGTGGTCAAAAAGGGATGGACATGGTCAGAAACAATGCTCAGGTAGGCCGTAGCATTTAAACGATGCCCAATTGGCACTAAGGGGCCTAAAGTGTGCCAAGAAGACATCCCCCACACCATTACACCACCACCACCAGCCTGCACAGTGGTAACAAGACATGATGGATCCATGTTCTCATTCTGTTTACGCCAAATTCTGACTCTACCATCTGAATGTCTCACCTCTTTTTCCTATTTGTAGTGGAGATGAGTGGTACCCAGTGGGGTCTTCTGCTGTTGTAGCCCATCCGCCTCAAGGTTGTACGTGTTGTGGCATCACAAATGCTTTGCTGCATACCTCGGTTGTAGCGAGTGGTTATTTCAGTCAAAGTTGCTCTTCTATCAGCTTGAATCGAGTCGGCCCATTCTCCTCTGAGCTCTAGCATCAACAAGGCATTTTCGCCCACAGGACTGCCGCATACTGGATGTTTTTCCCTTTTCACACCATTCCTTGTAAACCCTAGAAATGGTTGTGCGTGAAAATCCCAGTAACTGAGCAGATTGTGAAATACTCAGACCGGCCCGTCTGGCACCAACAACCATGCCACGCTCAAAATTGCTTAAATCACCTTTCATTCCCATTCAGACATTCAGTTTGGAGTTCAGGAGATTGTCTTGACCAGGACCACACCCCTAAATGCATTGAAGCAACTGCCATGTGATTGGTTGATTAGATAATTGCATTAATGAGAAATTGAACAGGTGTTCCTAATAATCCTTTAGGTGAGTGTATATGTATGTATGTGTATGTATGTCCAATTGCTTTGACAATACAAATGAAATTAATTGAGAGAGAGAGAGAGAGAGAGAGAGAGAGAGAGAGAGAGAGAGAGAGAGAGAGAGAGGGAGGAATATGAGCTCCTAAAAAACATTTGTTTTTATACATAAGCGGATTTAATTTGTGATTTACAAATGTATATATAGCACTATAAACATACACAGAAGACATGGAATAGAAATTCAGAAGAAAAAGTATTCAAAAAATAATAATTTTAAGAGAAACACAAAAAGAAGAAAGCAGAGAGACAGTTCAGGAAGAAAAGTCAGAAAAGAAAAGCTGAAGACAAGAATTGGAGGTAAGAGACAAATAATTAAACAAAAAAATATGTATTAATAAAATAAATAAGCATTCTCAGTAGTTGACTCAGCCAATGAAAATGCAGAGCTCCAATTTGAATAGAGTGACAGTAGGAGAGAGCCCAACTGCCACTGAGACTGATACAAATCTATCGAACAGCAGTCTGACTGCAGAGCTGCCTTTTGAAATCCGATACCCTGAAGACATTCGCTCTGCACAGGCTATAAGGACTACAAACAAGCTGTGATGAGAGCATCTCCTGAGACCCTCATCCTAGACTACACCGGTAAAGGAGAAAACAGGGTCAAGAACAATCTACTGTTCTACACTCAGTACCCCACCGCCTTTCACAAAACCCTGTGCCAGACATACCCCAATAACAACAAGAGGGGCATTAGCAGAGGCAGGCAGATCTCAGTGCTGGTAGAGAAAGACACAGACAGTGTGATGCTCACTTTTAATGTATACCACAACGGGACCATCATGGTGCAGGACAGCGAGAGCAGCCTGGACCAATTATCTCTCGGCTTCCACACCTCAAAGCAGCAGACTGAGGTAGAGAAACACGAGCCAGAGCCGGCCACCCTGCAGTCTGCCCCCAGCCACACGGAGCCAGACAGTGCCCCATCTCCCACAGACTGCCCCCCTGTCTCCCCAAAACTCTCCAGCAACATTAAAACACTAAAGGAATGCCTATCAGTGCTGGAGCTGAAGTTTGCGGAGTTCAGGGACTAAAGATGCACCACAAGGCTGAGATCCATAAGCTGAGAGCAGCAGTGAGAGACCAGGAGGAGCAGAGCCAAACCCTGAGGACGGAGCTGCACAGAGCGAGGGAGGAGCTGACCAGGACACCCCAGCACAGCCAGCTGAGGAGCCTGCAGAGCCAGCTGGAGAAGCTAAGAGAGGAGCACAGAGACTGCACTGCACTGACCCCACAACACCTACAACCCCTGACGCACCCACTGACGCACCCACTGATCCACCCACACTCCCCACCACTCCTGACACCCCCACTATCACCAGACCTGCCACTAATACACAAACCCCTGAAACGCCACTCCCCTAAAACACACCCGCTGCCCCCACCACTCCCGACGCAAAACCCGGAGTGGCAGGTCAACACAGAGGTGGTCATTCTGAGCGACTCCAATGGGAAGTTCCTGGATGAGAGGCGCCTCTTCCCTGGGCGAAAAGTGAAAAAGCTTTGGTGCCCGACAGCACAGAGAGCCCTGGAGCTGCTCTCCAAGAGGAGGCTGTGCCAGGTCAAACACATCCTCATCCACACCGGCACTAACGACCTGAGTGCCCGCAGGGGCGATGTGGCCTCAGCCCTGAGACAGGTGGCAAAGAAAGCCACAGAGGAATTCCAAACTGCCAAAATCACCATCTCCACACTGCTGCCCCGCACAGACGTGCCCCTGCACATCATCCAGGCCATCAACGCAGAAGTATCCCGAAGATGTGCCCTCCTCCCCAACGTCCACCTGGCACACCACTGAGACATCCAGCCACATCACCTGTATGACCACGTCCACCTCAACAAGACGGGTGTGAGGAAGGTCCGTTTTTAGTGTTTCTCTGAACACATCCAAGCTTACCTAGGCGCTACATATTATTTTCAATTACCCGTAATTCTGATCTGTATTTTGGCTTGTTAATAGAAATTATTGAAGTTGGACTCCTAATTCAAAATAACCAATATGTATCTCAACGTAATTTACTGACAGACATCACTCTTTATCACTTTCACTTTTGAAGGAACTGCTTTGTATTCTGTGTATTGTTTTATTGTAGTGCTGCTTCCTTTCTTGGCCAGGTTTTACTTGCAAAAGTGATTTTATTCTCAATGTAAGCTCAAAGTCAAATAGTTTAAATAAGAAAACAATGTATTGAAATGAGAACATCATGAACCTGTGTAATTGTGCTGAAGGACAAGCACTGAAAGCAGAGAGAATTTTGTGTTTGGCATTGAATAGCCTTAAAGAAAACTATGCCGTTTTTGGAAACTTTCATATTTAAGTTGAATGTAGGCAAAAACATTCCAGTCACTCTGAAGAGAGAATACAGTTTACTGTTCGAATAAGTAGCCCCTGAATTGAAGATAAAAATCAAAAGTGCTTTTCGTAATTAGTTTACACTTTTACATCAGATGTCTTGTTTTTGCTTTCCAAATTGAGGAGTTGTGGCATATAATGTAAATGAAGTTACTTCACTAGTAGTGCGATTTTTTCGTTGTGTATGTGTGTTTGTATATATGAACTCATACATTTTTTAAAGATTGTATTTGGAAAACAAATTCAGGTATAGCACGTGTCCCCCTTTTGAATGGGTTCTATATATAACATTTTAAAACGAATGGTTCTGTGTAGAACGCTATGTTTGGGGGTTCTTCATGTAACCCCTTTGAAGGGGTTCTACATAGAACCATAAAGGGATCCACCAGAGCGATTACTCGAGGAACCCTTTATGGTTCTGTGCAGAACAATTTCTTCTAAGAGTGTGGAGTGTCGCCACACAATTTCTCTCAGAGGGCTTTTGACCAATGGCAATCCAATCCTGAATGACGTCACCACTATCCTGTTGTACTTTATGGGAGAGATGTATTAAGTAGTTTATAATGAGAAGAATAACAATAATCACCTGTTTTTCATAGGTTTTGTATCCATGGTCTCCTTCATATTAGGAAAGGAAGTTGATCCATAGCCTACTCAGAGACAACTGAGAGTTGGTCTCTGAGCAGCAGCACAAAGGGGTCGAGTCTCTCAATGTCCGTGTGTTGGAGATATTCCACCATATTGGTCCCAGCCTTTAAAACAATGTTAAAGAAGATGTTAAAGATATTGTAGAAATATATTGCAGAAGAGCAGAACTACAGTCACACTTTTTCAATGCTATTGCTGTTTTCTACCTCCCTGGTGAGGTACCAATGCGGGAAGTTTGAGAGAGTATTTCTAAAATGTGTATGATCCAATACACACAGTTATTTAAAAAGCTGACGTCTTGTACATGCTCATCAGAACCAAGCCTAATTAAATAACACATTTAATATTAAATAAGTACATGTGCAGTAGCCACTTGGACAATTACAGATCCCCAGGTCAAAACACAACAGAAAGACATGGAAGATCGTATTTTCAAATCACATCTGTGGCCCCCCTAACTGTAATTTGGTATTAGTGGGTCAAAGGATTTATTTGGTTCAAGTGATAATAAGATCATATTTTGAAAACAAACACTACAGGATGTCATATTTAAAATGACTGTGAGTACCTTTCTTTAGTGACGGTTCTGAGGGGGGCAGGGATTAGTTGAGTGTGCTAATTGGAGCTGTGAAGTGTGCAGAGAAAATACAAATGTTTTCTTTTAATATGAAAACAAAGAACTTTTTTTTAACACCGACCTGGGATTGTGTTTCTTTCCAAGTTTCCTTATTGTTTCTGAGAAGAGACTGTTCACTTGCAAAGTGAACTGGACCCGTGTGACTCGCAGGTAAGGAGAGCCCGTGTTGAACTAAGATGGCTACAGTGAGTTTTCCTGGACAAAGCTCGGGCAAAGGATAGCGCAGAGTGCACCTGCACCTGAGATTGTGTTGAGAAGCTTTGTGATAAGAGCAGGTAAAGAGGGAAAAGAAACACAAGTATTTTCTTTGTTTGAAGAACACATTTTGTTTTAACTGAAACGGGACTACAACTTTTGAAAGGGAAATAGTTGCTAGTGCACTGTATTTTTATTGAGTTTATTAGAAGAAAAAAGCTTATATTTTGGACAGAACGAACTCGTTTGGCATGCAACTAGCAGCAAACGATGAGAAGCAAACAAAACAGTTAGCAAGTTAGCAAGTTAGCAAGTTACAGTCTGTCCTAGGTCCGGGGGTGCTTATGGTTGTTTATGGGTTCCCTTACCTTAGCCAGTGTCATGTACGGGTGTCCGTACCTTACTGGAGTGTTTGTTTTTATTATAATATATATACATAATATAATATATAATAATGTAATATTTCAGATAAATCGTCACAGTGAGTGACACCAGCATTATTGGTTTTTTGAGAAATAAAAAAACAGAATGTAGAGAAGAAAATGTTGGAAGGAAGTTGGGAGAAAGACTGGTCTCCGAAGGAGCTCCGGGACTGGTGGAAGCAACAACAACCAGATAAGACAGAGAAAGGAATTGTGATATTGTGTCAGGTTGGTGAGAATCAAGAAAAGAAAATAACAGAAATGGAAGATCATCATAAACAGTAATGTGAATTGAGAGAAGAAGTTGTGAAAAATACGATAGAATTAATAGAACTACAAGGCAAATTAGAAGGGCAAGAAAAGTGGTCAGAAAAGGTGAAGGTGTAGGTGCGCGATGTGCTGCCGTGTTAGGAGCGCGTCGCGACACAGATCACTCCGAGGACGACAGGCCCGATTGGGATGATTTAGATCGCAAAGCATGGGAATATGAAAAAGGAGGTTTTGCTAGCGCTCCTCCCCCATATAATCCGGAATATAAATCAATCACTGATTTTGGTTATAATAATACATTGTATCCAGATCTGACCGCTCTGAAAACGGTCCCAGCTGCACCCATGCAAGTCAAAACTAGACAGAGTAAAGAGGAAGGTCAATCAATAGTCTATACGACTAAAACCCATGTCCCCTTCTCCCCAGGAGAAAAAGAAATGATATGGGCGTCCCTCCCAAAATTAAAACCAAACCAGGGTAACACAACTTTTTGGGATATTCTAGATGAAAAGATGGTTATTCACCTCCTTCACCCGCACGATGTACACATCATCGTGAAGGCTAAATGTCCGCCCAACATTTGGATACAGTTACTACGAGAATATCAGACCGGGGAGTGGGCTAATGTAGCCTCTACAGATGAGGAGGAAATAACAGAACTTTTTCACAATGGATCAAGAAAACTGAGATAGTGAAATAATGAAATAATCGAGTGGGATTATTTGACATTTTATTCTAAATAATCATAAGCTTAAATAATAAGTTATAAGGGCTGTTTGAGACACTGCAGGGTCAATAAAACATGCCACAGATCGGATATCTGAATTATCTTTAGATATCAATGTGTATGTGCTTTGTGTGTTTATGAATATGTATAGTTTGAAGGTGATATAAGGTAAATGTCTATGTTTTGGCAATCATTTTAGAATTATATTTAAAAATGTAACAACAGATTTATCATATTCATGAGGATCTTTGGCTCTATACAGAGTGCCTCAAGCATCAGAAATCAGAAAGAAAGACTATTATAAGAAAAGTAATCCAAAATATACATTGAATAAACAGATGGATAATAATAGTAATACATAAATAGTCATGGTGTCTCCACAAGAAGAACCAGAATTTGTTTGTTAAACATCATGTTATGGACAAGCTCTGTCAAAAGTCAAATTCAAGGAAACGAAAGGCTAGAAGAGAGCCTGGTGCAGCCCTGACAGCCTGTGAAAGCAGGAGAATGTAAACAGTCTGGTGACATGTTACAGTCTTTCAGAAAATGTTTGGTTATTGGTGCCTAGCATATAATACCTGAAATGAAAGTCAAAGTAGACCATGGTTTTAAGATGAGTGATGTAGGAAAAGGGTAAGATACCGCAGAAGTATAAGATTACAACTATAGAATAAGTAAGCTCAAGTAATATAAAATGCTTTACAGGAGAAAAGTAAGAATGGAAAGGAAGAGTAAAAGAGAAGGTGTCCTAGGATTATGGGAATCATTATTGAGATCGATGGCCTATTGGCTAATATTTTGTTAGGTACATATATGACTTCAATAAACGAATAATGGAGTGACATCTGTATAAATATAAATAAAACATATTGATAAAAAAACCTGAATACATTTCTTGTAAGAAATTAAGAATAGGAGAAAGAATAGCTGTTAGAATGCAGAGCAATGTTAACCAAAGTTGAAGAGGGTTTGAGTAAGTTGACGAGGGTCTGAGTAAGTTGATAAGGCTTGGGAAGCAGGAAAAGGCGAGTTTGATGTGTGTGAGACAAATGTGCTGCCACTTTTAGCACAGAGAGCTTCTGATGGTGATTGAATGAAACGTGGGAAAATAAATAAACTTGATGTAGGATAAATGAATAAATAATTGAATGAGATATGAGCCGCAGAGACCTCCCACATTGGAAAGTGGACTACAGCAGATAATCCTCTCCTCTCCCAGGGCAGGGTGATTAAGTGGGGACGCGTGTGAAGAGTGCAGGTGGACCCAGGTGAGTTGTGAAAGAAAGAAGAAACAAAAATAATAAGGCACGCGTGCAAACAATCAAAATAATACTAAGTGAATAACAAATTAAACAATAAAGTGAAAGATAATCAACACACAAAATAATGGCAATATAGAACCAAACAAAATACACAAGCCATATTGCATAAAGTGAAGTGAAATATAAATATAATAAGTAATGGTGATTAAGGAGCTAATTAACACCGTCCGTGACATTTACATTGGTTGGGTGTGTGGATACCAGTAATTATTTTTGTTTTATTGAAATACAAAATAATTCTATTTTTCCGAAGTGCTGAACTTTAATACAGTCTAGAAAGATTAATATTTTTTGTCTTGGGCTATATTATTATTACCATAGTTTTTCTATTGTATAAGTATCTTGGAGTAGAGGCATAGGTGGGCATGTGGGCAGAGGAGTAGGAAGGCCGGTCAAGCAAATAAGCTTGGTAAGGTACGCAGCAGCAGCAAGCAGCCCCCACATCCAGCCAGCCAGCCAGTCTGGCTGGCAGTGACTGAGTGGTTGACAGACGGCAAGCAACGGAATGTACGTGCTCTGTGATGTCATAGCAGTCAGCTGAGAGAGGCTCGTGATGTCATCGCTGAGCTGGCTGGCTGGCTGGCTGGCTGGCGGACTGGCTGGCTCTGTGTGTGTGTGTGTTTGTGTGTGTGTCTGTTTTTCTGTTTGTCAGTCTGTCTGTCTGTCTCTCTCTCTCTCTCTCTCCCTCTCAATTCATTTGTATTGTCAAAAGCAATTGGACATACATACATTCATACATATATATATATATATATATATATATATACACTCACCTAAAGGATTATTAGGAACACCTGTTCAATTTCTCATTAATGCAATTATCTAATCAACCAATCACATGGCAGTTGCTTCAATGCATTTAGGGGTGTGGTCCTGGTCAAGACAATCTCCTGAACTCCAAACTGAATGTCTGAATGGGAAAGAAAGGTGATTTAAGCAATTTTGAGCGTGGCATGGTTGTTGGTGCCAGACGGGCCGGTCTGAGTATTTCACAATCTGCTCAGTTACTGGGATTTTCACGCACAACCATTTCTAGGGTTTACAAAGAATGGTGTGAAAAGGGAAAAACATCCAGTATGCGGCAGTCCTGTGGGCGAAAATGCCTTGTTGATGCTAGAGGTCAGAGGAGAATGGGCCGACTGATTCAAGCTGATAGAAGAGCAACTTTGACTGAAATAACCACTCGTTACAACCGAGGTATGCAGCAAAGCATTTGTGAAGCCACAACACGTACAACCTTGAGGCGGATGGGCTACAACAGCAGAAGACCCCACCGGGTACCACTCCTCTCCATTACAAATAGGAAAAAGAGGCTACAATTTGCACAAGCTCACCAAAATTGGACAGTTGAAGACTGGAAAAATGTTGCCTGTTCTGATGAGTCTCGATTTCTGTTGAGACATTCAGATGGTAGAGTCAGAATTTGGCGTAAACAGAATGAGAACATGGATCCATCATGCCTTGTTACCACTGTGCAGGCTGGTGGTGGTGGTGTAATGGTGTGGGGGATGTTTTCTTGGCACACTTTAGGCCCCTTAGTGCCAATTGGGCATCGTTTAAATGCCACGGCCTACCTGAGCATTGTTTCTGACCATGTCCATCCCTTTATGACCACCATGTACCCATCCTCTGATGGCTACTTCCAGCAGGATAATGCACCATGTCACAAAGGTCGAATCATTTCAAATTGGTTTGTTGAACATGACAATGAGTTCACTGTACTAAACTGGCCCCCACAGTCACCAGATCTCAACCCAATAGAGCATCTTTGGGATGTGGTGGAACGGGAGCTTCGTGCCCCGGATGTGCATCCCACAAATCTCCATCAACTGCAAGATGCTATCCTATCAATATGGGCCAACATTTCTAAAGAATGCTTTCAGCACCTTGTTGAATCAATGCCACGTAGAATTAAGGCAGTTCTGAAGGCGAAAGGGGGTCAAACACAGTATTAGTATGGTGTTCCTAATAATCCTTTAGGTGAGTGTATATATATACATACATACATACATGCTAGAAAGTCATTACTATGTTATCTTAAAGGCTAACTAAGCAGAACATATATCATTATCGAACAGAGTTCATAGGTCTATACATGGTATTAGGGAACAGGCACGTAGGTCATTCTGTTTGACATTGTCTCCAAGGTTCTCATTGTAAATAACAAAGAGAAATCAAACTACCTTATGGCCTCCTGACCTTCTAGCTTGACCTTATCTTTCTTAAGTATACAAGAGAGAAAAACAGTTGTGAGAAAAGAATTTCTAACTTTCCTTCCACACATACATACATACATACATACATACATACATACATACATACATACAAACCAGAGGCATGCAAAAAAATATAAAGAGGAAGAAAATGTTGTATAGCACATACAAAAGGGATGGTGATGAAACAAAATACATAGAATATGTTGAGCTGCAAAGAGATCTTAAGAAAGGGATCAGGAAAGCAAAGAGGGAAATAGAAAGAAACATAGCTCTTGGAGCTACAACCAATGCAATGAGCTTTTTTCAAAATTACAACAGCAAGCGGTCAATTAAGGAGGAGGTGAAACAGATAAAGGGCAAAAATGGAGGTATCTTGGAAAACGAACAAGATGTGGCAAATATTCTAAATGAGTATTTCACAGAGGTTTGTACAAAAGAAAAAACAGATGACATGCCACAGGTTGACAATCAATCCAGTCAAACCCTAAGAGAGATCAGGATAAATGAGGAGGAGGTACTAAAGGGACTAGCAGAATTAAAATCAAACAAATCACCTGGGCCAGATGGGATATTTCCAACAGTACTTAAAGAAATGAGGGAAATTATGTATAGGCCGTTAACTCGATTATTTCAAATGACACTTAGAACAGGGGATGTTCCCACTGACTGGAAGACAGCAAATTTCATACCAATCCACAAGAAAGGGGACAAAACTGAGCCAGGAAATTACAGACCAATCAGTCTCACCTGCATCACCTGTAAAATGTTGGAAAAAATGATTAGACAGAAAATAGAGGAGCATCTCAATGAAAACCATATTCTTGGAGATAGTCAACATGGGTTTAGACGAGGCAGATCATGTCTTACTAACTTAATACATTTTTTTGAACATGCAACTGCAGCTGTAGATCACGTGAAAGCATATGATATGATATACTTAGATTTCCAAAAAGCTTTTGATAAGGTTCCACACCAAAGACTGATCCTCAAATTGGAAGCTGTAGGCATTCAGGGTCATGTAAGTAGATGGATTATGAACTGGTTGATGTATAGGAAACAGATTAGAGGAGTCACTTCTAACTGGAGTGAGGTTGTTAGTGGAGTTCCACAGGGATCAGTACTAGGGCCTTTGCTTTTTCTAATCTATATTAATGATCTGGACTCTGGGATACTTAGCAACCTTGTCAAATTTGCAGATGATACTAAAATAGGTGGCTTAGCAGATACAATCTTGGCAGCACATGCTATTCAGAGGAACTTAGATAAATTCAGTTGTGGGCTGACACCTGGCAAATGAAATTCAATGTGGACAAGTGCAAGGTAATACATGCAGTAAAACAAAAATGTCCACTATAATTACACTATGGGAGGTACAGATCTAGATGAAGTAATGCATGAGAAAGACCTAGGAATCTATGTGGATTCACTTTCTCCATCCAAACAATGTGGGGAAGCAATACAAAAGGCATACAGAATGCTAGGGTATATCGTCAAAAGTGTAGAATTTAAGTAATGTTAAGACTGTACAATGCACTAGACCTCATCTGGAATACTGTGTACAGTTCTGGGCACCACACTTCAAGAAGGATATTGCTGCTTTAGAGACAGTTCAGAGGAGAGCAACCAGACTTATTCCAGGTCTGAAGGGAAAGTCCTACTCGGAGAGACTGAGGGAACTGAACCTTTTCACCCTGGAACAGAGGAGATTACGTGGGGACTTGATCCAAGTCTTCAAAATCATGAAAGGTTCCTCAAACCAGAGGAGCTTTTCCAGATCAGCAGGGGCACACGCACCAGGGGACAACAAATGGAAATTGGGCTTCAAGGCATTCAAAATGGAAAGTGGTAGAAGCTGAAAGTTTGGGAACATTTAAAAATAGACTGGATAGGATCCATGGATCACTTAGATATTAATGGACACCAAACGAGCATGATGGGTCGAATGGCCTCCTCTCGTGTGTAAACTTTCTTATGTTCTTATGTTCTTATGAATGTTCCCTAAGCATGTTTCAAATGTTCCCTAATTTATGTTACAAATGTGCCTTAGCACCTCTCTCTCTCTCTCTCTCTCTCTCTCTCTCTGTCTCAATTCAGTGCATTTGTATTGTCAAAGCAATTGGACATGCATACATACATACATACATATATATGGAAAATAAACAATATGTGTACATCTCTGCATTAATGGTGCCCTAACAGATGTGCAAGTTACATGACAGACAGACAGACAGACACTCACACACACTTTCACACACACACACACACACACACTTTCACAGACAGACAGACAGACAGACACACACACACACACACACACACACACTTGTATACCTGACACGTATAGAAGACTGGATAGGGAGATATAAATAGCAATGGGGAGACTCTTGTACTTGGTGTGGCTCTATCCATATAGTGGGGCCAGCAGCCACTTAGCAGGTGTAGCAATAGAAGCTCAGCCTGGGGAGACTGGATTTAGCATTTCCTCTCCATTTTGATAAGTATCCATAATCATTTCTGCAAAATACTTCTATGATACCTATGTATGTTTTTTACTTGTACTATATTATACTATCAAGTATCAGTGTACACATACAATGTGACCTGTTACATTAATACAGAGGCCACGGAAGGCCAGATCAGTAATAGCCACTGTCCCCTGATATTACACTTTTTTACAATCACTTTGGCACTCATTTCAGAACCTTGATGTCATTTTTCAAAACTCTAGACACAAAACTCACACCCGATGATCAAAATGCACATTTTTCAATTGCTTGGATACAATACACATCAACCTCAGATCATTTGTTCATTGAACTAAAATGATACAACTTAACGTCAAAGTATTACCATTTCAAAATGCAATTCACACATTACATCTGAGATCACTGTCTATTCATTTCATTACAAAGATCTAACTATCAATTGATACAGCTGCTCAAAATGATAAGTGACTGTTGCATTACTCTTAATTCATAGTTTTATGGAAACTGACGAACAGTATTCCATGTTTCGATCATGAAAGTTTCAGGATAATGAGATCCATTGACACCAATAACCGAGGAGCATGAACCAGTTGGACTACATTATCTATGGATGTAATATTTCATCATCATTCATCATCATGTAGCACTTTTCCACACCATGTTTTCAGTGTGGAAGGAAAGTTAGAAATTCTTTCTCTAATACCTGTTTTTCTCTCTTGTATACTTAAGAAAGATAAGGTCAAGCTAGAAGGTCAGGCCAGAAGGTAGTTTGATTTCTGCTTGTTATTTACGATGAGAATCTTGGAGACAATGTCAAACAGTATGATTGAAGTGCCTGCTCCCTAATCCATGTGTTGATCTATGAACTCTGTCCTATAATGATATAAATTCTGCTTAGCTAACTTTTAAGATAACATAGTAATGACTTTCTGATTATAACCAGCTCTTTGATTTTTGTGTATAAAAGCTCTGACTGTTAAAATGAAGGCAGAGCGACTTTGGGATCTTCTTGAGTCACTGTTCCTCTCCACGCTGCGTGTATTAAAGGCATTGCAACTAACGCTCCAACCTGGTTGAAGATGATTGTTCTTCCACATCAGATTTGACATTACTGTATGTATGCAGGCCCTTGTAATTGCTTTTCCAATACTGCCAACTGGTTATTGATGATTGATTTCACATTGTGGTACGAGTATCGAGTGAAATGAGTGCTATCCACCCCAGCAACACAGTGATAACATGGAGCCGGCAAGTCATCCAGGTCACAATAGAGGTCAAGCAGTGGGAGGAGGAAGACGTGGTGGTCAAAGGAATGGAAGGGGACATGCACCCCTTCTGAGAGGTGGTCGTGGGCCTCGTCATAGAGGAGGGCTTAGGCCTCACCAGAGAGGCAGCCATGGGCCTCATTTGAGAGGTGTTGGGGGAACGTGGTAGAGGACAAGGCCACGGACCAGACAGCGGCAGCAACAGCAAATAGTGTCCAGTGAAATCCGAGAAATAGTTGTAGAACATGTTGTAAATCATGGCATGACCATGACTGAGGCAGCTACAATGATTCAATCAAACCTCAGAATCAACTCAGGATCAACTGTGGCCTCAATCATCAGAAATGTCCGTACTGAGAAGCGGCAAGTCTTCAGCATGCACTAAACATTAGGCTACTCTCAATTGTCAAATGACTGTATACTGCATACCAATGTGTAGCACAGAGTATAGTGTGCCTTTTGAAAGAAATGCAGACAGAGTAAAGCAGCTGATAACTGAGTATGTTCAGGTATGTTCAGTTTCAAGATGCCTCTTGTGAAAAATGGTTGTGAGAACCTGAACCTGAACACAGGGCTGATGGAAATTTAGAAGTACAGTAATCAATCCTTTGTTTTGCTTTTTACACTAAGCCAGGTGAGGAACACTGCAGTTGACATTTTACTGTAGTTTTGTTCGTTTTTGTAGCTAATTATTTTTGCATGGATTCAAAGAAACCTATGGTGTGATTTGATTGTATTGCATCAATACATTTCAGATTTTGTTCAATGATTCCACTGTGTCTGTAGTATTCTCTCTACTAGTCCTTTTACAGTGATGTATTTATGTGTAGTACCATAATGAAACATGTATCACATATTTTGTACTACAATATTTAATGATTGTACGAACAACTACACAGTGAAACTATCGGTATCTTCTGTGTTACTATGTTACTATGGTATTTCATGATAAATGAGTTATTTGAACCAACAAGTCTGCAAGTGCTAGGTTTCTTTAAAGATATGAATGCACAATGCAATGTTTTGAACATTGGACAGCCTGTGTTACAAGTGATGACCGTTTTGAGTTTTGTGTCTAGAGTTTTGAAAAATGACATCAAGGTTCTGAAATTAGTGACAAAGTGATTGTAAAAAACTGTATATTCATCCTATTTAATGTGCTCTTTTAAAATGTACTTTTCTTTTTTATGTTGCCATTTCTGTTCTACCAATGTTTCAGTTGTTAGCCAAAGATTGACAGAGTACATCTCATACACACAGGCCAGACAGCAAAGATTTCTTTTTGAAATTCAATTACAAATGCTGCATGAACTCATCAATACGATTAGAGCTCCTGAAAGCAATATAACTAACTCACTCTACAGCATCTCATTAGCAGTGAAAAGAAACCAAGAAAGTTGGGACAGTCGACTGTTTACCACTATGTAACATCACCTTTTCTTTTAATAACACTTATTAAGCACTTGGGCACTGAAGACACCACTTGGTTAAGTTTAGCAAGCGGGATTTTCCCCCATTCATCCATTATGCATTTCCTCAGCTGCGCAACTGCACAGGGCCTTCGTTGTCTTAATTTGCACTTCATAGTGCGCCACACATTCTCAATTCGGAGACAGGTCAGGACTGCAGGCAGGCCATGCTAGCACCCGCACTCTCTGCCTATGCAACCATGCGCTTGAAATCTGGGCAGAATGTGGTTTGGCGTTATCCTGCTGAAAAATGCAGGTACGTCCCTGGAAAAGACGATGTCTGGATGGCAGCATATGTTGCTCCAAAATGTGTACATCTCTTTCTGCAAAAATGGTGCCCTCACAGATGTGCGAGTTACATGACAGACACTCATACACACTGTCACACCCATACACACACAAACACACACTTTCACAGACAGACACACGCACACACACTCACTTTCACACAGAGACAGACACACAAACACAGAGACAGACACACACACACTCACTTTCACACAGAGACACACAAACACATACACTTTCACACAGACACACACACACATACATACATACATACATACATATATAAGGAAAAGAAACAATACATTTAAAAATCACAAAAAGATGTAAATGTAAATGTAGATGTAAAGATGTTAATGATCTCAAGGTAGCTGGGACCATAGTCACCAAGAAAACAATTGGTAACACACTATGCCGTGAAGGACTGAAATCCTGCAGCGCCCGCAAGGTCCCCCTGCTCAAGAAAGCACATGTACAGGCCCGTCTGAAGTTTGCCAATGAACATCTGAATGATTCAGAGGAGAACTGGGTGAAAGTGGTCTCAGATGAGACCAAAATCAAGCTCTTTGCCATAAACTCAACTCGCCGTGTTTGGAGGAGGAGAATTGACCCCAAGAACACCATTCCCACCATCAAACATGGAGGTGGAAACATTATGCTTTGGGGCTGTTTTTCTGCTAAGGGGACAGGACAACTGCACCGCATCAAAGGGACAATGGACGGGGCCATGTACCGTCAAATCATGGGTGAGAACCTCCTTCCCTAAGCCAGGGCATTGAAAATGGGTCAAATACTTATTTCCCTCATTAACATGCAAATCAATTTATAACTTTTTTGAAATGCATTTTTCTGGATTTTCTTGTTGTTATTCTGTCTCTCACTGCTAAAATACACCTACCATTAAAATTATAGACTGATCATTTCTTTGTCAGTGGGCAAACGTACAAAATCAGCAGGGGATCAATTACTTTTTTCCCCCACTGTACATACATATATATGGAAAAGAAACATTACAAGTATAAATCACAATAAGATGTAATAAGGTACAGATAAACAAAGTGTAATAAAATGTGATCTGTTTGAAAATGCAGGGACGTCACTGGAAAAGATGATGTCTGGATGGCAGCATATGTTGCTCCAAAATGTGTACATCTCTTCTGCAAAAATGGTGCCCTCACAGATGTGCGAGTTACATGACAGACAGACAGACAGACACTCACACACACTGTCACACCCACACACACACTTTCACAGAGAGACATATACACACACACACACACACACACACACACACTTTCACACAGAGACAGGCACACACACGTACAGACACACACACTAACTTTCACACAGAGACAGACACACACACACACACACACACACACACACATACATACATACATATGGAAAAGAAACAATACTTTTATAAATCACAATAAGATGTAATAAAGTACAGAAAAACTAAATGTAAGAAAATGTGATCTTTAATACACACAAATATGTATGGCTGGTCGGATGCGTCTTGGACTCGGGTTCCTCTTCATTACGTATAACGCTTTTGCCTTTTGCTAAAGCTTTCCGTGGAGGGGATCGTGGGTGAGTTTGTACCATTCTTGGGGGGCTCTGCCTTGTTGGGGCGGAGCTGTGATCCAGGTGAACAGCAGATCGGGCATAGGTGGGCATGTGGGCAGAGGAGTAGGAAGGCCGGTCAAGCAAATAAGCTTGCTAAGGTACGCAGCAGCAGCAAGCAGCCCCCCCATCCAGCCAGCCAGCCAGTCTGGCTGGCAGTGACTGAGTGGTTGACAGACGGCAAGCAACGGAATGTACGTGCTCTGTGATGTCATAGCAGTCAGCTGAGAGAGGCTCGTGATGTCATCGCTGAGCTGGCTGGCTGGCTGGCTCTGTGTGTGTGTGTGTCTGTGTCTGTCTGTTTTTCTGTTTGTCAGTCTGTCTGTCTGTCTGTCTCTCTCTCTCTCTCCCTCTCAATTCAATTCATTTGTATTGTCAAAGCAATTGGACATACATACATACATACATACATATATGTAGCGTAAGGTACACTTATACATTTCAATTAAAGAAGTGAATTCATAGTATCACCTTATCACGAATCCTGGAGTCTTGTAGAACTCAATTTCTGTAATAATTGGACGCAGACACCAATTCCAAAGATATAAATTGTCAAATTTATTTAAAAACAAAGACTAAATGTAGCACTACACTAATTATACAAAAGGGAAAAACTAATTAAAATTCAACTCTAGATCAACAAATCAAAGACAAATCACTTCCGTGACCAAATCAAAGACCATGGGATCCCATAGGATAACACACAAATCGTTAAACAAAAAAGGTTATAAACACATTGACTACAATACCGGTTAGTAATTCTAGGAATCACTAAGAAACAGTTGAAAGTGCTAAATTGCAGTTTCAGAAGATGAAAAAAAACTGTAACTGATGGGATATGTAGTACTTTATACTCGAGTGGTCTATGCGATTACACCCTGTTGGTGTTATTAAGAACGCCAAGTACCAGAATGCAGAGCGGGACTGTTTTTTGTGCCGTGACTTGTCGGGGGAAAAAGGCGCAGAAAAAACGGACGAGAAGGTGAAGGTAGTATGGCGGTGATGCACGCGTTGGTGAAGTGGGAAAGCGGGGTCGACAAAGACTCTTACAGCGTGATTCCCACTGCTTGCTTTCGCAATTTTGATTTATTCAGCATTGCTGATGATGACGAAGAGACGACTCGAAACTTCAGAGCAGAGTGGAGAGACACGAACAAACCTCCAAAAGGTGGATGGCCTGTCCATGAAGCGCAGATCATTATGACTGGTAACAATGTTTATTTAAAAAAAAAACATTAAAGTCTTTACATGCTATTTGATATATACAATCACAGTATATTTGAAATGAATGTTTAAGTTATTAATGTGTTGTACTTCTAACATACTCTTATAACATGGTAGGTGGTGGTGAGGGCGCTAAAACTCGTCATACTTGACTGGCATTTGTAAGAACGATTTATTGTGTGTTGTGCTTTACAATAAAATCCCCCAAATCACAAAATAAATTAAACCAGATATAATTTAACTTCAGTTTTGATTCAGTGTTGGCTGTTCATCTTAATTTGTATGGTCAAAGCACAGTATTTTTATGACAAATAAATATAATCCCCAAATATCTGTGGACATAATGCAGGGTTTTATTTATTTTATTTTTATTTTAGGAAAAGAAGGCGAACTAAGAAGAAAACTTAATGACCTAACAAAAATGCCCTGTCCTAAAATGAAGAGAGTACCTAAACCAAACAAAAAACTTCAAATTTCAGATGATAGTGACCTTGATGAACCACAGTTACCGGTGAGATAATTACTGCAAATATTAAATAAATGTATTGCAGGATTGTTTTTTTTTAATCATATTCATATATATATATATATTCATTTTAAACTCTTTTCCTCTCTGAATACAGCACAAAATAAGAAAGAAAACCGATGGAGCTTCAAGAATTAGATCCCGTCATATTCTACAGACATTTAAAGAGTCCAGTGAAGTTGAGCTACAGCAAAAAGTTAAGCAGCTCGAAAAGGAAAACACAAGACTTAAAAATGAAAACCAATGTCTTCGAAACCGTATGGTTGATGGTAAGTTTTTTTTATTTATAGCAAATAATTCCTTACCTTGATAAATGTTATTCTTCAGTAATTTAGATTCCAGAGTAATGTATTATAGTTGATCATACTGAAGTAATCTAGAACCACAATACAGACTCTTAATGTGCACTGTCTAATAGTTTAATAATACTGATTATTAAATAAAGTTTTTCAACATAACTTCATAATCCTACATTAATGACTATATGCATTACATTAGATCTGGTAATTGTTGTATTTTATCTTTTTTATTTTTTTCGTAGCTAATGTTAATGACCCACAAAAAGGTCAGTTTCCCAATAACATAGAGCAAGTCTCTCAAGTATAATTGCAGGCATTGATGGTTTTGTTTTCACTTTGTATTAAATATATTACTAGAAATTATTATCATTTAATACTAAGGTTTTTTTCTCCAGAGATTCCAGACCTTTTGGACAATCTGAAAAAAATTGTAACAAAAGCCACATTTATCAGCAATGAAGACAAAAGTGTGTCACCATCAAGTGGTTCTGACAGCCCCACAGCAAATTGTTCTGAATCTGACAAAGAATCACCAAAACAGGTATAACACTCTTGGTCTACAATATTACAAAGACAAGGTAAAAATATATATATTGAAAACAAATATTGGTTGTAAACAATCTAATGATGCTACATTATCAGTTATATTCATAGTTATAGTTGATAATAAGAATGTAATTGAATTATGGGTGTCACAGATTCACTGACTTTATTATGTCTGTAAATTAATAAACTTAGAATTGAGACATACTGTGGTCTTTAATAACACATTTCTGTAACAAAATCACAGCCTTACTGATAATGTATTCCACTTAACATAATATAAGAATAGTTTGGGGATAAACTTGTTTTTTATTTACCATTGTCTTTTAGGTGGAAATATTCCCAGGCACTGGAGTTTACATTGACAAACTGTCCTGGATCCTTGCAGAGAGGTGCAGCACGAATACGTCATATGCAAGAACCCTGACGGTTGCTGTCTTTGACTTTCCAACATTATTAAAGAGCAATCTTCGTGGTGGTGGCAGCAAGAGAGATCCAACTTCGGAGAAAAAGACACCTCTGGATCGCTTAAAGGTGGAAGCCATATATGGTATGTAAATGCTCTTGTACAAAATTTCTAACTCTCCTTTTTAACTGTATAGAACACAAAGGGTTAGCATTTGAAATGTTCCTTTGGCCTTTGTTTTAGTTTCAGAGACTAGAGTTAATTTATTAATAAATAATAATACCTTACATGTAGCAGCTGGAAAGATCCCAAAGTGCTCTACAGACTCACTTCACCCACCACCCTCTGGGGTGCAGCCATTTTGTACCAGCAGATTACTACACAGCAGTAAAGGTGGAGTCATAACAAATTTGTTAGACCTGATTGAGGGAAGCCTGACTTAGAATTCAGCCACGTCACTCTTTCAACAACACCTTGTAAATCACCTTGGATTAATGCTTCAGACATATTAATACATAATAATAATGAATAGTGCCATGGGATCCTTGACAATATAAACTTTCATGTCTCATTTAAATTTGACTTTTGAGCAAATACTTCACATTTCAGTCCAGTTGTGCCACATCAATGTAATGCTTAAGCAAGGTATTAATGGAGAAAAGACTGCCTTTGCATAGCTGCTTCGCCAAGTACAGATTTTACTATGAACTAGTGTAAGACAAGTTTAAGAGCATACACCAAAACGTTTAAATACACCCACACACAAAAATGTTGATTTACTGTGGCAATATGTAACTAATGAACCCTTCTCAAAGATATGTGGTATGTTTATTAAAAGATTTTTATATATCTATGTGCAAGTCATTAAATCTATGTGATACATGTTTTTTAGGGGCTACCTTGAAAAAATTGCCCAGTACCCCAAAGAGTGTAATTGGTGGTGCAATTAACAGCAAGATAAATGAACTACGACACAGAATGAAACCAGAGTGAAGATTTGAAGAACCAGATCTGTATTTTTTGTTTTGTTTTCAACAGGGTTGGGGTCAATTCCAATTCAATTTTTAATTCCCTTTTCAATTCAATTCCAATAAAGAATATTCTGTGAATGCAAAAAGTAATTGCAATTTTGAATTGATTTGTAGGAGGAATTGGAATTGAAAAACAGGAATTGACCCCAACCATGGTTTTCAGTGAGTGTTGTACAAATTGATAGGTCAGGGTTTCTGTAAAAACTTAATAGAGGCCAGCAGGCGTGCACGATCTGGGAAAAACTGCTCCACTACAACAGACCTCTTTCCCTTCGTTTTCTCTAAAAACCTCCTGATATCCTTCACTGCAGCTCTGACTCACCGAGGACGAGGAGGCGAGAGAGGAATCCGTGAAGCCGCCCTCACTGTCACTCTGAGCCCGAGGCGTCCCCGGTGGCTGCCGCGATGCTCCAGCGTGTAGCCGGACCTTTCCCCACCAAGCCGCTCGCTACCCCAGCTTCACTACTGTGCCACCACTTCTTTTACTGCCACTATTTACCAACACCGTCCGTGCTCCCTCCCAGCACCTTCTTAGTGCGTTTTTTCCACCCGGCGCCTCGGCTTGTACCGCCGAGCCTGGCCCTGCCTCCTCCTCGGCTACACCCTGTGTGTCTGTCCGCCCGTCTGCTGGCTGCTGAGGTTGTTCCTCGTCACTAACCAGCGCCCCGTGCACCGCCTCAACACCATCTCCCCCCGGCGTCTCGGTCGTCACTATCCCCCGCTGCCTCGACCCCGTCCCCCAGCTGTGCGTCATCGCCTCCGGGCAGCTCTTCCCCCGTCACGGCATCAGTGGTACCATCGGTCCGACCGGCGACTGTCTCCTCCGCCGGGGCTCGATCTCTGTCTGCCCGCTGCATCTGTGGCTGCGGGCCGGTGTCTCTATTCCTCCCCGCGTCGCCCCGCTCCTCCTCCCGCTCCCTGTCCTGCTCGGGACAGTTCCTCACGACATGCCCCTCGCTCCCACACCTGAAACACTTCATGGACTCCGAAGTAGCGAACACGACGTAGTCGGTATTGTCGATCTTAAATTTAAAAATGACATTAAGATCCTCATTGATGTTATTGAGGATCATATACAGCTGCCTTCGGAAGGACATGACGTGTTTCAGTTGCGGGGCTTTGCAGCCCAGCGGGACCCTCTTAATGCCGGACATCAGCTGCCCGAGCCGGTGCGGATGAACGGAGGGACGTTAGACAGCGTTACCTTCCGGGCAGGAGCAGCGAGCGGCAACACCGGGGTGAAAGTGTCGTCTAACACTGTGCCATTAGCCACTAGCTGATTGAGCAGATCAGTGGTTTTTAAGAAGATAACAATGGCAGCAGACTTGATATTTTCACACCCTGCTACCTCCCCAACCGCTAACACACACTGCTCTAGGGGGCAGAACTGCACCGGAGCGATCTTGACTCCATGGCGTCGGGTCAGTTTTTCAAAAGACGCATTCAGGGGGTCCGACCCCCCGACCCGGGAAGAACTACCGGTACTCCCCCCTCCCCTCCCCTGTTCCCCCACAATAAGAAAAGCACTGAAAACAGAAGACAAAATAAACAAACTGAAAAAAGTAAAGCAACAAAAAAACGCAGCCAAAGGACAGAGCTCTCAGCAGCACTCCCGCTCACTGCAGACCCCTCCCACACACTCCCAGCTGAGAGAGAGAGAGAGAGAGAGAGAGAGAGAGAGAGAGAGAGAGAGAGAGAGAGAGAGAGAGAGTTAGTGTCTGTCTGTCTCTCTCTCTCTGTAGATGCATCATAGGGAACATATGTAACAATCTCTCTTTTTGTTTACCAAAAATGAGAATGAACGTATTTCAAGTGGGTGTTGCCTTGGTTGGAAACGTTTTAAGATTATTTATGAAGTGTAAAGTGGATTTGTCTCAGTTCTCCGTAGTTTTCAATGTATGTGCCATTCAGTAGCGTTCATGTTACAGATGTGCCCTATGCAGTGGTAGGGTCAATAAAATGTCAGTAAAACTTTATTTTAGCAATTATGGAGGGGAAGAACTGCAGATAGCGGGTCCCCACTAATTATCTAACTTACCACCAACATTTAAAATTAGGTCTTGCGAAGCTGCCAAATAATGCTGTATAATCGTATGTGTCTTCATACACCGGCTGCTATAGTCTGATAGCTTTGATTATATATATATATATATATATTTTTTTTTTTTTTTTTTTTTTTTTTTTTTCGTGAACCACAAATGCTATTTGCTTGATTTTTACAGAGTATGTTATAAATACCATTCTTATGAAGCCTGACAAATTGTATGCTGTAATTATGAATATTTTCAAATCATTTGTTTGTTTTTCCTAACATGTTACAAATGTTCCCTATGTGAAAGATGCATTATATCTTAATAACGTCTAAACAATTAAAGATATACAGATTATTATTTTTGGTAAAGTTATAATACATTGCTATTAACTATGTGTGTCAGTAAAAGTTTAAATTTCCTAAAGGATTTTTATTGATCTTGCAAAATAAGTGTTTAGGGAACATTTGTAACATAGAGGTGGGTTAGCCACCGAGTAAGGGCAGCGGCTCCGGCTCCAGCACCGGCACCATGTCGCTGGAAAAGCGCTAAGTGAGCTCACAGTGAGCTCAGTGTAATGTCTGCTCTGGTGAGCTCACAGTGTGACCTAGTCGTGAGTTCACGTCTTCACTGGGTAGTCCTTGACAACTTAATTGACTCAAATCTTGGGCTTAATTGGTCAAAATGACCATTGGTTGAAGGTACTCAGGGACTGATGTGTAGAGAGACTTATTAAACCTGCAGGATTGTGGTTTTCCCAGATCAGAATTAACCAGATCACCACAAAGGAACATGGTAGGTGCTATTGCAACACAGATTACACAAATACATTGAAATCCAAGTTTGCAGTGGTCCTTGGGCCATTGTGTGGTGATCCAGATCACTTCAGCAGGAATTTTGCAGTGGTCTGGACTACAACTCTCTCTCTCTCTCTCTCTCTCTCTCTCTCAATTCAGTGCATTTGAATTGTCAAAGCAATTGGACATGCATACATACATACATACATATACACTCACCTAAAGGATTATTAGGAACACCTGTTCAATTTCTCATTAATGCAATTATCTAACCAACCAATCACATGGCAGTTGCTTCAATGCATTTAGGGGTGTGGTCCTGGTCAAGACAATCTCCTGAACTCCAAACTGAATGTCTGAATGGGAATGAAAGGTGATTTAAGCAATTTTGAGCGTGGCATGGTTGTTGGTGCCAGACGGGCCGCTCTGAGTATTTCACAATCTGCTCAGTTACTGGGATTTTCACGCACAACCATTTCTAGGGTTTACAAAGAATGGTGTGAAAATGGAAAAACATCCAGTATGCGGCAGTCCTGTGGGCGAAAATGCCTTGTTGATGCTAGAGCTCAGAGGAGAATGGGCCGACTCGATTCAAGCTGATAGAAGAGCAACTTTGACTGAAATAACCACTCGCTACAACCGAGGTATGCAGCAAAGCATTTGTGATGCCACAACACGTACAACCTTGAGGCGGATGGGCTACAACAGCAGAAGACCCCACTGGGTACCACTCATCTCCACTACAAATAGGAAAAAGAGGCTACAATTTGCACAAGCTCACCAAAATTGGACAGTTGAAGACTGGAAAAATGTTGCCTGGTCTGATGAGTCTCGATTTCAGAGTCAGAATTTGGCGTAAACAGAATGAGAACATGGATCCATCATGCCTTGTTACCACTGTGCAGGCTGGTGGTGGTGGTGTAATGGTGTGGGGGATGTTTTCTTGGCACACTTTAGGCCCCTTAGTGCCAATTGGGCATCGTTTAAATGCCACGGCCCGTTGTTTCTGACCATGTCCATCCCTTTATGACCACCATGTACCCATCCTCTGATGGCTACTTCCAGCAGGATAATGCACCATGTCACAAAGGTCGAATCATTTCAAATTGGTTTCTTGAACATGACAATGAGTTCACTGTACTAAACTGGCCCCCACAGTCACCAGATCTCAACCCAATAGAGCATCTTTGGGATGTGGTGTGTAACGTTATGTTGGGTGTATTTGGATAAGAGTATTTGGGCTCTGAGCTGAAGCACGGATCTAAAGAAGACCTCTCCCCCCCAAAGTTATCAGATTTCCTTAGCTCATCAGCTTGGAACTGGTTTGCATCAAAGTGACAGTTTTGGGGAGGATGGCACCGAGAAGAGGCCAAATAGTTTGTTATTCTTCTATGAGATGTCTGGAGAAAGGGGCCTGTGGGTGATAAAAACTCTTTGAAGTGGATGAGAGCCGAAATCCCGACATAGAGCTACGAACCCAGGCCAACCGGCATTTCCAAAAGATGGCATGGATTGACATCAGTCATAAATCCAAAGTCACAAAAGATTAAGTCTGTTTTAGTTACTTGTGATAAATTGTTGATATCCTAAGCGTTGGCATTAGAGTCATTAGGTGATTAATCGAGTACTGTTCTGTTGGGTTGTTACTGAATAGCCAAAACAATGATTACCCAAATGTCCCCATGTGAAGCATTGATTGTTAAGGTACCAGGAACAGAGATTCCTGAATTCCTTGGACGCCTAGGCAGTTTGGACTTTGAAGTAGAGTCGCGTCGAACTCAGTTGGTAAACGACACTACGACGCAACTCGAAAAAGAGTCGATAGAGGTGATGAAAGTTATGGCTAGCTTAGCACTTGCGAGCTCAAGGGTAGTGAACTGGATCATAAGCAAGTTTGAAAAACTGAAAAAGCTAGGAGAAAAGTATGCTAAAGCGAAAGAAGAAAGAGCCAAACGGCATGGAATGGTTTTAGAATTTGAAGGAAAGCTAGATACTTGTGGAAAACAAGTCATTGTGTTGAATGCTGAAAAAGATGACTTAATTGAACAGAGAGAGCAATTAGGAAATGATTTAAGACAATGTCAAGTTGAATTGGAAACAACTCTGATCCAAGTAAAAGGTCTGCAAAATGACAGATGTAAAGCGGTTGAAAATGAAAGGATAGTTTTGAAGGACCGGGATGTTTTGGAAATGCGTCTTTGCAAAACAGTCAGGGAGAAAGATTTGGGCACTGTAAAAATGGAGATACTCGAAGGCGAGGTCATACATTTAAAAAGGGACAGTGAAGAAATGAGGAGAGTAAATCAGGTGCTTAGGGGAGAACTCAAATCAACTGAAGTTGAAAATGAGCGTCTCAAGCAACAAATAGGGGCCCTGAAAGCTGCCTATTGGTGAGCTGCAAAGCTGACACCTGACAGCATAAAGGAACAGCCGGAACCGGCCAATGCACGGAGTCGCACACCGTCTCCACATTTAGGCCCCGGGTTGCCTCGTCCTGATCGTACCCCTCCCTGTAGTCTTTCTCCACCCAGGGTAAGAAGCTCGTCGCACAGACGAACTTCCTCTCCCGAGAGTCCAGACCGAAAGGTTAACATGCGCCAGTTGAGAGAACTGGCTAAAGATTGTGAAACCTTTAACCCAGCAGACAAGGAAGGAAATGTGGAAGCGTATATTAAGGACATTAAGTATGCTTTGAGTTTCTATCCTGAGGCTACGGAGAAGGAAAAGGTTCTCCTAATCCGCAAAACTACCTCTCGCCAAGTCCATTCTTGGATGGAGAGGCAAGGGTCCATGGTCTGCGATAGGTTTCAACGCTTGTGCAGAGCATTAGTTAGGGACTATTCCAGGTTCATTGATCCAGTGGCAGCAGTGACTGCCGCACACCAGATCAAACAGGTAAGCATGAGTCCCCCCGTGATT
This sequence comes from Amia ocellicauda, assembly GCF_036373705.1. Classification (NCBI taxonomy): domain Eukaryota; kingdom Metazoa; phylum Chordata; class Actinopteri; order Amiiformes; family Amiidae; genus Amia; species Amia ocellicauda. The sequence continues at coordinate 881,046 of NW_027102854.1, forward strand.
ACTATGAAAAGCTTAGGAAAACCTATTTTGCGGGTCAAGATCGACCCGGGGCCGAGGAAGAGGTGAGCTTTAAAGGGTTGTTTGTTGCTAATTTGTTCCCAACGATTAAGGAAATGATCATATTACATGCAGACGCAACGTATATGAACATAGCTGAAATTCGAAAAAATGGCACAGAAAGCTTGTGAAAGCAAGTACAATAGCACTTCTGATCGTAAAGATTCAAGCACCCAAGTACTGGCAAGGCGCTCTGAGAGCCCTATTTCTCCACTGGAGTTAGAGGGGACAGAGATTCAAAGAAGGAAAGAACCTCCCAAGGATGGAATCCAAGACACCCAGGCTTACAATAAAAAAAAGAAATCTGCTCCTAGCCTAGGTGGGTTAACTCAGTCTCTGAGCAATGTTGCAGTTTCTGAGCTACTGCTACGCTTAGCTCTGCTCCCTTTGCCCCCTCTTCCCAAACTGGAAGTTAGTAGCCAGGGTAAAGGGCCGGACTCGCCACCTAAGGAATGACTAGCTCTGGAACCACCCCCTGTCCCCGCCTCTGTGTTTTTGATTGGATGTGAGGAACAGCAGGGGGGTTTCTCTGACACATCAGCCCACTGGGACCTCCCAGTGGGGGAAGTTGCCTGCAGGCAAGCTGAACCTTTGGTGATGTTACTGGGTGATCTGACACAGAGAGGCAGAGCCAAGCAAGTTTACATAGAAGTGACCATTGAGAATGTGTGGGAGTGAGGAGCCTTGTTGGACACTGGGGCTGAAATTTGTTTAATGTCTGCCACCACAATGGGCAACCTGAAACAAATTATGGAAACCTCAGACCAACGACTGAAAGTGGAAGCTTGTAGTGTGAACATTACAAGTTACACAGAGACTAAGGCACAGCTCACTCAAATGGCATTGTTAGAGTTCACCTTTGGGAAGATTAAGTTGGTTCATCCAGTTTATATTTCCAAATTTGAAACAGAGAAGTTGATCATTGGTCAGGATCTATTGAACAGGTTGTGGGCTCAAGTTGAATCACCAAAGCCGGTGGAATTGAATGACAGATATGATACAGCCACCAAGGTACAACTTCCCAATGAGACCATTTTTTGTGCATGTCCCTAAAGGGGGCACCGGCTTACCATGTAAGCCAACCATTCGAACCCAGGTCCCTACCAACTATTATAGACATAGTGAAGGTCAGGTGCCTGAATAACACCTGAATTCCCAGTCACCTCCCTCTGTTAATCAACTTCCACCTATTGGTTACCGTCAGTAACCATACTCAATACTGAGTAATACCAATTGTTTTTTTGTTTTAATGTACTTGTGTTATAATATGTAACCTGTATATGTGCTAGTATAGGATTGTCAATTTGATTGGAATACATTCTGCTTAAATAATGAACTATTAGTTTGTTTTCTTTGATTTCTCGGGGTCATGAATGGTGAAGTCCACTGTTGAATTCTGTTACATAACTTTGAGATAAATGCTTAACGTCTTATTTTGTCTTGAAGGGGATAACGTCCTAGTCGACCTCAGTCCCATTCAAGAAAGGGGGTATGTAGCGTTATGTTGGGTGTATTTGGATAAGAGTATTTGGGCTCTGAGCTGAAGCACGGATCTAAAGAAGACCTCTCCCCCCCAAAGTTATCAGATTTCCTTAGCTCATCAGCTTGGAACTGGTTTGCATCAAAGTGACAGTTTTGGGGAGGATGGCACCGAGAAGAGGCCAAATAGTTTGTTATTCTGCTATGAGATGTCTGGAGAAAGGGGCCTGTAGGTGATAAAAACTCTTTGAAGTGGATGAGAGCCGAAATCCCGACATAGAGCTACGAACCCAGGCCAACCGGCATTTCCAAAAGATGGCATGGATTGACATCAGTCATAAATCAAGCCCCCCTCCAATAGGACACTGGGGGCTGAAACCGAAATCCAATCTCAAGAACTCAGGAACCAATCACCTATTGATCTGACAGACTATAAAGGACAAACACGGCCTTTCTTTCTCTCTCTCTCTCACCTGAACCAGTAACTCGCTGCCACAGCTCAACCTGTAGCTCTGTTGCCCGAACCGGAACCAGAAACCAACCAAGTCTTTGCCGGCAACAGAAGAGTTAAACTGGGAGAAGGAGATTGAGCCGTACAAAGAATTCTTTTAAAGGACTTTATTAAATAAAGAACTTTACAGACTGCGCTGCCCGCCTGTGCCCACCTGATCAGTGGAGTTTTACAGCTGGACAAATGACTAAGTCGACTGAATACGAAAGTGTCAGTCATTTAAATAGCTATTTGAGTTTTAAGAAACTTGACCCTTGGAACAAACAGGGCCTTGCTTTCCTCAAAGACTTTGTCTTCAAGTAACTACGGTGGAACCCTGCTTACAAAGAAGATTTTGTGCACAACCTTGGAGCCTTCAAACCAGTGGAAAATCTGTTTGGAAACGACTCTACTTTCGCGAAACCCCAACTTCCAGGTGCATCGACTGAGTGGAAGTTCTTGGACAAAGCCGAACCGGACTGCCTTTGTTCCAAACCACACGGACCTCGTGCCGTGTGCTGTTATCTGAGCCCGAAGCCAGAGAGGCCTCTCTGCGACGAAGTTCAGATAAGTTTAACAGTTTGGAGTTCATGATTCATGACATTTGAGAAATCAATTAGAAATGTTAATCTGTGATTCATAACTCTAGAATGTGTAATATCATTTAGTTTTCTTAAATATAAATGTGTGTTGCATTAAACTGTTTTGTTGATAATTTTAGAAATAAAATCTGTCAACGCCGAGAAATATCTTCTCATTCCTGTTTAACTGTTTAGTCTGAAATTGACACAAGTTAATAGACACCAGATTATAGGTGGCCCTGCCTATCCTTAATCATTGAATAATAATCAGTTAAGGGAAATTGTGGTAACAAGTAATGATAGGATCTTTCTCTCCACCTAAACGTTAATGAGACTGATATATACACTCACCTAAAGGATTATTAGGAACACCTGTTCAATTTCTCATTAATGCAATTATCTAACCAACCAATCACATGGCTGTTGCTTCAATGCATTTAGGGGTGTGGTCCTGGTCAAGACAATCTCCTGAACTCCAAACTGAATGTCTAAATGGGAAAGAAAGGTGATTTAAGCAATTTTGAGCGTGGCATGGTTGTTGGTGCCAGACGGGCCGGTCTGAGTATTTCACAATCTGCTCAGTTACTGGGATTTTCACGCACAACCATTTCTAGGGTTTACAAAGAATGGTGTGAAAAGGGAAAAACATCCAGTATGCGGCAGTCCTGTGGGCGAAAATGCCTTGTTGATGCTAGAGGTCAGAGGACAATGGGCCGACTGATTCAAGCTGATAGAAGAGCAACTTTGACTGAAATAACCACTCGTTACAACCGAGGTATGCAGCAAAACATTTGTGAAGCCACAACACGTACAACCTTAAGCCGGATGGGCTACAACAGCAGAAGACCCCACCGGGTACCACTCATCTCCACTACAAATAGGAAAAAGAGGCTACAATTTGCACAAGCTCACCAAAATTGGACAGTTGAAGACTGGAAAAATGTTGCCTGGTCTGATGAGTCTCGATTTCTGTTGAGACATTCAGATGGTAGAGTCAGAATTTGGCGTAAACAGAATGAGAACATGGATCCATCATGCCTTGTTACCACTGTGCAGGCTGGTGGTGGTGGTGTAATGGTGTGGGGGATGTTTTCTTGGCACACTTTAGGCCCCTTAGTGCCAATTGGGCATCGTTTAAATGCCACGGCCTACCTGAGCATTGTTTCTGACCATGTCCATCCCTTTATGACCACCATGTACCCATCCTCTGATGGCTACTTCCAGCAGGATAATGCACCATGTCACAAAGGCCGAATCATTTCAAATTGGTTTCTTGAACATGACAATGAGTTCACTGTACTAAACTGGCCCCCACAGTCACCAGATCTCAACCCAATAGAGCATCTTTGGGATGTGGTGGAACGGGAGCTTCGTGCCCTGGATGTGCATCCCACAAATCTCCATCAACTGCAAGATGCTATCCTATCAATATGGGCCAACATTTCTAAAGAATGCTTTCAGCACCTTGTTGAATCAATGCCACGTAGAATTAAGGCAGTTCTGAAGGCGAAAGGGGGTCAAACACAGTATTAGTATGGTGTTCCTAATAATCCTTTAGGTGAGTGTATATAACGAGAAGTTACCTGACATAAATACTAACCTGCGTAGTTATTTAATGTCTGACTAATAATACTAACAAGAGACTCACCTTCATCTTACTAACTGGTATTGTAGTCAATGTGTTTATAACCTCTTTTGTTTAACGATTTGTGTTATCATATGCGATCCCATGGTCTTTGATTTGGTCACGGAAGTGATTTGTCTTTGATTTGTTGATCTAGAGTTGAATTTTAATTAGTTTTTCCCTTTTGTATAATTAGTGTAGTGCTACATTTAGTCTTTGTTTTGAATAAATTTGACAATTTATATCTTTGGAATTGGTGTCTGCGTCCAATTATTACAGAAATTGAGTTCTACAAGATTCCAGGATTCGTGATAAGGTGATACTATAAATTCACTTCTTTAATTGAAATTTATAAGAGTACCACTCGAGTATAAAGTACTACATATCCCATCTGTTACAGTTTTTTTTCTTCTTCTGAAACTGCAAGCGCACTACATAAAGTTTGGCAAATGAAGAAATTTGGATGATGAGTTTACAATCTTATAAACAGTATTTAAGTAAACCTAGATATGCAATTCCAAAAAGAACAGCATCGAGATGGAGAAACAGGATACAAAAATAATAATACAATGTTTATACTTTTTGTATTTTAATTACAGTATGTAATTATTGCCTTTTGATTTACATTTACAGAAAAAGAACGGCGGCAAACGTGGACTACCCAACAAGAAGCAACAAAGTTACTAAAATATCAGATTCTCAGGTAAGCTTCATGCAGCCATACATGTATAATTATAAAATCAATCCAAAAAATAGACCTTGTTTACCCTACAACTGATTTGAGTGTTAATTCTATTTAAGATATAAAAAAATATTTTGTTTTCTGAACTAATAATCTGTGAACATTCTATTATCTCTATAATTTTAATTAATACATTTATTTTATTATTGGTGGAACATTATATTTTTCAGCTCAGATGATTTCACGTACCATCAATTTTTCTGTTAATAAATGTGCAAAAACAAATCAGATGGATAGGCCCCTACATATGAACATTAAGTTAAAGGCCTAGAGTGAGTGTTCTTCACTTCCAGTCATGGCGGGCCACAATCCAGCTCTTTGTAACTCATCAACAACCAAAGACCTGGGAAAAGGGTTAAATGGCTTCAGTTAAGCCAATTAGGTAATTAAGAGCTCAACTGGAAAAAAAACAGCAGGCATAGGGGTACTTTAGGACCACAGTCACTGATATAACCTACAATGTTGTTGTAATGAAAATCAGCAGACAGTGGGCCTCCTCCAGGACTAAGGTTGAGAAGCACTGGTCTTGAAGACCACAATAACAATCGACCTCAAGGGCTAGGGATATTCGAGGTGATGCTAAACCAGTCCTGAATGTTTAAATATAATGTTATTTTCTTGTAGTGTGCCGTTGCTGTTAATGCAACCAGTTATATTGAGCCATCAAATACAGAAGCTGACGAAAGACATCAACATGTAAATTTAGTTGTAAATTTAAAGTGTGTGTGAAAAGTATTTTGTATATGGAGATTAACCCATAGTTTCACAGATAAATTGTGGACCAGTGATATTCAGGATCTTCAAAACAAGTCCTGAATGCTCAAACTTAACACTTCTTTTTTTAGAGTGTCGTTGCTGTCAATCCAGCCAGTGATGTGGAGCCATCAGATACAGAAGCTGATGAAAAACAACATGTAAATTTCCTAAATTAATATGGTGCATCAAAATACTTATTTAGCACTTTCAACTGTTTCTTTGTGATTCCTAAAATTACTTTACAGGCTGGGGCTGGGGGAAGACACTGCGCCCGCCTGGAGAAGCCTGTACAAGCCCCCCTCAATAAGAGAGCTGGCAATCTGCAGTGGAGGGTGTTACACACCATTATTGCTGTCAATTCTTTTATTACTGTTCTTAACCCTGCTGTGTCCGACGCCTGCCCATTCTGTGCTCAGAGAGAGACCGTGTTTCACTGTTTCAGCACTTGCTCTCGGTTGTCACCCATTTTTAGTCTTTTAACTCGTCTTTTTACTGATCTTAACCTGATTTTTAACACAAAGGTTTTTATTTTAGGGGCGCGATACACCAGAAGGACCAAACATGTGGACCAGCTGGTAAACTTCTTGCTGGGCCAGGCTAAAATGGCCGTCTATAAGACTAGGAAGAACAGAGTGTGTGGGGAGGGCAGTGAGGATGCAGTGAGAGTGTTTGCCATGCTGGTCAAGTGCAGAGTCAGACTAGAGTTTAACTATTACAGGCTGATGAATGATTTGGAGAGTTTTGAACAGGTCTGGTGTATTAATGATGCCCTTTGTGAATTGTATGACGGGGAGTTGGTTTTTATTATGTAATTCATTTATAGGGTTTAGTATTTGATGGTTGTTTTGTTGTGTGTATTGGGTTGCTTTCTTTAAAAGTGTACAGATCAGTGGCGGAGTTAATGCTTGTTGGGGGGAGACAAACAAAGGGGAACACTATTTTTTATTTATTTATTTATTTTCATTTGTATGAATTATTGCGTGTTGCAAACAGGCAATGAAGTCTGATAAAAGTCAAAAAGTCTCTCTCTCTCTCACACACACACACACAGCCAGCAAGACACACAGAGCCAGCCAGCTCAGCGATGACATCACAAACATCTCTCTCAGGTGACTCCTATGACATCACAGAGCACGTACATTCCGTTGCTTGCCGTCTGTCAACCACTCAGTCACTGCCAGCCAGACTGGCTGGCTGACTGGATGGTGGGGCTGCTTGCTGCTGCTGCGTACCTTAGCAAGCTTATTTGCTTGACCGGCCTTCCTCCTCCGCCCACATGCCCACCTATGTCCGATCTGCTGTTCACCTGGATCACAGCTCCGCCCCAACAAGGCAGAGCCTCCCAAGAATTATACAAACTCACCCACGATCCCCTCCACGGAAAGCTATAGCAAAAGGCAAAAGCATTATACGTAATGAAGAGGAACCCGAGTCCAAGACGCATCCGACCAGCCATACATATTTGTGTGTATTAAAGATCACATTTTATTACATTTAGATTTTCTGTACTTTATTACATCTTTTTGTGATTTTTAAATGTATTGTTTCTTTTCCTTATATATGTATGTATGTATGTATGTATGTGTGTGTGTGTCTGTGTGAAAGTGTATGTGTTTGTGTGGGTGTGACAGTGTGTATGAGTGTCTGTCTGTCATGTAACTCGCACATCTGTGAGGGCACCATTTTTGCAGAAAGAGATGTACACATTTTGGAGCAACATATGCTGCCATCCAGACATCGTCTTTTCCAGGGACATCCCTGCATTTTTCAGCAGGATGACGCCAAACCACATTCTGCCCAGATTTCAAGCGCATGGTTGCATAGGCAGAGAGTGCGGGTGCTAGCATGGCCTGCCTGCAGTCCTGACCTGTCTCCGAATTGAGAATGTGTGGCGCACTATGAAGTGCAAATTAAGACAACGAAGGCCCTGTGCAGTTGCGCAGCTGAGGAAATGCATAATGGATGAATGGGTGGAAATCCCACTTGCTAAACTTAACCAAGTGGTGTCTTCAGTGCCCAAGTGCTTAATAAGTGTTATTAAAAGAAAAGGTGATGTTACATAGTGGTAAACAGTCGACTGTCCCAACTTTCTTGGTTTCTTTTCACTGCTAATAAGATGCTGTAGAGTGAGTTAGTTATATTGCTTTCAGGAGCTCTAATCGTATTGATGAGTTCATGCAGCATTTGTAATTGAATTTCAAAAAGAAATCCTTGCTGTCTGGCCTGTGTGTATGAGATGTACTCTGTCAATCTTTGGCTAACAACTGAAACATTGGTAGAACAGAAATGGCAACATAAAAAAGAAAAGTACATTTTAAAAGAGCACATTAAATAGGATGAATATACAGTTTTTTACAATCACTTTGTCACTAATTTCAGAACCTTGATGTCATTTTTCAAAACTCTAGACACAAAACTCAAAACGGTCATCACTTGTAACACAGGCTGTCCAATGTTCAAAACATTGCATTGTGCATTCATATCTTTAAAGAAACCTTGCACTTGCAGACTTGTTGGTTCAAATAATTCATTTATCATGAAATAACATAGTAACATTTATTTAGATCACCCACACAGAAGATACCGATAGTTTCACTGTGTAGTTGTTCGTACAATCATTAAATATTGTAGTACAAAATATGTGATACATGTTTCATTATGGTACTACACATAAATACATCACTGTAAAAGGACTAGTAGAGAGAATACTACAGACACAGTGGAATCATTGAACAAAATCTGAAATGTATTGATGCAATACAATCAAATCACACCATAGGTTTCTTTGAAGCCATGCAACAATAATTAGCTACAAAAAAGAACAAAACTACAGTAAAATGTCAACTGCAGTGTTCCTCACCTGGCTTAGTGTAAAACAAAGGATTGATTACTGTACTTCTGAATTTCCATCAGCCCTGTGTTCAGGTTCAGGTTCTCACAACCATTTTTCACAAGAGGCACCTTGAAACTGAACATACCTGAACATACTCAGTCATCAGCTGCTTCACTCTGTCTGCATTTCTTTCAAAAGGCACACTATACTCTGTGCTACACATTGGTATGCAGTATACAGTCATTTGACAATTGAGAGTAGCCTAATGTTTAGTGCATGCTGAAGACTTGCCGCTTCTCAGTACGGAAATTTCTGATGATTGAGGCCACAGTTGATCCTGAGTTGATTCTGAGGTTTGATTGAATCATTGTAGCTGCCTCAGTCATGGTCATGCCATGATTTACAACATGCTCTACAACTATTTCTCGGATTTCACTGGACACTATTTGCTGTTGCTGCCGCTGTCTGGTCCGTGGCCTTGTCCTCTACCACGTTCCCCCAACACCTCTCAAATGAGGCCCATGGCTGCCTCTCTGGTGAGGCCTAAGCCCTCCTCTATGACGAGGCCCACGACCACCTCTCAGAAGGGGTGCATGTCCCCTTCCATTCCTTTGACCACCACGTCTTCCTCCTCCCACTGCTTGACCTCTATTGTGACCTGGATGACTTGCCGGCTCCATGTTATCACTGTGTTGCTGGGGTGGATAGCACTCATTTCACTCGATACTCGTACCACAATGTGAAATCAATCATCAATAACCAGTTGGCAGTATTGGAAAAGCAATTACAAGGGCCTGCATACATACAGTAATGTCAAATCTGATGTGGAAGAACAATCATCTTCAACCAGGTTGGAGCGTTAGTTGCAATGCCTTTAATACACGCAGCGTGGAGAGGAACAGTGACTCAAGTAGATCCCAAAGTCGCTCTGCCTTCATTTTAACAGTCAGAGCTTTTATACACAAAAATCAAAGAGCTGGTTATAATCAGAAAGTCATTACTATGTTATCTTAAAAGTTAGCTAAGCAGAATTTATATCATTATAGGACAGAGTTCATAGATCAACACATGGATTAGGGAGCAGGCACTTCAATCATACTGTTTGACATTGTCTCCAAGATTCTCATCGTAAATAACAAACAGAAATCAAACTACCTTCTGGCCTGACCTTCTAGCTTGACCTTATCTTTCTTAAGTATACAAGAGAGAAAAACAGGTATTAGACAAAAAATTTCTAACTTTCCTTCCACACTGCAAACATGGTGTGGAAAAGTGCTACATGATGATGAATGATGATGAAATATTACATCCATAGATAATGTAGTCCAACTGGTTCATGCTCCTCGTTTATTGATGTCAATGGATCTCATTATCCTGAAACTTTCATGATCGAAACATGGAATACTGTTTGTCAGTTTCCATAAAACTATGCATTAAGAGTAATGCAACAGTCACTTATCATTTTGAGCAGCTGTATCAATTGATAGTTAGATCTTTGTAATGAAATGAATAGACAGTGATCTCAGATGTAATGTGTGAATTGCATTTTGAAATGGTAATACTTTGATGTTAAGTTGTGTCATTTTAGTTCAATGAACAAATGATCTGAGGTTGATGTGTATTGTATCCAAGCAATTGTAAAAAAGTGTTAGAGTTTTGAAAAATGTGCATTTTGATCATCGGGTGTGAGTTTAGTGTCTAGAGTTTTGAAAAATGACATCAAGGTTCTGAAATGAGTGCCAAAGTGATTGTAAAAAAGTGTAATATCAGGGGACAGTGGCTATTAGTGATCTGGCCTTCCGTGGCCTCTGTATTAATGTAACAGGTCACATTGTATGTGTACACTGATACTTGATAGTATAATATAGTACAAGTAAAAAACATACATAGGTATCATAGAAGTATTTTGCAGAAATGATTATGGATAGTTATCAAAATGGAGAGGAAATGCTAAATCCAGTCTCCCCAGGCTGAGCTTCTATTGCTACACCTGCTAAGTGGCTGCTGGTATTAAGTAAGAGTATTAAGAGCTACGATGAAGTTACCCAGGAGACGTAAAAAGCTTGCAGTACCTAGTTTTTCCAGGAGGTCACCAATCCAAATACTGACCAGGTCCTGCCACGTTTTGCTTCCTAGATCTGACAAGATCGGGCGCGTTCAGGACGGTGTGGCCGCAAGCCAAAAAGCCTGGCTGCATGATATCTCTTAAAGGCTGGCGGGTATTGACGGAACTTCCAGCAAAAAAAAGAAAAATGGAGGGAAAAATACCAGTGCAGCAAATGGTGTTGAAAGTAGCCGGGTACGTGTACAAATCCTCAATTATAACACCTCCAGACAGAAAGAGAGTATTAAGAGCTACAATGAAGTTACTCAGGAGACTAAAAAGCTTGCAGCACCAGGTATTTCCAGGAGGTCTCCCATCCAAGTACTGACCAGGCCCTGCCCCGTTTAGCTTCCGAGATCTGACAAGATCGGGCACGTTCAGGTCAGTGTGGCCGCAAGCCTAGAGAGCTGGCTGCATGATGTCTCTTAAAGGCTGGAGGGTATTGACGGAACTTCCGGCAAAAAGAAAAATGGAGGGAAAAATATCAGTGCAGCAAAGGGTGTTGAAAGTAGCCGGGTATGTGTACAATTCTTCAATTATTTCTCCTCTAGCCTGAAAGAGAGTATTACGAGCTACGATGAAGTTACCCAAGAGACGTATAAAGCTTGCAGCACCTGGTATTTCCAGGAGGTCACCCATCCAAGTACTGACCAGGACCTGCCCCGTTCAGCTTACGCGATCTGACGAGATCGAGCGCGTTCAGGACGGTGTGGACACAAGCCGAGAGGCCTGGCTGCATGATGTCTCTTAATGGTTGGCGGGTATTGACGGAACTTCCAGCAAAAAAAAAAAAAAAAGAAAAACGGAGGGAAAAATATCAGTGCAGGAAAGGGTGTTGAAAGTAGCCAGGTACGTGTACAATACTTCAATTATATCTCCTCCAGACAGAAAGAGAGTATTAAGAGCTACGATAAAGTTACCCAGGAGACGTAAAAAGCTTGCAGCACCTGGTATTTCCAGGAGGTCAACAATCCAAGTACTGACCAGGCCCTGCCCCGTTTAGCTTCCGAGATCTGACGAGATTGGGGGCGTTTAGGACGGTGTGGCCGCAAGCCAAGAGGCCTGGCTGCATGATGTCTCTTAAAGGCTGGCGGGTATTGACGGAACTTCTAGCAAAAAAAAAAAAAAAAAAAAAAAAATAGAAAAATGGAGGGAAAAATATCAGTGCAGGAAAGGGTGTTGAAAGTAGCCGGTTACATGTACAATTCTTCAATTATATCTCCTCCAGACTGAAAGAGAGTATTAAGAGCTACAATGAAGTTACCCAGGAGACGTAAAAAGCTTGCAGCACCTGGTATTTCCAGGAGGTCACCCATCCAAGTACTGAACAGGCCCTGCCCCGTTTATCTTCCGGGATCTGATGAGATCGGTCGCGCTCAGGACGGTGTGGTCGCAAGCAAGAGGCCTGGCTGCATGATGTCTCTTAAAGGCTGGAGGGTATTGACGGAACTTCAAGCAAAATAAAAAAGAAAAAAGAAAAATGGAAGGAAAAATATCACTGCAGCAAAGAGTGATGAAAGTAGCCGGGTACGTGTACAATACTTCAATTATATCTCCTCCAGACAGAAAGAGAGTATTTAGAGCTACGATGAAGTTACCCAAGTGACGATAAAAGCTTGCAGCACCTGGTATTTCCAGGAGGTCACCCGTCCAAGTACTGACCAGGCCCTGCCCCGTTCAGCTTCCGAGATCTGACAAGATCGGGCGCGTTCAGGACGGTGTGGCCGCAAGCCGAGAGGCCTGGCTGCATGATGTCTCTTAAAGGCTGGCGGGTATTGACGGAACTTCCAGCAGAAAAAATAAATAATAATAAAAATAAAAAAATTGATGGAAAAATATCAGTGCAGCAAAGGGTGTTGACAGTAGCTGGGTACGTGTACAATACTTCAATTATATCTCCTCCAGACAGAAAGAGAGTATTAAGAGCTACGATAAAGTTACCCAGGAGACGTAAAAGCTTGCAGCACCAGGTATTTCCAGGAGGTCTCCCATCCAAGTACTGACCAGGTCCTGCCCCGTTTAGCTTTCAAGATCTTACGAGATCGGGCGCGTTCAGGACGGTGTGGCCACAAGCCGAGAGGCCTGGCTGCATGATGTCTCTTAAAGGTTGGCGGGTATTGACGGAACTTCCAGCAAAAAAAAAAAAAAAAAGAAAAATGGATGGAAAAATATCAGTGCAGCAAAGGATGTTGACAGTAGCTGGGTACGTGTACAATACTTCAATTATATCTACTCCAGACAGATAGAGAGTATTAAGAGCTACGATAAAGTTACCCAGGAGACGTAAAAGCTTGCAGCACGAGGTATTTCCAGGAGGTCTCACATTCATGTACTGACCAGGTCCTGCCCCGTTTAGCTTCCGAGATCTGACGAGATCGGGCGCGTTCAGGATGGTGTGGCCGCAAGCCGAGATGCCTGCTGCATGATGTCTCTTAAAGGCTGGCGGGTATTGACGGAACTGCCAGCAAAAAAAAAAAAGAAAAATAGAGGGAAATATACCAGTGCAGCAAAGGGTGTTGAAAGTAGCCGGGTACGTGTACAATTCTTCAATTATATCTCCTGGAGACAGAAAGAGAGTATTAAGAGCTACGATGCAGTTACCCAGGAGACGTAAAAAGCTTGCAGCACCTGGTATTTCCAGGAGGTCACACATCCAAGTACTGACCAGGCCCTGCCCCGTTTAGCTTCCGAAATCTGATATGATCGGGCGCGTTCAGGACGGTGTGACTACAAGCCAAGAGGCCTGGCTGCATGATGTCTCTTATTGGTTGGCGGGTATTGACGGAACTTCCAGCAAAAAAAAAAAAAAAAAAAAAGAAAAATGGATGGAAAAATATCAGTGCAGCAAAGGGTGTTGACAGTAGCTGGGTACGTGTACAATACTTCAATTATATCTCCTCCAGACAGATAGAGAGTATTAAGAGCTACGATGAAGTTACCCAGGAGACGTAAACAGCTTGCAGCACCTGGTATTTCTAGGAGGTCTCCCATCCAAGTACTGACCAGGCCCTGCCCCGTTTAGCTTCCGAGATCTGACGAGATCGGGCGCATTCAGGACGGTGTGGCCACAAGCCGAAAGGCCTGGCTAAATGATGTCTCTTAAAGGTTGGCGGGTATTGTCGGAACTTCCAGGAAAAAAAAAAAAAAAAAAAAAAAAATGGATGGAAAAATATCAGTGCAGCAAAGGGTGTTGACAGTAGCTGGGTACGTGTACAATACTTCAATTATATCTCCTCCAGACAGATAGAGAGTATTAAGAGCTACGATAAAGTTACCCAGGAGACGTAAAAGCTTGCAGCACCAGGTATGTCCAGGAGGTCTCACATTCATGTACTGACCAGGTCCTGCCCCGTTTAGCTTCCGAGATCTGACGAGATCGGGCGCGTTCAGGATGGTGTGGCCGCAAGCCGAGATGCCTGGCTGCATGATGTCTCTTAAAGGCTGGCGGGTATTGACGGAACTGCCAGCAAAAAAAAAAAAGAAAAATAGAGGGAAAAATACAAGTGCAGCAAAGGGTGTTGAAAGTAGCCGGGTACGTGTACAATTCTTCAATTATATCTTCTCCAGACAGAAAGAGAGTATTAAGAGCTACGATGAAGTTCCCCAGGAGACGTAAAAAGCTGGCAGCACCTGGTATTTCCAGGAGGTCTCACATTTAAGTACTGACCAGGTCCTGCCCCGTTTAGCTTCCGAGATCTGACAAGATCGGGCGCGTTCAGGACGGTGTGGCCGCAAGCCGAGATGTCTGGCTGCATGATGTCTCTTAAAGGTTGGCGGGTATTGACGGAACTTCCAGCAAAAAGAAAAAAAAAAAAAAAATAGAAAAATGGAGGGAAAAATATCAGTGCAGGAAAGGATGTTGAAAGTAGCCGGGTACGTATACAATTCTTCAATTATATCTCCTGGAGACAGAAAGAGAGTATTAAGAGCTACGATGAAGTTACCCAGGAGACGTAAAAAGCTTGCAGCACCTGGTATTTCTAGGAGGTCTCCCATCCAAGTACTGACCAGGCCCTGCCCCGTTTAGCTTCCGAGATCTGACGAGATCAGGCGCATTCAGGACGGTGTGGCCACAAGCCGAAAGGCCTGGCTGCATGATGTCTCTTAAAGGTTGGCGGGTATTGACGGAACTTCCAGCAAAAAATAAAAAGAAAAAAAGAAAAAAGAAAAATGGATGGAAAAATATCAGTGCAGCAAAGGGTGTTGACAGTAGCTGGATACGTGTACAATACTTCAATTATATCTCCTCCAGACAGAGAGAGAGTATTAAGAGCTACGATAAAGTTACCCAAGTGACGTAAAAGCTTGCAGCACTAGTTATTTCCAGGAGGTCTCACATTCATGTACTGACCAGGTCCTGCCCCGTTTAGCTTCCGAGATCTGACGAGATCGGGCGCGTTCAGGATGGTGTGGCCGCAAGCCGAGATGCCTGGCTGCATGATGTCTCTTAAAGGCTGGCGGGTATTGACGGAACTGCCAGCAAAAAAAAAAAAGAAAAATAGAGGGAAATATACCAGTGCAGCAAAGGGTGTTGAAAGTAGCCGGGTACGTGTACAATTCTTCAATTATATCTCCTGGAGACAGAAAGAGAGTATTAAGAGCTACGATGAAGTTACCCAGGAGACGTAAAAAGCTTGCAGCACCTGGTATTTCTAGGAGGTCTCCCATCCAAGTACTGACCAGACCCTGCCCCGTTCAGCTTCCGAGATCTGACGAGATCAGTTGCATTCAGGACGGTGTGGCCACAAGCCGAAAGGCCTGGCTGCATGATGTCTCTTAAAGGTTGGCGGGTATTGACGGAACTTCCAGCAAAAAAAAAAAAAAAAAAAAAATAGAAAAATGGAGGGAAAAATATCAGTGCAGGAAAGTGTGTTGAAAGTAGCCGGGTACGTGTACAATTCTTCAATTATATCTCCTGCAGACTGAGAGAGAGTATTAAGAGCTACGATTCAGTTACCCAGGAGACGTAAAAGCTTGCAGCACCTGGTATTTCCAGGAGGTCTCACATTCAAGTACTGACCAGGTCCTGCCCCGTTTAGCTTCCGAGATCTGACGATATCATGCGCATTCAGGACGGTGTGGCCGAAAGCCAAGAGGCCCGGCTGCATGATGTCTCTTTAAGGCTGGCGGGTATTGACGGAACTTCCAGCAAAAAAAAAAAGAAAAAAGAAAAATGGAGGGAAAAATATCAGTGCAGCAAAGGGTTTTGAAAGTAGCCGGGTACGTGTACAATTCTTCAATAATATCTCCTACAGACTGAAAGAGAGTATTAAGAGCTATGATGAAGTTACCCAGGAGACGTAAAAAGCTTGCAGCACCTGGTATTTCCAGGAGGTCACCCATCCAAGTACTGACCAGGCCCTGCCCCGTTAGCTTCCGAGATCTGATTAGATCGGGCGCGTTCAGGACGGTGTGGCCGCAAGCCAAGAGGCCTGGCTGCATGATGTCTCTTAATGACTGGCGGGTATTGACGGAACTTCCAGCAAAAAAAAAAAAAAAAAAAAAATGGAAAATGGAGGGAAAAATATCAGTGCAGCAAAGGCTGTTGAAAGTAGCCGGGTACGTGTACAATAGTTCAATTATATCTCCTCCAGACAGATAGAGAGTATTAAGAGCTACGATGAAGTTTCCCAGGAGACGTAAAAAGCTTGCAGCACCAGGTATTTCCAGGAGGTCTCCCATCCAAGTACTGACCAGGTCCTGCCCCGTTTAGCTTCCGAGATCTTACGCGATCGGGCACATTCAGGACGGTGTGGCCGCAAGCCGAGAGGCCTGGCTGCATGATGTCTCTTAAAGGTTGGCGGGTATTGACGGAACTTCCAGCAAAATTAAAAAAAAAAAAAAAAAAGAAAAATGGATGGAAAAATATCAGTGCAGCAAAGGGTGTTGACAGTAGCTGGGTACGTGTACAATACTTCAATTATATCTCCTCCAGACAGATAGAGAGTATTAAGAGCTACGATAAAGTTACCCAGGAGACGTAAAAGCTAGCAGCACCAGGTACTTCCAGGAGGTCTCACATTCATGTACTGACCAGGTCCTGCCCCGTTTAGCTTCCGAGATCTGACGAGATCGGGCGCGTTCAGGACGGTGTGGCCACAAGCCGAAAGGCCTGGCTGCATGATGTCTCTTAAAGGTTGGCGGGTATTGACGGAACTTCCAGCAAAAAAAAAAAAAAAAAAAATAGAAAAATGGAGGGAAAAATTTCAGTGCAGGAAAGGGTGTTGAAAGTAGCCGGGTACGTGTACAATTCTTCAATTATATCTCCTGCAGACTGAGAGAGAGTATTAAGAGCTACGATAAAGTTACCCAGGAGACGTAAAAGCTTGCAGCACCTGGTATATCCAGGAGGTCTCACATTCAAGTACTGACCAGGTCCTGCCCCGTTTAGCTTCCGAGATCTGACGATATCATGCGCATTCAGGACGGTGTGGCCGAAAGCCAAGAGGCCCGGCTGCATGATGTCTCTTTAAGGCTGGCGGGTATTGACGGAACTTCCAGCAAAAAAAAAAAGAAAAAAGAAAAATGGAGGGAAAAATATCAGTGCAGCAAAGGGTTTTGAAAGTAGCCGGGTACGTGTACAATTCTTCAATAATATCTCCTACAGACTGAAAGAGAGTATTAAGAGCTATGATGAAGTTACCCAGGAGACGTAAAAAGCTTGCAGCACCTGGTATTTCCAGGAGGTCACCCATCCAAGTACTGACCAGGCCCTGCCCCGTTAGCTTCCGAGATCTGATAAGATCGGGCGCGTTCAGGACGGTGTGGCCGCAAGCCAAGAGGCCTGGCTGCATGATGTCTCTTAAAGACTGGCGGGTATTGACGGAACTTCCAGCAAAAAAAAAAAAAAAAAAAATGGAAAATGGAGGGAAAAATATCAGTGCAGCAAAGGCTGTTGAAAGTAGCCGGGTACGTGTACAATACTTCAATTATATCTCCTCCAGACAGATAGAGAGTATTAAGAGCTACGATAAAGTTACCCAGGAGACGTAAAAGCTAGCAGCACCAGGTACTTCCAGGAGGTCTCACATTCATGTACTGACCAGGTCCTGCCCCGTTTAGCTTCCGAGATCTGACGAGATCGGGCGCGTTCAGGACGGTGTGGCCACAAGCCGAAAGGCCTGGCTGCATGATGTCTCTTAAAGGTTGGCGGGTATTGACGGAACTTCCAGCAAAAAATAAAAAGAAAAAAAGAAAAAAGAAAAATGGATGGAAAAATATCAGTGCAGCAAAGGGTGTTGACAGTAGCTGGATACGTGTACAATACTTCAATTATATCTCCTCCAGACAGAGAGAGAGTATTAAGAGCTACGATAAAGTTACCCAGGAGACGTAAAAGCTTGCAGCACTAGGTATTTCCAGGAGGTCTCACATTCATGTACTGACCAGGTCCTGCCCCGTTTAGCTTCCGAGATCTGACGAGATCGGGCGCATTCAGGATGGTGTGGCCGCAAGCCAAGATGCCTGGCTGCATGATGTCTCTTAAAGGCTGGCGGGTATTGACGGAACTTCCAGCAAAAAAAAAAAAAAAAAAAAATAGAAAAATGGAGGGAAAAATATCAGTGCAGGAAAGGGTGTTGAAAGTAGCCGGGTACGTGTACAATTCTTCAATTATATCTCCTGCAGACTGAAAGAGAGTATTAAGAGCTACGATAAAGTTACCCAGGAGACGTAAAAGCTTGCAGCACCTGGTATTTCCAGGAGGTCTCACATTCAAGTACTGACCAGGTCCTGCCCCGTTTAGCTTCCGAGATCTGACGATATCATGCGCATTCAGGACGGTGTGGCCGAAAGCCGAGAGGCCCGGCTGCATGATGTCTCTTTAAGGCTGGCGGGTATTGACGGAACTTCCAGCAAAAAAAAAAAGAAAAAAGAAAAATGGATGGAAAAATATCAGTGCAGCAAAGGGTTTTGAAAGTAGCCGGGTACGTGTACAATTCTTCAATAATATCTCCTACAGACTGAAAGAGAGTATTAAGAGTTATGATGAAGTTACCCAGGAGACGTAAAAAACTTGCAGCACCTGGTATTTCCAGGAGGTCACCCATCCAAGTACTGACCAGGCCCTGCCCCGTTAGCTTCCGAGATCTGATGAGATCGGGCGCGTTCAGGACGGTGTGGCCGCAAGCCAAGAGGCCTGGCTGCATGATGTCTCTTAAAGGCTGGCGGGTATTGACGGAACTTCCAGAAAAAAAAAAAAAAAAAAAAAATGGAACATGGAGGGAAAAATATCAGTGCAGCAAAGGCTGTTGAAAGTAGCCGGGTACGTGTACAATACTTCAATTATATCTCCTGCAGACAGATAGAGAGTATTAAGAGCTACGATGAAGTTTCCCAGGAGACGTAAGAAGCTTGCAGCACCAGGTATTTCCAGGAGGTCTCCCATCCAAGTACTGACGAGGCCCTGCCCCGTTTAGCTTCCGAGATCTGACGAGATCGGGCGTGTTCAGGACGGTGTGGCCGCAAGCCAAGAGGCCGGGCTGCATGATGTCTCTTAAAGGCTGGCGGGTATTGACGGAACTTCCAGCAAAAAATAAAAAATAAATAAATAGAAAAATGGAGGGAAAAATATCAGTGCAGGACAGGGTGTTGAAAGTAGCCGGGTACATGTACAATTCTTCAATTATATCTCCTCCAGACTGAATGAGAGTATTAAGAGCTACGCTGAAGTTACCCAGGAGATGTAAAAAGCTTTCAGCACCTGGTATTTCCAGGAGGTCACCCATCCAATTACTGACCAGGTCCTGCCCCGTTTAGCTTCCAAGATCTGACGAGATCTTGCGTCTTCAGGACGGTGTGGCCTCAAGCCAAGAGGCCTGGCTGCATGATGTCTCTTAAAGGCTGGAGGGTATTGATGGAACTTCCAGGAATAAATAAAAGAAAAAAGAAAAATGGAGGGAAAAATATCAGTGCAGCAAAGCGTGTTGAAGGTAGCCGGGTACGTGTACAATCCTTCAATTATATCTCCTCCAGACAGATAGAGAGTATTAAGAGCTACGATAAAGTTACCCAGGAGACGTAAAAGCTTGCAGCACCAGGTATTTCCAGGAGGTCTCACATTCAAGTACTGACCAGGTCCTGCCCCGTTTAGCTTCCAAGATCTGACGAGATCGGGCGAGTTCAGGATGGTGTGGCCGCAAGCCGAGATGCCTGGCTGCATGATGTCTCTTAAAGGTTGGCGGGTATTGACGGAACTTCCAGCAATAAAAAAATATAAAAAAAGAAAAATGGATGGAAAAATATCAGTGCAGCAAAGGGTGTTGACAGTAACTGGATACGTGTACAATACTTCAATTATATCTCCTCCAGACAGAGAGAGAGTATTAAGAGCTACGATAAAGTTACCCAGGAGACGTAAAAGCTAGCAGCACTAGGTATTTCCAGGAGGTCTCACATTCATGTACTGACCAGGTCCTGCCCCGTTTAGCTTCCGAGATCTCACGAGATCGGGCGCGTTCAGGATGGTGTGGCCGCAAGCCGAGATGCCTGGCTGCATGATGTCTCTTAAAGGCTGGCGGGTATTGACGGAACTGCCAGCAAAAAAAAAAAAAGAAAAATAGAGGGAAATATACCAGTGCAGCAAAGGGTGTTGACAGTAGCTGGGTACGTGTACAATACTTCAATTATATCTCCTCCAGACAGATAGAGAGTATTAAGAGCTACGATAAAGTTACCCAGGAGACGTAAAAGCTAGCAGCACCAGGTACTTCCAGGAGGTCTCACATTCATGTACTGACCAGGTCCTGCCCCGTTTAGCTTCCGAGATCTGACGAGATCGGGCGCGTTCAGGACGGTGTGGCCACAAGCCGAAAGGCCTGGCTGCATGATGTCTCTTAAAGGTTGGCGGGTATTGACGGAACTTCCAGCAAAAAAAAAAAAAAAAAAAAATAGAAAAATGGAGGGAAAAATATCAGTGCAGGAAAGGGTGTTGAAAGTAGCCGGGTACGTGTACAATTCTTCAATTATATCTCCTGGAGACAGAAAGAGAGTATTAAGAGCTACGATGAAGTTTCCCAGGAGACGTAAAAAGCTTGCAGCACCAGGTATTTCCAGTAGGTCTCCCATCCAAGTACTGACGAGGCCCTGCCCCGTTTAGCTTCCGAGATCTGACGAGATCGGGTTGTGTTCAGGACGGTGTGGCCGCAAGCCAAGAGGCCGGGCTGCATGATGTCTCTTAAAGGCTGGCGGGTATTGACGGAACTTCCAGCAAAAAATAAAAAATAAATAAATAGAAAAATGGAGGGAAAAATATCAGTGCAGGACAGGGTGTTGAAAGTAGCCGGGTACATGTACAATTCTTCAATTATATCTCCTCCAGACTGAATGAGAGTATTAAGAGCTACGCTGAAGTTACCCAGGAGATGTAAAAAGCTTTCAGCACCTGGTATTTCCAGGAGGTCACCCATCCAATTACTGACCAGGCCCTGCCCAGTTTTTCTTCCGAGATCTGACGAGATCTTGCGTCTTCAGGACGGTGTGGTCTCAAGCCAAGAGGCCTGGCTGCATGATGTCTCTTAAAGGCTGGAGGGTATTGATGGAACTTCCAGCAAAAAACAAAAGAAAAAAGAAAAATGGAGGGAAAAATATCAGTGCAGCAAAGCGTGTTGAAGGTAGCCGGGTACGTGTACAATTCTTCAATTATATCTCCTCCAGACAGATAGAGAGTATTAAGAGCTACGATAAAGTTACCCAGGAGACGTAAAAGCTTGCAGCACCAGGTATTTCCAGGAGGTCTCACATTCAAGTACTGACCAGGTCCTGCCCCGTTTAGCTTCCGAGATCTGACGAGATCGGGCACGTTCAGGACGGTGTGTCCGCAAGCCGAGATGTCTGGCTGCATGATGTCTCTTAAAGGCTGGCGGGTATTGACGGAATTTCCAGCAATAAAAAAATATAAAAAAAGAAAAAAGAAAAATGGATGGAAAAATATCAGTGCAGCAAAGGGTGTTGACAGTAACTGGATACGTGTACAATACTTCAATTATATCTCCTCCAGACAGAGAGAGAGTATTAAGAGCTACGATAAAGTTACCCAGGAGACGTAAAAGCTTGCAGCACTAGGTATTTCCAGGAGGTCTCACATTCATGTACTGACCAGGTCCTGCCCCGTTTAGCTTCCGAGATCTCACGAGATCGGGCGCGTTCAGGATGGTGTGGCCGCAAGCCGAGATGCCTGGCTGCATGATGTCTCTTAAAGGCTGGCGGGTATTGACGGAACTGCCAGCAAAAAAAAAAAAAGAAAAATAGAGGGAAATATACCAGTGCAGCAAAGGGTGTTGAAAGTAGCCGGGTACGTGTACAATTCTTCAATTATATCTCCTGGAGACAGAAAGAGAGTATTAAGAGCTACGATGAAGTTACCCTGGAGACGTAAAAAGCTTGCAGCACCTGCTATTTCTAGGAGGTCTCCCATCCAAGTACTGACCAGGCCCTGCCCCGTTTAGCTTCCGAGATCTGACGAGATCGGGCGCATTCAGGACGGTGTGGCCGCAAGCCGAAAGGCCTGGCTGCATGATGTCTCTTAAAAGTTGGCGGGTATTGACGGAACTTCCAGCAAAAAAAAAAAAAAAAAAAAATAGAAAAATGGAGGGAAAAATATCAGTGCAGGAAAGGGTGTTGAAAGTAGCCGGGTACGTGTACAATTCTTCAATTATATCTCCTGCAGACTGAAAGAGAGTATTAAGAGCTACGATAAAGTTACCCAGGAGACGTAAAAGCTTGCAGCACCTGGTATTTCCAGGAGGTCTCACATTCAAGTACTGACCAGGTCCTGCCCCGTTTAGCTTCCGAGATCTGACGATATCATGCGCATTCAGGACGGTGTGGCCGAAAGCCTAGAGGACCGGCTGCATGATGTCTCTTTAAGGCTGGCGGGTATTGACGGAACTTCCAGAAAAAAAAAAAGAAAAAAGAAAAATGGAGGGAAAAATATCAGTGCAGCAAAGGGTTTTGAAAGTAGCCGGGTACGTGTACAATTCTTCAATAATATCTCCTACAGACTGAAAGAGAGTATTAAGAGTTATGATGAAGTTACCCAGGAGACGTAAAAAACTTGCAGCACCTGGTATTTCCAGGAGGTCACCCATCCAAGTACTGACCAGGCCCTGCCCCGTTAGCTTCCGAGATCTGATGAGATCGGGCGCGTTCAGGACGGTGTGGCCGCAAGCCAAGAGGCCTGGCTGCATGATGTCTCTTAAAGGCTGGCGGGTATTGACGGAACTTCCAGAAAAAAAAAAAAAAAAAAAAAAGGAAAATGGAGGGAAAAATATCAGTGCAGCAAAGGCTGTTGAAAGTAGCCGGGTACGTGTACAATACTTCAATTATATCTCCTCCAGACAGATAGAGAGTATTAAGAGCTACGATGAAGTTTCCCAGGAGACGTAAAAAGCTTGCAGCACCAGGTATTTCCAGTAGGTCTCCCATCCAAGTACTGACGAGGCCCTGCCCCGTTTAGCTTCCGAGATCTGACGAGATCGGGTTGTGTTCAGGACGGTGTGGCCGCAAGCCAAGAGGCCGGGCTGCATGATGTCTCTTAAAGGCTGGCGGGTATTGACGGAACTTCCAGCAAAAAATAAAAAATAAATAAATAGAAAAATGGAGGGAAAAATATCAGTGCAGGACAGGGTGTTGAAAGTAGCCGGGTACATGTACAATTCTTCAATTATATCTCCTCCAGACTGAATGAGAGTATTAAGAGCTACGCTGAAGTTACCCAGGAGATGTAAAAAGCTTTCAGCACCTGGTATTTCCAGGAGGTCACCCATCCAATTACTGACCAGGCCCTGCCCAGTTTTTCTTCCGAGATCTGACGAGATCTTGCGTCTTCAGGACGGTGTGGTCTCAAGCCAAGAGGCCTGGCTGCATGATGTCTCTTAAAGGCTGGAGGGTATTGATGGAACTTCCAGCAAAAAACAAAAGAAAAAAGAAAAATGGAGGGAAAAATATCAGTGCAGCAAAGCGTGTTGAAGGTAGCCGGGTACGTGTACAATTCTTCAATTATATCTCCTCCAGACAGATAGAGAGTATTAAGAGCTACGATAAAGTTACCCAGGAGACGTAAAAGCTTGCAGCACCAGGTATTTCCAGGAGGTCTCACATTCAAGTACTGACCAGGTCCTGCCCCGTTTAGCTTCCGAGATCTGACGAGATCGGGCACGTTCAGGACGGTGTGTCCGCAAGCCGAGATGTCTGGCTGCATGATGTCTCTTAAAGGCTGGCGGGTATTGACGGAATTTCCAGCAATAAAAAAATATAAAAAAAGAAAAAAGAAAAATGGATGGAAAAATATCAGTGCAGCAAAGGGTGTTGACAGTAACTGGATACGTGTACAATACTTCAATTATATCTCCTCCAGACAGAGAGAGAGTATTAAGAGCTACGATGAAGTTTCCCAGGAGACGTAAAAAGTTGGCAGCACCTGGTATTTCCAGAAGATCTCCCATCCAAGTACTGACCAGGTCCTGCCCCGTTTAGTTTCCGAGATCTTCCGAGATCGGGCTCGTTCAGGACTGTGTGTCCGCAAGCCGAGAGGCCTGGTTGCATGATGTCTCTTAAAGGCTGGCGGATATTGACGGAACTTCCAGAAAAAATAATAATGAAAAAGAAAAATGGAGGGAAAAATATCAGTGCAGCAATGGGTGTTGAAAGTAGCCGGGTACGTGTACAATACTTCAATTATATCTCCTCCAGACAGAAAGAGAGTATTAAGAGCTACGATAAACTTACCCAGCAGACGTAAAAAGCTTGCAGCACCTGGTATTTCCAGGAGGTCTCCCATCCAAGTACTGACCAGGCCCTGCCCCGTTTAGCTTCCGAGATCTGACGAGATCGGGCGCGTTCAGGATGGTGTGGCCGCAAGCCGAGACGCCTGGCTGCATGATGTCTCTTAAAGGCTGGCGGGTATTGACGGAACTGCCAGCAAAAAAAAAAAGAGAAATGGAGGGAGAAATACCAGTGCAGCAAAGGGTGTTGAAAGTAGCCGGGTACGTGTACAATACTTGAATTATATCTCCTCCAGACAGAAAGAGAGTATTAAGAGCTACGATGAAGTTACCCAGGAGACGTAAAAGCTTGCAGCACCAGGTATTTCCAGGAGGTCTCACATTCAAGTACTGACCAGGTCCTGCCCCGTTTAGCTTCCGAGATCTGACGAGATCGGGCGCGTTCAGGATGGTGTGGCCGCAAGCCGAGACGCCTGGCTGCATGATGTCTCTTAAAGGCTGGCGGGTATTGACGGAACTGCCAGCAAAAAAAAAAAAAAAAAATAGAGGGAAAAATACCAGTGCAGCAAAGGACGATGAAAGTAGCCGGGTACGTGTACAATTTCTCAATTATATCTCCTCCAGACAGATAGAGAGTATTAAGACCTACGATGAAGTTTCCCAGGAGACGTAAAAAGTTTGCAGCACCTCGTATTTCCAGAAGGTAACCCATAAAAGTACTGACCAGGCCCTGCCCCGTTTAAATTCCGAGATCTGACGAGATCGGGCGCGTTCAGGACGGTGTGGCCGCAAGCCGAGACGCCTGGCTGCATGATGTCTCTTAAAGGCTGGCGGGTATTGACGGAATTTCCAGAAAAAAAAAAAAAAAAAAATAGAAAAATGGAGGGAAAAATATCAGTGCAGGAAAGGGTGTTGAAAGTAGCCGGGTACGTGTACAATTCTTCAATTATATCTCCTGGAGACAGAAAGAGAGTATTAAGAGCTACGATGAAGTTACCCAGGAGACGTAAAAAGCTTGCAGCACCTGGTATTTCTAGGAGGTCTCCCATCCAAGTACTGACCAGGCCCTGCCCCGTTTAGCTTCCGAGATCTGACGAGATCTTGCGTCTTCAGGACGGTGTGGCCTCAAGCCAAGAGGCCTGGCTGCATGATGTCTCTTAAAGACTGGAGGGTATTGATGGAACTTCCAGCAAAAAACAAAAGAAAAAAGAAAAATGGAGGGAAATGTATCAGTGCAGCAAAGCGTGTTGAAGGTAGCCAGGTACGTGTACAATTCTTCAATTATATCTCCTCCAGACAGATAGAGAGTATTAAGAGCTACGATAAAGTTACCCAGGAGACGTAAAAGCTTGCAGCACCAGGTATTTCCAGGAGGTCTCACATTCAAGTACTGACCAGGTCCTGCCCCGTTTAGCTTCCGAGATCTGACGAGATCGGGCGCGTTCGGGACGGTGTGGCCGCAAGCCGAGATGTCTGGCTGCATGATGTCTCTTAAAGGCTGGCGGGTATTGACGGAACTTCCAGCAAAAAAAAAAAAAAAAAAAAATAGAAAAATGGAGGGAAAAATATCAGTGCAGGACAGGGTGTTGAAAGTAGCCGGGTACATGTACAATTCTTCAATTATATCTCCTCCAGACTGAATGAGAGTATTAAGAGCTACGCTGAAGTTACCCAGGAGATGTAAAAAGCTTGCAGCACCTGGTATTTCCAGGAGGTCACCCATCCAATTACTGACCAGGCCCTGCCCAGTTTTTCTTCCGAGATCTGACGAGATCTTGCGTCTTCAGGACGGTGTGGCCTCAAGCCAAGAGGCCTGGCTGCATGATGTCTCTTAAAGGCTGGCGGGTATCAACGGAACTGCCAGCAAAAAAAAAAAAGAAAAATGGATGGAAAAATATCAGTGCAGCAAAGGATGTTGACAGTAGCTGGGTACGTGTACAATACTTCAATTATATCTCCTCCAGACAGATAGAGAGTATTAAGAGCTATGATAAAGTTACCCAGGAGACGTAAAAGCTTGCAGCACCAGGTATTTCCAGGAGGTCTCACATTCATGTACTGACCAGGTCCTGCCCCGTTCAGCTTCCGAGATCTGACGAGATCGGGCGCGTTCAGGATGGTGTGGCCGCAAGCCGAGATGCCTGGCTGCATGATGTCTCTTAAAGGTTGGCGGGTATTGACGGAACTTCCAGCAAAAAAAAAAAAAAAAAAGAAAAATGGATGGAAAAATATCAGTGCAGCAAAGGGTGTTGACAGTAGCTGGGTACGTGTACAATACTTCAATTATATCTCCTCCAGACAGATAGAGAGTATTAAGAGCTACGATGAAGTTCCCCAGGAGACGTAAAAGCTTGCAGCACCAGGTATTTCCAGGAGGTCTCACATTTAAGTACTGACCAGGTCCTGCCCCGTTTAGCTTCCGAGATCTGACGAGATCGGGCGCGTTCAAGATGGTGTGGCCGCAAGCCGAGATGCCTGGCTGCATGATGTCTCTTAAAGGCTGGCGGGTATTGACGGAATTTCCAGCAAGAAAAAAAATAAATAAATAGAAAAATGGAGGGAAAAATATCAGTGCAGGAAAGGGTGTTGAAAGTAGCCGGGTACGTGTACAATTCTTCAATTATGTCTTCTCCAGACAGAAAGAGAGTATTAAGAGCTACGATGAAGTTCCCCAGGAGACGTTAAAAGCTGGCAGCACCTGGTATTTCCAGGAGATCTCCCATCCAAGTACTGACCAGGCCCTGCCCCGTTTAGTTTCCGAGATCTGACGAGATCGGGCGCGTTCAGGACGGTGTGGCCACAAGCCAAGAGGCCTGGCTGCATGATGTCTCTTAAAGACTGACGGGTATTGACGGAACTTCCAGCAAAAAAAAAAAAAAAAAAAAGAAAAATGGAGGGAAAAATATCAGTGCAGGAAAGGGTGTTGAAAGTAGCCGGGTACGTGTACAATTCTTCAATTATATCTCCTCCAGACAGAAAGAGAGTATTAAGAGCTACGATGAACTCACCTAAAGGATTATTAGGAACACCATTCTAATACTGTGTTTGACCCCCTTTCGCCTTCAGAACTGCTTTAATTCTACGTGGCATTGCTTCAACAAGGTGCTGAAAGCATTCTTTAGAAATGTTGGCCCATATTGATAGGATAGCATCTTGCAGTTGATGGAGATTTGTGGGATGCACATCCAGGGCACGAAGCTCCCGTTCCACCACATCCCAAAGATGCTCTATTGGGTTGAGATCTGGTGACTGTGGGGGCCAGTTTAGTACAGTGAACTCATTGTCATGTTCAAGAAACCAATTTGAAATGATTCGACCTTTGTGACATGGTGCATTATCCTGCTGGAAGTAGCCATCAGAGGATGGGTACATGGTGGTCAAAAAGGGATGGACATGGTCAGAAACAATGCTCAGGTAGGCCGTAGCATTTAAACGATGCCCAATTGGCACTAAGGGGCCTAAAGTGTGCCAAGAAGACATCCCCCACACCATTACACCACCACCACCAGCCTGCACAGTGGTAACAAGACATGATGGATCCATGTTCTCATTCTGTTTACGCCAAATTCTGACTCTACCATCTGAATGTCTCACCTCTTTTTCCTATTTGTAGTGGAGATGAGTGGTACCCGGTGGGGTCTTCTGCTGTTGTAGCCCATCCGCCTCAAGGTTGTACGTGTTGTGGCTTCACAAATGCTTTGCTGCATACCTTGTTTGTAACGAGTGGTTATTTCAGTCAAAGTTGCTCTTCTATCAGCTTGAATCAGTCGGCCCACTCTCCTCTGACCTCTAGCATCAACAAGGCATTTTCGCCCACAGGACTGCCGCATACTGGATGTTTTTCCCTTTTCACACCATTCTTTGTAAACCCTAGAAATGGTTGTGCGTGAAAATCCCAGTAACTGAGCAGATTGTGAAATACTCAGACCGGCCCGTCTGGCACCAACAACCATGCCACGCTCAAAATTGCTTAAATCACCTTTCATTCCCATTCAGACATTCAGTTTGGAGTTCAGGAGATTGTCTTGACCAGGACCACACCCCTAAATGCATTGAAGCAACTGCCATGTGATTGGTTGATTAGATAATTGCATTAATGAGAAATTGAACAGGTGTTCCTAATAATCCTTTAGGTGAGTGTATATGTATGTATGTGTATGTATGTCCAATTGCTTTGACAATACAAATGAAATGAATTGAGAGAGAGAGAGAGAGAGAGAGAGAGAGAGAGAGAGGAATATGAGCTCCTAAAAAACATTTGTTTTTATACATAAGCGGATTTAATTTGTGATTTACAAATGAATATATAGCACTATAAACATACACAGAAGACATGGAATAGAAATTCAGAAGAAAAAGTATTCAAAAAATAATAATTTTAAGAGAAACACAAAAAGAAGAAAGCAGAGAGACAGTTCAGGAAGAAAAGTCAGAAAAGAAAAGCTGAAGACAAGAATTGGAGGTAAGAGACAAATAATTAAACAAAAAAATATGTATTAATAAAATAAATAAGCATTCTCAGTAGTTGACTCAGCCAATGAAAATGCAGAGCTCCGATTTGAATAGAGTGACAGTAGGAGAGAGCCCAACTGCCACTGAGACTGATACAAATCTATCGAACAGCAGTCTGACTGCAGAGCTGCCTTTTGAAATCCGATACCCTGAAGACATTCGCTCTGCACAGGCTAAGAAAGACTACAAACAAGCTGTGATGAGAGCATCTCCTGAGACCCTCATCCTAGACTACACCGGTAAAGGAGAAAACAGGGTCAAGAACAATCTACTGTTCTACACCGCCTTTCACAAAACCCTGTGCCAGACATACCCCAATAACAACAAGAGGGGCATTAGCAGAGGCAGGCAGATCTCAGTGCTGGTAGAGAAAGACACAGACAGTGTGATGCTCACTTTTAATGTATACCACAACGGGACCATCATGGTGCAGGGCAGCGAGAGCAGCCTGGACCAATTAGCTCTCGGCTTCCACACCTCAAAGCAGCAGACTGAGGTAGAGAAACAAGAGCCAGAGCCGGCCACCCTGCAGTCTGCCCCCAGCCACACGGAGCCAGACAGTGCCCCATCTCCCACAGACTGCCCCCCTGTCTCCCCAAAACTCTCCAGCAACATTAAAACACTAAAGGAATGCCTATCAGTGCTGGAGCTGGAGTTTGCGGAGTTCAGGGAGCAGACCTTGAGCACCCTGGCCCAGACCTCCTTGTGCGATCAGCTCCGGGATGAGATGCACAGACTAAAGATGCAGCACAAGGCTGAGATCCATGAGCTGAGAGCAGCAGTGAGAGACCTGGAGGAGCAGAGCCAAACCCTGAGGACGGAGCTGCGCAGAGCGAGGGAGGAGCTGACCAGGACACCCCAGCACAGCCAGCTAAGGAGCCTGCAGAGCCAGCTGGAGGAGCTAAGAGAGGAGCTACACATCACTGGAGCACAGAGACTGCACTGCACTGACCCCACAACACCTCCAACCCCTGACGCACCCACTGATCCACCCACACTCCCCACCACTCCTGACACACCCACTATCACCAGACCTGCCACTAATACACAACCCCCTGAAACGCCACTCCCCCAAAACACACCCGCTGCCCCCACCACTCCCGACGCAAACCCGGAGTGGCAGGTCAACGCAGAGGTGGTCATTCTGAGCGAATCCAATGGGAAGTTCCTGGTTGAGAGGCGCCTCTTCCCTGGGCGAAAAGTGAAAAAGCTTTGGTGCTCCACAGCACAGAGAGCCCTGGAGCTGCTCTCCAAGAGGAGGCTTTGCCAAGTCAAACACATCCTCATCCTAACGACCTGAGTGCCCGCAGGGGCGATGTGGCCTCAGCCCTGAGACAGGTAGCAACGAAAGCCACAGAGGAATTCCCAACTGCCAAAATTTCCATCTCCACACTGCTGCCCCGCACAGACGTGCCCCTGCACATCATCCAGGCCATCAACGCAGAAGTGTCCCGAAGATGTGCCCTCCTCCCCAACGTCCACCTGGCACACCACTGAGACATCCAGCCACATCACCTGTATGACCACGTCCACCTCAACAAGACGGGTGTGAGGATCATCTCAAAGGTCCTCAAGGACACAACCCTGGGCCGAAACCCCACACACCCCCACCTCGAGACCAGGAGCAAACCCCCCAGCCCCCGGCCACATCCCCAGCCACCGGCTCCACCCCAGCCCCAGCCCCTGAGACCCCGCGGCCCCATTCCCCACCCCCCCATCCCCAGAGGGCCCGTCCAGCACAGCAGAGCGGACAGCCGGGGACCAGCACAGCCACACAGCCACGCAGCAGCGGCTTCCAGAGCCTGGAGGCCCGATGCTGCCCAGCTGGCCCAGATAAGGCAACTCCTCAGTGTCATCTGTATCACACTGCTGAGTTAACTGAGCCTCAACACACATATATATGGTTGTGGAGATGGAGAGTAAGAAAAAATGTGATTTAATTATTCTGATATTTTGATGCAAAGATAAAATCTTTGAGTGATTATTATGTATATCCATATATAATTATTAATAGTAATATAATATCAGTTGTAGACCACAAATTAAACTTTCTTATGTAGAAGAGACAAGTATAATAAAATATATTAACATGTCCTTTAAAATAAGCAGTTGGAATATGCAGGGTTTACGCTCCTCAACTTTTGGAATGAAGAGCACAGGCCCTGAACTGATCAACACTGTAAATAGTTCAGATGTTTTCATTCTTGTAGAGACTTGGTGCTGTGCAGATATGTCTATACACTGGATGGATACAATGGATACAGGGAGCTGATTGTGCCCTCCTATAAAAAACCCAAAGTCAGGTGTGGCAGGGCCTCGTGGGGGATTATCGTGTGGTACAGGGAGGAGCTCCGAGCAGCCCTATGCCCAGTACAGAGAGGAGACACACACCTGTGGATGAAAATCAGAAAAGACACCCTACAAAATAACACAGATATATACCTATGTGCAATTTATATGCCACCCGCAGACTCCCCCTACTATAATGAGGAAGGCTTTCATGAGCTTCAAAACGAAATCTGCCACTTCCAGACCCTGGGCTCTGTACTGCTGTGTGGCGATCTCAATGCCAGGACTGGCAGAGAGATGGACTACATCAATACAGAGGGGAACACACACCTGTTCGGAGACTCCCCGCTGTGCCACACACACACCTCCACACTGACACAGCCACGACAGCGTGGTAAACAAGAGCAGGAAGCAGGTAGTGCGCCTATGTAAAAGCCTGGGTCTATATATCATCAATGGCAGGACCAGGGGGTACTCTCTGGGGAGATTCACATACTGCTCGGCTCTGGGCAGCAGTGTGGTGGACTACGCCATAACTGACCTGGACCCACAAGCCAACAATGCGTTTATAGTCAGACAACAATCTCCACTATCAGACCACAGCCAAATAACACTTTACCTAAAAAGATCAGCGCAGCCACAAGTCAGAGCCAAACTTCCCACAAAACTGGTCTCCCTGCCACCCAGTTAGAGATGGTCAGAGCCCAGCACAGAGAACTACACAAGAGCCCTGAATAGTGATGAGATTGAAAACATGTTAGACAGATATCAATCCTCACACTATCAAATAAACCAAAACGGAATAAACTCAGCCACCAAAACACTGAATGAAATATTTGAGAGACTGGCTTTAAAATCAAACATTAAAACAATTAAAAACCAAAATATGAAATCGTCTAAAAGAAAAAAAGAACAGTGGTGTGACCAGGAGTGTGAAACTTCTAGGAAACACCTGAGACATCTCTCCAACACTAAACACAGAGAGCCCGACAACCAGGAGGCTCGCCTCAGCTACTGCCAGGCCCTGCGGCACTACAAGCAACTCCTCAGTAAGAAAAAAGACCACTATATGGGCAGAATAAATACCCCAAAAACAAAAAATGAAATACCAATTCAAAATGGAGAAATCTGGAAAACACACTTTGAAAAACTTTACCAAAATGTTGAAAACAATCCAAAGCCAGAACAGGTTAAAATATTAAAAAACCTAAATAAATTGGAAGAAATCATTAAGAATAACCAAAATCCCTTAGATAACCCATTTACAATACAGGAACTAAAACATCAACTCAAAATCCTCAAACCCAGGAAAGCCAGCGGCCCCGACAGCATCAGCCCTGAGATGCTGAAGCACAGCAGCCCGCAGCTGCAGGAGGCTCTGCTCAAACTCTTTAACCTGGTGCTGAGAGCCGGGTGTTTCCCTGAGGTCGGGAATCAAGGATTGATCACCCCGATTTTTAAAAGTGGAGACAAATTAGACCCCAATAACTACTGGGGCAGCTGTGTGAGCAGTAACCTGGGGAAGGTGTTCTGCAGTATCATCAACGCCCAGATACTGGCCTTCCTTACCAAGCACAGTGTCCTGAATAAGAGTCAGATTGGCTTCCTACCAAAACACCGCACAACCGATCATATTTACACTCTACACACCCTCATAAATAAATATACCCAAAACAATAAAGGAAAAATATTTGCCTGTTTTGTAGACTTTAGAAAGGCATTTGACTCAATCTGGCACAAGGGATTATTTTATAAACTTCTACAGAGTGGTGTAGGGGGTAAAGTTTATGACATCATTAAATCAATGTATTCTGAAAACAAATGCGGAGTTCAAATTGGCAACTCAAGAACAGAGTTCTTCACTCAGGGGCGGGGAGTGAGACAGGGCTGCAGTCTGAGTCCAACACTGTTCAACATCTACATCATCGAGTTGGCCACAGTGTTGGAGCAGTCTGACGCCCGCAGCCTAACTCTCCATGACACAGAGATCAAGTTCCTGCTCTACGCAGACGACCTGGTGCTGCTGTCGCCCACAGAGCAGGGGCTTCAGCAGAACCTGGCGCTGCTAGAGCAGTACTGTCAGAAATGGGCCCTGGCAGTCAATCTGGACAAGACCAGAGTTATGGTTTTCCAGAAAAAAGCCCCATCTCAGGGAAACAGGTACCGCTTCACTCTGGGCAGCACTGGATTAGAGCACTGCACCAGATACAACTACCTTGGCCTGACCATCAGTGCGTCAGGGAGCTTCAGCCTGGCTATAAACGCATTAAAAGACAAGGCACGCCGGGCATTTTATGCCATAAAGACACAATTTGGGAAAACAACAATACCAATAACTATTTGGATTAAAATATTAAACTCCATCATCCAACCAATCCTGCTATATGGGAGCGAAGTGTGGGGTCCCCTCATGAACCTCAATAACAACAATTGGGACAAAAGCCCCATGGAAATATTCCACCTAGAATTTAATAAAAACATCTTACACGTACACAGAAACGCCCCCACGGCTCTGAGGCTCACAGAGCCCGAACACACAATGACCAAAACAACAACAATTGGGAAAATTGACATGTACCTGAAAAGCAAATACACAAAAGATTAGAGACACGAATTAGAATTACAAAACAAATTGGAATGCTACCGGGCCCTGAATAGAAACATTACATTGGCTGAATACTTAAAAATCCAAAATATAAAAGAGAGACAAAATCTAACTAAATACAGGCTCAGTGACCACAGCCTCGCCATTGAAAAAGGCCGCTACAGAAAATTCTGGGTTGCCAGAGAAGAGCGGCTGTGCAGCCAGTGTGACCTAGGGGAGGTCGAAACACAGGCGCATTTCCTGCTGTCCTGCCCTAAATACACAAAAATCAGGGAGACATACTTTAAAATATTAAAAATGCATATCCCTGAGTTCAGCATGATCCCCGATTGCTGCAAACTCCCCGTCCTGCTGGGAGAGGAGGAGCGCACTGCCTTCTTAGCAGCGCAATATGTATCCACCTGCCACAGCCTGCGAGACAGTGTGTAGACACCAGCCTGTGGCACTCCATTTGCAAAACAAAATAAAAACAGTGATTTTTCTGATGTCATGACACACATTTTGATACAAACAACAAATATGGTTTATATCCTACTTAATTTTATTTCAATGTGTACTATATTTGTTCCACTGAATCTTGTATTGCAATGTTTTGTCTTGATTGATAGAACATTTGTATCTGCTTTGGCAATATTGTTATAGATCATGCCAATAAAGCACCTTTGAATTGAATTGAAATGAATTGACAGACAGACAGACACACGCACACACACACACACACACACACACAGAGCCAGCAAGCCAGACAGCCAGCCAGCTCAGCCATGACATCACGAGCCTCTCTCAGCTGACTGCTATGACATCACAGAGCACGTACATTCCGTTGCTTGCCGTCTGTCAACCACTCAGTCACTGCCAGCCATACTGGCTGGCTGGCTGGATGGGGGGGCTGCTTGCTGCTGCTGCGTATCTTAGCAAGCTAATTTGCCTGACCGGCCTTCCTACTCCTATTCCCAAATGCCCACCTAAGCCCGATCTACTGTTCACCTGGATCACAGCTCCGCCCCAACAAGGCAGATCCTCCCAAAAATGGTACAAACTGATCCACGTTCCCCTCCACGGAAAGCTTTAGCCCAAAATAAGGGACACATTCTGTAACAACATAACGAATGCCCACCCAACCTGTGACAAAACTGAGAAAAAAGAAAAACGCTCAGTCCTCCTGGTGGAGGGACACACAGCCACCCTGGCTGCCCAATATGTCAGCGCCTACCACAGCCTGAGGGACACAGTGACACACGAGCACCGGCTGTAAATATAATGTAAATACTCGTTTGTAATGCATGTCATTGTATTTCAAAAAGGAATCTGGAAATAGTAAACCTATTTTCTTTATTTGAATGTATTAAAGATCACATTTTATTACATTTTCTTTTTCTGTACTTCATTACATTATATTGAGATTCATAATTCTATTATTTATTTTCCGTATGTATGTATGTATGTATTATTGTATGGAAGGAAAGTTAGAAATTATTTTCTCAAACCTGTTTTTCTCTCTTGTATACTTAAGAAAGATAAGGTCAAGCTAGAAGGTCAGGAGGCCATAAGGTAGTTTGATTTCTGTTTGTTATTTATGATGAGAACCTTGGAGACAATGTCAAACGGTATGACCTACGTGCCTGTTCCTTAAAACCATGTGTAGATCTATGAACTCTGTTCTATAATGAAATATGTTCTGCTTAGTTAGCCTTTAAGATAACATAGTAATGATTTTCTAGCATGTATGTATGTATGTATGTCCAATTGCTTTGACAATACAAATGAATTGAATTGAGAGGGAGAGAGAGAGAGAGAGAGAGACAGACAGACAGACAGACTGACAAACACAAACAGACACACACACACACACACACAGCCAGCCAGCCAGCCAGCCAGCCAGCTCAGCGATGACATCACAAGCCTCTCTCAGCTGACTGCTATGACATCACAGAGCATGAACATTCCGTTGCTTGCCGTCTGTCAACCACTCAGTCACTGCCAGCCAGACTGGCTGGCTGGCTGGATGGGGGGGCTGCTTGCTGCTGCTGTGTAACTTAGCAAGCTTATTTGCTTGACCGGCCTTCCTACTCCTCTGCCCACATGCCCACCTATGCCCGATCTGCTGTTCACCTGGATCACAGCTCCGCCCCAACAAGGCAGATCCTCCCAAAAATGGTACAAACTGATCCACGTTCCCCTCCACGGAAAGCTTTAGCCCAAAATAAGGGACACATTCTGCCCAATATGTCAGCGCCAACCACAGCCTGAGGGACACAGTGACACACGAGCACCGGCTGTAAATATAATGTAAATACTCGTTTGTAATGCATGTCATTGTATTTCAAAAAGGAATCTGGAAATGGTATACCTATTTTCTTTATTTGAATGTATTAAAGATCACATTTTATTATTTTCTTTTTCTGTACTTCATTACATTATATTGAGATTCATAATTCTATTATTTATTTTCCATATGTATGTATGTATGTATTATTGTATGGAAGGAAAGTTAGAAATGATTTTCTCAAACCTGTTTTTCTCTCTTGTATACTTAAGAAAGATAAGGTCAAGCTAGAAGGTCAGGAGGCCATAAGGTAGTTTGATTTCTGTTTGTTATTTACGATGAGAACCTTGGAGACAATGTCAAACGGTATGACCTACGTGCCTGTTCCTTAAAACCATGTGTAGATCTATGAACTCTGTTCTATAATGAAATATGTTCTGCTTAGTTAGCCTTTAAGATAACATAGTAATGATTTTCTAGCATGTATGTATGTATGTATGTATGTATGTCCAATTGCTTTGACAATACAAATGAATTGAATTGAGAGGGAGAGAGAGAGAGAGAGAGAGAGAGAGAGAGAGAGAGACAGACAGATAGACAGACTGACAAACACAAACAGACACACACACACACACACACACACACACACACAGACACACACACAGCCAGCCAGCCAACCAGCCAGCCAGCTCAGCGATGACATCACAAGCCTCTCACAGCTGACTGCTATGACATCACAGAGCATGAACATTCCGTTGCTTGCCGTCTGTCAACCACTCAGTCACTGCCAGCCAGACTGGCTGGCTGGATGGGGGGGCTGCTTGCTGCTGCTGTGTACCTTAGCAAGCTTATTTGCTTGACCGGCCTTCCTACTCCTCTGCCCACATGCCCACCTATGCCCGATCTGCTGTTCACCTGGATCACAGCTCCGCCCCAACAAGGCAGATCCTCCCAAAAATGGTACAAACTGATCCACGTTCCCCTCCACAGAAAGCTTTAGCCCAAAATAAGGGACACATTCTGCCCAATATGTCAGCGCCAACCACAGCCTGAGGGACACAGTGACACACGAGCACCGGCTGTAAATATAATGTAAATACTCGTTTGTAATGCATGTCATTGTATTTCAAAAAAGGAATCTGGAAATGGTATACCTATTTTCTTTATTTGTATGTATTAAAGATCACATTTTATTACATTTTCTTTTTCTGTACTTCATTACATCTTATTGTGATTCATAATTCTATTATTTATTTTCCGTGTATATGTATGTATGTATGTATTGTGACAAACCAAGGGGCAGGGTCATACATGGCAGATATGTCAGGCCAGGTCTGCTGCAAGGTGTGTACTCTAGGGTAGAATACCGACCCTAGGCAACTACACTCCCCAGAAACCCTCAGGCAGCCATTCTAGCACCTAATGTGGTCACTTGGTGTTACTTCCTCAATTATTCACCAGGTATATAAGGCGGGCCTGAGAGAGAGAGAAGTGAGAGACAATAGGGTGAGTTATCTGGCAAACAGAGGTAGCTCATAAGGAGAAAGCCAAGACTTATTTATTCCAGACTTTGTTTAAAATAGAATGATTATGTAAGATTAGTTACAACTCCAGTGTGAGTTAGGTTTTGTTTTCAGATTTGTTTTGTTTGAAGTAAACATACAGGCACAGCCCTGTATTTGCAACCTCCTCCCTGGGTCATGACTGGTTTTTACTCCTAAGAAGATCACAGAGAAGACCCGCACATGTGTACAGCCAAGGCGTTTTGTCACATTTGGTGTAGAATGCGGGCAGCACCTCATGAAACCCAGACTGGCTGAGTGAATTTTTTTATCCCAAAAAAAAAAAACTACAGGCTGTAATAGCCCAACAGGAAGCGACCAGGGTGCAGCAGGTGGCTCACCAGGATGCTATGCGGATGCATCAGGAAGCACAGCAGGTCCAGCATGATACAAATAAAATGTTTAGAGAAGAGCAGGAAAAGGTGACTAAAGAGCTGAAAGAGAGTGTTGAAGCACTTGCAACCAGGATTGGGCCACAGGGGGCTGCAACCCATTCCACTCCCCGCACCAATCACTTTCTGCAGAAAATCACAAAACAGGACGATGTTGAGGCCTTCCTTATGACCTTTGAGAGGACAGCGGAAAGAGGGATGGCCAAAAGATTCCTGGGCAGGGCTTGTGGCACCTTATCTGGCAGGGGATGCACAGAAAGCGTACTTTGATCTGGAGCTGAAGGACGCCCAGGACTATGATAAATTGAAAGCGGAGATAATGACCCGATTGGGCGTGACCACCGCAGTGAGGGCACATCGGTTTCAGCAGTGGGCCTACCAACCAGGACAACCAATCCGAACGCAGATGTTTGATATGATCCATCTGGCCAGGAAATGGCTACAGCCAGAGGTCCATTCATCAGCCGAGGTGGTGGAGGCCATAGTCCTTGACAACTACCAACGCTGTTTGCCCAAGGACGTTCGATGCTGGGTTGGCCAGAATGAGGTGCTGTCCGCTGACACCTTGGTGGCCATTGTAGAGCGGTTCTATACAGCCGGAGCAGCAGAGCATGTACCGGAGGTTAAAAACTCGTTCCCCAGGCCATGACGAACCAGCGGACCGGGTAAGATGGTTCCAAAGTACTCTGGGAAACATGACGCGCTGGGTTGGAAGAAAAGAGCAAGACTGGGGGGGGCAAAGGTGGGGCCTAAAGCCGAGACTAAGGGTTATAGGGGGTCACCATCACAACCAATTGTCTGCTACAATTGTGACAAAGTAGGACATATTGCGGCCCACTGCCCAGGTAGAGAGGAACCAATGCAATGTAATGTGTGTGATATGGGGAAAGAGAAACCGGTATTTTATGCCTGCCCTGTTGGGACGGATGTTTTCATAGGCGGAGTACCTAATCCAAAACACATGTGTACAGTGATAGTCGATGAGAAAGAAGTGGCTGCTCTACTCGACTCTGGCAGTATGGTTACACTGGTCACAGAAAAATTAGTAGCGACCAACAAGCTGGATAGACATCAGGAGCTCAGTATCACATGCACACATGGTGACACACGCCCCTATCCCACAGCCCTTGTAAACATACAGACAGAGGCCGGGAAACTAGATTACGAAGTCGGTGTGGTACCCAACATGCCATATGATGTGATACTGGGACGATATTTTCCTAATTTTGGAAAACTAGATAGAAAACATAGTAAATTGGAAATGCACACTGAAAACTGTAAGCCAGAAGTTACCTCGATCCCACAACTAGAGCTAAAAGTAGACCTGGTTCCAGTTGAGTCGACAGTGAAGGTTTTAGTTGGGGAAAATTAAACTGAAAACATAGGGGTGGAATGTAGTGACGTAGATGACCCTATGGAGGGTGAGGAACCCAGCACTAGCAGGGTGGGTGAGAATCCATTCATAGAGACCCCTGAAGCTGACAATGTAGAAGTGTCAGTGTTAGAGGGACTCCCCACTGATTTTGGCAGCGCACAGGTGCGAGATCTCACTCTACACTATGCTAAAGAAAATGTGAAGGTAGTAAATGGGACCCCTATGACTACTGCAGACCCGCCAACAGCTTATCCTTATTTTATGGTAACAAATGACCTATTGTACCGTGTAAATAAGATAGGGGTGGACATTGTGGAGCAATTGCTAGTTCCCACCCCATTCAGACGAACAGTTCTCAATCTGGCACATGGGCATATCCTGGGGGGACATCTGGGGATGGACAAAACCAAGGATAGACTCCTGAGGAGGTTTTACTGGCCAGGCGTACATGCAGACGTGACAGAACATTGTAGCTCATGTCCTGAATGTCAACTACATGCTCCTAAACCAGCCTTCAGAAGCCCACTGGTCCCTTTGCCCATCATAGAGACCCCCTTTGCTAGGATAGCTATGGATGTGGTGGGACCTCTCCCAAAATCAGCCAGAGGGCATCAGTATATACTGGTTATTTTGGATTATGCCACCAGGTACCCAGAAGCCATTCCACTGCGGACCATGGCTTCAAAAGGTATTGCAAAAGAGCTAATGTTGATGTGTAGTAGGGTGGGGATACCGAGGGAGATATTAACAGATCAGGGCACACCCTTTATGTCTAAGGTTATGACCGATCTGTGTAAATTGTTGCAGGTTAAGCAGTTGAGAACATCAGTCTACCACCCACAAACAGATGGGTTGGTTGAGAGATTTAATAGGACCCTGAAGTCCATGCTAAGAA
Organism: Amia ocellicauda; assembly: GCF_036373705.1. Taxonomy (NCBI): domain Eukaryota; kingdom Metazoa; phylum Chordata; class Actinopteri; order Amiiformes; family Amiidae; genus Amia; species Amia ocellicauda. The sequence continues at coordinate 921,329 of NW_027102854.1, forward strand.
AGGTAATCGATAAGGATGGGAAAAATTGGGAATTCATGCTGCCCTACTTGATGTCTGCCATTAGGGAAGTCCCACAGGCTTCCCTGGGCTTTTCGCCTTTTGAACTGTTATATGGGAGGCACCCCAGGGGGATATTAGACATAGCCCGTGAAACGTGGGAACACGAGTCCACTCCTTTCCGGAGTGTAGTCGAGCACATCAATGCTATGCAAGAGAGAATAGCCACAGTCACTCCCATTGTGAGAGAGCACCTAAGGCAGGCACAGGAACACCAACAATTCGCCTATAATCGTCAGGCTACACTGAGGGTGTTCCAGCCTGGTGATAGGGTGTTGGTGTTGGTTCCCACTGTAGAATGTAAATTTCTGGCTACGTGGATGGGACCTTATGAGATTATAGAGCGAATACGGGAAGTGAACTATAAGGTTCAGCAACCCGGCCGCCGACCCCCAGAACAAATATATCATGTCAACTTAATAAAAGCCTGGAAGGACAGGGAAGTGTTGATGTTGACTTACCCCCCTCAGCCACTAGGGACACCGAAGGTGAATATTGCAGCTGCCTTGTCACCTGACCAGTTGAAGGAGGTGAACGACTTGATAATACGTAATAGGGAAGTTTTCTCAGGCATACCGGGGCGTACCCATTTAGTCTCTCACAACATTGTGTCTCTCCCAGGAAAGAAGGTAAATATGAGGCCTTACAGGGTACCAGAAGCTCGCAGGAACACTATTAGAAATGAGGTTAAGGAAATGCTGGAGGCAGGGGTTATTGAAGAATCCCACAGTGAGTGGTCCAGCCCTATAGTCATGGTTTCCAAACCTGATGGCTCCTGGAGATTCTGTAATGATTTTAGAAAGGTTAATGAAATTTCAAAGTTTGATGCATACCCAATGCCCCGAGTAGATGAATTGTTAGAGAATATTGGGAATGCTCGCTATATTTCAACTATTGACTTAGCCAAGGGCTACTGGCAGATTCCCTTGACCCCGGGTGCCAAAGAAAAAACAGCCTTTGCAACCCCAGATGGTCTGTTTCACTACACAGTGATGCCCTTTGGCCTGCATGGTGCTCCTGCCACCTTTCAAAGGTTGATGGACCACATACTTAGACCACACAGGACGTATGCGGCAGCATATTTAGATGATGTGGTCATTCACAGTCCAGATTGGGAATCACATTTGTCTCAGCTCCAAGCGGTATTGGATTCAATACATGCAGCAGGCCTGATGGCTAATCCAACCAAATGCAATTTGGGGTTGGAAGAGGCCAAATACTTGGGCTATACAGTAGGGAGGGGTATGGTGAAACCCCAAATATCCAAGGTTGAAGCCATAAACTCTTGGCCTAGGCCTGTCAATAAAAAGCAGGTTAGGGCATTTTTAGGGTTAACTGGGTATTACCGGAGGTTTATTCCCAACTATGCTACCTTAGCGGCCCCTCTGACTGATATGACTAAGGCTACAGAACCCAATATGGTTAGATGGGGTGATACAGCAAACCGGGCTTTCCGGAGCCTACAGGAGGCGCTCTGCCGCAACCCCGTTTTAATGGTACCTGACTTTCAGAAAGAATTTATAGTCCAGACGGACGCCTCTGAGGTGGGGATCGGAGTGGTTTTGTCCCAAAGAATGGGTGATCACGAACACCCGGTGTTGTTCCTTAGCAGAAAGTTGGAATCCAATGAAATAAATTATTTGGTAGTTGAAGAAGAATGTTTGGCAGTGAAGTGGGCTTTGGACAGTCTTCGATACTATTTGTTGGGCAGGCACTTCACCCTGATCACTGACCATGCCCCCCTCACTTGGATGCATCGTTCGAAAGACAGGAATGCCCGTGTGATGAGGTGGTTTTTGAGTCTCCAACATTTTCATTTCACCCTGCAGCACAGGCCAGGGAAGGCCATGGGGAATGTTGATGGGCTGTCCCGGGTGCATGCTTTTTTGCGGCTGTCGCTCGACCTATGGGGTCGCAGCTGGGGGGGAGGATGTGGGACAAACCAAGGGGCAGGGTCATACATGGCAGACATGTCAGGCCAGGTCTGCTGCAAGGTCTGCACTCTAGGGAAGAAAACCGACCCTAGACAACTACACTCCCCAGAAACCCTCAGGCAGCCTAATGTGGTCACTTGGTGCTACTTCCTCAATTATTCACCAAGTATATAAGGCGGAAAGATAGAGTCAAGCTAGAAGGTCAGGCCAGAAGCTAGTTTGATTTCTGTTTGTTATTTACGATGATAACCTTGGAAACAATGTCAAACGGTATGACCTACGTGCCTGTTCCCTAAAACCATGTGTAGACCTATGGACTCTGTTCTATAATGATATATGTTCTGCTTAGTTAGCCTTTAAGATAACATAGTAATGACTTTCTAGCATGTATGCATGTATGTATGTCCAATTGCTTTGACAATACAAATGAATTGAATTGAGAGGGAGAGAGAGAGAGAGAGAGAGAGAGAGAGAGAGACAGACAGACTGAAAAACAGACAAACAGACACACACACACACACACAGACATACACACACACACACAGAGCCAGCCAGCCAGCCAGCTCAGCGATGACATCACGAGCCTCTCTCAGCTGACTGCTATGACATCACAGAGCACGTACATTCCGTTGCTTGCCGTCTGACAACCACTCAGTCACTGCCAGCCAGACTGGCTGGCTGGCTGGATGGGGGGGCTGCTTGCTGCTGCTGCGTACCTTAGCAAGCTTATTTGCTTGACCGGCCTTCCAACTCCTCTGCCCACATGCCCACCTATGCCCGATCTGCTGTTCACCTGGTCACAGCTCCGCCCCAACAAGGCAGATTCTCCCAAAAATGGTACAAACTGATCCACGTTCCCCTCCACGGAAAGCTTTAGCCCAAAATAAGGGACAAATTCTGTAACAACATAATGGATGCCCACCCAACCTGTGACAAAACTGAGAAAAAAGAAAAACGCCAGTCCTCCTGGGGGAGGGACACACAGCCACCCTGGCTGCCCAATATGTCAGCGCCTACCACAGCCTGAGGGACACAGTGACACACGAGCACCGGCTGTAAATATAATGTAAATACTTGTTTGTTATGCATGTCATTGTATTTCAAAAAAGGAATCTGGAAATAGTAAACCTATTTTCTTTATTTGTATGTATTAAAGATCACATTTTTTTACATTTTCATTTTCTGTACTTCATTACATCTTATTGTGATTCATAATTCTATTATTTATTTTCCGTGTAGATGTATGTATGTATGTATGTATGTATGTATGTATGTATATGTATGTATGTCCAATTGCTTTGACAATACAAATGAATTGAATTGAGAGGGAGAGAGAGAAAGAGAGAGAGAGAGAGAGAGAGAGAGAGAGAGAGAGAGAGGAATATGAGCTCCTAAAAAACATTTGTTTTTATACATAAGCGGATTTAATTTGTCATTTACAAATGAATATATAGCACTATAAACATACACAGAAGACATGGAATAGAAATTCAGAAGAAAAAGTATTCAAAAAATAATAATTTTAAGAGAAACACAAAAAGAAGAAAGCAGAGAGACAGTTCAGGAAGAAAAGTCAGAAAAGAAAAGCTGAAGACAAGAATTGGAGGTAAGACCTTTCACCTATAGAGACAAATAATTAAACAAAAAAATATGTATTAATAAAATAAATAAGCATTCTCAGTAGTTGACTCAGCCAATGAAAATGCAGAGCTCCAATTTGAATAGAGTGACAGTAGGAGAGAGCCCAACTGCCACTGAGACTGATAGAAATCTATCGAACAGCAGTCTGACTGCAGAGCTGCCTTTTGAAATCCGATACCCTGAAGACATTCGCTCTGCACAGGCTAAGAAGGACTACAAACAAGCTGTGATGAGAGCATCTCCTGAGACCCTCATCCTAGACTACACCGGTAAAGGAGAAAACAGGGTCAAGAACAATCTACTGTTCTACACCCAGTACCCCACCGCCTTTCACAAAACCCTGTGCCAGACATACCCCAATAACAACAAGAGGGGCATTAGCAGAGGCAGGCAGATCTCAGTGCTGGTAGAGAAAGACACAGACAGTGTGATGCTCACTTTTAATGTATACCACAACGGGACCATCATGGTGCAGGGCAGCGAGAGCAGCCTGGACCAATTATCTCTCGGCTTCCACACCTCAAAGCAGCAGACTGAGGTAGAGAAACACGAGCCAGAGCCGGCCACCCTGCAGTCTGCCCCCAGCCACACGGAGCCAGACAGTGCCCCATCTCCCACAGACTGCCCCCCTGTCTCCCCAAAACTCTCCAGCAACATTAAAACACTAAAGGAATGCCTATCAGTGCTGGAGCTGAAGTTTGCGGAGTTCAGGGACTAAAGATGCACCACAAGGCTGAGATCCATGAGCTGAGAGCAGCAGTGAGAGACCAGGAGGAGCAGAGCCAAACCCTGAGGACGGAGCTGCACAGAGCGAGGGAGGAGCTGACCAGGACACCCCAGCACAGCCAGCTGAGGAGCCTGCAGAGCCAGCTGGAGAAGCTAAGAGAGGAGCACAGAGACTGCACTGCACTGACCCCACAACACCTACAACCCCTGACGCACCCACTGATGCACCCACTGATCCACCCACACTCCCCACCACTCCTGACACCCCCACTATCACCAGACCTGCCACTAATACACAAACCCCTGAAACGCCACTCCCCTAAAACACACCCGCTGCCCCCACCACTCCCGACGCAAAACCCGGAGTGGCAGGTCAACACAGAGGTGGTCATTCTGAGCGACTCCAATGGGAAGTTCCTGGATGAGAGGCGCCTCTTCCCTGGGCGAAAAGTGAAAAAGCTTTGGTGCCCGACAGCACAGAGAGCCCTGGAGCTGCTCTCCAAGAGGAGGCTGTGCCAGGTCAAACACATCCTCATCCACACCGGCACTAACGACCTGAGTGCCCGCAGGGGCGATGTGGCCTCAGCCCTGAGACAGGTGGCAAAGAAAGCCACAGAGGAATTCCAAACTGCCAAAATCACCATCTCCACACTGCTGCCCCGCACAGACGTGCCCCTGCACATCATCCAGGCCATCAACGCAGAAGTATCCCGAAGATGTGCCCTCCTCCCCAACGTCCACCTGGCACACCACTGAGACATCCAGCCACATCACCTGTATGACCACGTCCACCTCAACAAGACGGGTGTGAGGAAGGTCCGTTTTTAGTGTTTCTCTGAACACATCCAAGCTTACCTAGGCGCTACATATTATTTTCAATTACCCGTAATTCTGATCTGTATTTTGGCTTGTTAATAGAAGTTATTGAAGTTGGACTCCTAATTCAAAATAACCAATATGTATCTCAACGTAATTTACTGACAGACATCACTCTTTATCACTTTCACTTTTGAAGGAACTGCTTTGTATTCTGTGTATTGTTTTATTGTAGTGCTGCTTCCTTTCTTGGCCAGGTTTTACTTGCAAAAGTGATTTTATTCTCAATGTAAGCTCAAAGTCAAATAGTTTAAATAAGAAAACAATGTATTGAAATGAGAACATCATGAACCTGTGTAATTGTGCTGAAGGACAAGCACTGAAAGCAGAGAGAATTTTGTGTTTGGCATTGAATAGCCTTAAAGAAAACTATGCCGTTTTTGGAAACTTTCATATTTAAGTTGAATGTAGGCAAAAACATTCCAGTCACTCTGAAGAGAGAATACAGTTTACTGTTCGAATAAGTAGCCCCTGAATTGAAGATAAAAATCAAAAGTGCTGTTCGTAATTAGTTTACACTTTTAAATCAGATGTCTTGTTTTTGCGTTCCAAATTGAGGAGTTGTGGCATATAATGTAAATGAAGTTACTTCACTAGTAGTGCGATTTCTACGTTGTGTATGTGTGTTTGTATATATGAACTCATACATTTTTTTAAGATTGTATTTGGAAAACAAATTCAGGTATAGCACGTGTCCCCCTTTTGAATGGGTTCTATATATAACATTTTAAAACGAATGGTTCTGTGTAGAACGCTATGTTTGGGGGTTCTTCATGTAACCCCTTTGAAGGGGTTCTACATAGAACCATAAAGGGATCCACCAGAGCGATTACTCGAGGAACCCTTTATGGTTCTGTGCAGAACAATTTCTTCTAAGAGTGTGGAGTGTCGCCACACAATTTCTCTCAGAGGGCTTTTGACCAATGGCAATCCAATCCTGAATGACGTCACCACTATCCTGTTGTACTTTATGGGAGAGATGTATTAAGTAGTTTATAATGAGAAGAATAACAATAATCACCTGTTTTTCATAGGTTTTGTATCCATGGTCTCCTTCATATTAGGAAAGGAAGTTGATCCATAGCCTACTCAGAGACAACTGAGAGTTGGTCTCTGAGCAGCAGCACAAAGGGGTCGAGTCTCTCAATGTCCGTGTGTTGGAGATATTCCACCATATTGGTCCCAGCCTTTAAAACAATGTTAAAGAAGATGTTAAAGATATTGTAGAAATATATTGCAGAAGAGCAGAACTACAATCACACTTTTTCAATGCTATTGCTGTTTTCTACCTCCCTGGTGAGGTACCAATGCGGGAAGTTTGAGAGAGTATTTCTAAAATGTGTATGATCCAATACACACAGTTATTTAAAAAGCTGACGTCTTGTACATGCTCACCAGAACCAAGCCTAATTAAATAACACATTTAATATTAAATAAGTACATGTGCAGTAGCCACTTGGACAATTACAGATCCCCAGGTCAAAACACAACAGAAAGACATGAAAGATCGTATTTTCAAATCACATCTGTGGCCCCCATAACTGTAATTTGGTATTAGTGGGTCAAAGGATTTATTTGGTTCAAGTGATAATAAGATCATATTTTGAAAACAAACACTACAGGATGTCATATTTAAAATGACTGTGAGTACCTTTCTTTAGTGACGGTTCTGAGGGGGGCAGGGATTAGTTGAGTGTGCTAATTGGAGCTGTAAAGTGTGCAGAGAAAATACAAATGTTTTCTTTTAATATGAAAACAAATAACTTTTTTTTAACACCGACCTGGGATTGTGTTTCTTTCCAAGTTTCCTTATTGTTTCTGAGAAGAGACTGTTCACTTGCAAAGTGAACTGGACCCGTGTGACTCGCAGGTAAGGAGAGCCCGTGTTGAACTAAGATGGCTACAGTGAGTTTTCCTGGACAAAGCTCGGGCAAAGGATAGCGCAGAGTGCACCTGCACCTGAGATTGTGTTGAGAAGCTTTGTGATAAGAGCAGGTAAAGAGGGAAAAGAAACACAAGTATTTTCTTTGTTTGAAGAACACATTTTGTTTTAACTGAAACGGGACTACAACTTTTGAAAGGGAAATAGTTGCTAGTGCACTGTATTTTTATTGAGTTTATTAGAAGAAAAAAGCTTATATTTTGGACAGAACGAACTCGTTTGGCATGCAACTAGCAGCAAACGATGTGAAGCAAACAAAACAGTTAGCAAGTTAGCAAGTTAGCAAGTTACAGTCTGTCCTAGGTCCGGGGGTGCTTATGGTTGTTTATGGGTTCCCTTACCTTAGCCAGTGTCATGTACGGGTGTCCGTACCTTACTGGAGTGTTTGTTTTTATTATAATATATATACATAATATAATATATAATAATGTAATATTTCAGATAAATCGTCACAGTGAGTGACACCAGCATTATTGGTTTTTTGAGAAATAAAAAAACAGAATGTAGAGAAGAAAATGTTGGAAGGAAGTTGGGAGAAAGACTGGTCTCCGAAGGAGCACCGGGACTGGTGGAAGCAACAACAACCAGATAAGACAGAGAAAGGAATTGTGATATTGTGTCAGGTTGGTGAGAATCAAGAAAAGAAAATAACAGAAATGGAAGATCATCATAAACAGTAATGTGAATTGAGAGAAGAAGTTGTGAAAAATACGATAGAATTAATAGAACTACAAGGCAAATTAGAAGGGCAAGAAAAGTGGTCAGAAAAGGTGAAGGTGTAGGTGCACGATGTGCTGCCGTGTTAGGAGCGCGTCGCGACACAGATCACTCCGAGGACGACAGGCCCGATTGGGATGATTTAGATCGCAAAGCATGGGAATATGAAAAAGGAGGTTTTGCTAGCGCTCCTCCCCCATATAATCCGGAATATAAATCAATCACTGATTTTGGTTATAATAATACATTGTATCCAGATCTGACCGCTCTGAAAACGGTCCCAGCTGCACCCATGCAAGTCAAAACTAGACAGAGTAAAGAGGAAGGTCAATCAATAGTCTATACGACTAAAACCCATGTCCCCTTCTCCCCAGGAGAAAAAGAAATGATATGGGCGTCCCTCCCAAAATTAAAACCAAACCAGGGTAACACAACTTTTTGGGATATTCTAGATGAAAAGATGGTTATTCACCTCCTTCACCCGCACGATGTACACATCATCGTGAAGGCTAAATGTCCGCCCAACATTTGGATACAGTTACTACGAGAATATCAGACCGGGGAGTGGGCTAATGTAGCCTCTACAGATGAGGAGGAAATAACAGAACTTTTTCACAATGGATCAAGAAAACTGAGATAGTGAAATAATGAAATAATCGAGTGGGATTATTTGACATTTTATTCTAAATAATCATAAGCTTAAATAATAAGTTATAAGGGCTGTTTGAGACACTGCAGGGTCAATAAAACATGCCACAGATCGGATATCTGAATTATCTTTAGATATCAATGTGTATGTGCTTTGTGTGTTTATGAATATGTATAGTTTGAAGGTGATATAAGGTAAATGTCTATGTTTTGGCAATCATTTTAGAATTATATTTAAAAATGTAACAACAGATTTATCATATTCATGAGGATCTTTGGCTCTATACAGAGTGCCTCAAGCATCAGAAATCAGAAAGAAAGACTATTATAAGAAAAGTAATCCAAAATATACATTGAATAAACAGATGGATAATAATAGTAATACATAAATAGTCATGGTGTCTCCACAAGAAGAACCAGAATTTGTTTGTTAAACATCATGTTATGGACAAGCTCTGTCAAAAGTCAAATTCAAGGAAACGAAAGGCTAGAAGAGAGCCTGGTGCAGCCCTGACAGCCTGTGAAAGCAGGAGAATGTAAACAGTCTGGTGACATGTTACAGTCTTTCAGAAAATGTTTGGTTATTGGTGCCTAGCATATAATACCTGAAATGAAAGTCAAAGTAGACCATGGTTTTAAGATGAGTGATGTAGGAAAAGGGTAAGATACCGCAGAAGTATAAGATTACAACTATAGAATAAGTAAGCTCAAGTAATATAAAATGCTTTACAGGAGAAAAGGAAGAATGGAAAGGAAGAGTAAAAGAGAAGGTGTCCTAGGATTATGGGAATCATTATTGAGATCAATGGCCTATTGGCTAATATTTTGTTAGGTACATATATGACTTCAATAAACGAATAATGGAGTGACATCTGTATAAATATAAATAAAACATATTGATAAAAAAACCTGAATACATTTCTTGTAAGAAATTAAGAATAGGAGAAAGAATAGCTGTTAGAATGCAGAGCAATGTTAACCAAAGTTGAAGAGGGTTTGAGTAAGTTGACGAGGGTCTGAGTAAGTTGATAAGGCTTGGGAAGCAGGAAAAGGTGAGTTTGATGTGTGTGAGACAAATGTGCTGCCACTTTTAGCACAGAGAGCTTCTGATGGTGATTGAATGAAACGTGGGAAAATAAATAAACTTGATGTAGGATAAATGAATAAATAATTGAATGAGATATGAGCCGCAGAGACCTCCCACATTGGAAAGTGGACTACAGCAGATAATCCTCTCCTCTCCCAGGGCAGGGTGATTAAGTGGGGACGCGTGTGAAGAGTGCAGGTGGACCCAGGTGAGTTGTGAAAGAAAGAAGAAACAAAAATAATAAGGCACGCGTGCAAACAATCAAAATAATACTAAGTGAATAACAAATTAAACAATAAAGTGAAAGATAATCAACACACAAAATAATGGCAATATAGAACCAAACAAAATACACAAGCCATATTGCATAAAGTGAAGTGAAATATAAATATAATAAGTAATGGTGATTAAGGAGCTAATTAACACCGTCCGTGACATTTACATTGGTTGGGTGTGTGGATACCAGTAATAATTTTTGTTTTATTGAAATACAAAATAATTCTATTTTTCCGAAGTGCTGAACTTTAATACAGTCTAGAAAGATTAATTTTTTGTCTTGGGCTATATTATTATTACCATAGTTTTTCTATTGTATAAGTATCTTGGAGTAGAGGCATAGGTGGGCATGTGGGCAGAGGAGTAGGAAGGCCGGTCAAGCAAATAAGCTTGCTAAGGTACGCAGCAGCAGCAAGCAGCCCCCACATCCAGCCAGCCAGCCAGTCTGGCTGGCAGTGACTGAGTGGTTGACAGACGGCAAGCAACGGAATGTACGTGCTCTGTGATGTCATAGCAGTCAGCTGAGAGAGGCTCGTGATGTCATCGCTGAGCTGGCTGGCTGACTGGCTGGCTGGCGGGCTGGCTGGCTCTGTGTGTGTGTGTGTTTGTGTGTGTGTCTGTTTTTCTGTTTGTCAGTCTGTCTGTCTGTCTCTCTCTCTCTCTCTCCCTCTCAATTCATTTGTATTGTCAAAAGCAACTGGACATACATACATTCATATATATATATATATATATATATATATATACATACATACATGCTAGAAAGTCATTACTATGTTATCTTAAAGGCTAACTAAGCAGAACATATATCATTATCGAACAGAGTTCATAGGTCTATACATGGTATTAGGGAACAGGCACGTAGGTCATTCTGTTTGACATTGTCTCCAAGGTTCTCATTGTAAATAACAAAGAGAAATCAAACTACCTTATGGCCTCCTGACCTTCTAGCTTGACCTTATCTTTCTTAAGTATACAAGAGAGAAAAACAGTTGTGAGAAAAGAATTTCTAACTTTCCTTCCACACATACATACATACATACATACATACAAACCAGAGGCATGCAAAAAAATATAAAGAGGAAGAAAATGTTGTATAGCACATACAAAAGGGATGGTGATGAAACAAAATACATAGAATATGTTGAGCTGCAAAGAGATCTTAAGAAAGGGATCAGGAAAGCAAAGAGGGAAATAGAAAGAAACATAGCTCTTGGAGCTACAACCATTGCAATGAGCTTTTTTCAAAATTACAACAGCAAGCGGTCAATTAAGGAGGAGGTGAAACAGATAAAGGGCAAAAATGGAGGTATCTTGGAAAACGAACAAGATGTGGCAAATATTCTAAATGAGTATTTCACAGAGGTTTTTACAAAAGAAAAAACAGATGACATGCCACAGGTTGACAATCAATCCAGTCAAACCCTAAGAGAGATCAGGATAAATGAGGAGGAGGTACTAAAGGGACTAGCAGAATTAAAATCAAACAAATCACCTGGGCCAGATGGGATATTTCCAACAGTACTTAAAGAAATGAGGGAAATTATGTATAGGCCGTTAACTCGATTATTTCAAATGACACTTAGAACAGGGGATGTTCCCACTGACTGGAAGACAGCAAATTTCATACCAATCCACAAGAAAGGGGACAAAACTGAGCCAGGAAATTACAGACCAATCAGTCTCACCTGCATCACCTGTAAAATGTTGGAAAAAATGATTAGACAGAAAATAGAGGAGCATCTCAATGAAAACCATATTCTTGGAGATAGTCAACATGGGTTTAGACGAGGCAGATCATGTCTTACTAACTTAATAAATTTTTTTGAACATGCAACTGCAGCTGTAGATCACGTGAAAGCATATGATATGATATACTTAGATTTCCAAAAAGCTTTTGATAAGGTTCCACACCAAAGACTGATCCTCAAATTGGAAGCTGTAGGCATTCAGGGTCATGTAAGTAGATGGATTATGAACTGGTTGATGTATAGGAAACAGATTAGAGGAGTCACTTCTAACTGGAGTGAGGTTGTTAGTGGAGTTCCACAGGGATCAGTACTAGGGCCTTTGCTTTTTCTAATCTATATTAATGATCTGGACTCTGGGATACTTAGCAACCTTGTCAAATTTGCAGATGATACTAAAATAGGTGGCTTAGCAGATACAATCTTGGCAGCACATGCTATTCAGAGGAACTTAGATAAATTCAGTTGTGGGCTGACACCTGGCAAATGAAATTCAATGTGGACAAGTGCAAGGTAATACATGCAGTAAAACAAAAATGTCCACTATAATTACACTATGGGAGGTACAGATCTAGATGAAGTAATGCATGAGAAAGACCTAGGAATCTATGTGGATTCACTTTCTCCATCCAAACAATGTGGGGAAGCAATACAAAAGGCATACAGAATGCTAGGGTATATCGTCAAAAGTGTAGAATTTAAGTAATGTTAAGACTGTACAATGCGCTAGACCTCATCTGGAATACTGTGTACAGTTCTGGGCACCACACTTCAAGAAGGATATTGCTGCTTTAGAGACAGTTCAGAGGAGAGCAACCAGACTTATTCCAGGTCTGAAGGGAAAGTCCTACTCGGAGAGACTGAGGGAACTGAACCTTTTCACCCTGGAACAGAGGAGATTACGTGGGGACTTGATCCAAGTCTTCAAAATCATGAAAGGTTCCTCAAACCAGAGGAGCTTTTCCAGATCAGCAGGGACACACGCACCAGGGGACAACAAATGGAAATTGGGCTTCAAGGCATTCAAGATGGAAAGTGGTAGAAGCTGAAAGTTTGGGAACATTTAAAAATAGACTGGATAGGATCCATGGATCACTTAGATATTAATGGACACCAAACGAGCATGATGGGTCGAATGGCCTCCTCTCGTTTGTAAACTTTCTTATGTTCTTATGTTCTTATGTTCTTATGAATGTTCCCTAAGCATGTTTCAAATGTTCCCTAATTTATGTTACAAATGTGCCTTAGCACCTCTCTCTCTCTCTCTCTCTCTCTCTGTCTCAATTCAGTGCATTTGTATTGTCAAAGCAATTGGACATGCATACATACATACATACATATATATGGAAAATAAACAATATGTGTACATCTCTGCATTAATGGTGCCCTAACAGATGTGCAAGTTACATGACAGACAGACAGACAGACACTCACACACACTTTCACACACACACACACACACACACTTTCACAGACAGACAGACAGACAGACACACACACACACACACACACACACTTGTATACCTGACACGTATAGAAGACTGGATAGGGAGATATAAATAGCAATGGGGAGACTCTTGTACTTGGTGTGGCTCTATCCATATAGTGGGGCCAGCAGCCACTTAGCAGGTGCAGCAATAGAAGCTCAGCCTGGGGAGACTGGATTTAGCATTTCCTCTCCATTTTGATAAGTATCCATAATCATTTCTGCAAAATACTTCTATGATACCTATGTATGTTTTTTACTTGTACTATATTATACTATCAAGTATCAGTGTACACATACAATGTGACCTGTTACATTAATACAGAGGCCACGGAAGGCCAGATCACTAATAGCCACTGTCCCCTGATATTACACTTTTTTACAATCACTTTGGCACTCATTTCAGAACCTTGATGTCATTTTTCAAAACTCTAGACACTAAACTCACACCCGATGATCAAAATGCACATTTTTCAATTGCTTGGATACAATACACATCAACCTCAGATCATTTGTTCATTGAACTAAAATGATACAACTTAACGTCAAAGTATTACCATTTCAAAATGCAATTCACACATTACATCTGAGATCACTGTCTATTCATTTCATTACAAAGATCTAACTATCAATTGATACAGCTGCTCAAAATGATAAGTGACTGTTGCATTACTCTTAATTCATAGTTTTATGGAAACTGACGAACAGTATTCCATGTTTCGATCATGAAAGTTTCAGGATAATGAGATCCATTGACACCAATAACCGAGGAGCATGAACCAGTTGGACTACATTATCTATGGATGTAATATTTCATCATCATTCATCATCATGTAGCACTTTTCCACACCATGTTTTCAGTGTGGAAGGAAAGTTAGAAATTCTTTCTCTAATACCTGTTTTTCTCTCTTGTATACTTAAGAAAGATAAGGTCAAGCTAGAAGGTCAGGCCAGAAGGTAGTTTGATTTCTGCTTGTTATTTACGATGAGAATCTTGGAGACAATGTCAAACAGTATGATTGAAGTGCCTGCTCCCTAATCCATGTGTTGATCTATGAACTCTGTCCTATAATGATATAAATTCTGCTTAGCTAACTTTTAAGATAACATAGTAATGACTTTCTGATTATAACCAGCTCTTTGATTTTTGTGAATAAAAGCTCTGACTGTTAAAATGAAGGCAGAGCGACTTTGGGATCTTCTTGAGTCACTGTTCCTCTCCACGCTGCGTGTATTAAAGGCTTTGCAACTAACGCTCCAACCTGGTTGAAGATGATTCTTCTTCCACATCAGATATGACATTACTGTATGTATGCAGGCCCTTGTAATTGCTTTTCCAATACTGCCAACTGGTTATTGATGATTGATTTCACATTGTGGTACGAGTATCGAGTGAAATGAGTGCTATCCACCCGAGCAACACAGTGATAACATGGAGCCGGCAGGTCATCCAGGTCACAATAGAGGTCAAGCAGTGGGAGGAGGAAGACGTGGTGGTCAAAGGAATGGAAGGGGACATGCACCCCTTCTGAGAGGTGGTCGTGGGCCTCGTCATAGAGGAGGGCTTAGGCCTCACCAGAGAGGCAGCCATGGGCCTCATTTGAGAGGTGTTGGGGGAACGTGGTAGAGGACAAGGCCACGGACCAGACAGCGGCAGCAACAGCAAATAGTGTCCAGTGAAATCCGAGAAATAGTTGTAGAACATGTTGTAAATCATGGCATGACCATGACTGAGGCAGCTACAATGATTCAATCAAACCTCAGAATCAACTCAGGATCAACTGTGGCCTCAATCATCAGAAATGTCCGTACTGAGAAGCGGCAAGTCTTCAGCATGCACTAAACATTAGGCTACTCTCAATTGTCAAATGACTGTATACTGCATACCAATGTGTAGCACAGAGTATAGTGTGCCTTTTGAAAGAAATGCAGAGTGAAGCAGCTGATGACTGAGTATGTTCAGGTATGTTCAGTTTCAAGATGCCTCTTGTGAAAAATGGTTGTGAGAACCTGAACCTGAACACAGGGCTGATGGAAATTTAGAAGTACAGTAATCAATCCTTTGTTTTGCTTTTTACACTAAGCCAGGTGAGGAACACTGCAGTTGACATTTTACTGTAGTTTTGTTCGTTTTTGTAGCTAATTATTTTTGCATGGATTCAAAGAAACCTATGGTGTGATTTGATTGTATTGCATCAATACATTTCAGATTTTGTTCAATGATTCCACTGTGTCTGTAGTATTCTCTCTACTAGTCCTTTTACAGTGATGTATTTATGTGTAGTACCATAATGAAACATGTATCACATATTTTGTACTACAATATTTAATGATTGTACGAACAACTACACAGTGAAACTATCGGTATCTTCTGTGTTACTATGTTACTATGGTATTTCATGATAAATGAGTTATTTGAACCAACAAGTCTGCAAGTGCTAGGTTTCTTTAAAGATATGAATGCACAATGCAATGTTTTGAACATTGGACAGCCTGTGTTACAAGTGATGACCGTTTTGAGTTTTGTGTCTAGAGTTTTGAAAAATGACATCAAGGTTCTGAAATTAGTGACAAAGTGATTGTAAAAAACTGTATATTCATCCTATTTAATGTGCTCTTTTAAAATGTACTTTTCTTTTTTATGTTGCCATTTCTGTTCTACCAATGTTTCAGTTGTTAGCCAAAGATTGACAGAGTACATCTCATACACACAGGCCAGACAGCAAAGATTTCTTTTTGAAATTCAATTACAAATGCTGCATGAACTCATCAATACGATTAGAGCTCCTGAAAGCAATATAACTAACTCACTCTACAGCATCTCATTAGCAGTGAAAAGAAATCAAGAAAGTTGGGACAGTCGACTGTTTACCACTATGTAACATCACCTTTTCTTTTAATAACACTTATTAAGCACTTGGGCACTGAAGACACCACTTGGTTAAGTTTAGCAAGTGGGATTTCCCCCCATTCATCCATTATGCATTTCCTCAGCTGCGCAACTGCACAGGGCCTTCGTTGTCTTAATTTGCACTTCATAGTGCGCCACACATTCTCAATTCGGAGACAGGTCAGGACTGCAGGCAGGCCATGCTAGCACCCGCACTCTCTGCCTACGCAACCATGCGCTTGTAATCTGGGCAGAATGTGGTTTGGCGTTATCCTGCTGAAAAATGCAGGGACGTCCCTGGAAAAGATGATGTCTCGATGGCAGCATATGTTGCTCCAAAATGTGTACATCTCTTTCTGCAAAAATGGTGCCCTCACAGATGTGCGAGTTACATGACAGACACTCATACACACTGTCACACCCATACACACACAAACACACACTTTCACAGACAGACACACGCACACACACACACACACACACACACACTTTCACAGACAGACAGACAGACACACACACTTTCACACACAATCACTTTCACAGACAGACACACACACACAAACTTACATACATACATACATACATACATACAGTGAGGGAAAAAAGTATTTGATCCCCTGCTGATTTTGTACGTTTGCCCACTGACAAAGAAATGATCAGTCTATAATTTCAATGGTAGGTGTATTTTAGCAGTGAGAGACAGAATAACAACAAGAAAATCCAGAAAAACGCATTTCAAAAAAGTTATAAATTGATTTGCATGTTAATGAGGGAAATAAGTATTTGATCCCCTATCAATCAGCAAGATTTCTGGCTCCCAGGTGTCTTTCATACAGGTAACGAGCTGAGATTAGGAGCACTCTCTTAAAGGGAGTGCTCCTAATCTCAGCTCGTTACCTGTATAAAAGACACTTGTCCACAGAAGCAATCAATCAATCAGATTCCAAACTCTCCACCATGGCCAAAGAGCTGTCCAAGGATGTCAGGGACAAGATTGTAGACCTACACAAGGCTGGAATGGGCTACAAGACCATCACCAAGCAGCTTGGTGAGAAGGTGACAACAGTTGGTGCGATTATTCGCAAATGGAAGAAACACAAAATAACTGTCAGTCTCCCTCAGTCTGGGGCTCCATGCAAGATCTCACCTCGTGGAGTTTCAATGATCATGAGAACGGTGAGGAATCAGCCCAGAACTACATGGGAGGATCTTGTTAATGATCTCAAGGTAGCTGGGACCATAGTCACCAAGAAAACAATTGGTAACACACTATGCCGTGAAGGACTGAAATCCTGCAGCGCCCGCAAGGTCCCCCTGCTCAAGAAAGCACATGTACAGACCCGTCTGAAGTTTGCCAATGAACATCTGAATGATTCAGAGGAGAACTGGGTGAAAGTGGTCTCAGATGAGACCAAAATCAAGCTCTTTGCCATCAACTCAACTCGCCGTGTTTGGAGGAGGAGGAATGACCTCAAGAACACCATTCCCACCATCAAACATGGAGGTGGAAACATTATGCTTTGGGGCTGTTTTTCTGCTAAGGGGACAGGACAACTGCACCGCATCAAAGGGACGATGGACGGGGCCATGTACCATCAAATCATGGGTGAGAACCTCCTTCCCTAAGCCAGGGCATTGAAAATGGGTCAAATACTTATTTCCCTCATTAACATGCAAATCAATTTATAACTTTTTTGAAATGCATTTTTCTGGATTTTCTTGTTGTTATTCTGTCTCTCACTGCTAAAATACACCTACCATTAAAATTATAGACTGATCATTTCTTTGTCAGTGGGCAAACGTACAAAATCAGCAGGGGATCAATTACTTTTTTCCCCCACTGTACATACATATATATGGAAAAGAAACATTACAAGTATAAATCACAATAAGATGTAATAAAGTACAGATAAACAAAGTGTAATAAAATGTGATCTGTTTGAAAATGCAGGGACGTCACTGGAAAAGATGATGTCTGGATGGCAGCATATGTTGCTCCAAAATGTGTACATCTCTTCTGCAAAAATGGTGCCCTCACAGATGTGCGAGTTACATGACAGACAGACAGACAGACACTCACACACACTGTCACACCCACACACACTAACTTTCACACAGAGACAGACACACACACACACACACACACACACACACATACATACATACATATGGAAAAGAAACAATACTTTTATAAATCACAATAAGATGTAATAAAGTACAGAAAAACTAAATGTAAGAAAATGTGATCTTTAATACACACAAATATGTATGGCTGGTCGGATGCGTCTTGGACTCGGGTTCCTCTTCATTACGTATAACGCTTTTGCCTTTTGCTAAAGCTTTCCGTGGAGGGGATCGTGGGTGAGTTTGTACCATTCTTGGGGGGCTCTGCCTTGTTGGGGCGGAGCTGTGATCCAGGTGAACAGCAGATCGGGCATAGGTGGGCATGTGGGCAGAGGAGTAGGAAGGCCGGTCAAGCAAATAAGCTTGCTAAGGTACGCAGCAGCAGCAAGCAGCCCCCCCATCCAGCCAGCCAGCCAGTCTGGCTGGCAGTGACTGAGTGGTTGACAGACGGCAAGCAACGGAATGTACGTGCTCTGTGATGTCATAGCAGTCAGCTGAGAGAGGCTCGTGATGTCATCGCTGAGCTGGCTGGCTGGCTGGCTCTGTGTGTGTGTGTGTCTGTGTCTGTCTGTTTTTCTGTTTGTCAGTCTGTCTGTCTGTCTCTCTCTCTCTCTCTCTCTCTCAATTCAATTCATTTGTATTGTCAAAGCAATTGGACATACATACATACATACATACATATATGTAGCGTAAGGTACACTTATACATTTCAATTAAAGAAGTGAATTCATAGTATCACCTTATCACGAATCCTGGAGTCTTGTAGAACTCAATTTCTGTAATAATTGGACGCAGACACCAATTCCAAAGATATAAATTGTCAAATTTATTTAAAAACAAAGACTAAATGTAGCACTACACTAATTATACAAAAGGGAAAAACTAATTAAAATTCAACTCTAGATCAACAAATCAAAGACAAATCACTTCCGTGACCAAATCAAAGACCATGGGATCCCATAGGATAACACACAAATCGTTAAACAAAAAAGGTTATAAACACATTGACTACAATACCGGTTAGTAATTCTAGGAATCACTAAGAAACAGTTGAAAGTGCTAAATTGCAGTTTCAGAAGATGAAAAAAAACTGTAACTGATGGGATATGTAGTACTTTATACTCGAGTGGTCTATGCGATTACACCCTGTTGGTGTTATTAAGAACGCCAAGTACCAGAATGCAGAGCGGGACTGTTTTTTGTGCCGTGACTTGTCGGGGGAAAAAGGTGCAGAAAAAACGGACGAGAAGGTGAAGGTAGTATGGCGGTGATGCACGTGTTGGTGAAGTGGGAAAGCGGGGTCGACAAAGACTCTTACAGCGTGATTCCCACTGCTTGCTTTCGCAATTTTGATTTATTCAGCATTGCTGATGATGACGAAGAGACGACTCGAAACTTCAGAGCAGAGTGGAGAGACACGAACAAACCTCCAAAAGGTGGATGGCCTGTCCATGAAGCGCAGATCATTATGACTGGTAACAATGTTTATTTAAAAAAAAAACATTAAAGTCTTTACATGCTATTTGATATATACAATCACAGTATATTTGAAATGAATGTTTAAGTTATTAATGTGTTGTACTTCTAACATACTCTTATAACATGGTAGGTGGTGGTGAGGGCGCTAAAACTCGTCATACTTGACTGGCATTTGTAAGAACGATTTATTGTGTGTTGTGCTATACAATAAAATCCCCCAAATCACAAAATAAATTAAACCAGATATAATTTAACTTCAGTTTTGATTCAGTGTTGGCTGTTCATCTTAATTTGTATGGTCAAAGCACAGTATTTTTATGACAAATAAATATAATCCCCAAATATCTGTGGACATAATGCAGGGTTTTATTTATTTTATTTTTATTTTAGGAAAAGAAGGCGAACTAAGAAGAAAACTTAATGACCTAACAAAAATGCCCTGTCCTAAAATGAAGAGAGTACCTAAACCAAACAAAAAACTTCAAATTTCAGATGATAGTGACCTTGATGAACCACAGTTACCGGTGAGATAATTACTGCAAATATTAAATAAATGTATTGCAGGATTGTTTTTTTTTTATCATATTCATATATATATATATTTTCATTTTAAACTCTTTTCCTCTCTGAATACAGCACAAAATAAGAAAGAAAACCGATGGAGCTTCAAGAATTAGATCCCGTCATATTCTACAGACATTTAAAGAGTCCAGTGAAGTTGAGCTACAGCAAAAAGTTAAGCAGCTCGAAAAGGAAAACACAAGACTTAAAAATGAAAACCAATGTCTTCGAAACCGTATGGTTGATGGTAAGTTTTTTTATTTATAGCAAATAATTCCTTACCTTGATAAATGTTATTCTTCAGTAATTTAGATTCCAGAGTAATGTATTATAGTTGATCATACTGAAGTAATCTAGAACCACAATACAGACTCTTAATGTGCACTGTCTAATAGTTTAATAATACTGATTATTAAATAAAGTTTTTCAACATAACTTCATAATCCTACATTAATGACTATATGCATTACATTAGACCTGGTAATTCTTGTATTTTATCTTTTTTATTTTTTTTGTAGCTAATGTTAATGACCCACAAAAAGGTCAGTTTGCCAATAACATAGAGCAAGTCTCTCAAGTATAATTGCAGGCATTGATGGTTTTGTTTTCACTTTGTATTAAATATATTACTAGAAATGATTATCATTTAATACTAAGGTTTTTTTCTCCAGAGATTCCAGACCTTTTGGACAATCTGAAAAAAATTGTAACAAAAGCCACATTTATCAGCAATGAAGACAAAAGTGTGTCACCATCAAGTGGTTCTGACAGCCCCACAGCAAATTGTTCTGAATCTGACAAAGAATCACCAAAACAGGTATAACACTCTTGGTCTACAATATTACAAAGACAAGGTAAAAATATATATATTGAAAACAAATATTGGTTGTAAACAATCTAATGATGCTACATTATCAGTTATATTCATAGTTATAGTTGATAATAAGAATGTAATTGAATTATGGGTGTCACAGATTCACTGACTTTATTATGTCTGTAAATTAATAAACTTAGAATTGAGACATACTGTGGTCTTTAATAACACATTTCTGTAACAAAATCACAGCCTTACTGATAATGTATTCCACTTAACGTAATATAAGAATAGTTTGGGGATAAACTTGTTTTTTATTTACCATTGTCTTTTAGGTGGAAATATTCCCAGGCACTGGAGTTTACATTGACAAACTGTCCTGGATCCTTGCAGAGAGGTGCAGCACGAATACGTCATATGCAAGAACCCTGACGGTTGCTGTCTTTGACTTTCCAACATTACTAAAGAGCAATCTTCGTGGTGGTGGCAGCAAGAGAGATCCAACTTCGGAGACATTAAGATCCTCATTGATGTTATTGAGGATCATATACAGCTGCCTTCGGAAGGACACGACGTGTTTCAGTTGCGGGGCTTTGCAGCCCAGCGGGACCCTCTTAATGCCGGACATCAGCTGCCCGAGCCGGTGCGGATGAACGGAGGGACGTTAGACAGCGTTACCTTCCGGGCAGGAGCAGCGAGCGGCAACACCGGGGTGAAAGTGTCGTCTAACACTGTGCCATTAGCCACTAGCTGATTGAGCAGATCAGTGGTTTTTAAGAAGATAACAATGGCAGCAGACTTGATATTTTCACACCCTGCTACCTCCCCAACCGCTAACACACACTGCTCTAGGGGGCAGAACTGCACCGGAGCGATCTTGACTCCATGGCGTCGGGTCAGTTTTTCAAAAGACGCATTCAGGGGGTCCGACCCCCCGACCCGGGAAGAACTACCGGTACTCCCCCCTCCCCTCCCCTGTTCCCCCACAATAAGAAAAGCACTGAAAACAGAAGACAAAATAAACAAACTGAAAAAAGTAAAGCAACAAAAAAACGCAGCCAAAGGACAGAGCTCTCAGCAGCACTCCCGCTCACTGCAGACCCCTCCCACACACTCCCAGCTGAGAGAGAGAGAGAGAGAGAGAGAGAGAGAGAGAGAGAGAGAGTTAGTGTCTGTCTGTCTCTCTCTCTCTGTAGATGCATCATAGGGAACATATGTAACAATCTCTCTTTTTGTTTACCAAAAATGAGAGTGAACGTATTTCAAGTGGGTGTTGCCTTGGTTGGAAACGTTTTAAGATTATTTATGAAGTGTAAAGTGGATTTGTCTCAGTTCTCCGTAGTTTTCAATGTATGTGCCATTCAGTAGCGTTCATGTTACAGATGTGCCCTATGCAGTGGTAGGGTCAATAAAATGTCAGTAAAACTTTATTTTAGCAATTATGGAGGGGAAGAACTGCAAATAGAGGGTCCCCACTAATTATCTAACTTACCAACAACGTTTCAAATTAGGTCTTGCGAAGCTGCCAAATAATGCTGTATAATCGTATGTGTCTTCATACACCGGCTGCTATAGTCTGATAGCTTTGATTATATATATATATTTTCTCGTGAACCACAAATGCTATTTGCTTGATTTTTACAGAGTATGTTATAAATACCATTCTTATGAAGCCTGACAAATTGTATGCTGTAATTATGAATATTTTCAAATCATTTGTTTGTTTTTCCTAACATGTTACAAATGTTCCCTGTGTGAAAGATGCATTATATCTTAATAACGTCTAAACAATTAAAGATATACAGATTATTATTTTCGGTAAAGTTATAACACATTGCTATTAACTATGTGTGTCAGTAAAAGTTTAAAAAATCCTAACAATTTTTTATTGATCCTGCAAAATAAGTGTTTAGGGAACATCTGTAACATAGTTAGGGTTAGCCACTGGGTAAGGGTTACATCTTCAGCAGTAAGTTTATTCATGTTAATTATTCTCATCAATGTTAAAGAACAATAAGTTCTATCATGTGTGTCGATAAAATGCTGATATTCCATAACGTTTGCTTGTGTATTCTGCAAAACACATATTTAGGGAACATTTGTAACATTAGGGTTACGATTTGCCATAGACGCGGAATGAGTTTGATTGTGATGTTAAATGGGGTTTAAAGACGCAGTCGCCTCGGTGCTGATTACTATTGCTGTGTTTCTCCACTTCTACTCCATGCTTGGGAACGCCCACATCCAGTGACGTCAAAACCGGTGGAAAAGCGGGCCGGTTCAAAAAAGATCAGCTGGATCCCAGGCCGAGCAGCAGCTCCGGCTCCAGCACCGGCACCATGTCGCTGGAAAAGCGCTAAGTGAGCTCACAGTGAGCTCAGTGTAATGTCTGCTCTGGTGAGCTCACAGTGTGACCTAGTCGTGAGTTCACGTCTTCACTGGGTAGTCCTTGACAACTTAATTGACTCAATTCTTGGGCTTAATTGGTCAAAATGACCATTGGTTGAAGGTACTCAGGGACTGATGTGTAGAGAGACTTATTAAACCTGCAGGATTGTGGTTTTCCCAGAACAGAATTAACCAGTGTAGCGTTATGTTGGGTGTATTCTGATAAGAGCATTTTAGCTCTGAGCTGAAGCACTGATCTAAAGAAGACCTCTCCCCCCCAAATTTATCAGATTTCCTTAACTCATCAGCATGTGAACTGGTTTACATCAAAGTGACAGTCTTGGGAGGATGGCACCGAGAATGGGCCAAATAGCTTGGAATCCCTGCTGTGAGATGTCTGGGGAAGGGGGCCTGTAGGAAATAAAAACTCTTTGAAATGGACGAGAGCCGAAATCCCGACACAGAGCTACGAACCCGTGCCAACCGGCATTTCCAAAAGATGGCATGGATTGACATCAGTCATAAATCAAGCCCCCCTCCAATAGGACACTGGGGGCTGAAACCGAAATCCAATCTCACAAACTAAAGAACCAATCACCTATTGATCTGACAGGCCTATAAAGGATAACGCACGGCATCTCTATCTCTCTCTCACCTAAACCAGTAACTCGCTGCCACAGCTGAACTTGTATCTCTGTTGCCAGAACCGGAACCAGAAACCAACTAAGTCTTTGCCAGCAACAGAAGGGTTAAACTGGGAGAAGGAGATTGAGCCGTAGGAAGAATTCTTTTAAAGGACTTTATTAAATAAAGAACTTTACAGACTGCGCTGCCCGCCTGTGCCCAGCCATCCAGCTGGACAATTGACTAAGTCGACTGAATACGAAAGTCATTTAAATAGCTATTTGAGTCTTAAGAAACTTGACCCTTGGAACGAACAGGGCCCTGCTTTCCTCAAAGACTTTGTCTTCAAGTTTGTGGTTAAAATACTTAATTTAATCCCTGTATTGTATGGAATAATAATAACAACTGTAAAACATAAGAGAAGGGCCTAATAATAAACACAATACACAATAGACTAGAACCCTTAGAATATAATAATACGAACATCTTCATGATTAGTATGATTGTACTTTGGATAATATATTAATGCAAGTTGATAACATATTTTACAGAAAATGGGTTTTAGGAATTGTGACCAAAAAACTAAAATAATTGCTTCAGGGACCACTGCTCCTTTTATCAAGACCAATGTATAGCCCACTTTTCTTTTAAATTATGTTTAAAACAAAATTGAAGAAGCAGTGGTTAGTTCTGAATCAAACATATTGACCCCCTCACTCAATCTGTAAGTCCTGCAGCAAACATTGGAATATGCATAGATATTTGCACAGACTGGTATAAATGTCCCTTATAACTAACCAAATGCCATTTTTGTTGTTTGAAAAGTGCCCAACATCTTACCAGTATGTCCTTTTAGTATGTCACAAAGGTTCCCTAAGGCACAGAAACTTAGAATACAGAGCAAACACAAGTTTCAACCATTGAAATACTTACTAATTTGATTGTTTCACGGACATCAATATCTGGACAATCATAAATATCAAGACTGGCCGTTTCTGGTGCACCTCCAAGCAGCACATGGATCATTGCAGGACTTCCGATATGGAGGGAATTGTGTAGCCTTGTGTAGGTCTACAATCTTGTCCCTGACATCCTTGGACAGCTCTTTGGCCATGGTGGAGAGTTTGGAATCTGATTGATTGATTGCTTCTGTGGACAGGTGTCTTTTATACAGGTAATGAGCTGAGATTAGGAGCACTCTCTTAAAGGGAGTGCTCCTAATCTCAGCTCGTTACCTGTATAAAAGGGGACAATATTAGGTATAGATATCCTTAGAGAAGCCGGCGCACTAGTGGATGCTAATAATAATTGCATAATATGGACCAATACACACGGGAATAAAAAGAATACACAAAGATACGCAACAAATTGTGCTAGTATCTCACTCACACCGTCAACACCTCATATATGGCCAGACACACCACTTGGACACGTATGTCAGGAATTTCCTGATGTTTGGGCAACACATAAACTAGATTGTGGTCTGGCACAAATTGAACCTATAGTAATCCCAGGTCCAGTACACAAAGCACATAAACAGTATCCTATTAAACCAGAAGCTTTTACAGCAGTTCAGACAATTATTCAAACATTGCAAAATGAAGGAATAATACGCGAAACGCATTCAACCACTAATTCTCCAATCTGGCCAGTGGCAAAACCAGACGGCTCATGGTGACTCACAATTGATTACACACAATTGAATAAAGTTACACCCCGGTTACACCCGATTGTAGCCAATCCCAACACTATATTAAATGATTTGAAACCTGAACACTCTATTTTTACCGTCCTGGATATTAGCAATGGATTTTGGAGCCTGCCACTCCACTCTGATTCCCAAGATAAATTTGCGTTTACTGTATGTGACAAACAGTACACATGGACTAGAGTGCCACAGGGATTTCACAACAGTCCGACACTCTTTCACCAGGCAATGGCCAAGACCTTAGAAGGAATGGATCTGACACCCTGGAATAGTTTAATCATCCAGTACGTGGATGATCTTTTGATTGCGTCTCCTGATGAGTCCTCGGTGTCTTACAAAAGGCAGGATTTAAAGCAAGCCCTAAGAAAGCACAAATAGGCTTAACTAAGGTTCAATATCTCGGACACAACATTTCACAAGGACAAAAATCTATGACGCATAATAGGCAAGAAGCCATTCTAAATATGCCAAAACCACATAATGTTAGGGCTGTGCGTAAAGTTATGGGGCTCCTTAATGATTGCCGCACTTTCATCCCTAATTTCACACAAGCCACAGGTCCGATACAGGCGTTAATCAAAGGGAGCCCGGCTCCCTTGGACCCCATAGACTGGGGACATGAACAGGAAATAGCCTATCGTGTAATAAAACAGGCTCTCAGCAATGCCCCCGCCCTCGGGTTACCAGATCATACTAAACCATTTCACCTCTACTGTTCCCAAGATGGGATCTATTATACAGCAGTTCCGACACGTCCCGTCGCCTATTACTCCACAAAGCAACCTACGGTAGCAGCAGGCATGCATCGCTGTATGGCAGCAGTAGACTGCGCCTCTTGGGCAGTGCAGGCATGAGATTCGATTGTAATGAACACACAGTTGATTCTGCACACAGGACACACGTTAGTTGAATTATTACACACCGGCAAATTGCGTTCAGTCTCCGATAGTAGACGAGCTAGATGGGAAGCTGTTTTGCTCCCCAGAGATAAATCCATACAAATAATAAAAGACACACGAGTAAACCCAGCAGATGGGATGTTAGGGGAGGGAGAAGAGCATACATGCTCTGAGCTGGTTCTCCAGGAGGACCACAGTCGCTTCCTAGAAAACCCCCTCACAGACCCTGACTTGGAACTATATGTTGATGGATCCAGGAAAATAAAAGATGGAATTCCCCACACTGGGTGGGCGGTGGTATTGGATGATAGCACCGTCGTAAAAACAGGATCCCTGCCAGGACACTGTTCAGCCCAAGTGGCAGAACTCGTGGCGCTGACTGAGTCATTAAAAATAGCGAAAGACATTAAAGTTAACATTTTCACTGACAGTCACTATGCTTTTGGAGTAGTACACGACTATATGGCAACCTGGGAACGTAGAGGGTTTATAACAACAGCAGGAGAAGTAATCAAAAATTATGAGTATGTCCTTAGTTGAATCATGGACAGATAACAAATGTATCCAAATGACACGCACCTATGCAAATGCCCTTAATAAAACAAAATGTTGGGTTTGTTCCCACATTCCACACGACACTAAGAAAGGGGTTCCAATGATCCCCATTCCAATTCCAGGATTTTCTGATTATTCACAACTTAGAGTTGCCTCTAATGTACGGTATGCATATGATTATGCCTTAGGCATCACAGGAGAATGGTACTTTAGACCGAAGATGGATCAGAATAATCAAAGCAACTACAAAGATACACCAGTCCTCCGGAGGAAAAACCCTCTGGGGATGGCTTGCTGATACCTTTGGTAATCTGGGTATGATTGTGTTACATGGATTGATATCGGTAGTTACTATTCTGCTATGTCTGTATGTTTCTTTTTTATGTCTTAAATACACTGTTCAAAGAGCATCTCAACAACTTTGTAAACCTCATAATGTATCTACTATGGTTACAGCTGCAATTAAAACACCCTCGTTGGCAGACTTTCTCTAAATTTCTACTAAACGACACCGTCCCTCACTCGGGAGGAGCAAAACTCACACACCCATTGACACAAATCTTATTCTATCCCCTTGGTTCTGGAGGCTCCATGTGACTGAGGACAAATGGATTTAGTATCAAAGGCAATAAACCTCATGACTCAAGGAAAACCAAAGGATGCATTGGAAAGATACTATTACAAAGGTCACTCTGCTCCATGAGACACCTTCAGGACATTCTGTACATTCACATTTAGGGACACACACTTATCGCTCTCCCAGACAGCAGGGACACCCTTACACTCGCCGTACACACATATACACCCCACGGGGAAGGGTTGGGATGAAGGAGCTGAAAACGCAGCGTCAAATCTTCCTAACCCCTAAGGGGATTTGCTTGTAACTGACAAACATAACTTTTTGGCTTCTTTCTGCTTTGCTCTATTGCCAAACAGCAGAGAATGAAGACTCTGTATAGGAAGTTGAAGAAAGTGTTTTGTGATAACTATATAATGTTTTATATTAATACTAGCATTAGAAGTAGTTTGTATACAGACTGAGCAGATTAGATTTAGCAGCACAAGTAAAGGGTCAACAAGGTTGGTTTGTTAGAAACTCCTGTCAGTAATGAAAGATCACACAGTGCCGAAATAGCCTACAGATGTCTGCTGAGAATTTGTTTATGACTTAATCGTTTCTCCAGATAGGCAGGAATTGTTTCTGTTAACGAGCGATTGACACTAGGTAAATGACGACCGTGGGATCGCATCTTCCTAGTGCACATCAAAGACGGACATCTGCTTTGGATCCATCACCTCTTCACGGGAGGACAGATCATAAAACGGACCCGGACCTGTATCTTCTGATTGGATGAACGGCCATAAGATGTTACGTCATTTTCCTATAAAGCTGCACTCATGTTGGTAAACATTAAGTTCTCACTGAAGGAATTATTCCTGACGTGGGGCTTCCGAGCGGCTCGATTAAAGTTCTATTTGCTTTATCTCCATGATTTCTCCACTTATTTCCCACACGGTTCTACACCATATAATCACAGTTTAAACGATATTAAATCAAATCGCAGCCAATCAGTTTTTCTTCATTTTGAAATCATTTAATGAGAGCATTACATTTATTTTGGTAAGACTAAATTAGAATGCATATTTCCTGTAACCAACTAAACACATTTATACATTTTGCTACAAGTAAGACTTTAAAAATAGATCATGTAGTACTGTATACCCGCTGCTACAGCCATCACTGTGATTCTCTCTCCGTCACAAGAGGCACGTCATCAGGGGCCCAGTTGATAAGGACAGTACAGGAACCTAAAACATGCACTGCAGCAGTCACATGATTCACAGCAAAAAAAATGTTACAATACAGCTTCATGTGAAACCCTCAAAACCCAGCACAGAAGACTGGTGAATAATCATGTACTGGCACTAGGAAACACATGAAAACAAAAAACAATAAGCTCGTACCTTATCCATATTAAGATCTCTTTGTAGTGGCCTTACATAGATCATGGCAGAGCCAATGTGGATTTCTGGGTCCCTTCAATATTTCATGAGTACCCCTCATCAGGGCAAGGAATAACATCCAAGATCCTGAAATCTTCATGAGTTCAAATCCAGCCCCTCACTCAGTTTAGGATACGATTCCAAGAACTGATTTCTGAATCCTTCACAACTGCGCTCACATCCTGACATGAAATACAACTCAAATGTGAATCTAATGAACATCTTACTCACTAATAGACAACCTTGGATTCACAATAGGTTTCTATTCTTTTCATTTGTATAGCATGTGCACGTAGAACAAGCGAATGGATCACAAACGGGCAAATATTCCCGATCTGAATTCCACACATTTCATTAGGAGAGGCATCTGAAAGGATTTGGGGAGCTTTCAAATTGTAATAGTTGATGATATTTCAGTAGCACAGGACAGTGCTTTAATAAAACGTCTAAAATATCCAAGGTACATATAACATTACATGTCACTCATATAGCTGTCTTGTTTTACCAATGTTTCTTGTGCTGTGCAGTATATGTACAACTAAATAACACTTTATAAGATCTGTCTTCTAGTTGTTTTACGGTGCTGCTCCGGTGGCGCTGCGGGTTAAACGCCCAGAGCATCAGAGCGGCGGCGTCGGAGCAGCACTGGGCCCCCAAACAGCGCGGCTCGAAACCTACATAGAGCCAAACATTTTAACCTTTTGACTTGTCCATTATAACCTCAATTAAATCATTAATATCATATATAACTCTTTTAATAATCATTATTGTAATCATCGCTTCACTGCACCGGCTCTTTTCATGCTGTATTACAGCAGTGCTCTGTTCACACAATCTCTCTCTCTCTCTCTCAATTCAATTCAATTCAATTCAAGGGTGCTTTATTAGCATGACAAACAGTTTCGTAGTGTTGCCAAAGCAGTTAATATTATATACATAAATTGAAAAATAATAAAAGGTAAGAAAAATAATGTATAAATAAAATCTTAATAGACATGTACATTTACTTTATTTATACTTAACAAGTTTACAGCTGGTGCTCCTGTATGTTTTCACAGTGAGCCCCTCAGGCTGTGGCAGGCGGCTACATATTGGGCGGCCAGGGGGGCAGTGTGTCCCTCCCCCAGGAGGATAGCTATTTGTTTTTCATGTATCAATTCAGAAAATGATTTTACAATATTTATGAATTTATTAAAGAATGTGTCCCTTATTTTGGCATATTTATTGCAGTGGAGGAGGAAGTGCATCTCTGTCTGGACCTCTCCTGTCTCGCAGTGACCACAGTGCCGCTCCTCTCTGGGCAGCCAG
The DNA here is from genome assembly GCF_036373705.1 of Amia ocellicauda. NCBI lineage: Eukaryota > Metazoa > Chordata > Actinopteri > Amiiformes > Amiidae > Amia > Amia ocellicauda. The sequence goes on from NW_027102854.1 coordinate 951,821, forward strand.
CTCTGCCTGTGTCGGCCTGTCTCTATGGCCAGGCTGTGGTCACTGAGCCTGTACTTGGTCAGGATGCGTCTCTGCTTCGTATCTCTGACAGTGAAGAGATACTCTGTCAGGGTGTTTTCTCTGTTTAGGGCCCGATAGCAATCCAGTTTACTTTGGGAATTTGGTTTCATTGTTCCAATGTTCCAGATAGGAGGTTTTGATTATCTTTATGATTTGGTTGACTCTAATTGGGGGCAGGTAAGCAGTGCTGACCTGAAGCTGGTCTCTGTTCGCAGTATTAGCGGGGGTCAGTGCCGTGAGCTTCAGGGCCAGCTGACTCAGGGGACTCTTTTCAGGGCTGAACTCTTGGGTTTGGAGGACCTTGTACTGCAGTGAGTCTGACTCACTTTTCTTCAGGTGCACCAGAATTGCAGTGCTCTTTTCTTTATATTAATGAGAGTTGGGTAGCGGCCTTATTCTGCCCTGCATGCGTGGTTTGGTGTGTTCTTCTTCTGATTGTGTAGAAAGCTCTTCTTGTTTTGTCTTTGAGTGCCTTCACTGCCAGGTTAAAGTCAGGGGTGCTGAGGACCATGTTGAACAATTTAAGCTCAGCCTCCTGCAGTTGTGCGCTGCTGTGTTTGAGCATCTCAGTGCTGATGCTGTCCGGGATGCAGGCTTTTCTGGGTGGAAGTGCCTGGAGCTTTTTAGATATTTCCTGTAGGGTGATTGGAGCATCAGTTGGGTTTTGATTATTTTTAATTGATTGTTCGAGTAATTTCAGTTTTTCCCTGGGTTCAATTTGTTTGTGTGTCAGATCATTTTGTTGGATATCTTTATAAAGCTTTTCAAAGTATTTTTTCCAAATGGTTCCATTTTGTATTGCCAATTCTTGTTGTTTTGTTGAATTTAAATTGTTCCACATTTCCCAGAACTGGATGTTTTTGATTGGATAGGTGCCTTAAATTTGTTCGTATTGATTTACACTCATCATCAAACCATGTCTGTGTGTGTGTGTGATTCTGGTTTATCTTTTTCTTTGTCTTTTTAAGATTTGCCATTGTGGCTGCAATTTGAAATATTTGATTGATATCATTTATGGCCAGATTTAGTCCTGAGATGTCAGGCTGATACTGTGAGCTGAGGAAAGAGTTGATGATGTTGGTTATTTCTGTAGAACTGATTGCTTTGTTAAATTCCTCTGTGCTGTTTGGAGCCCATCTGTATGTTTAATTAAGGTTGTACAGCTTACCGGGCTGTGTCTGTGTGTTGCTGGCCTGACTTCTGCTTTTCAGAATCGATTTGCAATGGTCATTTTGACCAATTAAGCCCAAGAATTGAGTCAATTAAGTTGTCAAGGACTACCCAGTGAAGACGTGAACTCACGACTAGGTCATACTGTGAGCTCACCAGAGCAGACATTACACTGAGCTCACTGTGAGCTCACTTAGCGCTTTTCCAGCGACATGGTGCCGGTGCTGGAGCCGGAGCTGCTGCTCGGCCTGGGATCCAGCTGATCTTTTTTGAACCGGCCCGCTTTTCCACCGGTTTTGACGTCACTGGATGTGGGCGTTCCCAAGCATGGAGTAGAAGTGGAGAAACACAGCAATAGTATTCAGCACCGAGGCGACTGCGTCTTTAAACCCCATTTAACATCACAATCAAACTCATTCCGCGTCTATGGCAAATCGTAACCCTAATGTTACAAATGTTCCCTAAATATGTGTTTTGCAGAATACACAAGCAAACGTTATGGAATATCAGCATTTTATCGACACACATGATAGAACTTATTGTTCTTTAACATTGATGAGAATAATTAACATGAATAAACTTACTGCTGAAGATGTAACCCTTACCCAGTGGCTAACCCTAACTATGTTACAAATGTTCCCTAAACACTTATTTTGCAGGATCAATAAAAAATTGTTAGGATTTTTTAAACTTTTACTGACACACATAGTTAATAGCAATGTGTTATAACTTTACCGAAAATAATAATCTGTATATCTTTAATTGTTTAGACGTTATTAAGATATAATGCATCTTTCACATAGGGAACATTTGTAACATGTTAGGAAAAACAAACAAATGATTTGAAAATATTCATAATCATACAATTTGTCAGGCTTCATAAGAATGGTATTTATAACATACTCTGTAAAAATCAAGCAAATAGCATTTGTGGTTCACGAGAAAATATATATATATAATCAAAGCTATCAGACTATAGCAGCCGGTGTATGAAGACACATACGATTATACAGCATTATTTGGCAGCTTCGCAAGACCTAATTTGAAACGTTGTTGGTAAGTTAGATAATTAGTGGGGACCCTCTATTTGCAGTTCTTCCCCTCCATAATTGCTAAAATAAAGTTTTACTGACATTTTATTGACCCTACCACTGCATAGGGCACATCTGTAACATGAACGCTACTGAATGGCACATACATTGAAAACTACGGAGAACTGAGACAAATCCACTTTACACTTCGTAAATAATCTTAAAACGTTTCCAACCAAGGCAACACCCACTTGAAATACGTTCACTCTCATTTTTGGTAAACAAAAAGAGAGATTGTTACATATGTTCCCTATGATGCATCTACAGAGAGAGAGAGAGAGAGAGAGAGAGAGAGGTGCTAAGGCACATTTGTAACATAAATTAGGGAACATTTGAAACATGCTTAGGGAACATTCATAAGAACATAAGAACATAAGAACATAAGAACATAAGAAAGTTTACAAACGAGAGGAGGCCATTCGACCCATCATGCTCGTTTGGTGTCCATTAATATCTAAGTGATCCATGGATCCTATCCAGTCTATTTTTAAATGTTCCCAAACTTTCAGCTTCTACCACTTTCCATCTTGAATGCCTTGAAGCCCAATTTCCATTTGTTGTCCCCTGGTGCGTGTGTCCCTGCTGATCTGGAAAAGCTCCTCTGGTTTGAGGAACCTTTCATGATTTTGAAGACTTGGATCAAGTCCCCACGTAATCTCCTCTGTTCCAGGGTGAAAAGGTTCAGTTCCCTCAGTCTCTCCGAGTAGGACTTTCCCTTCAGACCTGGAATAAGTCTGGTTGCTCTCCTCTGAACTGTCTCTAAAGCAGCAATATCCTTCTTGAAGTGTGGTGCCCAGAACTGTACACAGTATTCCAGATGAGGTCTAGCGCATTGTACAGTCTTAACATTACTTAAATTCTACACTTTTGACGATATACCCTAGCATTCTGTATGCCTTTTGTATTGCTTCCCCACATTGTTTGGATGGAGAAAGTGAATCCACATAGATTCCTAGGTCTTTCTCATGCATTACTTCATCTAGATCTGTACCTCCCATAGTGTAATTATAGTGGACATTTTTGTTTTACTGCATGTATTACCTTGCACTTGTCCACATTGAATTTCATTTGCCAGGTGTCAGCCCACAACTGAATTTATCTAAGTTCCTCTGAATAGCATGTGCTGCCAAGATTGTATCTGCTAAGCCACCTATTTTAGTATCATCTGCAAATTTGACAAGGTTGCTAAGTATCCCAGAGTCCAGATCATTAATATAGATTAGAAAAAGCAAAGGCCCTAGTACTGATCCCTGTGGAACTCCACTAACAACCTCACTCCAGTTAGAAGTGACTCCTCTAATCTGTTTCCTATACATCAACCAGTTCATAATCCATCTACTTACATGACCCTGAATGCCTACAGCTTCCAATTTGAGGATCAGTCTTTGGTGTGGAACCTTATCAAAAGCTTTTTGGAAATCTAAGTATATCATATCATATGCTTTCACGTGATCTACAGCTGCAGTTGCATGTTCAAAAAAATTTATTAAGTTAGTAAGACATGATCTGCCTCGTCTAAACCCATGTTGACTATCTCCAAGAATATGTTTTTCATTGAGATGCTCCTCTATTTTCTCCTCTTTCTTGTGGATTGGTATGAAATTTGCTGTCTTCCAGTCAGTGGGAACATCCCCTGTTCTAAGTGTCATTTGGAATAATCGAGTTAGCGGCCTATACATAATTTCCCTCATTTCTTTAAGTACTGTTGGAAATATCCCATCTGGCCCAGGTGATTTGTTTGATTTTAATTCTGCTAGTCCCTTTAGTACCTCCTCCTTATTTATCCTCATCTCTCTTAGGGTTTGACTGGACTGATTGTCAACCTGTGGCATGTCATCTGTTTTTTCTTTTGTAAAAACCTCTGTGAAATACTCATTTAGAATATTTGCCACATCTTGTTCGTTTTCCAAGATACCTCCATTTTTGCCCTTTATCTGTTTCACCTCCTCCTTAATTGACCGCTTGCTGTTGTAATTTTGAAAAAAGCTCATTGCATTGGTTGTAGCTCCAAGAGCTATGTTTCTTTCTATTTCCCTCTTTGCTTTCCTGATCCCTTTCTTAAGATCTCTTTGCAGCTCAACATATTCTATGTATTTTGTTTCATCACCATCCCTTTTGTATGTGCTATACAACATTTTCTTCCTCTTTATATTTTTTTGCATGCCTCTGGTTTGTATGTATGTATGTATGTATGTATGTATGTGTGGAAGGAAAGTTAGAAATTCTTTTCTCACAACTGTTTTTCTTTCTTGTATACTTAAGAAAGATAAGGTCAAGCTAGAAGGTCAGGACAATGTCAAACAGAATGACCTATGTGCCTGTTCCCTAATACCATGTGTAGACCTATGAACTCTGTTCTATAATGATATATGTTCTGCTTAGTTAGCCTTTAAGATAACATAGTAATGACTTTCTAGCATGTATGTATATATATATATGTATGAATGTATGTATGTCCAATTGCTTTGACAATACAAATGAATTGAGAGGGAGAGAGAGAGAGAGAGAGACAGACAGACAGACTGACAAACAGAAAAACAGACACACACACAAACACACACACACACAGAGCCAGCCAGCCCGCCAGCCAGCCAGCCAGCCAGCTCAGCCATGACATCACGAGCCTCTCTCAGCTGACTGCTATGACATCACAGAGCACGTACATTCCGTTGCTTGCCGTCTGTCAACCACTCAGTCACTGCCAGCCAGACTGGCTGGCTGTCTGGATGGGGGGGCTGCTTGCTGCTGCTGCGTACCTTAGCTAGCTTATTTGCTTGACCGGCCTTCCTACTCCTCTGCCCACATGCCCACCTATGCCCGATCTGCTGTTCACCTGGATCACAGCTCCGCCCCAACAAGGCAGATCCTCCCAAAAATGGTACAAACTGATCCACGTTCCCCTCCACGGAAAACTTTAGCCCAAAATAAGGGACACATTCTGTAACAACATAATGGATGCCCACCCAACCTGTGACAAAACTGAGAAAAAAGAAAAACACTCAGTCCTCCTGGGGGAGGGACACACAGTCACCCTGGCTGCCCAATATGTCAGCGCCTACCACAGCCTGAGGGACACAGTGACACACGAGCACCGGCTGTAAATATAATGTAAATACTCGTTTGTAATGCATGTCGTTGTATTTCAAAAAAGGAATCTGGAAATAGTAAACCTATTTTCTTTATTTGTATGTATTAAAGATATTAAAGAATAAAGATTAAAGATCACATTTTATTACATTTTCTTTTTCTGTACTTGATTACATGATTCATAATTCTATTATTCATTTTCCGTGTATATGTATATATGTATGTATGTGTGTGTATATATATATATATATATATATGTATATGTATGTATGTCCAATTGCTTTGACAATACAAATTAATTGAATTGAGAGGGAGAGAGAGAAATAGAGAGAGAGAGAGAGGAATATGAGCTCCTAAAAACATTTGTTTTTATACATAAGCAGATTTAATTTGTCATTTACAAATGAATATATAGCACTATAAACATACACAGAAGACATGGAATAGAAATTCAGAAGAAAAAGTATTCAAAAAATAATAATTTTAAGAAAAACACAAAAAGAAGAAAGCAGAGAGACAGTTCTGGAAGAAAAGTGAGAAAAGAAAAGCTGAAGACAAGAATTGGAGGTAAGACCTTTCACCTATAGAGACAAATTATTAAACAAAACAATATATATTAATAAAATAAATAAGCATTCTCAGTAGTTGACTCAGCCAATGAAAATGCAGAGCTCCAATTTGAATAGAGTGACAGTAGGAGAGAGCCCAACTGCCACTGAGACTGATAGAAATCTATCGAACAGCAGTCTGACTGCAGAGCTGCCTTTTGAAATCCGATACCCTGAAGACATTCGCTCTGCACAGGCTAAGAAGGACTACAAACAAGCTGTGATGAGAGCATCTCCTGAGACCCTCATCCTAGACTACACCGGTAAAGGAGAAAACAGGGTCAAGAACAATCTACTGTTCTACAGCGCCTTTCACAAAACCCTGTGCCAGACATACCCCAATAACAACAAGAGGGGCATTAGCAGAGGCAGGCAGATCTCAGTGCTGGTAGAGAAAGACACAGACAGTGTGATGCTCACTTTTAATGTATACCACAACGGGACCATCATGGTGCAGGGCAGCGAGAGTAGCCTGGACCAATTATCTCTCGGCTTCCACACCTCAAAGCAGCAGACTGAGGTAGAGAAACGTGCCAGAGCCAGCCACCCTGCAGTCTGCCCCCAGCCACACGGAGCCAGACAGTGCCCCATCTCCCACAGACTGCCCCCCTGTCTCCCCAAAACTCTCCAGCAACATTAAAACACTAAAGGAATGCCTATCAGTGCTGGAGCTGGAGTTTGCGGAGTTCAGGGACTAAAGATGCAGCACAAGGCTGAGATCCATGAGCTGAGAGCAGCAGTGAGAGACCTGGAGGAGCAGAGACAAACCCTGAGGACGGAGCTGCGCAGAGCGAGGGAGGAGCTGACCAGGACACCCCAGCACAGCCAGCTAAGGAGCCTGCAGAGCCAGCTGGAGGAGCTAAGAGAGGAGCTACACATCACTGGAGCACAGAGACTGCACTGCACTGAACCCACAACACCTCCAACCCCTGACACCTCCAACACTGATGCACCCACTGATCCACCCACACTCCCCACCACTCCTGACACCCCCACTATCACCAGACCTGCCACTAATACACAACCCCCTGAAACGCCACTCCCCCAAAACACACCCGCTGCCCCCACCACTCCCGACGCAAACCCGGAGTGGCAGGTCAACACAGAGGTGGTCATTCTGAGCGACTCCAATGGGAAGTTCCTGGATGAGAGGCGCCTCTTCCCTGGGTGAAAAGTGAAAAAGCTTTGGTGCCCGACAGCACAGAGAGCCCTGGAGCTGCTCTCCAAGAGGAGGCTGTGCCAGGTCAAACACATCCTCATCCACACCGGCACTAACGACCTGAGTGCCCGCAGGGGCGATGTGGCCTCAGCCCTGAGACAGGTGGCAACGAAAGCCACAGAGGAATTCCCAACTGCCAAAATCACCATCTCCACACTGCTGCCCCGCACAGACGTGCCCCTGCACATCATCCAGGCCATCAACGCAGAAGTGTCCCGAAGATGTGCCCTCCTCCCCAACGTACACCTGGCACACCACTGAGACATCCAGCCACATCACCTGTATGACCACGTCCACCTCAACAAGACGGGTGTGAGGATCTTCGCAAAGGTCCTCAAGGACACAACCCTGGGCCGAAACCCCACACACCCCCACCCCATATCTTGTTCATTTTCCAAAATACTTCAATTTTTGCCCTCTATCTGTTTCACTTCATCCTTTATTGACCTCTTGCTGTTGTAGTATTGAAAAAAGCTCTTTGCATTCGTTATAGAGCTATGTTTCTTTCTATTTCCCTCTTTGCTTTCCTGATCCCTTTCTTAAGATCTATTTGCAGTTCACCATATTCTTTGTATTTTGTTTAGTCTCTATCCCTTTTGTATGCACTATACCACATTTTCTCTCTCTTCAAATTTTTTTGCATACTTCCATTAAACCATTTTGGCCAATGTTTTTTGGTCCTCAATTTGCTAAGTTTTGGTATAAATTTCTCCTGAGCCTCAAGTAGTATATTCTTAAATATACCCATCCATTTTCAACTGAATCTGATCCAGTGTGCTCCAGTCTACCTCTTCCAAGTGTCACCTCATACCTTCAAGGTTTGCTTTTCTAAAATTGTAGACCATTGCTTTAGACTTGGGCCTTGTTTCTAGAAAGAATGCCTCAAAGATGACCATATTGTGATCACAGTTTGCTATTGATTCTATAACTAATGTCCCTCTGACTCTATCTAACATCTCGGTTATTTGAAGGGAAATCTGTCAAGGTCACTGTTAAGGTACAACGCTTCAGTTGAAGCAGCCCTTCGGATCCCAGTGAATCGGGCAGTCAGGCCAGTCAGCGTTTCAGCTACAGGGGAGACTTTTCAGCAGGAGACGAGCGCTCGGGAAGAAAAATGCACAGACACAGAAGTAGTCCGTTCGTTTATCTTCAGTTTATTTAAAGTTTCACACAGCCTTTATACAGTCTAACAAACATCTTCAGTGATAGTTACGGGGCAGTCCCGATATGTAGTTACACACCATAATAGTACTGATTTTGCAGTGTTCCCACAAGCAGGTACACATGTCATGCCTCGTGGGAATGTTATTGTCCGAGGATGTGTGTAACCCATAATATATTTGTGTTTCGGGAAGGGGAAAATGTAGCACATACTGTACGAACAACATGTTTTGTGTCTGCCACAGCTGCTTGGATTACAAGCAGTTCTGCAAGCTATTTCAGCAGTGTGCATAAGACATAGATAATAAGTAAAGTTATGAATAACTCACAGTTCCTAACTAGTAACTTACTGGAAAGTTTCCTATATTTTCTAACAGTTATACAGTGGGTATATACAATACATAGGAGGCAATTTTACCCCAACAGTCACCGTTGACAATTGGAAACAGCTCCTCAGTGGAATATGCCAGTAATGAGGACATAAGTGTACAAACATAAAGAAAGTCCTGCTATTACAAACTGCCAGCAAATGCATGTAATGCATTACTCATCTATTCAAAATACCTAGTTTACTGCATTACTATGATTATTATTATCCAATATAGAAATATATTAACACATTAGTCTCAGTAACGTGCATTTTTCACCTTTAATTGTGTGTAATTTCCAGGAAAATAGTGTTGATACATTTTGAATAGTCAGTGAAACATATCAATTTTCAAAGACTTCATGTCCCTCTTAACAGCCCTAGCAAACAATGCATTTACAGCATATTAATAAATAAATAATACTTTAAGGGGGATGGTGTAAAACATCCATAGGAACAGCAGAGAAACTGTAAGTTAAACATGAACCTGAGATATTTCCACAATGTTTCTGGGTTAAAAAATAGGATCACCAAATAAATAAGCAAGTAAATCTTAAAGTACAGCTATAGATAATTCATTTTTGTAAGGATATTATACATTATTGACAATGTTTTCTGTACCAGTTGTTAAAACCCCTAAAAAGAGCACATTATAAATGGTCAATGTGATATATTTCCAGCACACAATCCCCAAAGAAATGACAGGAATTTAGGACTGTGTTGTGGAAATACCATTTTAACTTGTATAAAAGGAATGCTTTAAAGTTAATCTCTACTTTCTTTGGGTCTCAAATATTTAATTCTTAATTCCCCTAACTGGTCTTGGTTTGTATCGTTGAAATGCAATTTGATCACAGAATTTATCTATTTAACATGTCAAACAGTAGGTGGCAGAGTTTACATTACATTATTTGTCATTTAGCAGACGCTCTTATCCAGGGCGACTTACATTTGTACCCATTTATTATTATTATTATTATTATTATTATTATTATTATTATTAATATTTTTATTTCTTGGCAGACGCCCTTATCCAGGGCGACTTACAACATAACTGCAAAAATACAGTGAAGTACAATCAATCAATCAATCCATTTTTATTTGTATAGCGCCCTTCGCAGGGTAGCCACAGAGTGCTTTACAGACTGGTAAACATACAACAAACGTACAGCAAAATAAAAAACATAAATACAATAAAATCAAATATAGACCTGTAAACATTTTACATGATCTAGAATAAAGTGAGTGAACATTTAAGTAAATAAAGCATTTAGGAACGGAGGAGAGAAAAACAAGAAAACTCCTAAGGATGGCATGTAGGAGAAAATGAATCTCTGGGGGTCCACGGCCTAGGGCCTAGGCCTAATGGTTGCCTCCCCTCCAGGCAGTATACTTATTACAGCAGCAAGGAGATCAGAAAGTTCTTTATCGGTGCTGCTGGCTGTGGTCTTCCCTGTGGAGGAGGCCTCTCGCTGGCCATCGGGGGTGGAGGGTTTGGACCATCAATAGGCTTTGGGTTGCGATGGCTCATCAAACCTTGGGTGTGGATGCCCCGTTGACCCTCCATTGTGAGGTGCTTCTGGGATGGGTTGTGCCTCATCAGACGGGTAGGGAGGTGCCAGTCCCTTTAGTGCTTTAAATGGTAATAAGAGCACTTTAAAGTCTATCCTGTAGTGCACGGGCAGCCAGTGAAGAGAAGCCAATACTGGAGTGATGTGTTCATGTTTTTATGTTTTTGTTAGGATTCTTGCAGCAGCATTTTGGACTGAAGTGCACAAATAGCTCTGTTTGTGCTGCCTGACAGAATGGCATTACAGTAGTCCAATCTAGATGTAACAAATGCGTGTATCAATTTCTCAGTGTCCTGTAACGAGAGGAATTGTCTTAGTCTAGCAATGTTTCTAAGCTGGAGGAAGGAAGATCTCGACACATTCTGAATGTGTGATTCAAAAGATAGATTATGATCACAGATGACACCCAGGTTTCATGCCATCCCCTTAGGGGAGAAATTAAAGATATCATTACTCAGTTTTGTTAGTGAATGATGAACAGTTCGATTTTTGTCTCCTAAAATTATGACTTCTGTTTTGTCAGAATTAAGCATAAGAATTTTTTTTCTCATCCATGTTTTAATCTCAGACAGACAGCAGATTCGTTTTTCTAGGTCTATGGTGTTGTTAGGATTTACTGACAGATATAATTGTGTGTCGTCTGCGTAACTGTGAAAGTTAATATTATGTCGTCGAATGATATCACCTAAAGGGAGCATGTACAATGAAAAAAGTATAGGTCCGAGGACTGAGCCCTGTGGGACTCCGTACTTAACCTCAGTTAAATTTGAGTGGTTCTCGTTAATCTGTGCATATTGGAGTCTGTTTGACAGATATGATTTAAACCATGAAAGCACATTGCGAGATAGGCCAATACTGTTTTCTAAGCGGTGTATCAAGATTTTGTGGTCGATTGTGTCAAAAGCAGCACTTAAGTCTAATAAAATAATAACACTGGTGTGCCCTACATTGGAGGACTGAAACACGTCATTCAATACTTTTAACAGGGCCGTTTCTGTACTAAGGCCGGAACGGAAGCCTGATTGAAATTCTTCATAAAGATGATTATCGGTTAAAAAAGCTTGCAGTTGGTTTTCAACTACTTTCTCTAGAACCTTAGAAAGGAAGGGAAGGTTTGAGATAGGTCGATAGTGTTTAAGTTGGTTAGGGTCGACACTGGGTTTCTTAAGAAGTGGTTTAATTACAGCTATTTTAAATGATTCAGGAACAGATCCTGAGAATAAAGAGACATTGATAATATTGTGTATTCTGTGAATAATTCATGGCAGAGATTGTTTTAGCAGTTTAGTGCGTATAGGGTCTAGTGCGCAGGTTGTTGTTTTCATTTTAGTAATTAAGGAGACCAATTCCTGGTGATTTACTACGTTAAATGAGTCCAAGGTAGGCAGGGGCTGTGAAGGACTGCATGTGTCAGCTATAGTATCTGTGTATGTTTCCTGTTCTATCTGTTTTCTAATGCTGTTAACTTTGCTATTGAAATGATCCATGAAGTCACTACAGGTGAAATTGGGGGGGATGACCTCTGAAGGCTTTACCTTCTGGTTAGTAAGTGTCGCTATTGTATTAGAAAGAAAACGCGGGTTATTCTTATGCATCTCTATTAAATTGGAGTAGTAGGCAGACCTAGCAGAGGACAGGGCCTGCTTGTATCTTATTATACTGTCATTCCATGCCATGTGAAGACCTCTAGTTTTGATTCTCTCCATTTACGCTCACATCTACGGCATTCTGTTTTAAGTGAGCGAGTGTGTTCGTCAAACCACGGTGAGTGTTTTGTTGGTTTTTATTTGTCGTGTCCTTAATGGGGCTACTAAAGCAGTGCTTAGTGTATTGTTGAAATTATTTAATAATTCATCTGCAGATCCTTCTTTTGATAAAGCTAGCATTTGGCAACAGGGTAGTGAATTTATGAATAGCAGTGGGATTTAGGCAGCGAGTTTCTATGTTCCTTTCCGTGTGTCTAATTCTACTCCTCCTACAAGGCAATCAATCATTACAAATTAAATTTAGCTAAAACAGCAATTCAAAATAATACATTTTACAATTTTCAATTTACAATTTACACAAGTACAGTAAGTGACATCCTACATCCTTGACAGTGAAAGCTAAGTGCTGTCAAGATGTAGGGTCACAGTCAAGGGCTACGGGAAAGGGAGCAAGGAGGAAAATAATCAAGAACGCGAGAAGCATAATACAACTGTGAAGTGCTATCTAGCAGGGATAGAGGACTAATATTACAAGTGCTGTCGGAAGAGATGCGTCTTGAGTAAGTGCCGGAATGAGGTCAAGGACTCTGCTGTTTTGACTTCGGTGGGCAGGTCGTTCCACCATTTAGGTGCCAGGGATGAGAAGGAGCGGTTCTGGAGGAGGCAGAGTTGGTCTATACAACTGGGTATTTTACTGGAGCAATCTAAGTGAAGTACCTTGCTCAAGGGTACAACAGCACTGCCCCACCTGGGATTTGAACCCAAAACCCACAATATGAGTCCAGAGCCCTAAGCACTACTCCACAGTGTTGCATTAATCACAGACTGTACCAAGGCTCCATGTGATTCTTTATTGCACTTATACTGTTATTATTGTTTATTTGATTTAATTTTAATTATTCACTGATTGAGTCGTGTTCTCAAATTGTTTGTTTTCATTGATTGTATTCACTGATTGATTGACATTAATTGATATTCACTATTATTGAACAGGCAGAAGCTTTGATCCCCGATGCGGCGCACCTGTATCACTGAGCAGCGGCCGCCTTCCCTCATGGCCACTACACCTGTGGACACTCAGCTGGAGATAAAGGCTGCCCTGCCAGAACAAAGGGGCACGGCGGAGCACCAGCAGGGACAGTGACTGCGGGACGGGTTACAGAGGAGAGGATATCGGCTGTGAGGGTGCCAGCCGGTAGGCACTAACTCCTCGCAGGGTCGGAGCGGGTCCCTGCAGATCGGGAGCTGCCTGGAGAAACATTAGCCGCTGGACGCAGTGACTCGACAGCGACAAGAGGATCTAAGGGACTATTACTGGCCAGAGACATTACCTTGGCTTCTACAAGACTGTATTCCTGGACTTGCCTTCTTGGCTCTGCGGTTTCCAGCTTCTCGGCGATAGACGGCACTTTGGGGCTCCGGACCAGCAGCCGGAGGGAGAAGCACATAGCGGACGGGTGAGAGGGATGCGCTCAATATCCCTGTGAGCTTGTGATCGCAGCACTTGCCAGTGAGCGAGCGTGTCCTCCTCCTGAGACTGCTCTTTGTCCTGGATTGGGGCTGCTTGTGCGGACGAGCTGCTCGTTTGTGAGGATCTCTAGCCTGGGACGGAACCGGAGGCCGAGCCGGGTTGGGACTGTGTAATTGAGACCATTCTCTCGCCATTCTCCATCGTTTCATACATACGTTTTTTGATTGTGAATATAGGGGGTATTGTCTGGGCTTAGTTTTATTTGGGAATTTAGTATAGTTTATTATATTTTCAGCTTTTGTATAGGTTTCTGTATTTTTATTTTTGCCCAGGTGATTAAAGGCAATTTTAATTGTAAAAAAAACATTGAGAGAACGGTCAGATTTCGTGCCCTGCTAGTTGCCCCTGTTGTATTGTACATGGTGAATTTTATTTAATGGACTAGAATAAGACCTTTCTTATTTACTGGTGACGTCTGTCCTGGGACCTTACCTGCAGGGGGAAATAAGTGAGTGGGAGCGAGTCCCCACCTCGCGTAACTCAGACTTCATGCGACCCAGTCAGAGGTGATTCTAGGGTATGTGGGGGCCCCAGGCAAAATAAATCCTGATGGTGAAGCCAGGGAGAGCATGGTGGGGTTTCCCATTTGCGACACCCCTGGACCCACTGTTCACTGCCACTCGTGACAATTTTCAGGTTTTTCTGAATGCTTAAACACTAACAGTGATTCTTGAAGTACTATCTCTGAAATAATTAACACTTTTAGGCAATGTATTTAACAAGTGAGCAATGGGTTCAATCAAATATGAGCTGTTATACTGTTGCAGGTATAATTGGGATATTTTGAGATGGAAACCGGTAAGTGCTGTAGTCTTACTGGTACAGTAATATGTACTGTACTTTCATAATGAGAAGGATCTCTCACTACAGTTTCTCAGTCGTTTATACACTGTGACCGAAAGCATGCACAGAGTGATCCGAGGTTCAAGCTAACATCCCAGAACCACTTCTGCAGGACTATGCACACCTTCACCTTGCTTCAACTCAATTGGTGAGTCCAGTTCACTCATGTTGCAAAACATTACTCGCAACTCTCAATGTGTTGGCACAATTGTCATTGAGAAAACACCTGTACCTTTTGTGCAATACATGAGTCATCAGACAAAACTCAAAGTGCTAATGTACTACAACACACTTCACGTCTGCAAACCCATCCATCCATTTTCAAAACACACAATTCCTGTGAGGGTCGCGGGGCAGCCAGAGCCGATCCCGGCAGTGATAGGGCACAAGGCAGGAATACAACCAGGACAGGATGCCAGGCCATCGCTGGGCAACATATACACAGCAATTTAACATAACCTAAACTGCATGTCTTTGGACAGTGGGAGGAAACTGCAGAGCCTGGAGAAAACCCACACGGCACATGGCAAATAATGCGATTAGACTCAGAGAAATCCAAACGTGTATAATAGAGGATAATGGGATGTTTCAGAACATAGACCATGTTTCAATATCCACTATTGATCGTTTGCTGAGAAGGCACAGGATGAGCATGAAGCAAATATATCGTGTACCATTTGAGAGGAACTCTGATCGTGTGAAAGAGATGTGCTACTTTTACATGCAAGTGAGTATGAAACTGTTTCCAATACTATTGTGCACTTGGAAGAGACAGAGGTCCAGGAAGTGCAGTAATGCACCATGTTCTAATCACTGTTCCTACATGGTCAGAGAATACTCAAGCTTGATGCCAGCGATGACCACATTGAGTTCATCTATGTGGACGAGGTAGGATTCAAGAGGCGGTGCTGGGGAAGGAACATCATTGGCCAGCGAGCAGGTCCCTGGCCAAAGGGGTGGAAACATAACCATGTGGGCTGCTATCAGTCATTGCATTTTGTTGCTTGTTATATATAAATACATTGATAATTTTTGGGTAGGCAGGATCATCCATGCATCCATCCATTTTCAAAACCACTTAGGGTCGCAGGGAAGCTGGAGCTGATCCTAGCACGCATAGGGTGCAAGGCAGGAACACACCTAGGGCAGGATGCCAGGCCAGCACTGGGCAACACACACCCACACATACAGGGCAATTTAGTATGGCCAATTAAGCTAACCCACATGTCGTTGGACGGTGGGAGGAAACCCACATGTACCCGGGGAAAACATGCAAACTCCATACAGACAGGCAACCCAAGCTGGGTCTTGAACCTGGGACCCCTAGAGCTGTAAGGCAACACACCACTGTGCCACGACTGGCCAGGATCAAACATTGTATAATATAAAGTTCTTTACTGTCTGTGTTGATGGATTCTTTTTGTTTTCCTACATGAATCTTCCATTTTGAGGAGAGAGTTTTATTTTTCTAAACACAGTGTATTCTTAATGCTCAGTGTGAGAAACAGATATGATGTATGTGTGTGTGATTCTGACCCAATTCTTTGATTTTGAGGGCTGTGTATATAGTTTTTAGGCCAGAATTTTCCCCTGTGTGTGTTTAGCAGATGTGACTTTTTATTATGGGCATTGTGTTAACAGTTTAGGAGTATTGTGGTATAATAGTGTGTATGCAATTGGGAAAAACTATAAAACCATTCAAATGTTTTTAGAGAACTGCAAGAAAACCAGTATCTGGTCGACTGTTCACCCCAGAGCAGGAAACGCACATTGTAAATATAAAATAACTGCATCACACTCAGAGAACTGCAGGACCACATAATGGCAGATAACACACATTCCACAACATCAACAGAGTGAGTCTCTCGGCACTCTCTCGTCTACTGAAACTTAATAGAATTGGGATGAAGCAGCTATACAGAGTTCCTTTCGAACAAAACTCAGACCGTGTAAAACAACTGAGATATGAATATCTGCACGTAAGCTATACTATCCTATCATTGGTACTGGATCTGGAAGTGCACGGTGCTACATCATATTGACTGATCCCTGTCTTTTCATACTGTGCTACATTGTTTTGTCATGGAGCTAGAAGCAGATTCAGTGCATCGTGAGCTAATATATGTGGACGAGGCAGGTTTCAATCTTGCAAAAACAAGCGGCCACGGCAGAAATATCATCGGACACCGTGCAATCATCAACATCCCAGGACAACGTGGTGGCAACGTAACAATGTGTGCGGTCCTTCACCATCATGCAATCCTTGGCCCATACAACATCTACACATCATCACATTTCTGGACACCCTCCACAAACAGACTAATCCCTAATGACTGGGTGCCAGAAAAGCCCAGGTACGTTATCATCTGGGACAATGTTAGTTTCCACCGGGCTGCTGTGGTCCGCAATTGGTTCACAGGTCACCCACTTTTCATCAAACTCAATCGCCCCCATAATCTGCGTTCTTGAATCCTATTGAAGAATTCTTCTCTGTATGACGTTGGAAGGTGTATGATCGCCAGCCCCACCAACGCATACCCCTTCTACAGGCAATGGAGGAGGCTTGTGGAGACATCGATCAGGGGTCATGCCAGGCCTGGATATGGCACTCCAAGCGATACTTTCCATGCTGCCTGGCTCAAGACAACATCGCATGTGATGTGGATGAAGTCTTATGGCCAGACCCACAAAGAAGGTGAGATGTAGCCTAATTTTTTCTGTTCTTTTTCCTAGCACAAATGTCTTTTCTTCTACTGCATTTTTGTTGTTTGAGGAGTGTTAGAACATTGAGAGAAAGAAAAAAAAACATTCCCCTTATTTGTATTGATAATGGGTTACAGTGAGGGAAAAAAGTATTTGATTCCCTGCTGATTTTGTACGTTTAAGAGAGTGCTCCCTTTAAGAGAGTGCTCCTAACCTCAGCTCATTACCTGTATTAAAGACACCTGGGAGCCAGAAATCTTGCTGATTGATAGGGGATCAAATACTTATTTCCCTCATTAACATGCAAATCAATTTATAACTTTTTTGAAATGCATTTTTCTGGATTTTTTTGTTGTTATTCTGTCTCTCACTGTTAAAATACACCTACCATTAAAATTATAGACTGATCATTTTTTTGTCAGTGGGCAAACGTACAAAATCAGCAGGGGATCAAATACTTTTTTCCCCTCACTGTATGTTCGGGAATACACATTATTAGTATTATTTTTATTTCTTGGCAGACGCTCTTATCCAGGGCGACTTACAAAATAGAAGCGCAATACAAAGTGCAAGAATACAATTCAGTACAAGGCATCAAACATTACAAATTCAAATTTACATTATACAAGGCAATTCAAAACATAATACATTTTACAACTTCCAATTTACACAAGTAAATACAATAAGTAAAGTCATACATCCTGGAAAGTGAAAGCTAAGTGCTGTCAAGATGTTAGGTCCCAGTCAAGGGCTACGGGAAAGGGAGCAAGGGGGAAATCAATAATACAAGTATTAGTAATACAAGGCAAGAAGCATGGTAAAATGTTGTGAAGTGCTACCTTACAGGAGAGTAAAGGGACTAATATTACAACTAATATATCCTTCCGGCGCTAACTCAAGACATCTTTTCAGACAGTACTTGTAATATTAGTCCCTTTAATCCCCGTTAGATAGCACTTCATAGCATTTTGTCATGCTTCTTGGATTATTGATTGATTTTCCTCCTTGCTCCCTTTCCTGTAACCCTTGACTGTACCTTACATCTTGACAGCACTTAGCTTTACTTTCCAGGATGTATGTCCGCACTTACTGCACTTAACTGTATAAATTGGAAGTTGTAAAATGTATTATATCTTGAATTGCTTTGTTTAATGTAAATTTGAATCTGTAATGTTTGATGCCTTGTATTTAACTGTATTCTTGCACTTTGTATTGCACTTATTTTATAAGTCGCCCTGGATAAGGGCGTCTGCCAAGAAATAAAAAAAATAAAAATAATATTGTGTCGGTATCGGGAGCCAGTGGCGGGAGCGGAGCAGTGGAGTAGTGTGTGCGAGGGAAAGAGATTACCAGGCGAGCCGCAGAGTTCTGGATGAGCTGGAGCGGCGGGTAGTAGTTGCAGGCAGGCCGGCCAGGAGGGAGTTGCAGTAGTCCAGGCGGGAGAGGACCAGTGACTGGACGAGCAGCTGAGTCAAGAAGTTGGTGCGGAAGGGACGGATTCGGCGTATGTTGCTCAGGAAGAATCTGCAGGTGCCTGTCAGTGTGGTGATGTGCTGGGTGTAGGAGAGCGCAGGATCAAGAATGACTCCTAGATTTTTAGCGGAAGAAGCAGGAGAAAGTGTGGTGGATTCCAAGGGGATTGAGATGGGGAGATCAGCAGAAGGTGAGGAAGAGTGGGGGAAAAAGAGGAGATCCGATTTAGAGAGGTTGAGCTTGAGGTGGTGTGACTGCATCCAGGCGGAGATAGCAGACAAACAGGAAGAGATGCGAGAAGGGATGAGAGGGTCAGAAGAGGGAAAAGACAGGAAGATCTGGGCATCATCTGCATAGAAGTGGTAGGAGAAACCATGGGATGCGATGAGGGGGCCCAGGGAGCGAGTGTAGAGAGAGAACAGGAGCGGGCCCAGGATGGAGCCTTGGGGTACGTCTATGAGGAGAGGTTGGGGGGTGGATGAGGAACCTTGCCATGTCACTTGGTAGGTCCAGTCGTTGAGGTAGGAGGAGATCCAGGTGAGAGCAGTTCCAGAGATACCGAGGTCAGCGAGGTAGGAGAGGAGGATGGAGTGATCGACAGTGTCAAATGCTGCAGAGAGATCAAGGAGGATGAGGACTGAGGAGAGGGAGGCCGCCCGAGCACACCGGGGGGAGTCAGTGACTGCCAGGAGAGCCGTCTCGGTGGTGATTCTGAGTCTGAGATGTCCAGGGGTGTCACGAAGAGTTGCGAAGGGGAACAGCCTCTAGACAAGATGAGGTCTAACTGGCAGCCTGCACTGTGAGTGGGTGGAGACGGAGAGAGAGAAGTTAAAGGAGTAAAAGAGAGGAAGAAATCCGGCAGAGTGGGAGGGTTTGGAGAGGATGGTAGGTGAGGACAGCGAGGGGAGGGAGGAGAGAAGAAAGTCGAGTTCATCCAGGAAGGTGGTGAGTGGACCAGGAGGACAGTAGAGAACTAGAAGAAAGAGGTGAGAGGGAATTCAAAGCTGTTGGAGGCGATAGAGGAGAGAGAGGGGGGTGGCACAGAGAATAGCAGAGAAGGGGAGAGCAGGAGCCCTATTCCCCCCCCACCCAGTAAGACAGGGGGAGTGGGACAGGACAAACACAGAGGATAAGGCAGCAGGGGTGGATGAGTTCTCCGGGGAGATCCATGTCTCAGTGAGAGCGAGGAAATCCAGAGAGTGGTGGGAGGCGAAGGCGGAGATGAAGTCGGCCTTGTTGGAAGCATACTTTACACATTTGGATGCCTGTGTGTATGTGTGTTTACTACATGTATGAATAAACTTTATTGCAAACTGCTATGCCCTGTACATGAAAAAGCAAAAGCCACAAGTGTTTTTCATTTATACTATCATTCATGCTTAGTTGGCGCTTTGTGTGCCTATTCAAATAATGGTTTGTGTGTACTGTATTGCATACGCAACCTATCGTTATCTTTCAAGTCGGAAGCACTGCCCAAGGGGGAGGGGTTGCTGTATAACAAAGCCGTCGCAGGGGCGGAGGCAGCGAGCTGATAAGGGAGCCTGCCACGAGGTGCACCGCAAGGGTGCCTAGGCAACACAACTCCAGACAGTTACCTCAGGGATCCCGTAGGGCCGCACCTGAGCCGTCCAGGAGCGAGGACCATAGTCACGCTCTACCGGGAGCTGTCTGCTATCAGCATATACAAAGCGGGGCTACAGAGGTTAACTCTTATGCCCTCCACTTACAAGAACAAGGCCGGCTGCTCTACTAGTGCAGCTAGGAGCGAGGCCGTAATCTACTTGCACAATGTCTGGTGTAGGCAATCAAGCACTTGTGCGGCCTCCGCGCAATATCATGGCAGTGGACCCCTGATCCAATAGGAGCGGGTCACAGACCCAATGAGAAAAATACAATATAATACATAGCTGGCTAATCAGAAAGAGTAGCCGAGCTGAACAATATACAATATAAACATATCGCATGACAGGAAGACAGGACAGGAAAACTTCGGAGGTTTCAGGAGAAGCATGCAATCTGCCTTAATGTTTCAAAATAGCCCTATTGTAAATATAAACCAAAGATATTAAATGTTGTAATTTCCAAAACAGGGCAGTTGCCATAATATCAGGTACTGTCAAATGTTCTCTAGCCGAAAACTGTTTTTTTCAGTTTGTTACGCCATGGCGTCCAACTCGTAACACCTTTTTTCACTATGTCACCATAGAGACATTTCAAGCCAGGCAGTTTATTAGGTTTACAAATAATAATAAATAATCTAACTGCTGTTTGACGTCTCCCATGTCATCTTCTCCTTGTACTGCTTCGAGACAGGACAGAAGATTGCTTTAGTTTCTATGTCGCCACAGTTTCAATGAAGGCACTGTTCCTCGGAAGATGTCACAGAAAATATACAGTATCCTCTTGGACTGGGGCTGGTATTGCGAGACCATGACCGTGCAGGCCCCACACCCCCATCTCCACAGCCATACTTCGTCCCAGTCAGCCTCACTGCGGAGACAAAGGAGTCAAGGAAAAACATCCTTGGCAAGAATTCATGAGCTCGGCAGGATGACGCAAAGAAGGAAATACTACAGAGTAACGAAACAATCACCAATCTAGATGTACACGTAATGTCACTTAAGGAAATATTGAAAGTTTAAAGTTTTTAAATACTGATTATCCCCCAGTCCATTATACTGTGGGTGCAAATATTATATTTCCTCATAGTTTACATTTGCTTACTATAGTATGTTTTTCCAAGGTTTTGCATGTAAACAATACATTAGCTGGTCTTCTCTTATAATATTATTATTGTTATACTGTTTAAAGTTATTGGATCCTATAGGGTATAAAGTTAAAAGTCACACATAAAAGAAAACAACAACATGCCAAAAAATGCAACGAAGTATCCCATAACCACAATATGTAATCTTTACATGCAAAAGTTAATAGAAACAAGAATATCGAAGTTGCCATGGTAAGAATACATAATGTCTCCGTATAGAATAGTATTCAAAGTTATACAGTATATCTAACCTTTAATTAGTTATTTTAAATCAAACTTATGTGTAATGATTGTAGGCTATTCATATTGCAGATATTAAACAACTAAAAACATGATCCTAAGTCAAACTCACTAACAAGCCATTCAGCGGTGGTTCTAGCCCCTTTCATCTCGGGGGGCATGGCTGGGGCCAGTTGTAATCGTAGCGGGGCCATCATCGGGGGGGTGTATTGTCCATGATGTTAGTGGTGGGGGGGGTGCTGACAGTGTTTTGTCCACGGTGCCAGTTAGGGGGGCCACAGGGGGTATGTGCCAAATTTGAGGTATGTGCCTATCCTGCGTTTTCTTTTCTTTCTTATTTCTTTTTTTTTTACATACCAAAGTAAAGCTGTGACCTTATTTGGCAAAGTAGGGTTCAGGATTTAAATTCACAGTGGCTACCTGAACTAACAGTAATGGGGCACACAACAAGTAAACAGAGAAAATAACTACACTATTCCTACCCTCCCAAATCTTACAGGACAGGTGAGATGCCCCTACTCCAAGATACTTATACAATAGAAAAACTATGGTAATAATAATATAGCCCAAGACAAAAAATATTAATCTTTCTAGACTGTATTAAAGTTCAGCACTTCGGAAAAATAGAATTATTTTGTATTTCAATAAAACAAAAATAATTACTGGTATCCACACACCCAACCAATGTAAATGTCACGGACGGTGTTAATTAGCTCCTTAATCACCATTACTTATTATATTTATATTTCACTTCACTTTATGCAATATGGCTTGTGTATTTTGTTTGGTTCTATATTGCCATTATTTTGTGTGGTGATTATCTTTCACTTTATTGTTTAATTTGTTATTCACTTAGTATTATTTTGATTGTTTGCACGCGTGCCTTATTATTTGTGTTTCTTTGAGCCAATCACCACCGCACAACTCACCTGGGTCCACCTGCACTCTTCACACGCGTCCCCACTTAATCACCCTGCCCTGGGAGAGGAGAGGAGGGAGCGTCTGATACGAGCCGCAGAGACCTCCCACATTGGAAAGTGGACTTCAGCAGACAGGAGGGGAGGTGGCAGACCTGGGAGCAGGACCCAGATCAACACGGCGCACAGGGACAGAATAGTGATGTCGTTCGCGAATGTGCCGGGTCCCGTCTGAGAAAGGATGTCTGTTCTTATGTTTTTATTTCTTATAAATGAATACAAGACAGAATAAAAGTATGAATGTTGTGTTGATGTGCTGCGTATGATGACATTGTCCCGGTGCTCCCGTTTGGTGCAGCACACACACCTCAACACAACATTCAGTCAGTGCGAGTGGTGCGGCCGAGCAGTGTGGCGAAAAGTTCATCTTTAATTACGGGTCAGAAAACAAGATGAGTGACAGGCACAAACGAAGTAGCATTTGGATGCATTTTGATAATATAAACAACAAAGGCAGAATGTAAAAATTGTAAAGTATCATATCAAGCAGGGTCTACTAACAACCTTCACTGACACATTAGAATTATAAATCCATCAATGCAGTTGGAAGAAAACAGGCAAGCTAGCATGCCTGCTACTGAAAATGAAAATACCTGTGCGATTACTGGAACCATTGCTGCTGCAGTGCTCACAGCCACCCCTCAGGCATCAGGTACTGCGACCTATTGCAACCCATAGTTCTATAAGACAATTTATGCCAAAGGCCATGACCCCAGCAAGACCAAACACAATTGATGAGGTATTGGCTAAAATTATTGCAAGGGAATTCCAACCATTCTCAGTCGTGGAGGACAAGGGATTTAGAAGCTACACCCATGCTCTCAATCCAATGTATGTTCTTCCAAGCAGGAAAACACTCTCCCAAACAACTATTCCAAGACTGTATGACAGACAATGTGCTTCACTGCAAGAAAGGGTTAAAAAGGCTACAGCAGTTTGCCTGACAACTGACTGCTGGACATCCAGAGCCACCACTTCCTTCATGTCTGCTACATGTCACTTCATTGAAAATTATAAAAAATGGTGTCCAATCTTCTGGACTGTTTTGAGTTTAGTGGCAGACACACTTCAGATAACTTGGCAGAGGGACTGCTAAGAGTGCAAAAAAAGGGTGGCAAGTAGAAAACAAAGTGGATTGCTGTGTTACTGACAACGCAGCTAACATCACCAAAGCTTTTTAACATCTTGAAATGGACCCACCACCCATGTCTCGTGCACACAATCAACCTGGTTGTAAGAGATGCCCTGAAGGTGATGAAGCCCACTGTGAACAAAGTGAAGGCGATGCGGGAATTCTTCCATAAGAGCACACGAGCCACAGAGAAGCTGAAGTCTTCTCAACGCCAGATGGGTATGCCTGAGCTGAGGTCCAAACAAGAAGGTGGAATTCAACATTTCATATGCTGAAACGGGTTCTGGAGTCCAAGGATGCAATCATCTCTACCTTGGCCATTATCAATGCACCTGTTGATGCTCTGAGCCAAGAAGAGTGGGAGGAAGTGCGAGAGACATGCACTGTTCAGGAACCCTTTGAGCAGTCACTGTGGAGATCAGTGCAGACAGGTACAATGGACAACTGTTTTTACATTAGTATTACATAATTGCATATTTGAGGTGCATATTAGAGGGGAATGGCAGTAATAATAGACAAGAATAAACTGAACAAAGTCCATATACCACATAATAAAACAAAGCATAATTCTGAGTTTTCTCTTTTTTTTCAGCTACGTGACAGCCTCCAAAATGCTACTCCTGTGCAAGGGTCTGCAGAGAATAACAGCCCACCACCAGACAGGAGGAACAGTAACCAAAGGGAAAGAGAGAGAGTTGGTGACTGCTCTCTGTGCATCTATGGAAAGAAAGTTCCACAGAATGGAATACAATACCGTTCTCTCAGAAACCACCATAATGGACCCAAGGTTCAAACAGCTGTCCTTCAATGACAACAGAGCTGTTGATGAGGCACCTCAAAGAGTAACAGCAGCAGCAAGATGCAGCCCCAGCAGCCAGCAGGCTACACCACTAGGAGGCCAAGAGGGAGAAGAGGGAGCAGGGGCACTAGAAGTGGAGCCACAAACGTCTGCTGTTAGGAGGTTCTTTGATGAAAGAGCAACAGGAGACACTGCAAGAAGGAATCCCACAGCAGATGCTATACTGGAAGTAAGATCCTATCTTGAAGAGCCCCTTATCCAAAGAGCCACAGACCCGCTGAGCTGGTGGGAGACCGAGGCTTCAGTCTACCCACGACTGGTCAAGGTGATGGCAGGGAGACTCTGCATCGTAGCAACATCAGTCCCTTCAGAAAGAATCTTCTCCAAAACAGGGCAGATAATAACAGAAACCGGATCAGCCCCTGTAAGCTGAGGCACTTAGACTTTCTTAATGCCAGTCTGCACTAAAGACAAGGTCACTGGTAATATATACATCTAGAACTGTTGGATGCTGCCGTTATGCGCATTGTAATTCATTTTTTATTTGTTATATGGTTCCATTTTGAGTGTGGTTTGCTTGGAATGGTTTGTGTTTTGGATAGTTCAATATAAATAAAACGTTCAATACACATGTGTAATAGTGTTTGATGTTTTCACATGATTTACGTTTTTTTTTTAATACAAAACATGTAAATTATGGTATTCTGGAAATTATAAGATTAAGTATAATTACATTGAATAAGTGATGTATGTGCACACATACCAATCATAGGTCCAAACATTGCTAAATTTGCCTGAATTATAAAAGCCAGAAGTGGTACTAAATGAAGAGCCATTTGGGAGCCGAAAGAGCCGGCTCTTATTGCTGAATTGAGCCAAATGGTCTGGCTCACTGAAACCAGCCGGAATTCCCATCACTAGGACAGAAGCAGAGAGAGATGGATTCCTCTGGAGGCTACAGTGAGTGCACCTTTGGTTTCGCTGATTTCCATGGAGTGTGGAAACGTAGAGAAGTTTAAGACGCCAAGCTGCGAGTGATTTCCTGCTGTGCCCACCCCTCTCCCCTCCTTGGATTATAAGCGATCGAGGAAAGACATTGAACATTACAGTGTCTGTTTACATACTGGACCTACTAACCTGGGCGCTGTGTTGCTTGGGTATTCCTCCATGCAGTGGGCAGGGCAGCTGGAAACCGGCAAACAGGGAAACCGGCAAACAGAGAAAGCGAGAAGAGGGTTAACATTAACGTTAACGAGCCTGACCCGGCAGTCCACTGTCCAGATTCCGCCCTGCAGTGAGATGGTGCTGTGGGCACAGGTGCCAGAGTTCCCCCACATAGCGGAATACTGTGTCCTGATCGAGGCTTGGGATGAGGAGCGAGAGCGGCAGGTGGCACGGACCATCACGTGGGTATGCCAGGGTAGGGTCCCGTTGCCAGTGTTAAATCTTTTCCCCTACCCTGTAGATGTCCCCCAGCGCTGCCCACTGGCTAGACTCTCCCGTATAGACCAGCAGGACATTATCACTGAGGATGAGGCGACATTCCAGTTCCGATATCCAGACATGGTAGAAGTGGGGGTCCGTCCGGTCCAGACACAGGGGGTGACAGGGACCGTGGACTGGACAGGGGGAGCCACCGACTTGTCCAGGGAGCAGTGAGGATGGTTAGGCCCTGTTGCAAAAGTGGTGTTGCATCTAGTAATGTAACCATTCCTTATATCCCAGGACATTAGTTTATAGACACTGTTGCACCGTTTGTAGTAGAACACTTGCATTTACTCATAAGGCAGTTCCCTAATCTCAATCCCTTACACTGGTTTATTTATGGACTTCCTGCCTAATTGATAGGGTATTACTGTTTGTGAAAGAACTATTTACATACAGTCAAAGTTTCATGACATTAGACTTTAAACTAACTCATATCTCATTCAATTATTTATTCATTTATTCTACATCAAGTTATATCTTCAGTAACGTCCGTATTTTCCCACGTTTCATTCAATCACCATCAGAAGCTCTCTGTGCTAAAAGTGGCAGCACATTTGTCTCACACACATCAAACTCGCCTTTTCCTGCTTCCCAAGCCTTATCAACTTACTCAGACCCTCGTCAACTTACTCAAACCCTCTTCAACTTTGGTCAACATTGCTCTGCATTCTAACAGCTATTCTTTCTCCTATTTTTAATTTCTTACAAGAAATGTATTCAGGTTTTTTTATCAATATGTTTTATTTATATTTATACAGATGTCACTCCATTATTCGTTTATTGAAGTCATATATGTACCTAACAAAATATTAGCCAATAGGCCATTGATCTCAATAATGATTCCCATAATCCTAGGACACCTTCTCTTTTACTCTTCCTTTCCATTCTTCCTTTTCTCCTGTAAAGCATTTTATATTACTTGAGCTTACTTATTCTATAGTTGTAATCTTATACTTCTGCGGTATCTTACCCTTTTCCTACATCACTCATCTTAAAACCATGGTCTACTTTGACTTTCATTTCAGGTATTATATGCTAGGCACCAATAACCAAACATTTTCTGAAAGACTGTAACATGTCACCAGACTGTTTACATTCTCCTGCTTTCACAGGCTGTCAGGGCTGCACCAGGCTCTCTTCTAGCCTTTCGTTTCCTTGAATTTGACTTTTGACAGAGCTTGTCCATAACATGATGTTTAACAAACAAATTCTGGTTCTTCTTGTGGAGACACCATGACTATTTATGTATTACTATTATTATCCATCTGTTTATTCAATGTATATTTTGGATTACTTTTCTTATAATAGTCTTTCTTTCTGATTTCTGATGCTTGAGGCACTCTGTATAGAGCCAAAGATCCTCATGAATATGATAAATCTGTTGTTACATTTTTAAATATAATTCTAAAATGATTGCCAAAACATAGACATTTACCTTATATCACCTTCAAACTATACATATTCATAAACACACAAAGCACATACACATTGATATCTAAAGATAATTCAGATATCCGATCTGTGGCATGTTTTATTGACCCTGCAGTGTCTCAAACAGCCCTTATAACTTATTATTTAAGCTTATGATTATTTAGAATAAAATGTCAAATAATCCCACTCGATTATTTCATTATTTCACTATCTCAGTTTTCTTGATCCATTGTGAAAAAGTTCTGTTATTTCCTCCTCATCTGTAGAGGCTACATTAGCCCACTCCCCGGTCTGATATTCTCGTAGTAACTGTATCCAAATGTTGGGCGGACATTTAGCCTTCACGATGATGTGTACATCGTGCAGGTGAAGGAGGTGAATAACCATCTTTTCATCTAGAATATCCCAAAAAGTTGTGTTACCCTGGTTTGGTTTTAATTTTGGGAGGGACGCCCATATCATTTCTTTTTCTCCTGGGGAGAAGGGGACATGGGTTTTAGTCGTATAGACTATTGATTGACCTTCCTCTTTACTCTGTCTAGTTTTGACTTGCATGGGTGCAGCTGGGACCGTTTTCAGAGCGGTCAGATCTGGATACAATGTATTATTATAACCAAAATCAGTGATTGATTTATATTCCGGATTATATGGGGGAGGAGCGCTAGCAAAACCTCCTTTTTCATATTCCCATGCTTTGCGATCTAAATCATCCCAATCGGGCCTGTCGTCCTCGGAGTGATCTGTGTCGCGACGCGCTCCTAACACGGCAGCACATCGCGCACCTACACCTTCACCTTTTCTGACCACTTTTCTTGCCCTTCTAATTTGCCTTGTAGTTCTATTAATTCTATCGTATTTTTCACAACTTCTGCTCTCAATTCACATTACTGTTTATGATGATCTTCCATTTCTGTTATTTTCTTTTCTTGATTCTCACCAACCTGACACAATATCACAATTCCTTTCTCTGTCTTATCTGGTTGTTGTTGCTTCCACCTGTCCCGGTGCTCCTTCGAAGACCAGTCTTTCTCCCAACTTCCTTCCAACATTTTCTTCTCTACATTCTGTTTTTTTATTTCTCAAAAAACCAATAATGCTGGTGTCACTCATTGTGACGATTTATTTGAAATATTACATTATTATATATTATATATATATATATATATATATATATATATATATATATATATATAAAACAAACACTCTAGTAAGGTACGGACACCCGTACATGACACTGGCTAAGGTAAGGGAACCCATAAACAACCATAAGCACCCCCGGACCTAGGACAGCCTGTAACTTGCTAACTTGCTGTTTTGTTTGCTTCTCATCGTTTGCTGCTAGTTGCATGCCAAACGAGTTCGTTCTGTCCAAAATATAAGCTTTTTTTCTTCTAATAAACTCAATACAAATACAGTGCACTAGCAACTATTTCCCTTTCAAAAGTTGTAGTCCCGTTTCAGTTAAAACAAAATGTGTGCTTCAAAGAAAGAAAATACTATTGCTGCTGACTTGTGTTTCTTTTCCCTCTTTACCTGCTCTTATCACAAAGCTTCTCAACACAATCTCAGGTGCAGGTGCACTCTGCGCTATCCTTTGCCCGAGCTTTGTCCAGGAAAACTCACTGTAGCCATCTTAGTTCAACACGGGCTCTCCTTACCTGCGAGTCACACGGGTCCAGTTCACTTTGCAAGTGAACAGTCTCTTCTCAGAAACAATAAGGAAACTTGGAAAGAAACACAATCCCAGGTCGGTGTTAAAAAAAAAATCTTTGTTTTCATATTAAAAGAAAACATTTGTATTTTCTCTGCACACTTCACAGCTCCAATTAGCACACTCAACTAATCCCTGCCCCCCTCAGAACCGTCACTAAAGAAAGGTACTCACAGTCATTTTAAATATGACATCCTGTAGTGTTTCATTTCAAAATATGATCTTATTATCACTTGAACCAAATAAATCCTTTGACCCACTAATACCAAATTACAGTTAGGGGGGCCACAGGTGTGATTTGAAAATACGATCTTCCATGTCTTTCTGTTGTGTTTTGACCTGGGGATCTGTAATTGTCCAAGTGGCTACTGCACATGTACTTATTTAATATTAAATGTGTTATTTAATTAGGCTTGGTTCTGGTGAGCATGTACAAGACGTCAGCTTTTTAAATAACTGTGTGTATTGGATCATACACATTTTAGAAATACTCTCTCAAACTTCCCGCATTGGTACCTCACCAGGGAGGTAGAAAACAGCAATAGCATTGAAAAAGTGTGATTGTAGTTCTGCTCTTCTGCAATATATTTCTACAAGATCTTTAACATCTTCTTTAACATTGTTTTAAAGGCTGGGACCAATATGGTGGAATATCTCCAACACACGGACATTGAGAGACTCGACCCCTTTGTGCTGCTGCTCAGAGACCAACTCTCAGTTGTCTCTGAGTAGGCTATGGATCAACTTCCTTTCCTAATATGAAGGAGACAATGGATACAAAACCTATAGGCAACTATGAAAAACAGGCGATTATTGTTATTCTTCTCATTATAAACTACTTAATACATCTCTCGCATAAAGTACAACAGGATAGTGGTGACGTCATTCAGGATTGGATTGCCATTGGTCAAAAGCCCTCTGAGAGAAATTGTGTGGCGACACTCCACACTCTTAGAAGAAATTGTTCTGCACAGAACCATAAAGGGTTCCTCGAGTAATCGCTCTGGTGGATCCCTTTATGGTTCTATGTAGAACCCCTTCAAAGGGGTTACATGAAGAACCCCCAAACATAGCGTTCTATACAGAACCATTCGTTTTAAAATGTTATATATAGAACCCATTCAAAAGGGGGACACGTGCTATACCTGAATTTGTTTTCCAAATACAATCTTAAAAAAATGTATGAGTTCATATATACAAACACACATACACAACGTAGAAATCGCACTACTAGTGAACTAACTTCATTTACATTATATGCCACAACTCCTCAATTTGGAAAGCAAAAACAAGACATCTGATGTAAAAGTGTAAACTAATTACGAACAGCACTTTTGATTTTTATCTTCAATTCAGGGGCTACTTATTCGAACAGTAAACTGTATTCTCTCTTCAGAGTGACTGGAATGTTTTTGCCTACATTCAACTTAAATATGAAAGTTTCCAAAAACGGCATAGTTTTCTTTAAGGCTATTCAATGCCAAACACAAAATTCTCTCTGCTTTCAGTGCTTGTCCTTCAGCACAATTACACAGGTTCATGATGTTCTCATTTCAATACATTGTTTTCTTATTTAAACTATTTGACTTTGAGCTTACATTGAGAATAAAATCACTTTTGCAAGTAAAACCTGGCCAAGAAAGGAAGCAGCACTACAATAAAACAATACACAGAATACAAAGCAGTTCCTTCAAAAGTGAAAGTGATAAAGAGTGATGTCTGTCAGTAAATTACGTTGAGATACATATTGGTTATTTTGAATTAGGAGTCCAACTTCAATATCTTCTATTAACAAGCCAAAATACAGATCAGAATTACGGGTAATTGAAAAGAATATGTAGCGCCTAGGTAAGCTTGGATGTGTTCAGAGAAACACTAAAAACGGATTGGCTTTATTTGTGGAATGCAATCCTGAAGAGTATTTGATATTTTGGGTAATAAGCTGACCGAAAATATTAGGAGAGCCATATGCACAAAATAGTATAGTCTCCTAGTGCACGTCACCGCCCTCTATTGCATAATCTACAACACCTTATACATCAAACCCAATTTACTAATATTATTGTTATGCATTCATTTGTCACATCTGCCTTTGCTGGTAAGGATAACAATACAGGATCATCAAAATGTACTGTAACGAAACCTGTCCTAGTAAGGTCGTGTCCTAACTGGATTTGACAGAGGAGCGTGTAGCTGCCACCACCTTTGGTTTACCGGACGGTCTGGTCGAATAACCCTGGAAGCTAAAATTAGTGATGTTAAAGGGAGAGTGAAAAGCCAAGAGGAAGTATATAACCAAGTCTTTTTAATAACCAATTTAATACGCTGGGTACACAATGTGCAATTTAGGCAAATAGAATAACAATCACAGTATCACTAAACAATCCATAAAAAGTAAATATCCATTAAACAGTTAAGTTAATTTCTCCCTCAAATACATACGACCAATTAATATAATAAAACCGCAATTGACCTTCATTAAAGAAATACTAAAATAAACCATACAATAAACACCAATGTAAGTGAAAAGAAACCACAATATAAACATCAGATAAACCATACAATAAACACACCAATATAAGTTACCACAATTACAACAGCAATTTCAACTATAAAAGCAAAATACAAACTCTTCAATGTAAAGCCAAAAAAACACAAAAAACGGGTTAATTGTTGTTTTAGATCAATTGATTGGAATATAGCTAATAGGATCAGCACAATCCAATCAATCACTCACTCACTTGGCCCTGTTACACAGACTGATTAATAGCAGTATGTTTAAGTCTAACCATAAATTCATAAATTAGAGCAAAGAAACTGTTACTATGTTTAAACTTGGTTTTATACAAGTCCTTGCCCAATGAAAACATGTAATCAAATACACATAATCCCACAAACAAACACATAGATTTAAAATAGAGTCAGAGAGCTCCCGTCAACTGAACAGCTCCCCAGCATTTGGCGCACACTGCACACTGCACACTGCACACTGCACATGTAAAAACAAGCAGCCCCCTATTATCTGCACACAAACCAACACAAGCAATGCTAGCCGTAGAAAGAGTCTCTCTTGTGTCTTCTGAGCACTGCTTATATCCCCATCTGCTCCCGGTATGACATCCCGTGATTGGTCGCAATGCTCAGTCCAATTAGGGTTAATAAGAGCCAATTCAATCAGTGACAGAGCCGACTGGCTCATCACAGTACTACTATATTTACAGCATGACATAACAGCGCGGCGCTGGAGCGGGAAAGTGCGCTTCTTTTTGCACATCGTCTACATGCGCGAAAAGCCTGGACACTTGGGCTAAAAAAAAGACAAACATAGAAAGTGTGAAATATGAACGTTAACATTGTAGCGCAAACATTGGGCTTCGAGCCACGTGTAACAGACAGTGCGATTCAGAACAAAGTCAAAAATAGCTTCTGCACAACAATACAACTCTTAGCTAGTAAATTCATGTGGAAAATGGACGCCCCGTCTACAGGGCTGCGGCAAGTCGTGGCCTATTTGTTGGGGAAGGATGTTGAGCTCGGTTTTCCAAACGAGCCGCTGCATATTGACCTATGTCTATTGTCTAAATGTCTATTTATTTATTGATGTATTCATTTATTTATTTCAACATGTATTGATTCATTGATGATTTTCTCTGTGTATTCATTTTTAATTCTGGCATGGATTATCCTGCATACAAAAGCAAAGGCCCGGGACAGTGCGAGCATGACTTATACAGCGCAGTGCAATCATGGTCGCTGCTTGACATCGTCCTGCAAATAAAAAAACATTGGCTGGATGTCAAGTCACACATTGCCGGGCCAGACCTCGAACCCGGATCCTCCGGATCGTCACCCTGCTGCTCTCCAGCTGAGCTACTCCGGCAACGGAGCATCGGCGCGGAAGGGCGCTATTAACTGTGCGCTGTTTCTGCCGTCACTCATCTCCTGCAATGCCGTGTTTATGTGAGAGCTGTGACGCGCTGTAGCAGCAACTACATGTTTACTACATCTCATCTCCTCTGGGGTTTCAGTGTTTGTGAGACGGTGACACTAAACGCTGAAGTATAATGTCGGCCAATAAGCGCACTGGACACCGCCCACTGGCTGTGATTGACACAGCGGGCTTGTATGACGTCATTCACTGCTACAATGATCGAGCGCAGAAATACACCGTGGTCGTGCAAAAATGCTTTTTCTACTCTTGCGGTTTTTATTTTACACTACAGGAATAAATAACTAAACCAATATTAAATACATAGATACATGTCCCTGCCGATTCCAATGTTGGCGATTCATTGAACATGTAGCACTATTTGCACATGCATGTATTTATTGTCTCACATTAGAGATGAGATGTAGAAAACATGTAGTTGCTGCTACAGCGCGTCACAGCTCTCACATAAACACGGCATTGCACATGCCTGTAGCCAAAGTCCGTTTTTTTGTCTTCATTAAAATGATCCTTTACAGGAGTATTACATGCGAAGCCAAGGCCGGCCCTATCGGAACAGGCAAATGCTAGGGGCGCCCGAAAGAGTGAACATTTGTACGGAGGTTTGTTGCACTCAGTGCTTGTTATTGTGTGGAACCAAGTCACAGCAATTCCTGGTTATTAGCCAATAGGATGTGAGTGTTAATATGGGATGTCCTGTATAGAGCTGCTGTTAGGGAGTCAGTCAGTGAGTTGACTGCGCGCAGATTCCCTGCTCTCTCTGCACTGGGCAACAGCGGCACTTTGTACTGTCAAAAACAACACAAACACAGCTATTGGGTTTTGCTGATTTCTATACATAAGCAGCTAAAATTGGACATTGTCAACCTCGCCTCTAAAATATAAAAGTGCGCACACGACCGGGGGTCACGGTGCCATAGCTTGTGTTCACCTAGAAACTCGTCCGGCAGCGGCGGACGCAGCGGATTTCAGTGCAGACGCGTTTCAGCAGCGACACGTTTCCATCACACCCACCGGCACCGCGTCCAGTTTGCATATATAATGTTGCTTGATATGGGATTTTCCGCTGCTGATGTGTGGTTGTGAAGCAAAGATATGTTTGAGTCCAAATCTGCCTGATTTCATGGAGATTTTGAGCTGTTTTTTGACTTGTCTCCAGTTGTTAAAATCTTCCCCAGAACCCGCACCCTGAATTACTCAATCGTCTTCGCCCTCATTTTTCAACACTAATTTTGTGCAGTGCACAGTGGGACAAAGGGAAATGGTACAGACTTTAATCTAATAAGACACAAAATGCTTGAAAGTTTCTATTATGTTTATCTATATGACTACAATAATCTTTAACAAATTAAAATGTAAGTGGTCTGAAACCGTTTTAATACAAATATATACATTTATTTAACCAGTTGATTTTTGTACTTTGTGAAATGAATGTACTAAATATAAGCAACGGGGTAAATGACTAATTCACAGATTTAGTCCATGTCTGGACCTTGACTATACCTTGACCAAGAAATGTGGACCCTGACACAACATAATTGACTACCCCTGCTGTAGAACATTGCTACATTATGCATATTGCACTAAGGTGTCTGTAATATCGTTTTTTCGTGCAATACTTTTATAATACTGTATTTATAATTCATTTTATGTCACTTGTTTCTTTAATACTGTTTTTATACTGTTTGTGTGGGGGTTTTGTTTCTAAAATAAAGAAGATCTCAAAGACATAAAGCTATGCAGTCTGTGAGTGTATGAACACAATGACCCTGCGATGCAGGGGGCACCACTTAAAATCTTGCCTAGGGCACCAAATTGGCCCTGTGCGCAGCAACTGACGTTATGCAAACGACATCAAGCTGGATAGTGAGTATGGGGTGAAAAGAGCAGGAGAGACGGGAGAGAAAGCAGGCAGCAGCGTCATTGTCGCAGAATATTGAACATATGTTCAAAAACACTGCCAAACAGGGTAAGGTTGTTATATTTACTACCTAATCTAACAGTTGAGATAGATAACGCTAACTACGTGCTAGCAAACAGTCGTCAACTCCACGCAGAAGGTAGCTAATGTTTTTACTCGTGTGTGTCTGTGTCTGTCAGATTACACAAAAACTACAAGACCGATTTTCACGAAACTCAGTGGAGGGGTGTAGCATGGGTCAAGGAAGAACACAGTAAATTCTGACCATTATCCATCCAGTGGGACTAGCTAGCTACAGTGACCGATTCAGAAGATTTTTACCCTGAATATGTGTGATGTGTCGGCGCTCCATTCACGTGTGTGTGTGTGTGTGTGTGTGTGTGTGTGTGTGTGTGTGTGCGCATGTGTCTGTGTGTCTGCGTGCGTGCATGCGTGTGTTTGGACTGAAAAAGGTGGTACATGATCTTGGTAAGCAATTTGACAACATTGTAGTAAATATTTTCGGTGCATCAAAAAGCGTCCTCGTTAAGATACCAGCAGACAAGCTAATCCAGCACAAATTAGTGCATAAAAAGTAACCAAAATGAAGTATTTAAACCTCATAATTGAATACAAAATGAGGGGAAAAACTGCAAAAAGGTCCACTTTTTGAAAAAAAGAACCCCCCTTCCACTAGGCTGGCTACGGGCCTGTTGCAGGAGATGAGTGACAGCAGAAACAGCGCACAGTTAATAGCGCTCTTCCGGGTCTTTCCGGAGTTGCCCGAGTAGCTCAGTCGGGAGCGCGTCAGACTGAAGGTATGAAGCCCCAGGTCCGATCCCTGGCTCTGGCAATGAGCTACACTGTTTCCACTTCCACACTTTTACTCTGCACAACAATCTGACGCAGAGCAACCATGATTTTACAGCAAAGTGAAATCATGGTCACTCTGCTTCAGATTGTTCTGCAAAGTAAAAGCTTTCATTTCATGTTGTGTAAAAAAAGTGCAAAAGTCCAAAAGTGTCTTGACAAGTGTTGAAATTAAAGCTAGACCCACGCTAACGCGATTCTTTAAATCCCAGACGATATTTAAAATGGTGGGCTGCTCACATTTAACGACAGGCAGGATTTCACGGAATTTAGGTCTTTTGCATCATGATGCCCCAAAACAACTATTGTTATTTGAGGTATTTGAATCAATACTTATGAAAGTCAAAATCAAAAACTCAAAATAATGTAACTTGTTTTCGTGGATGTGCTCGACTCTCATTGGCTGCTGCCGGTCTCGGACCCGAGTCGCATCTTTAATATGAATTGTGTTGGATCTACTCGCCTGCCTGGCGAGCTGCAGGTTTGAGCAGAGGGCAGCGGCTCATCGGTTAGGCCCCGACCTGCTGCTTTCTGTTCAACCGGACACTCAATGACTCCATTGAATGAACAACCGGCTTAGATTGTACTTTTCAAATTGTGTAAAAAATAGTTGGTTCTTTAATATGTTATTCATACAATTCTATGCTTAACTTAAACCCTCTACAGTTAAAAATAATGAAAATGCTCTGATTAAGGTTCAATTAAGCAATCGAGAGCTCTGTTGGAACAGATACCACAGGCAGTGCCCATCTTGCCCATCTTGCCAAAGACTATCAACATCAATATTATTAGCATTAGTAATGTAACTATTCTCAATTTCCCAGCTGAGCTCACAGACACTTTCACTGACCCCCCCCTCCTTCCTGGGGGGTGAATCCCTTCCTAATTGATAGGGTATTTCTGTTAGTGAAAGGACTATTTCCATACAATATCATGACTTTAGACTTTAAACTATATCTCATTCAATGATTTATTTATTTTACATTAAGTTATACCTTCAGTAACTTCCTTATTTTCCCTCATATTCCATTCAACCACCTTCACAACTCTCATGCTGAAAGTGGCAGCACATGTCTTTCACACATATCAAACTCCCTTTTTCCAGCTTCCCAAGCCTCATCAACTCTTAAACCCCTCGTCAACTTCCTCAAACCTTCCTCAACATCGCTCAGACCCACTAAATTGCTCTGTATCCTAAAAGCTGTTCTTTCTCCTTTTCCTAATTTCTTACAAGAAAATTCAAGTTATATTTATTGACATGTATTATTACTATTTATACACACATTTCACTCCATTATTTTAACTAAAATATTTACTTAACAAAATATCTTTTAGAAAATAAGCCTTTTAATTGATTTCAATAATGATTCCCAGGTACCTCAGGAAAACAAAGTTTCAAAAAATGTGTCCAGTCAATGATTTCCCCAATGAAGAGTTTGCGTGGGCACTAAGACTGTCCACCTGCGCGGCTCATATGTCCTTATTGTGTCAACTTCCTCCTATTGAAGTCCAATCTACACCGGTACATGTTCAGAAGAACTGTTCCCGAAACTAGGTTGAACTGATCAATAGTTAATTTCTTACCTACACATTGTATTTAGGGATCTTATATCTGGGAATTTCAAAAACTCTTCATTGTGGAACTCACAGCTACCAAACGACCCTTTAATTTCCTGGAGTATCTGGTTATCTATTGAAGACTCTGTATAGGAAGTTGAAGAAAATGTTTTGTGATAATTATATAATGTTTTATATTAATACTAGCATTAGAAGTAGTTTGTATACAGACTGAGCAGATTAGATTTAGCAGCACAAGTAAAGGGTCAACAAGGTTGATTTGTTAGAAACTCCTGTCAGAAATGAAAGATCACCCAGTGCCGAAATAGCCTACAGATGTCTGCTGAGAATTTGTTTATGACTTAATCGTTTCTCCAGATAGGCAGGAATTGTTTCTGTTAACGAGCGATTGACACTAGGTAAATGACGACCGTGGGATCGCATCTTCCTAGTGCACATCAAAGACGGACATCTGCTTTGGATCCATCACCTCTTCACGGGAGGACAGATCATAAAACGGACCCGGACCTGTATCTTCTGATTGGATGAACGGCCATAAGATGTTACGTCATTTTCCTATAAAGCTGCACTCATGTTGGTAAACATTAAGTTCTCACTGAAGGAATTATTCCTGACGTGGGGCTTCCGAGCGGCTTGATTAAAGTTCTATTTGCTTTATCTCCACGATTTCTCCACTGATTTCCGAGACGGTTCTATATCTATGTATTCATATCTTCACCATATTTTACTGTTTCCTCAGATTCCCATTTCAGAAATTAGCTCAAATTCAATTTTCAACATTTTATTTTGTATTTCTGGGTTGTAAAATAGTATTTTATTTTTATTTTCTCCTTTAAATGGTTCAATGTTAATTTAGCTCACTTCTTCAATGCTTGTCATTTTACACTCACCTAAAGGATTATTAGGAACACCTGTTCAATTTCTCATTAATGCAATTATCTAACCAACCAATCACATGGCAGTTGCTTCAATGCATTTAGGGGTGTGGCCCTGGTCAAGACAATCTCCTGAACTCCAAACTGAATGTCTGAATGGGAAAGAAAGGTGATTTAAGCAATTTTGAGCGTGGCATGGTTGTTGGTGCCAGACGGGCCGGTCTGAGTATTTCACAATCTGCTCAGTTACTGGGATTTTCACGCACAACCATTTCTAGGGTTTACAAAGAATGATGTGAAAAGGGAAAAACATCCAGTATGCGGCAGTCCTGTGGGCGAAAATGCCTTGTTGATGCTAGAGGTCAGAGGAGAATGGGCCGACTGATTCAAGCTGATAGAAGAGCAACTTTGACTGAAATAACCACTCGTTACAACCGAGGTATGCAGCAAAGCATTTGTGATGCCACAACACGTACAACCTTGAGGCGGATGGGCTACAACAGCAGAAGACCCCACCGGGTACCACTCATCTCCACTACAAATAGGAAAAAGAGGCTACAATTTGCACAAGCTCACCAAAATTGGACAGTTGAAGACTGGAAAAATATTGCCTGGTCTGATGAGTCTCGATTTCTGTTGAGACATTCAGATGGTAGAGTCAGAATTTGGCGTAAACAGAATGAGAACATGGATCCATCATGCCTTGTTACCACTG
Organism: Amia ocellicauda; assembly: GCF_036373705.1. Classification (NCBI taxonomy): domain Eukaryota; kingdom Metazoa; phylum Chordata; class Actinopteri; order Amiiformes; family Amiidae; genus Amia; species Amia ocellicauda. The sequence continues at coordinate 990,843 of NW_027102854.1, forward strand.
TGCAGGCTGGTGGTGGTGGTGTAATGGTGTGGGGGATGTTTTCTTGGCACACTTTAGGCCCCTTAGTGCCAATTGGGCATCGTTTAAATGCCACGGCCTACCTGAGCATTGTTTCTGACCATGTCCATCCCTTTATGACCACCATGTACCCATCCTCTGATGGCGACTTCCAGCAGGATAATGCACCATGTCACAAAGGTTGAATCATTTCAAATTGGTTTCTTGAACATGACAATGAGTTCACTGTACTAAACTGGCCCCCACAGTCACCAGATCTCAACCCAATAGAGCATCTTTGGGATGTGGTTGAACGGGAGCTTCGTGCCCTGGATGTGCATCCCACAAATCTCCATCAACTGCAAGATGCTATCCTATCAATATGGGCCAACATTTCTAAAGAATGCTTTCAGCACCTTGTTGAATCAATGCCACGTAGAATTAAGGCAGTTCTGAAGGCGAAAGGGGGTCAAACACAGTATTAGTATGGTGTTCCTAATAATCCTTTAGGTGAGTGTATATTTCTATAGTATCCTTCAAATTCGTACCCTTTGACTACTTCACTCATCTTAAATCCAAGGTCTAATTTATTTCAGGTATTTTATGCTGGCCCCAAACATTTTCTGAAAATAAGACTATAATATATCACTATTCTGTTTACATTCTCCTGCCTGGATTTTACATCAGGCTGTCAGGGCTGCACCAGAGTGCTGCTCCTGTGGATGTCAGCCTTTCATTTCCCTTTAATTTGACTTTATAGAATTTGTCCATAATATGATTTTTAACAAACAAACCCTTGTCCTTCTGGGTCTTAGACGACACCATTACTATTTATTTACTTTATTATTACTTTATTTTTATTATTTAGTGTATATTATGTATTACTTTAACATTATTCTCATAATAGAATATATAATTTATTTATAATTTGTGATGCCTTATGCACTCTATATGCACTCTATATACAGTTAAATGTTTAGATCCAGCCTGGAGCTGAACCTCTGGAGCCACTGGGGAGCTGTTCAGTTGACGGGAGCTCTCTGACTCTATTTTAAATCTATATGTGTTTGTTTGTGGGATTATGTGTATTTGATTACATGTTTTCATTGTTTAAACTTGGTTTTATACAAGTCCTTGCCCATAGTAACAGTTTCTTTGCTTTAATTTATGAATTTATGGTTAGACTTAAACATACTGCTATTAATCAGTCTGTGTAACAGGGCCAAGTGAGTGATTGATTGATTGGATTTTGCTGATCCTATTAGCTATATTCCAATCAATTGGTCTAAAACAGCAATTAACCCGTTTTTTTTTTTTTTTTTTGGCTTGTTGTGAATTTTGGCTTTACATTGAAGAGTTTGTATTGTGTGCTTTTATAGTTGAAATTGCTGTTGTAATTGTGGTAACTTATATTGGTGTGTTTATTGTATGGTTTATCTGATGTTTATACTGTGGTTTCTTTTCACTTACATTGGTGTTTATTGTATGGTTTATTTTAGTATTTCTTTAATGAAGGTCAATTGCGGTTTTATTATAATAATTGGTCGTATGTATTTGAGGGAGAAATTAACTTAACTGTTTAATGGATATTGACTTTTTATGGATTGTTTAGTGATACTGTGATTGTTATTCTATTTGCCTAAATTGCACATTGTGTACCCAGCGTATTAAATTGGTTATTAAAAAGACTTGGTTATATACTTCCTCTTGGCTTTTCACTCTCCCTTTAACATCACTAATTTTAGCTTCCAGGGTTATTCGACCGGACCGTCCGGTAAACCAAAGGTGGTGGCAGCTACATGCTCCTCTGTCAAATCCAGTTAGGACACGACCTTACTAGGACAGGTTTCGTTTCAGTACATATTGATGATCCTGTACTGTTATCCTAACCAACAAAGGCAGATGTGACAAATTAATGCATAACAATAATATTAGTAAATTGGGTTTGATGTATAAGGTGTTGTAGATTATGCAATAGATCTCAACGTAATTTACTGACAGACATCACTCTTTATCACTTTCACTTTTGAAGGAACTGCTTTGTATTCTGTGTATTGTTTTATTGTAGTGCTGCTTCATTTCTTGGCCAGGTTTTACTTGCAAACGTGATTTTATTCTCAATGTAAGCTCAAAGTCAAATAGTTTAAATAAGAAAACAATGTATTGAAATGAGAACATCATGAACCTGTGTAATTGTGCTGAAGGACAAGCACTGAAAGCAGAGAGAATTTTGTGTTTGGCATTGAATAGCCTTAAAGAAAACTATGCCGTTTTTGGAAACTTTCATATTTAAGTTGAATGTAGGCAAAAACATTCCAGTCACTCTGAAGAGAGAATACAGTTTACTGTTCGAATAAGTAGCCCCTGAATTGAAGATAAAAATCAAAAGTGCTGTTTAAAAAATTAGTTTACACTTTTACATCAGATGTCTTGTTTTTGCGTTCCAAATTGAGGAGTTGTGGCATATAATGTAAATGAAGTTAGTTCACTAGTAGTGCGATTTCTACGTTGTGTATGTGTGTTTGTATATATGAACTCATACATTTTTTAAAGATTGTATTTGGAAAACAAATTCAGGTATAGCACGTGTCCCCCTTTTGAATGGGTTCTATATATAACATTTTAAAACGAATGGTTCTGTATAGAACGCTATGTTTGGGGGTTCTTCATGTAACCCCTTTGAAGGGGTTCTACATAGAACCATAAAGGGATCCACCAGAGCGATTACTCGAGGAACCCTTTATGGTTCTGTGCAGAACAATTTCTTCTAAGAGTGTGGAGTGTCGCCACACAATTTCTCTCAGAGGGCTTTTGACCAATGGCAATCCAATCCTGAATGACGTCACCACTATCCTGTTGTACTTTATGGGAGAGATGTATTAAGTAGTTTATAATGAGAAGAATAACAATAATCGCCTGTTTTTCATAGTTGCCTATAGGTTTTGTATCCATTGTCTCCTTCATATTAGGAAAGGAAGTTGATCCATAGCCTACTCAGAGACAACTGAGAGTTGGTCTCTGAGCAGCAGCACAAAGGGGTCGAGTCTCTCAATGTCCGTGTGTTGGAGATATTCCACCATATTGGTCCCAGCCTTTAAAACAATGTTAATGAAAGGTACTCACAGTCATTTTAAATATTACATCCTGTAGTGTTTCCTTTCAAAATATAATCTTATTATGACTTGAACTAAATAAATCCTTTGACCCACTAATACCAAATTACAGTTAGGGGGGCCACAGGTGTGATTTGAAAATACGATCTTCCATGTCTTTCTGTTGTGTTTTGACCTGGGGATCTGTAATTGTCCAAGTGGCTACTGCACATGTACTTATTTAATATTAAATGTGTTATTTAATTAGGCTTGGTTCTGGTGAGCATGTACAAGACGTCAGCTTTTTAAATAACTGTGTGTATTGGATCATACACATTTTAGAAATACTCTCACAAACTTCCCGCATTGGTACCTCACCAGGGAGGTAGAAAACAGCAATAGCATTGAAAAAGTGTGATTGTAGTTCTGCTCTTCTGCAATATATTTCTACAAGATCAAGAACGGGCTCTGAAAACACTGAGGGTACAGGACGAGGACAGCGAAGCAATTAGCAACACTTGATACAGGATAAGAGCAACGGATACTTAGAATTTATAGGTGTAGGCCCCGTAGTAAAATATTCCCATCCGTTTTCATGGTACAATACTTTGATAATGACCCCCAATAGTCTTTCAAATGCCTGAATATCTGATAAACATTTTTTTTTCTGAATTGAAAACCCCAGCTGGCTATGCATTCGTTTGGCACCATATAACATTTCGGAATCTGTGCATTCTTTACCCTTCCACAGGCGGTACACACTGGCAGCAAAACATAAATTGTTACCTTGGTTTATGTCTATTATTTTACTAAATAATATACCTTTTAAGCGCCTCCGCGCACCACCACCACCTTGCATATTTCTAATCACAGTGACCGTTATTCGCAAACTCACATGTGATAGAATTTTGTTGTGACTTTGTAGTAAATTAGCTATGCTCTCTAAGAAATCTGCAGCGTCCAGCTCCCCCACATTTCGCCTCCTCGATTAGAAAGGATTATTTATTGACCCCGAGCTCGGTCTCAGCTGTACAAAATCATTAGGACCCACATTGTGTGATATTTCATTTAGCAATCCTTGCACAGCTCCATGCACAATACGGACAGCATTCATATAAGATTGTACCAGATCCAGGTTCACAAACCTGAATTCTTCATAAAACTCCATAGCCCGAAACCTATTAATTTCTCGGTCATAGCGACGAATAATCTCCAAAAACCCCCGAGGAGGGTCCCCGCCAACGCCACCCTCAGCCATTTGTTCATCATTTTCATTATTCATCTCTAACATTGCAGCATCACCACCCCCGAACTGATTATCATTGTTATTAGCTACCGATGCTAGTTCCTTAGATACATCCTGATCTATATATTCCTGAATTTCCAAGTTTACCGGATGGCCTCCCGTCTGGAGAGTGTGCAACAGTGTCTGTGACCGTGCTAATTGTGACACATTTGTTCTAAATTTAAGCCTACGCAGCATTCTTTTCGCAGCATTAATTTTATTTCGCATTACCCCCCTAATTACACAAGCAGACTGACAGTTTTTGTGCTTCTCCTTTTTCATTGTTTGTCAATTGTTGTTTTCAGAATTGGTTGTTTTTTGTAACAACCCTTCTCGATCTTGCAGAGACTGATTGATTCACAGTGTGAATTACAGATTCATCAAACTCTCATCAGAAACGGGTCAATTCCCTATTTGTTTTAACAAATTTGTCAAAACATGTATTTTGCACTGAGCGGTGTTTAACGCCTCCACAAGCTGACTGCATATCTTGCTAAACACCAGGGCCCTACAATCACCAGGGGTCTGTATGTCAACACAGGGTGATTGATCACATTTCATCTCAGTATCCCCACTAGTGGTGGCTTTAACCGTGCTTTTACCCCGTTTACCTCTTTTTACAGTAGCGGAGCTCGGTCGGTTCACTTTCACACATTGCACCCCCACATCGGTGGTGTCGTGTGCCACCCGGTTTGTCTTACTCAGGGCTTTTCTGGGCGCTGTGTTTCCCCTTTGTGTGACTGGTGGCTGTCTCCCCCGCTGTAGAACGGACCTCCCTTTATCAGCACGATCGGATCTCTTCAGCTGTTTTCCACTTGACACGCCTCTCAAGCAGGGCAATGCAGGCTGTGCCGCATTTTTAGCTATAATAAAACAAACATGTCAATTACACTTTATACAGTGACTTTTCACTACATTTCGAACAAATACAAAATATAATATTATTATTATTATTATTATTATTATTATTAATAACATTGGTAAAAACGGTGAATGTTACACACCTCCATTCAAAGTTTGCTCTGTGACTTGGGGTGGGTGGGGGAGTGTGTAGTTATGTGGGTTAAACAACTGTCAAATCAAAAAACAAACATTGGTCACATAAATGTACACGATATTATGTTTTAGAAGATGTAATTAATTCATAATATGTAACAACTTGTTCTATGGCATACCATGAAATCTGAATAAAACTGGCCATTAAACACATTGCTTTGGCCCACCTTCAGAACACGTGTCTCCTGCGGTTTGGAAGGCGCTGTTCGGGACGTAGGCGTTGGGGGTTGTGAGTTCCACTCTCCGTGGTCCCCTGCGGGGTGCTCGGCCCGACAGTCTCGGCTCTGTTATTCTGTGCTGTAATATCTCGGTTCTCTCTCACCTTAAATTATACAAACCATGAACTATGCATGATATACTAACACTTTTAAACCCAACTCTATTACTATAAAAAACATTCTTACCATCAATACATGATAACGCATTTACTAGCTCTTCCTCATCAAATGGACCCCAGTCAGATGCCATTATGAAGAGTGTGTCCCTTCATATATTATATTGGATGTGTAAAATTAACTGCTTGGAGCGGCTTATTTATGGGGGGGCAAAATGGTATTTCATAATTTTTCTAAGAATCACACAAAATTGTATTCCACATAACATACCAGGAAACCGCCAAAAATGTTGTTCTTATTACAGAATTCAGTTGGGGCGGTATGTTGGGGTGTCTATTTCACTCCGATAAAGTTGATCTCCAACAGACATCTGTATCTATGCGTGCTATGGTCATGGTCTCACGTTCAAAACAACGTGTACACACTGGGTGAGGTGACCATTTGGAGAGATAAATTGTTATCACATATTTGTTATGGACACGAGCCTAATGGGTACAAATGACTGTACCCACGTGGCACCCATACACGCACCCAACTCCGCCCACACTCCTCCTCCTCTGTAGAGCCACTGCCCCCCATTTACCCACGTGTCCCCACACACGCCCCCAACCCCACCCACACCCCGCCTCCTCTGTAGAGCCGCCGGCCACCATTTACAGTATAAAGAGCATGCTGGTAAACACAGAAAACATGTCACCCGTTCGGGACAGAACAGGTCTGCGGTAACTGGTGGAAACCCCCATAGCGCACTATGGCTACACCAGCTAAGAAGACACCCCATAGCGACCACGCTGCTGATGAAGATGCGGGGGCACCTAACACAAAATTAAGATGGTCGGAAGACAGGGACCCAAAAGAGGTAACACTTTATTTTAAAACGTGTTTAGAATATTATTATTAATTTTAAACGTATGCCGGTGTTTACATGCTGTTAGGCCGTATGTGTGTATATATAAATTTCAATGCAAAGTGAATTTAAATGCATGTTTTCTTCTTTGTATGTTTATCAAAAGAATAGTGTCAGCGCTCCTCCTCCGAGCCCCAGGGATGCTCTCCCAATGTCTGATGAAGACGAAGGTGTCAACACTGGTGATGAGTCTGAAGATGATGACAAGGACCATGAACATGGCAGGGAGGATAAAACCTCAGACACTGATGATGGAATTGGACCATCAATGGAAAGAGAGGTAAATATAGAGGTCCTACAACTGTGTATAGTTGTGTACTTCTTTACTGACCGACACACATTACAGTTTTAAGTGTTATTTTCTTTTCTCTTCATTAGAATAGTGGAGTACCAGACACCAGTGATATGGATTCCTCTGTCAACTCTTTAAGACCCCGAACAAGATTGAACATTGCATGCTTCTGTTCTTGCCTTGCTAGAACCCACAAGAGTTTTGATTCAGACAGGGAAGTTCCGAGATATAATTGTAAAAACTATGATGATCATGTAACACTAGTGATGACACACACCATAAAGGGCATTATTGCGCTAGTGTTACAACATTGTATTGGCCGTGAATTAGTTGATAAGTGTGAGGCCTGTCTGATAGGTGACCCCAGCCAAGCACAGCATCTCTGTCTAACTTTAGATCACGAGCAAGGGAGTGTCTGGAGTAGTGTCGCTCTTATATGTAACAAAATAAGTGTCACCCACTTTCTAAATGTTGTGTTATGTGTTGCACGTGCCCTATGTGGGCTATGCATCACCAGACAGACTGAGAAAAAAGTGAAATCTCTTTTGCATAGCTTAGAAACATGCACAACGGAATTAATGTTTAGTTCCCCCCCCCGCTGTACCGAACCCATAACGAACCGAGACTTCAAAACCGAGGTACGTACCGAACTGTCAGTTTTGTGTACCGTAACGTTACACCCCTAACAAATGCTGTTAAACGGCATATTTGAAACAATACATTTTTGGGAAACAGTCGCGGCTATCTAAGTTTATTTATTCAACGTTGCAGAACCTGAAGGGGAGGGAGTCATATCTCAAAGGAGATCTGATAACACTTTATTTTAAGGGGCCAGAAGTATGCATTAGTTAAGCACAAACACACTCGTAATTAATTTTTAACTTTACATATTAGTCATTATTTATTAAACATTTGAAGGATCCACATTCATGCAATGAATAAACATAAACCTAGTAATTAATGATTAACCGAATGCACAGTAAATGCATTTTAGCCATTATTTACAACTTAGCAAACCATATATTATTGTAGTGTTATGTTGGGTGTATTTTGATAAGAGCATTTTAGCTCTGAGCTGAAGCACTGATCTAAAGAAGACTTCTCCCCCCACCAAAAGTTATCAGAGTTCCTTAACTCATCAGCTTGGAACTGGTTTACATCAAAGTGACAGTTTTGGGGAGGATGGCACCGAGAATAGGCCAAATAGTTTGGAATCCTGCTATGAGATAGGAGAAAGGGGCCTGTAGGTAATAAAAACTCTTTGAAGTGGACGAGAGCCGAAATCCCGACATAGAGCTACGAACCCGGGCCAACCGGCATTTCCAAAAGATGGCATGGATTGACATCAGTCATAAATCAAGCCCCCCTCCAATAGGACACTGGGGGCTGAAACCGAAATCCAATCTAAAAAAATCAAGAACCAATCACCTATTGATCTGACAGACTATAAAGAACAGCGCACGGTCTCTCTCTCTTACTCTCTCTCTCACCTGAACCAGAAACTCGCAACCTGTAGCTCTGTTGCCAGAACCGGAACCAGAAACCAACCAAGTCTTTGCCGGCAACAGAAGAATTAAACTGGGAGAAGGAGATTGAGCCGTACGAAGAATTCTTTTAAAGGACTTTATTAAATAAATAACTTTACAGACCCACCTGATCAGTGGAGTTTTACAGCTGGACAATTGACTAAGTCGACTGAATACGAAAGTGTCAGTCATTTAAATAGCTATTTGAGTCTTAAGAAACTTGACCCTTGGAACGAACAGGGCCCTGCTTTCCTCAAAGACTTTGTCTTCAAGTAACTACGGTGGAACCCTGCTTACAAAGAAGATTTTGTGCACAACCTTGGAGCCTTCAAACCAATGGAAAATCTGTTTGGAAAAGACTCTACATTCGCGAAACCCCAACTTCCAGGTGCATCGACTGAGTGGAAGTTCTTGGACAAAGCCGAACCGGACTGCCTTTGTTCCAAACCACACAGACCTCGTGCCGTGTGCTGTTATCTGAGCCCGAAGGCAGAGAGGCCTCTCTGCGACGAAGTTCAGATAAGTTTAACAGTTTGGAGTTTGTGATTCATGACATTTAAGAAATCAATTAGAAATGTTAATCTGTGATTCATAACTCTAGAATGTGTAATATCATTTAGTTTTCTTAAATATAAATGTGTGTTGCATTCAACTGTTTTGTTGATAATTTTAGAAATAAAATCTGTCAACGCCGAGAAATATCTTCTCATTCCTGTTTAACTGTTTAGTCTGAAATTGACACAAGTGAATAGACATTAGATTATTGGTGGCCCTGCCTATCCTTAATCATTGAATAATAATCAGTTAAGGGAAATTGTGGTAACAAGTAATGATAGGATCTTTCTCTGTACCTAAACGTTAATGAGACTGATATATATATATATATATAACGAGAAGTTACCTGACATAAATACTAACCTGCGTAGTTATTTAATGTCTGACTAACAATACTAATGAGAGACTCACCTTCGTCTTACTAACCGGTATTGTAGTCAATGTGTTTATAACCTTTTTTGTTTAAAGATTTGTGTGTTATCATATGCGATCCCATGGTCTTTGATTTGGTCACGGAAGTGATTTGTCTTTGATTTGTTGATCTAGAGTTGAATTTTAATTAGTTTTTCCCTTTTGTATAATTAGTGTAGTGCTACATTTAGTCTTTGTTTTTTAATAAATTTGACAATTTATATCTGTCTGCGTCCAATTATTACAGAAATTGAGTTCTACAAGACTCCAGGATTCGTGATAAGGTAATACTATAAATTCACTTCTTTAATTGAAATTTATAAGTGTACCTTATACATAATGTATCTATTAAATTAACTGAACAATATGAAGCTAGTAACTATGTTTAATTAGTGCTGGTTTTACAGTTATAAATTGCTCAAATATTGTAAGAAAGACAATTTGACCGCCTGTTCTAAAGTGAAAGTTATATTCACATTAATTATTGCACTAATTCAGTGATATTTATGTTTATTGGCCTAGAATAAGGCAATAATTATGGCTAAACTGCCAACAACACAGTACTAAAGAGAATTGGACTCCCTGTTGTAAAGATTTACACTAGGGGTGTCCCGAAGCACAATACCTTATTCGGAAAGGCACGGATAATGGCTTCAAAACCAATAACGAATAATTTTGCCGAATAATATGCGGCTAAGGCTGAGACAGTCACAGCTTGTGTTTGATGGATAACAGGTGAGCCAGGGGATCATATCACGAAACTTAAATGTCTGAAATCACTAGGCAATAATGTCCGTGTGAAATGAATGTGTGTAAACTTTAGGAATGAAATGAGCGCAAATCAAATAGCAGCTCTCTGCGCTTCTCTCTGAAATCAGAGCTTTAACGGGGTGCTTGAATATGATTTCACTTTTCTAACTTTAGTTAGTGTGTAATGTTGCTGTTTGAGCATAAACAACATCTGCAAAGTTACGAAGCTCAAAGTTCAAAGCAAAGGGAGATATTTGCTGTTAAAGAAATCGTTTTTTAAGGACTACAACAAACGGCTGGGTTAGTGACATCACTAACCCTAGAATTGACATAAACCCCGTCCCCTGAACACAATTCAGAGATTATCAAGACAGAATATGCTAATCAATGAGTAGAAGATAACTAAACATAGTCCAGTTAACATAATAGATGGTGAGGTACATTACTACACACAAATAATATGGTTTGCTAAGTTGTTAATATGAAAGAATGTTGATCCTTCAAATGTTTAATACATGTTAAATAATGGGTAATATGTCCTTACTAATCAGAATTACTAGTGTACTTATGCTTAACTAATGCATCATTCTGGACTATTCAAATAAAGTGTTACCACAGTTCTTAATGACATGCATATTTTGGACATAGTCAGGTGCAAAAACAAGAAGGTTACTTTGTTGTCGGTGTTTGCGCAGAGGTTGCGTATGTTTGCGCACAGATAGCGGATAATCGCTCGCACCTTGGAACCTATTTCCGGGAGCGCGTTGTTGAGCCACCAGGCTCTGTTTTGTGCGGATGGGCGGCCGGAGCGCGTTAAGGGTTTTCTGTTACAACGTTGTCGTTAATAACTAATGATCTTCGCATGCAAGTCAATCAATCAAAACTAACTTGAGCTGGACAATAACTTTATTCTAGAGCTGCTGTAAAGCCAAAACAATCTCTGTCACTTTCATTTCTTATCACTGGAAAGCTGCTTTCAAACAATTCATATTGTTAAAAGCGCTATATAAATGAAGGTGATTGACTTCCCTTGCATAGACTTTTTGTCACTGCTGGTTTTACTGTTCTAAATAACAGTAGGACTTAGCCTAGATTTAATACCAGATTTCTTTGTTTTTTAAGTTCAAATGTATTATTATGTGAATTGGTACTTAAGTAAATGGTGTGTGATTATATGCATGACATTCATTCGGTGACAGTGGAATACAAACAGTCTTACCGGTGTATTCTCAACATCAGTTTCATCTGAATCCGTATATCCGTGTATCATAACAGCTTCACATTATTTATTGGCCCCGACAGTGTAAAAACAAATTAAATGCATTAGATAGGTCTACTTACTGCTCACAAACTTGATAGAGGCAGCGTACACTGGCTAGCCATGTTTTGGCTTTTTCCCTTTCTGCCATCCCACAGCAGCTGAACAGTCAGTTTGCGGGTATCCATCGTCATCCATCTTGGTGTCATCATATTTACGTATGGCTTCGGTTTCCACCTCGCTATACATCCCAGCATCCTCCCCACTGACCCATTGGACCACTGCAAACTTTCTCATCACACCTTGGGCTTTAGAAGAGTTTGGCTTTTAGTGAATTTAGATCACGGCTGTTTCATCAGATCTCACATGGGAAGGTCACAGTTTTGTGTCTTGTGAGTCTGATTGTAGCGTCATGGGCATCATTTTTGCTTTGTAAGACCAGTTTGCCAGACACAGACATAATGCTAGGCCAGCTAAATGTCAGCTGCATGCAAGTTAGCTGCAGATCTGTGAAAGATTAGTACAATCGATAATGAGGGCTGTCGATTTAACGCGGTAATCTGATTCATTAACGTTAGTTGTGAGAAACTAACGCGATTCAAATATTTTAACTCAATTAACCCACCCGCCCCTGACCAACGTAGGTAGATTTGTGTAATGAAATAGATTCAAAACTGAATCGCTTGACAGTAAAAAAAGTAAATGTAGTCTAATGTTAACGGTATAATACCCATTCAACATAAACCAACAAATACATGAATCCAGTTCACGTTACCTAAATACACGAAGCAAGGGCAATATCAAAGTTGTTGCTGGCTCAGTTAGCTCCTAGCAAGGTAACCTTAACTCTTGCAACTGTTGTCTTATTGAACAAACCAACTACTTTGCTTATAAATTACTAAATGAACCAACCTGAATCAACACAAATCCCTGAGTAATAATTACAACAAGATACAATTATTCTTTCCTTCGGGGTGACGTTAGAAATCCATGTTTAATCGATCTGAAACCTCTGTTGAAACTTAAAGCAACGGCCCGTGTTACCGCTGTCTGGCTGCTTCAATGAGTCAGTGATCTGGATTTCTATTGGATCCCGCGCAGCAGTTCAAACATCAACCAATCGGCATATTGTATGGTCTTATGGCCCTAATGCACTTGCCTACATGTAGCGATGTGTTTTCTATTATGCAAAATGGCGAAACGAAAATTGTGTTGCTTTAACAGTTGCCAAGAAGAAAGAATGATTCCTCGTCGTACTCGGACCAGGTGGAAAACAAGGCAAAACTTGTTTTTCCAGCAAAGTTTTGGTCATATTGATAATTTATAGGCCCTAGAAATGTGTGTATTAAATATGATAAACTATAATATATTCATAAATAGGCATTATACTTATTGTTGAACATAATTGTACAAATAATGTTTAGTTTAAGTTATGTTAAGTTTTAAGGTTTTAAAAATGTGTTTAAAATGTTGTAAAATGCATTGACAAACATATCTGAAGGCGAGTAGATTTCCCACTACAGCTGGTCATGTTGTTTTTAAATGCTGCCCGTGAACTGAACAATGAACGAAGTCACCATATCTAAATATTCACAACAAACACCCTTTCGACATGAAACCAAGAAATGAGAGCAATGCTTTCACTGCTCGCCATAGCGTCTCAATGTTAGTGTCCCTCAGCAGGATATGTCGCCCATTTTAGGTTTACAGGCATTCTATAAATTAGCAGCCTGGCATTAGTACTGTCAGTAAAATATTATGCATGGCTAATCATTTTATGTCATAATAATATATTCATCTGTAGCCTATGGAGATGGCTTCCATCTCAAGACACCAATATAAATCTAAGCACAACAGCAATGCTAAAATGTAATGTATTATTGTGTCTGTAAAAGTGAAAGGAGCATACAGGTAGATGGTGGGGTGGGTTGTGAACACTAGCTTTAATCTTGATGAACATCCTGGGAATTAATAACAGTCAAAACAGCTTGCCATATTGTTGAACAAGAATATCAACATTTAGAGTAAAACAGGTTTCTTTTGGTACACACTTTGCTTATGATCACTCAAATTTGGATTCTTTCCCATTTGTTACAGAATACCAACCAATCAAACCTGGTGTCTTCAGGTCCCTCAAATGACCATGTCACAGATGCCAGTTGGCTGAACATCCTCGCATTTTCCATGAAGCACAATGTAACAGAGGCTTTAATGGAGGACCTACTGAAGCTGTTAAGGTTATGTAGTGGGGATGCTGCAAGCATCCCAAGTAGCAAGTACATGCTAGAGAAGGAGTTTAAAGATTATGTAGACAAATCAGAATACCATCTGTGAGACAAAGTTTAGAGCTGGGTCAATTTTTTATTTGTATACCTTTGAGGAATCAACTTCAAGCTCTTTTGGAGAATGAGCCTATTCCAAATATTTACAATGACCAAAACAGATGGAATAACAGATTTTTCAGATGGGAAGTTGTACAAATATCTGAAATCAGTTAGTGATTCATTCTTTTCCCTGTCTTTCAATTGTGATGGAGTGCCAGTGTTCCAGTCATCTAAATACAGCATATGGCCCTTACTATGCTCTGTTAATGAATTACCCCCAGAGGAAAGAGATACAAATGTCATACTATGTGCCTTGTGGTTTGGGTCATCAAAACCACAAATGACTAGCTTCCTCAAACCTTTTGTGGAGGAATGCAAAAGTCTTGGACAAACAGGTCTTCAGTGGCAGGATCCAGTAGATCACTCAATCAAAACGACAAAGGTCTATGCATTATGTGCCATATGTGATGCTGTTGCACGACCTTTACTGCAAAATTTCAAGCAGTTTAATGGAGAGTATGGGTGTGGGCACTGTCTTCATCCAGGTGTTCCTTAGAGATCATGACACAACTGTGCAAATAGGTGAGATTGCCAAAAATAATGAACAGAGCATTTTGGGCATAAAAGGGCCATCTCCAATTGTGGACTTGCCAGATTTTGACCTGATCAATGGCATGGTCCCTGATTACATGCATTGTGTGTTGCTGGGGGTTTGCCGGCAAATAGCCACTTTATGGTTTGATTCCAAAAGCTATAGTAAACCATGGTATGTTGGTTTGAACACTGTAACAGTGGATGTAAATCTTTTAGCAATCAAGCCTCTAAGCATTTTTTCCAGAATCCCACGGTCTATTGTTGAGCTAAGGTTTTGGAAAGCTCACGAATGACAGAACTGGCTTTTATATTACAGTTTGCCAGTCCTGGAGGGGATACTTCCAAACAGGTATCTTTGCCACTGGGCTCTACTTGTGGAGGGTGTGAGCATTTTGCTAGGTTCAGACATTAGCCAAGAGGATATTGACCATGCTCATGAGGCTCTTGAGCTTTATGTTAAATCAGTTCAGTCTTTGTATGGCGAAGATCAGGTGACCTACAATATGCATTCACTTCTGCATTTGACTAAGAGTGTTGAGAATTTGGGTCCTCTCTGGGCCCAGTCTGCTTTCATGTTTGAGAGCTATAATGGCTACTTGCTCAAGCAAGTCAAAAGCAGTAATGCAGTGCCTCAGCAGCTTTGCAAAAGAGTAGCATGGTCTCGGGCATTGCCACGCATAGCTAAGGCCTGCTCATCCAATGATGTTTCACCTGAAATTAAATCATTCTACACAGAAATGACCTCTGGTAAACGTCATGTAAAGAATTATACTAGATATGACTTGCACTTGGAGTGCCAAAGATTAGGCCAGTGTCTGAAAATAATATGAATGCATTGCATGCATTGCTAGATGTACCTGGGACCTCTATTGGCAGGTACTACAACAGAATAGTTATCAACGGAGAGGTCATTCAAAGCCAAACATACACAAAGACAAAGAAAAGGAACAACTCGGTTGTGATATTGAAAGATGGCAGTATTTTCACGGTTTCACACTTTCTCTGTGTCAGTGATGACCAATATCACTTATATGCAGTTGGCAAATTTGGAAATTGTACAGTGCAGAAACTGGTTCGAGGATCTGCTGTCAAAATATCACTGACCTTTATGCGGACTGTTCATTTTCCTACAGGATTTGAAAGAGCAGTTGATCTAAGGTTGATTATACAGTATATGACCATGTTTGATTATAGGCATAGGGCTCCACTTAGGACAAGGCAAGAGCATGAGTTAAGTACAGCCTTATACTGCTAAACTGCACTGTGTTCTATACATGTCTTCATATGCTGGACATTCATATTAAATTTGCACTATTTTCCTATGTTTTTACTTCATCAAAAACTATATGCCTTTAGTTGTATGTAGGACATATATGATTAAAAATACATTAATATTATGCAATTTATATATGTGTTTTTTGCAGCATATATGTCCCTTACAATATTCGGTTTGAACATATAAGAATCACAGGTTTTTTTAGGAAAAGGAAAGGATCCAAGTGCAGGCTTTAGAGTTGAAGCAGATAATCCAATAAGGGCAAAACGAGAGAGCATAAACAGGGACAGTCCAGGTCAAACGATCAAGCGAACAGGCTAGTAGAGAGATCCGAAAGGGGTAAACGAGAGAAGGAAGCAAGAGGTCAAAAATACACGGGAAGGCAATCAAGAAACAAGGCTTAGAATTGATTCAGGAGAGAATGCAAGACTTCGCGATGAATCTAGGAAACAGAGGGGTACTGTGTACTGTGAAGGAGAGAGGGATTGAACGAGGTGAATGAAGGATTGACCAATGATAGGAGAGGAGGACAGAACAGGTGCACCTGGTAGGGAAGAATGTGGAAAGACTGGTTTGACTGGACAAAGGACAAGAGAAGCACTAAACTAGTATTTGGGAGAGGGAGACCTCTGGTGGTGAACTAAGGTAGAAGCAGGGGAGACCGTGACAGTCTCCAAGGTTCTCATCGTAAATAACAAACAGAAATCAAACTACCTTCTGGCCTGACCTTCTAGCTTGACCTTATCTTTCTTAAGTATACAAGAGAGATTAACAGGTGTGAGAAAAGAATTTCTAACTTTCCTTCCACACATACATACATACATACATACATACATACGGAAAATAAATAATAGAATTTTGAATCACAATAAGATGTTATCAAGTACAGAAAAAGAAAATGTAATAAAATGTGATCTTAAATACATACAAATAAAGAAAATTGGTTTACTATTTCCAGATTCCTTTTTTGAAATACAATGACATGCATTACAAATGAGTATTTACATTATATTTACAGCCGGTGCTCGTGTGTCACTGTGTCCCTCAGGCTGTGGTAGGCGCTGACATATTGGGCAGCCAGGGTGGCTGTGTGTCCCTCCCCCAGGAGGACTGACCGTTTTTCTTTTTTCTAAGTTTTGTCACAGGTTGGGTGGGCATCCATTATGTTGTTACAGAATGTGTCCCTTATTTTGGGCTAAAGCTTTCCGTGGAGGGGAACGTGGATCAGTTTGTACCATTTTTGGGAAGATCTGCCTTGTTGGGGCGGAGCTGTGATCCAGGTGAACAGCAGATCGGGCATAGGTGGGCATGTGGGCAGAGGAGTAGGAAGGCCGGTCAAGCAAATAAGCTTGCTAAGGTACGCAGCAGCAGCAAGCAGCCCCCCCATCCAGCCAGCCAGCCAGTCTGGCTAGCAGTGACTGAGTGGTTGACAGACGGCAAGCAACGGAATGTACGTGCTCTGTGATGTCATAGCAGTCAGCTGAGAGAGGCTCGTGATGTCATCGCTGAGCTGTCTGTCTGTCTGTCTGTCTCTCTCTCTCTCTCTCTCTCTCTCTTCCTCTCTATTCAATTCATTTGTATTGTCAAAGCAATTGGACATACATACATACATACATACATACATGCTAGAAAGTCATTACTATGTTATCTTAAAGGCTAACTAAGCAGAACATATATCATTATAGAACAGAGTTCATAGGTCAACACATGGTTTTAGGGAACAGGCACATAGGTCAAACCGTTTGACATTGTCTCCAAGGTTCTCATCGTAAATAACAAACAGAAATCAAACTATCTTCTGGGCTGACCTTCTAGTTTGACCGTATCTTTCTTAAGTATACAAGAGAGAAAAACAGGTGTAAGAAAATAATTTCTAATTTTCCTTCTACACATATATACATACATACATACATATGTAGCGTTATGTTGGGTGTATTTGGATAAGAGCATTTGGGCTCTGAGCTGAAGCACGGATCTAAAGAAGACCTCTCCCCCCCCAAAGTTATCAGATTTCCTTAGCTCATCAGCTTGGAACTGGTTTGCATCAAAGTGACAGTTTTGGGGAGGATGGCACCGAGAAGAGGCCAAATAGTTTGGAATTCTGCTATGAGATGTCTGGAGAAAGGGGCCTGTAGGTGATAAAAACTCTTTGAAGTGGATGAGAGCCGAAATCCCGACATAGAGCTACGAACCCGGGCCAACCGGCATTTCCAAAAGATGGCATGGATTGACATCAGTCATAAATCAAGCCCCCCTCCAATAGGACACTGGGGGCTGAAACCGAAATCCAATCTCAAGAACTCAGGGACCAATCACCTACTGATCTGACAGACTTTAAGGAACAGCGGACAGTCTTTCTCTCTCTCTTTCTCTCACCTGAACCAGAAACTCGCTGCCACAGCTCAACCTGTAGCTCTGTTGCCAGAACCGGAATCAGAAACCAACCAAGTCTTTGCCGGCAACAGAAGAGTTAAACTGGGAGAAGGAGATTGAGCCGTACGAAGAATTCTTTTAAAGGACTTTATTAAATAAATAACTTTACAGACCCACCTGATCAGTGGAGTTTTACAGCTGGACAATTGACTAAGTCGACTGAATACGATAGTGTCAGTCACTTAAATAGCTATTTGAGTCTTAAGAAACTTGACCCTTGGAACAAACAGGGCCCTGCTTTCCTCAAAGACTTCGTCTTCAAGTAACTACGGTGGAACCCTGCTTACAAAGAAGATTTTGTGCACAGTCTTGGAGCATTCAAACCAGTGGAAAATCTGTCTGGAAAAGACTCTACATTCCCGAAACCCCAACTTCCAGGTGCATCGACTGAGTGGAAGTTCTTGGACAAAGCCGAACCAGACTGCCTTTGTTCCAAACCACACAGACCTTGTGCCGTGTGCTGTTATCTGAGCCCGAAGCCAGAGAGGCCTCTCTGCGACGAAGTTCAGATAAGTTTAACAGTTTGGAGTTTGTGATTCATGACATTTGAGAAATCAATTAGAAATGTTAATCTGTGATTCATAACTCTAGAATGTGTAATATCATTTAGTTTTCTTAAATATAAATGTGTGTTGCATTAAACTGTTTTGTTGATAATTTTAGAAATAAAATCTGTCAACGCCGAGAAATATCTTCTCATTCCTGTTTAACTGTTTAGTCTGAAATTGACACAAGTTAATAGACATTAGATTATTGGTGGCCCTGCCTATCCTTAATCATTGAATAATAATCAGTTAAGGGAAATTGTGGTAACAAATAGGATCTTTCTCGGCACCTAAACGTAAATGAGACTGATATATATATAACGAGAAGTTACCTGACATAAATACTAACCTGCGTAGTTATTTAATGTCTGACTAATAATACTAACGAGAGACTCACCTTCGTCTTACTAACCGGTATTGTAGTCAATGTAATTATAACCTTTTTTGTTTAACGATTAGTTAAACGGAATGTACGTGCTCTGTGCTGTCATAGCAGTAAGCTGAGAGAGGCTCGTCATGTCATCACTGAGCTGGCTGGCTGGCTGGCTCTCTGTGTGTGTGTGTGTGTGTATGTGTGTCTCTCTGTCTGTCTGTCTGTCTCTCTCTCTCTCTCTCTCTCTCCCTCTCAATTCAATTCATTTGTATTGTCAAAGCAATTGGACATGCATACATACATACATACATATATATGGAAAATAAACAATATGTGTACATCTCTTTCGGCATTAGTGGTGCCCTCACAGATGTGCAAGTTACATGACAGACAGACAGACAGACACACACACACTTTCACACACAGACAGACAGACACACACAGAAACACACACACATACTTTGACAGACAGACAGACAGACACACGCATATTATGGGTCTTTGTTGGATAGTGAAATGGATAGCATCAGTCGCAGTGTGGGTAATGTCAGGGAGCCAATCATAGTCCCCGTTATTTGCATATCGTGGCGCAAAGCATTCTGGGAAAAGCAACTAAACACGTTTAGTCATGTATTTGTCCATAGTTTACACATGAGATGAAAGAGACAGTATGACGTATTGAGCACCTGGTATTCCTCATGTGTATGTGAGGGGCAGAGGAACCGGATCCCAAGTGTGCGTCCCAGGTGCTATAGGTTTCAAAGCATGCAGGGGAATAGGCACCCCACCCTGACACCTATAGAAGACTGGATAGGGAGATATAAATAGCAATGGGGAGACTCTTGTACTTGGTGTGGCTCTATCCATATAGTGGGGCCAGCAGCCACTTAGCAGGTGTAGCAATAGAAGCTCAGCCTGGGGAGACTGGATTTAGCATTTCCTCTCCATTTTGATAACTATCCATAATCATTTCTGCAAAATACTTCTATGATACCTATGTATGTTTTTTACTTGTACTATATTATACTATCAAGTATCAGTGTACACATACAATGTGACCTGTTACATTAATACAGAGGCCACGGAAGGCCAGATCACTAATAGCCACTGTCCCCTGATATTACACTTTTTTACAATCACTTTGGCACTCATTTCAGAACCTTGATGTCATTTTTCAAAACTCTAGACACTAAACTCACACCCGATGATCAAAATGCACATTTTTCAAAACTCTAACACTTTTTTACAATTGCTTGGATACAATACACATCAACCTCAGATCATTTGTTCATTGAACTAAAATGACACAACTTAACATCAAAGTATTACCATTTCAAAATGCAATTCACACATTACATCTGAGATCACTGTCTATTCATTTCATTACAAAGATCTAACTATCAATTGATACAGCTGCTCAAAATGATAAGTGACTGTTGCATTACTCTTAATGCATAGTTTTATGGAAACTGACAAACAGTATTCCATGTTTCGATCATGAAAGTTTCAGGATAATGAGATCCATTGACACCAATAACCGAGGAGCATGGTTTCTTAGGGTTACCATAGACTTGACTGTGTCTTCTTGTTTGTGAAGGAACAGGACTGTGTTTTCCTGTCTGGGTTCCCGCAGGCTTAAGTGTGTTTGTAAACTGCAGCGTAGGTTTGACCTACTATTAGAAAAAAAAAAAAAAAGGAGCGCTAATTAATTGTTCAATATCTGATACGCCGGTGATAATATAAAATAACATGTTTATAGTTTATAGAAGTTTATAGTGTTTATGGTAAATGAAGAAAAGTCATTAAGTTATATACAAGTTCTATAAATGCAAACATTGAAAAGCATGTTTGTTGTTATTCCTATATAGGATTTAGTATTATTTGTGTTTTCTTGTTTTTTGCTATGTTTTCTCCCCTGTCGTTTATTGTTATTTTGCGGGCTTGCACGCCTTGGTTGTTGTGTACAAAACGATACATAGAAAATGGGAAAACGTGTTACTGTGTGGGAACAGCTCTAGTAAGACGGGCGACCCGCCACTTAAAGGTACACATGTAAGGTACATGTATGATAACTATGGAGTGAAGCGGTGCGTTTGACTGGACAATAGGTGACAGAAAATTAAGGTTTCCAGAAGATGGGACTTTTGATTCAGATAGACTTGAGCACCTAAAAACGGTTTTGCAAAATAGGAATACAAAGCATTAAGAAATGAGAAACCAAAGCTAGCTATCTTAAAACATTTGTTAGAGAAAAGAAAGAAAAGACAACAGGCATAATTCAATCTGAATGCCCCGAAGACAAATTAAATATATATATATATATGTTTTTCAGTATAAATGACAGTCCTCAAGATACTGAAGGAAAATTACTAGATAAGTAATAAATAAGGGTAGTTTGAGACACTGCAGGTCAATATAACATGCCAACCAAAACCATGGTATCTGAATTTACTATGGATATAAATTAATATGTGTCTCTTTGTATGTTTGTACGTTTTCAGTTTGCGCAAGGTAAATGTCCATATTTTGACTTTTTCATGTACTGTATAGTCCAGAATATGACTAAGAGAGTCATAAGTCACAAATAGTTACAGAATGATAGCTAAAAAACGCCAGTTAAATATGTTGTAATAACAGACCTACAAGAAAGTCAGCATTTAACTGTACACAGAATGCTATTGCAAACAGAAATAATAATACAAAATTAAGTTATTTAAATAGGTCTTACGAATACAGAAGTTAAAAGTAACATGTTAGAAATGGAATTAGAGCCAAATTTAGAAATAGGAATCCGAGGCAACCACAAACATTCGGTGAAGGTTTCTTACATATTGATAAATAGATAACCAGATACTCCAGGAAATTAACGATGTGCTCATTTGGAAGCTATGAGTTCCACAATGAAGAGTTTTTAAATCCCTAGAAATAGATCCCTAAATACAATGTGTAGGTAAGAAATTAACTATTGATCAGTTCAATCTGGATTCGGGAACAGTTCTTCTGAACCTGTACTGGTGTAGATTGGACTTCAATAGGAGGAAGTGACACAATAAAGACATGAGCCGCGCAGGAGGACAGTCTTAGTGCCCACGCAGGTTCTTAGTTGGGGAAATCATTGACTGGACACATTTTTTGAAAATGTGCTTTCCTGAAGTACCTGGACATCATTATTGAGATCAATGAAAAGGCTTATTTTCCAAAGATTAAATACATTCATTAACTACAATAATGTAGTGAAATGTATATAAATAGTAATAATACAAATCGATCAAATATAACTTGCATTTTCTTGTAAGAAATTAGGAATAGGAGAAAGAACAGCTGTTGGGATGCAGTGCGATGTTATCCAAAATTGAAAGCGGTTGAGAAAGGAGAGTTTGTTCTGTGTGAGACAAATGTACTGCCACGAGAGACTCTGATGGTGATTGACTGGAATATGAGGGAAAATAATGAAGTTACTACAGGTATAACTAAAGGTGTAACATAACTAATTTAATGAAACATAGTCATGGCAAGTTATAAAACTGTTTGGAAATAGTCCTTTCACAAACAGAAATACCCTATCAATTAGGAAGAGGGGGGCAGGGGGCAAGGGCCGTATGTGCTCCTCTGCTCCCCCTGTTCGCCTGAGCAGACAAGCAGCCTGAGATGAGAGAGAGAGAGAGAGAGAGAGAGAGAGAGAGAGAGAGAAGTCAGAGACAAGGCAGAGACTGTAAGTACGTGTAAGGGTTCATAACTTATTACAAACAGAGCAAGAGTGTAATGAATGGTAATTTACACTGCTTGTATTAATAATGATAATAATATTGATGTTGATACAGACGAATACATCACATACTAGATGACAACCGCATAAAACTAATAATAATGAAAATAGGAATAATAGGAGTATGGAAATAATTTCAAATTATGGTTTATTGGTAAAAAATGAATTGAGAAACAAAGATTAATAACTGCCATCATTTACCCAACTACTATTAACTATGGTGTTGAAGGAGCTGCTGTAATAGTTATTGTAATGTTCTCAGGTATTTAAGTTAGATAAAAGGACAAAGATAAGCACATTGTTTTGAAACTTTGACAACTCCACACAAAAAGAGTATCTACACTAGGAAGTAAAGCTGATTCAATAAACACAGGAGATATGATGCTGCTGACGACAGCTGAGTGCTGTACTGAAATAATTTGATAAATGAGATAAATTGGAATCAAGATTATTATTATTTTGAATTGTCCCTTTACTAGAAACCTTATAGATTGTGCGAATGTCAACTAATGTGATAGAGATGCCTTTTATAAGGACGATCTCTGATGTTGTGTGAACCACACATTGTGTCTTCAGACTGATTTATTCCACATGGCAGATATGCATATTATGAATCGTGTCCTGAAGGAACCGATGTCTGACCCATATGGAGAAGATGCTGGTGTTCTTGTTGAGACACAGTAGGCCGAGGGCGCGGCTTTAAAGACAGCCTCACAGCAACTTGAACAGACCAATGCTGAGGTCCACTACGCTGAAGTGATGCTTGACTCAGTGGAGAAATAAGTTAAAATACTATAATTAAAGGTTTTCCAGATTATAGGAATCTACAATATATTGTGAAACTGCTCAGATGACGTCCGCAGTAGCACATATTCTTCTATTGATAGTTTAATTTATAATGTACTTTTAGTGGAGATGTCACATTATTCAAATGAATAGAATGACAGCCATGAAGTCAGAATCAGTCCATTGCCCTTCACTTAAGATTTGTACAATGTATAATGTTTATAAATCAAAACGCAACAAATATATGTACAATACAGTTTACAAACTGAATTTGTAAAAAAGAATGTTTTGCTGACTTTTGTATTCTCTTTGAAGCAACAAAATGTATGTGTTATGTATGTCGTAACTAGGGTTTGACTTTTATGACCTGGGGCTGGATGAAATTTAATTTGAGATGCACTGTAAAAGCTCCAGGAAATTGCAACTGGCCACTGCACCTTCCATAAGAGAGCTCAAACATTTGCTAATGCATTGGTTGCCTCACAGGCACTCTTTCCCTGGTTTGCCCATGTGGCGCATGGTGTTGGCCACACGGGCAAAGGGGGGATGTGTGCATCAGTCTTTTAAATTGGTTTGCCCCAGGTTTTATAGTAACAGCTTAGCAATATTGTAGAACTTGCCACATTTGTCAAGCTCATAATCCTGCAATATGCAAATAGATTGTGTTCAAAAGCTTAAATGTTGTGGATATGAATATATACTTGTAATAATATATAGGTGTTCTAAATGGGTTGAAGCCTATCCCGTAGGAAGGCTGAAGTAGTAAAAGTAGCAAAAATACAGTTAAGGGATGTTATATGTAGATTTCGCATTCCAGGGAAATTTCCAGTGATAGGAACACTCACTTCACTGGGACAATAGTGCAGGAACTATGCAAAGCCCTGCGAGGTAAACAACATTTTCACTGCCCCATCAGGCTCAGTCAGCTGGAGCAGTGGAGAAACAAAATGGGATATTAAAGAATAAGCTGTCTAATATATGCAAACAAACAGGACTCAAACGTCCAGATCCCCTTCCTATAGTCCTAATGACAATGAAATCGTCAGCAAATTGAGAAAAACAGGTCTTTCTCTGTGTGAGATTATTATGGGATGACTTATGAGACTCTCCATCACTCCTCCATTGTCTGTAAGGGAAATGGACATCCACTTGATGGATGATGCTCTGTTGTCTTTTTGTATGGGACTAACACGTGCTTTCGAAGCTGTCCATTCACAGATGAAAGCCGCCCAGACTGAACCATCCCAGCAGGTTTACCACCCCTTCCAGCAAGGTGACTGTGTATATCAAAGCACACAAGAGAAAGTCCTCCCAACAGCCCAGGTGGACAGGGCCCTACCAGGTGCTCCTGACCACCCACACAGCTGTGAAGTGCCTAGGAACGACGACATGGATCCACTCCTCACACTGCAAACTTGCCAATCGAGGCGAACAGCACAACCCTGGTGGAGAACAGAGGGATAAAGGAATTGTTCTTCCACATCAGATTTGACATTACTGTATGTATGCAGGCCCTTGTAATTGCTTTTCCAATACTGCCAACTGGTTATTGATGATTGATTTCACATTGTGGTACGAGTATCGAGTGAAATGAGTGCTATCCACCTCAACAACACAGCGATAACATGGAGCCGGCAGGTGATCCAGGTCACAATAGAGGTCAAGCAGTGGGAGGAGGAAGACGTGGTGGTCAAAGGTGTAGCGTAAGGTACACTTATAAAATTCAATTAAAGAAGTGAATTTATAGTATCACCTTATCACGAATCCTGGAATCTTGTAGAACTCAATTTCTGTAATAATTGGACGCAGACACCAATTCCAAAGATATAAATTGTCAAATTTATTCAAAAACAAAGACTAAATGTAGCACTACACTAATTATACAAAAGGGAAAAACTAATTAAAATTCAACTCTAGATCAACAAATCAAAGACAAATCACTTCCGTGACCAAATCAAAGACCATGGGATCGCATATGATAACACACAAATCATTAAACAAAAAAGGTTATAAACACATTGACTACAATACCGGTTAGTAAGACGAAGGTGAGTCTCTCATTAGTATTGTTAGTCAGACATTCAATAACTATGCAGGTTAGTATTTATGTCAGGTAACTTCTCGTTATATATATATCAGTCTCATTAACGTTTAGGTGGAGAGAAAGATCCTATCATTACTTGTTACCACAATTTCCCTTAACTGATTATTATTCAATGATTAAGGATAGGCAGGGCCACCTATAATCTGGTGTCTATTAACTTGTGTCAATTTCAGACTAAACAGTTAAACAGGAATGAGAAGATATTTCTCGGCGTTGACAGATTTTATTTCTAAAATTATCAACAAAACAGTTGAATGCAACACACATTTATATTTAAGAAAACTAAATGATATTACACATTCTAGAGTTATGAATCACAGATTAACATTTCTAATTGATTTCTCAAATGTCATGAATCACAAACTCCAAACTGTTAAACTTATGTGAACTTCGTCGCAGAGAGGCCTCTCTGGCTTCGGGCTCAGATAACAGCACACGGCACGAGGTCCGTGTGGTTTGGAACAAAGGCAGTCCGGTTCGGCTTTGTCCAAGAACTTCCACTCAGTCGATGCACCTGGAAGTTGGGGTTTCGCGAATGTAGAGTCTTTTCCAAACAGATTTTCCACTGGTTTGAAGGCTCCAAGGTTGTGCACAAAATCTTCTTTGTAAGCAGGGTTCCACCGTAGTTACTTGAAGACAAAGTCTTTGAGGAAAGCAGGGCCCTGTTCGTTCCAAGGGTCAAGTTTCTTAAGACTCAAATAGCTATTTAAATGACTTTCGTATTCAGTCGACTTAGTCAATTGTCCAGCTGGATGGCTGGGCACAGGCGGGCAGCGCAGTCTGTAAAGTTCTTTATTTAATAAAGTCCTTTAAAAGAATTCTTCGTACGGCTCAATCTCCTTCTCCCAGTTTAACCCTTCTGTTGCTGGTAAAGACTTAGTTGGTTTCTGGTTCCGGTTCTGGCAACAGAGATACAAGTTGAGCTGTGGCAGCGAGTTACTGGTTTAGGTGAGAGAGAGAGAGAGATGCCGTGCGTTACCCTTTATACGCCTGTCAGATCAATAGGTGATTGGTTCTTTAGTTTGTGAGATTGGATTTCGGCTTCAGCCCCCAGTGTCCTATTGGAGGGGGGCTTGATGTATGACTGATGTCAATCCATGCCATCTTTTGGAAATGCCGGTTGGCACGGGTTCGTAGCTCTGTGTCGGGATTTCGGCTCTCGTCCATTTCAAAGAGTTTTTATTTCCTACAGGCCCCCTTCCCCAGACATCTCACAGCAGGGATTCCAAGCTATTTGGCCCATTCTTGGTGCCATCCTCCCAAGACTGTCACTTTGATGTAAACCAGTTCACATGCTGATGAGTTAAGGAAATCTGATAAATTTGGGGGGGAGAGGTCTTCTTTAGATCAGTGCTTCAGCTCAGAGCTAAAATGCTCTTATCAGAATACACCCAACATAACGCTACACTGGTTAATTCTGTTCTGGGAAAACCACAATCCTGCAGGTTTAATAAGTCTCTCTACACATCAGTCCCTGAGTACCTTCAACCAATGGTCATTTTGACCAATTAAGCCCAAGAATTGAGTCAATTAAGTTGTCATGGACTACCCAGTGAAGACGTGAACTAACGACTAGGTCACACTGTGAGCTCACCAGAGCAGACATTACACTGAGCTCACTGTGAGCTCACTTAGCGCTTTTCCAGCGACATGGTGCCGGTGCTGGAGCCGGAGCTGCTGCTCGGCCTGGGATCCAGCTGATCTTTTTTGAACCGGCCCGCTTTTCCACCGGTTTTGACGTCACTGGATGTGGGCGTTCCCAAGCATGGAGTAGAAGTGGAGAAACACAGCAATAGTAATCAGCACCGAGGCGACTGCGTCTTTAAACCCCATTTAACATCACAATCAAACTCATTCCGCGTCTATGGCAAATCGTAACCCTAATGTTACAAATGTTCCCTAAACACCTATTTTGCAGGATCAATAAAAAATTATTAGGATTTTTTAAACTTTTACTGACACACATAGTTAATAGCAATGTATTATAACTTTACCAAAAATAATAATCTGTATATCTTTAATTGTTTAGACGTTATTAAGATATAATGCATCTTTCACATAGGGAACATTTGTAACATGTTAGGAAAAACAAACAAATGATTTGAAAATATTCATAATTACAGCATACAATTTGTCAGGCTTCATAAGAATGGTATTTATAACATACTCTGTAAAAATCAAGCAAATAGCATTTGTGGTTCACGAGAAAATATATATATATAATCAAAGCTATCAGACTATAGCAGCCGGTGTATGAAGACACATACGATTATACAGCATTATTTGGCAGCTTCGCAAGACCTAATTTTAAACGTTGTTGGTAAGTTAGATAATTAGTGGGGACCCGCTATTTGCAGTTCTTCCCCTCCATAATTGCTAAAATAAAGTTTTACTGACATTTTATTGACCCTACCACTGCATAGGGCACATCTGTAACATGAACGCTACTGAATGGCACATACATTGAAAACTACGGAGAACTGAGACAAATCCACTTTACACTTCATAAATAATCTTAAAACGTTTCCAACCAAGGCAACACCCACTTGAAATACGTTCATTCTCATTTTTGGTAAACAAAAAGAGAGATTGTTACATATGTTCCCTGTGATGCATCTACAGAGAGAGAGAGACAGACAGACACTAACTCTCTCTCTCTCTCTCTCTCTCTCTCTCTCTCTCTCAGCTGGGAGTGTGTGGGAGGGGTCTGCAGTGAGCGGGAGTGCTGCTGAGAGCTCTGTCCTTTGGCTGCGTTTTTTTGTTGCTTTACTTTTTTCAGTTTGTTTATTTTGTCTTCTGTTTTCAGTGCTTTTCTTATTGTGGGGGAACAGGGGAGGGGAGGGGGGAGTACCGGTAGTTCTTCCCGGGTCGGGGGGTCGGACCCCCTGAATGCGTCTTTTGAAAAACTGACCCGACGCCATGGAGTCAAGATCGCTCCGGTGCAGTTCTGCCCCCTAGAGCAGTGTGTGTTAGCGGTTGGGGAGGTAGCAGGGTGTGAAAATATCAAGTCTGCTGCCATTGTTATCTTCTTAAAAACCACTGATCTGCTCAATCAGCTAGTGGCTAATGGCACAGTGTTAGACGACACTTTCACCCCGGTGTTGCCGCTCGCTGCTCCTGCCCGGAAGGTAACGCTGTCTAACGTCCCTCCGTTCATCCGCACCGGCTCGGGCAGCTGATGTCCGGCATTAAGAGGGTCCCGCTGGGCTGCAAAGCCCCGCAACTGAAACACGTCGTGTCCTTCCGAAGGCAGCTGTATATGATCCTCAATAACATCAATGAGGATCTTAATGTCTCCGAAGTTGGATCTCTCTTGCTGCCACCACCACGAAGATTGCTCTTTAGTAATGTTGGAAAGTCAAAGACAGCAACCGTCAGGGTTCTTGCATATGACGTATTCGTGCTGCACCTCTCTGCAAGGATCCAGGACAGTTTGTCAATGTAAACTCCAGTGCCTGGGAACTTTTCCACCTAAAAGACAATGGTAAATAAAAAACAAGTTTATCCCCAAACTATTCTTATATTATGTTAAGTGGAATACATTATCAGTAAGGCTGTGATTTTGTTACAGAAATGTGTTATTAAAGACCACAGTATGTCTCAATTCTAAGTTTATTAATTTACAGACATAATAAAGTCAGTGAATCTGTGACACCCATAATTCAATTACATTCTTATTATCAACTATAACTATGAATATAACTGATAATGTAGCATCATTAGATTGTTTACAACCAATATTTGTTTTCAATATATATATTTTTACCTTGTCTTTGTAATATTGTAGACCAAGAGTGTTATACCTGTTTTGGTGATTCTTTGTCAGATTCAGAACAATTTGCTGTGGGGCTGTCAGAACCACTTGATGGTGACACACTTTTGTCTTTATTGCTGATAAATGTGGCTTTTGTTACAATTTTTTTCAGATTGTCCAAAAGGTCTGGAATCTCTGGAGAAAAAAACCTTAGTATTAAATGATAATCATTTCTAGTAATATATTTAATGCAAAGTGAAAACAAAACCATCAATGCCTGCAATTATACTTGAGAGACTTGCTCTATGTTATTGGCAAACTGACCTTTTTGTGGGTCATTAACATTAGCTACGAAAAAAATAAAAAAGATAAAATACAAGAATTTCCAGGTCTAATGTAATGCATATAGTCATTAATGTAGGATTATGAAGTTATGTTGAAAAACTTTATTTAATAATCAGTATTATTAAACTATTAGACAGTGCACATTAAGAGTCTGTATTGTGGTTCTAGATTACTTCAGTATGATCAACTATAATACATTACTCTGGAATCTAAATTACTGAAGAATAACATTTATCAAGGTAAGGAATTATTTGCTATAAATAAAAAAACTTACCATCAACCATACGGTTTCGAAGACATTGGTTTTCATTTTTAAGTCTTGTGTTTTCCTTTTCGAGCTGCTTAACGTTTTGCTGTAGCTCAACTTCACTGGACTCTTTAAATGTCTGTAGAATATGACGGGATCTAATTCTTGAAGCTCCATCGGTTTTCTTTCTTATTTTGTGCTGTATTCAGAGAGGAAAAGAGTTTAAAATGAAAATATATATATATATATGAATATGATTAAAAAAAAACAATCCTGCAATACATTTATTTAATATTTGCAGTAATTATCTCACCGGTAACTGTGGTTCATCAAGGTCACTATCATCTGAAATTTGAAGTTTTTTGTTTGGTTTAGGTACTCTCTTCATTTTAGGAGAGGGCATTTTTGTTAGGTCATTAAGTTTTCTTCTTAGTTCGCCTTCTTTTCCTAAAATAAAAATAAAATAAATAAAACCCTGCATTATGTCCACAGATATTTGGGGATTATATTTATTTGTCATAAAAATACTGTGCTTTGACCATACAAATTAAGATGAACAGCCAACACTGAATCAAAACTGAAGTTAAATTATATCTGGTTTAATTTATTTTGTGATTTGGGGGATTTTATTGTAAAGCACAACACACAATAAATCGTTCTTACAAATGCCAGTCAAGTATGACGAGTTTTTAGCGCCCTCACCACCACCTACCATGTTATAAGAGTATGTTAGACGTACAACACATTAATAACTTAAACATTCATTTCAAATATACTGTGATTGTATATATCAAATAGCATGTAAAGACTTTAATGTTTTTTTTTTTTTAAATAAACATTGTTACCAGTCATAATGATCTGCGCTTCATGGACAGGCCATCCACCTTTTGGAGGTTTGTTCGTGTCTCTCCACTCTGCTCTGAAGTTTCGAGTCGTCTCTTCGTCATCATCAGCAATGCTGAATAAATCAAAATTGCGAAAGCAAGCAGTGGGAATCACGCTGTAAGAGTCTTTGTCGACCCCGCTTTCCCACTTCACCAACGCGTGCATCACCGCCATACTACCTTCACCTTCTCGTCCGTTTTTTCTGCGCCTTTTTCCCCCGACAAGTCACGGCACAAAAAACAGTCCCGCTCTGCATTCTGGTACTTGGCGTTCTTAATAACACCAACAGGGTGTAATCGCATAGACCACTCGAGTATAAAGTACTACATATCCCATCTGTTACAGTTTTTTTTCTTCTTCTGAAACTGCAAGCGCACTACATAAAGTTTGGCAAATGAAGAAATTTGGATGATGAGTTTACAATCTTATAAACAGTATTTAAGTAAACCTAGATATGCAATTCCAAAAAGAACAGCATCGAGATGGAGAAACAGGATACAAAAATAATAATACAATGTTTATACTTTTTGTATTTTAATTACAGTATGTAATTATTGCCTTTTGATTTACATTTACAGAAAAAGAACGGCGGCAAACGTGGACTACCCAACAAGAAGCAACAAAGTTACTAAAATATCAGATTCTCAGGTAAGCTTCATGCAGCCATACATGTATAATTATAAAATCAATCCAAAAAATAGACCTTGTTTACCCTACAACTGATTTGAGTGTTAATTCTATTTAAGATATAAAAAAATATTTTATTTTCTGAACTAATAATCTGTGAACATTCTATTATCTCTATAATTTTAATTAATACATTTATTTTATTATTGGTGGAACATTATGTTTTTCAGCTCAGATGATTTCACATACCATCAATTTTTCTGTTAATAAATGTGCAAAAACAAATCAGATGGATAGGCCCCTACATATGAACATTAAGTTAAAGGCCTAGAGTGAGTGTTCTTCACTTCCAGTCATGGCGGGCCACAATCCAGCTCTTTGTAACTCATCAACAACCAAAGACCTGGGAAAAGGGTTAAATGGCTTCAGTTAAGCCAATTAGGTAATTAAGAGCTCAACTGGAAAAAAAACAGCAGGCATAGGGGTACTTTAGGACCACAGTCACTGATATAACCTACAATGTTGTTGTAATGAAAATCAGCAGACAGTGGGCCTCCTCCAGGACTAAGGTTGAGAAGCACTGGTCTTGAAGACCACAATAACAATCGACCTCAAGGGCTAGGGATATTCGAGGTGATGCTAAACCAGTCCTGAATGTTTAAATATAATGTTATTTTCTTGTAGTGTGCCGTTGCTGTTAATGCAACCAGTTATATTGAGCCATCAAATACAGAAGCTGACGAAAGACATCAACATGTAAATTTAGTTGTAAATTTAAAGTGTGTGTGAAAAGTATTTTGTATATGGAGATTAACCCATAGTTTCACAGATAAATTGTGGACCAGTGATATTCAGGATCTTCAAAACAAGTCCTGAATGCTCAAACTTAACACTTCTTTTTTTAGAGTGTCGTTGCTGTCAATCCAGCCAGTGATGTGGAGCCATCAGATACAGAAGCTGATGAAAAACAACATGTAAATTTCCTAAATTAATATGGTGCATCAAAATACTTATTTAGCACTTTCAACTGTTTCTTTGTGATTCCTAAAATTACTTTACAGGCTGGGGCTGGGGGAAGACACTGCGCCCGCCTGGAGAAGCCTGTACAAGCCCCCCTCAATAAGAGAGCTGGCAATCTGCAGTGGAGGGTGTTACACACCATTATTGCTGTCAATTCTTTTATTACTGTTCTTAACCCTGCTGTGTCCGACGCCTGCCCATTCTGTGCTCAGAGAGAGACCGTGTTTCACTGTTTCAGCACTTGCTCTCGGTTGTCACCCATTTTTAGTCTTTTAACTCGTCTTTTTACTGATCTTAACCTGATTTTTAACACAAAGGTTTTTATTTTAGGGGCGCGATACACCAGAAAGACCAAACATGTGGACCAGCTGGTAAACTTCTTGCTGGGCCAGGCTAAAATGGCCGTCTATAAGACTAGGAAGAACAGAGTGTGTGGGGAGGGCAGTGAGGATGCAGTGAGAGTGTTTGCCATGCTGGTCAAGTGCAGAGTCAGACTAGAGTTTAACTATTACAGGCTGATGAATGATTTGGAGAGTTTTTAACAGGTCTGGTGTATTAATGATGCCCTTTGTGAATTGTATGACGGGGAGTTGGTTTTTATTATGTAATTCATTTATAGGGTTTAGTATTTGATGGTTGTTTTGTTGTGTGTATTGGGTTGCTTTCTTTAAAAGTGTACAGATCAGTGGCGGAGTTAATGCTTGTTGGGGGGAGACAAACAAAGGGGAACACTATTTTTTATTTATTTATTTTCTTTTGTATGAATTATTGCGTGTTGCAAACAGGCAATGAAGTCTGATAAAAGTCAAAAAGTCTCTCTCTCTATCACACACACACACACAGCCAGCAAGACACACAGAGCCAGCCAGCTCAGCGATGACATCACAAACATCTCTCTCAGGTGACTCCTATGACATCACAGAGCACGTACATTCCGTTGCTTGCCGTCTGTCAACCACTCAGTCACTGCCAGCCAGACTGGCTGGCTGACTGGATGGTGGGGCTGCTTGCTGCTGCTGCGTACCTTAGCAAGCTTATTTGCTTGACCGGCCTTCCTCCTCCGCCCACATGCCCACCTATGTCCGATCTGCTGTTCACCTGGATCACAGCTCCGCCCCAACAAGGCAGAGCCCCCCAAGAATGGTACAAACTCACCCACGATCCCCTCCACGGAAAGCTATAGCAAAAGGCAAAAGCATTATACGTAATGAAGAGGAACCCGAGTCCAAGACGCATCCGACCAGCCATACATATTTGTGTGTATTAAAGATCACATTTTATTACATTTAGATTTTCTGTACTTTATTACATCTTTTTGTGATTTTTAAATGTATTGTTTCTTTTCCTTATATATGTATGTATGTATGTATGTATGTGTGTGTGTGTCTGTGTGAAAGTGTATGTGTTTGTGTGTCTCTGTGTGAAAGTGAGTGTGTGTGTGTCTGTCTCTGTGTTTGTGTGTCTGTCTCTGTGTGAAAGTGAGTGTGTGTGCGTGTGTCTGTCTGTGAAAGTGTGTGTGTGTGTGTGGGTGTGACAGTGTGTATGAGTGTCTGTCTGTCATGTAACTCGCACATCTGTGAGGGCACCATTTTTGCAGAAAGAGATGTACACATTTTGGAGCAACATATGCTGCCATCCAGACATCGTCTTTTCCAGGGACATCCCTGCATTTTTCAGCAGGATAACGCCAAACCACATTCTGCCCAGATTACAAGCGCATGGTTGCGTAGGCAGAGAGTGCGGGTGCTAGCATGGCCTGCCTGCAGTCCTGACCTGTCTCCGAATTGAGAATGTGTGGCGCACTATGAAGTGCAAATTAAGACAACGAAGGCCCTGTGCAGTTGCGCAGCTGAGGAAATGCATAATGGATGAATGGGGGGAAATCCCACTTGCTAAACTTAACCAAGTGGTGTCTTCAGTGCCCAAGTGCTTAATAAGTGTTATTAAAAGAAAAGGTGATGTTACATAGTGGTAAACAGTCGACTGTCCCAACTTTCTTGGTTTCTTTTCACTGCTAATGAGATGCTGTAGAGTGAGTTAGTTATATTGCTTTCAGGAGCTCTAATCGTATTGATGAGTTCATGCAGCATTTGTAATTGAATTTCAAAAAGAAATCCTTGCTGTCTGGCCTGTGTGTATGAGATGTACTCTGTCAATCTTTGGCTAACAACTGAAACATTGGTAGAACAGAAATGGCAACATAAAAAAGAAAAGTACATTTTAAAAGAGCACATTAAATAGGATGAATATACAGTTTTTTACAATCACTTTGTCACTAATTTCAGAACCTTGATGTCATTTTTCAAAACTCTAGACACAAAACTCAAAACGGTCATCACTTGTAACACAGGCTGTCCAATGTTCAAAACATTGCATTGTGCATTCATATCTTTAAAGAAACCTTGCACTTGCAGACTTGTTGGTTCAAATAATTCATTTATCATGAAATACCATAGTAACATTTATTTAGATCACCCACACAGAAGATACCGATAGTTTCACTGTGTAGTTGTTCGTACAATCATTAAATATTGTAGTACAAAATATGTGATACATGTTTCATTATGGTACTACACATAAATACATCACTGTAAAAGGACTAGTAGAGAGAATACTACAGACACAGTGGAATCATTGAACAAAATCTGAAATGTATTGATGCAATACAATCAAATCACACCATAGGTTTCTTTGAATCCATGCAACAATAATTAGCTACAAAAAAGAACAAAACTACAGTAAAATGTCAACTGCAGTGTTCCTCACCTGGCTTAGTGTAAAACAAAGGATTGATTACTGTACTTCTGAATTTCCATCAGCCCTGTGTTCAGGTTCAGGTTCTCACAACCATTTTTCACAAGAGGCATCTTGAAACTGAACATACCTGAACATACTCAGTCATCAGCTGCTTCACTCTGTCTGCATTTCTTTCAAAAGGCACACTATACTCTGTGCTACACATTGGTATGCAGTATACAGTCATTTGACAATTGAGAGTAGCCTAATGTTTAGTGCATGCTGAAGACTTGCCGCTTCTCAGTACGGAAATTTCTGATGATTGAGGCCACAGTTGATCCTGAGTTGATTCTGAGGTTTGATTGAATCATTGTAGCTGCCTCAGTCATGGTCATGCCATGATTTACAACATGCTCTACAACTATTTCTCGGATTTCACTGGACACTATTTGCTGTTGCTGCCGCTGTCTGGTCCGTGGCCTTGTCCTCTACCACGTTCCCCCAACACCTCTCAAATGAGGCCCATGGCTGCCTCTCTGGTGAGGCCTAAGCCCTCCTCTATGACGAGGCCCACGACCACCTCTCAGAAGGGGTGCATGTCCCCTTCCATTCCTTTGACCACCACGTCTTCCTCCTCCCACTGCTTGACCTCTATTGTGACCTGGATGACCTGCCGGCTCCATGTTATCACTGTGTTGCTGGGGTGGATAGCACTCATTTCACTCGATACTCGTACCACAATGTGAAATCAATCATCAATAACCAGTTGGCAGTATTGGAAAAGCAATTACAAGGGCCTGCATACATACAGTAATGTCAAATCTGATGTGGAAGAACAATCATCTTCAACCAGGTTGGAGCGTTAGTTGCAATGCCTTTAATACACGCAGCGTGGAGAGGAACAGTGACTCAAGTAGATCCCAAAGTCGCTCTGCCTTCATTTTAACAGTCAGAGCTTTTATACACAAAAATCAAAGAGCTGGTTATAATCAGAAAGTCATTACTATGTTATCTTAAAAGTTAGCTAAGCAGAATTTATATCATTATAGGACAGAGTTCATAGATCAACACATGGATTAGGGAGCAGGCACTTCAATCATACTGTTTGACATTGTCTCCAAGATTCTCATCGTAAATAACAAACAGAAATCAAACTACCTTCTGGCCTGACCTTCTAGCTTGACCTTATCTTTCTTAAGTATACAAGAGAGAAAAACAGGTATTAGAGAAAGAATTTCTAACTTTCCTTCCACACTGCAAACATGGTGTGGAAAAGTGCTACATGATGATGAATGATGATGAAATATTACATCCATAGATAATGTAGTCCAACTGGTTCATGCTCCTCGTTTATTGATGTCAATGGATCTCATTATCCTGAAACTTTCATGATCGAAACATGGAATATTGTTTGTCAGTTTCCATAAAATTATGCATTAAGAGTAATGCAACAGTCACTTATCATTTTGAGCAGCTGTATCAATTGATAGTTAGATCTTTGTAATGAAATGAATAGACAGTGATCTCAGATGTAATGTGTGAATTGCATTTTGAAATGGTAATACTTTGATGTTAAGTTGTGTCATTTTAGTTCAATGAACAAATGATCTGAGGTTGATGTGTATTGTATCCAAGCAATTGTAAAAAAGTGTTAGAGTTTTGAAAAATGTGCATTTTGATCATCGGGTGTGAGTTTAGTGTCTAGAGTTTTGAAAAATGACATCAAGGTTCTGAAATGAGTGCCAAAGTGATTGTAAAAAAGTGTAATATCAGGGGACAGTGGCTATTAGTGATCTGGCCTTCCGTGGCCTCTGTATTAATGTAACAGGTCACATTGTATGTGTACACTGATACTTGATAGTATAATATAGTACAAGTAAAAAACATACATAGGTATCATAGAAGTATTTTGCAGAAATGATTATGGATAGTTATCAAAATGGAGAGGAAATGCTAAATCCAGTCTCCCCAGGCTGAGCTTCTATTGCTGCACCTGCTAAGTGGCTGCTGGCCCCACTATATGGATAGAGCCACACCAAGTACAAGAGTCTCCCCATTGCTATTTATATCTCCCTATCCAGTCTTCTATAGGTGTCAGGGTGGGGTGCCTATTCCCCTGCATGCTTTGAAACCTATAGCACCTGGGACGCACACTTGGGATCCGGTTCCTCTGCCCCTCACATACACATGAGGAATCCTAGGTGCTCAATACGTCATACTGTCTCTTTCATCTCATGTGTAAACTATGGACAAATACATGACTAAACGTGTTTAGTTGCTTTTCCCAGAATGCTTTGCGCCACGATATGCAAATAACGGGGACTATGATTGGCTCCCTGACATTACCCACACTGCGACTGATGCTACCCATTTCACTACCCAACAAAGACCCATAATATGCGTGTGTCTGTCTGTCTGTCTGTCAAAGTATGTGTGTGTGTTTCTGTGTGTGTCTGTGTCTGTCTGTCTGTGTGTGAAAGTGTGTGTGTGTCTGTCTGTCTGTCTGTCATGTAACTTGCACATCTGTGAGGGCACCACTAATGCAGAAAGAGATGTACACATATTGTTTATTTTCCATATATATGTATGTATGTATGTATGCATGTCCAATTGCTTTGACAATACAAATGAATTGAATTGAGAGGGAGAGAGAGAGAGTAAGAGAGAGAGAGAGAAAGACAGACAGACAGACAGACAGAGAGACACACACACACACACACACACACACACAGAAAGCCAGCCAGCCAGCTCAGCGATGACATGACGAGCCTCTCTCAGCTTACTGCTATGACATCACAGAGCACGTACATTCCGTTTAACAAATCGTTAAACAAAAAAGGTTATAAACACATTGACTACAACACCGGTTAGTAAGACGAAGGTGAGTCTCTCGTTAGTATTATTAGTCAGACATTAAATAACTACGCAGGTTAGTATTTATGTCAGGTAACTTCTCGTTATATATATATCAGTCTCATTTACGTTTAGGTGCCGAGAAAGATCCTATTTGTTACCACAATTTCCCTTAACTGATTATTATTCAATGATTAAGGATAGGCAGGGCCACCAATAATCTAATGTCTATTAACTTGTGTCAATTTCAGACTAAACAGTTAAACAGGAATGAGAAGATATTTCTCGGCGTTGACAGATTTTATTTCTAAAATTATCAACAAAACAGTTTAATGCAACTCACATTTATATTTAAGAAAACTAAATGATATTACACATTCTAGAGTTATGAATCACAGATTAACATTTCTAATTGATTTCTCAAATGTCATGAATCACAAACTCCAAACTGTTAAACTTATGTGAACTTCGTCGCAGAGAGGCCTCTCTGGCTTCGGGCTCAGATAACAGCACACGGCACGAGGTCCGTGTGGTTTGGAACAAAGGCAGTCCGGTTCGGCTTTGTCCAAGAACTTCCACTCAGTCGATGCACCTGGAAGTTGGGGTTTCGGGAATGTAGAGTCGTTTCCAAACAGATTTTCCATTGGTTTGAAGGCTCCAAGGTTGTGCACAAAATCTTCTTTGTAAGCATGGTTCCACCGTAGTTACTTGAAGACGAAGTCTTTGAGGAAAGCAGGGCCCTGTTTGTTCCAAGGGTCAAGTTTCTTAAGACTCAAATAGCTATTTAAGTGACTGACACTTTCGTATTCAGTCGACTTAGTCAATTGTCCAGCTGTAAAACTCCACTGATCAGGTGGGTCTGTGAAGTTATTTATTTAATAAAGTCCTTTAAAATAATTCTTCGCTCAATCTCCTTCTCATAGTTTAACTCTTCTGTTGCCGGCAAAGACTTGGTTGGTTTCTGATTCCGGTTCTGGCAACAGAGCTACAGGTTGAGCTGTGGCAGCGAGTTTCTGGTTCAGGTGAGAGAGAGAGAGAGAGAAAGACTGTCCGCTGTTCCTTATAGTCTGTCAGATCAGTAGGTGATTGGTCCCTGAGTTCTTGAGATTGGATTTCGGTTTCAGCCCCCAGTGTCCTATTGGAGGGAGGCTTTATTTATGACTGATGTCAATCCATGCCATCTTTTGGAAATGCCGGTTGGCCTGGGTTCGTAGCTCTATGTCGGGATTTCGGCTCTCATCCACTTCAAAGAGTTTTTATCACCTACAGGCCCCTTTCTCCAGACATCTCATAGCAGAATTCCAAACTATTTGGCCTCTTCTCGGTGCCATCCTCCCCAAAACTGTCACTTTGATGCAAACCAGTTCCAAGCTGATGAGCTAAGGAAATCTGATAACTTTGGGGGGGGAGAGGTCTTCTTTAGATCAGTGCTTCAGCTCAGAGCCCAAATGCTCTTATCCAAATACACCCAACATAACGCTACATATGTATGTATGTATGTATATATGTGTAGAAGGAAAATTAGAAATTATTTTCTTACACCTGTTTTTCTCTCTTGTATACTTAAGAAAGATACGGTCAAGCTAGAAGGTCAGCCCAGAAGATAGTTTGATTTCTGTTTGTTATTTACGATGAGAACCTTGGAGACATTGTCAAACGGTATGACCTACGTGCCTGTTCCCTAAAACCATGTGTTGACCTATGAACTCTGTTCTATAATGATATATGTTCTGCTTAGTTAGCCTTTAAGATAACATAGTAATGACTTTCTAGCATGTATGGATGTATGTATGTATGTATATATATATATATATATATATATATATATATATGTATGTATGTCCAATTGCTTTGACAATACAAATGAATTGAATTGAGAGGAAGAGAGAGAGAGAGAGAGAGAGAGAAAGAGAGAGAGAGAGACAGACAGACAGACAGACAGCTCAGCGATGACATCACGAGCCTCTCTCAGCTGACTGCTATGACATCACAGAGCACGTACATTCCGTTGCTTGTCGTCTGTCAACCACTCAGTCACTGCTAGCCAGACTGTCCCTAAGACAAAGTGTACAATACTTCAATTATATCTCCTCCAGACAGATAAAGAGTATTAAGAGCTACGATGAAGATACCCAGGAGACGTAAAAAGCTTGCATCACCTGGTATTTCCTGGAGGTCACCCATCCAAGTACTAACCAGGCCCTGGCCCGTTTAGTTTCCAAGGTCTGACGAGACCGGGCACGTTCAGGACGGTGTGGCCGCAAGCCGAGATGCCTGGCTGCATGATGTCTCTTAAAGGCTGGCGGGTATTGACGGAATTTCCAGCAAAAAATAAAAAATAAAAAAATAAAAAAATGGAGGGAAAAATAACAGTGCAGGAAAGGGTGTTGAAAGTAGCCGGGAACGTGTACAATTCTTCAATTATATCTCCTCCAGACAGAAAGAGAGTATTAAGAGCTACGATGAAGTTACCCTGGAGACGTAAAAAGCTTGCAGCACCTGGTATTTCTAGGAGATCTCCCATCCAAGTACTGACCAGGCCATGCCCCGTTTAGCTTCCGAGATCTGACGAGACGGGGTGCGTCCAGGACGGTGTAGCCGCAAGCCGAGAGGCCTGGCTGCATGATGTCTCTTAAAGGCTGACGGGTGTTGACGGAACTTCCAGCAAATAAAAAAAGAAAAATGGAGGGAAAAATATCAGTTCAGCAAAGGGTGTTGAAAGTAGCCGGGTACGTGTACATTTCTTCAATTATATCTCCTCCAGACAGAAAGAGAGTATTAAGATCTACGATGATGTTACCCAGGAGACGTATAAAGCTTGCAGCACCTGGTATTTCCAGGAGGTCACCCATCCAAGTACTGACCAGGCCCTGCCCTGTATAGCTTCCGAGATCTGATGAGATCGGTCGCGTTCAGGACGGCGTGGCCGCAAGCCGAGACGCCTGGCAGCATGATGTCTCTTAAAGGCGGGCGGGTTTTGACGGACCTTCCAGCAAAAAAAAAAAGAAAAATGAAAAATGGAGGGAAAAATATCAGTGCAGCAAAGGGTGTTGAAAGTTGCCGGGTACGTGTACATTTCTTCAATTGTATCTTCTCCTGACAGAAAGAGAGTATTAAGAGCTACAATGAAGTTACTCAGGAGACTAAAAAGCTTGCAGCACCAGGTATTTCCAGAAGGTCTCCCATCCAAGTACTGACCAAGTCTTGCCCCGTTTAGCTTCCGAGATCTGATGAGATCGGGCGCGTTCAGGACGGTGTGGCCGCAAACCTAGAGGCCTGGATGTATGAAGTCTCTTAAAGGCTGGCGGGTATTGACGGAAGTTCCAGCAAAAAAAAAAGAAATAAGAAAAATGGAGGGAAAAATATCAGTGCAGCAAAGGGTGTTAAATGTAGCTGGGTACGTGTACAATACTTCAATTATATCTCCTCCAGACAGAAAGCGAGTATGAAGAGCTACGATGAAGTTACCCAAGTGATGTAAAAAGCTTGCAGCACCTGGTATCTCCAGGAGGTCTCCCATCTAAGTACTGACCAGGCCCTGCCCCGTTTAGCTTCCGAGATCTGACGAGATCGTGCGCATTCAGGATGGTGTGGCCACAAGCCGAGATGCCTGGCTGCATGATGTCTCTTAAAGGCTGGAGGATATTGACAGAACTTCCAGCAAAATAAAGAAGAAAAAAGAAAAATGGAGGGAAAAATATCAGTGCAGCAAAGGGAGTTGAAAGTAGCCGGGTACGTGTACAATTCTTCAATTATATCTCCTCCAGACAGAAAGAGAGTATTAAGAGCTATGATGAAGTTACCCAGGAGACGTAAGAAGCTTGCAGCACCTGGTATTTCCAGGAGGTCTCCCATCCAAGTACAGAATAGACACTGCCCCGTTTAGCTTCCGAGATCTGATGAGATTGGGCGCGTTCAGGACGGTGTGGCCGCAAACCAAGAGGCCTGGCTGCATGATGTCTCTTAAAGGCTGGCGGGTATTGACGGAACTTCCAGCAAAAAAAATAAGAAAAAAGAAAAATGGAGAGAAACAAATCAGTGCAGCAAAGGGTTTTGAAAGTAGCCGGGTACGTGTACAATTCTTCAATTATATCTCCTCCAGACAGAAAGAGAGTATAAAGAGCTACGATGAAGTTTCCCAGGAGACGTAAAAATCTTGCAGCACCTTGTATTTCCAGGAGGTCACCCATCGAAGTACTGACCAGGCCCTGCCCCATTTAGCTTCCGAGATCTGACGAGATCGGGCGCGTTCATGACGGTGTGGCCGAAAGCCAAGAGGCCTGGCTGCATGATGTCTCTAAAAGGCTGGCGGGTATTGACGGAACATCCAAGAAAAAAAAATAAAAAAAAAATAGAAAAATGGAGAGAAAAATATCAGTGCAGGAAAGGGTGTTGAAAGTAGCCGGGTACGTGTACAATACTTCAATTATATCTCCTCCAGACAGAAAGAGAGTATTAAGAGCTACGATGAAGTTACCCAAGTGACGATAAAAGCTTGCAGCACCTGGTATTTCCAGGAGGTCACCCATCCAAGTACTGACCAGGCCCTGCCCAGTTTAGCTTCCGAGAGCTGACGAGATGGGGCGCGTTCAGGACGGTGTGGCCGCAAGCCGAGAGGCCTGGCTGCATGATGTCTCTTAAAGGCTGGCGGGTATTGACGGAACTTCCAGCAAATAAAAAAAAAAAAAAAAAAAAGAAAAATGGAGGGAAAAAAATCAGTGCAGGAAAGGGTGTTGAAAGTAGCCGGGTACGTGTACAATTCTTCAATTATATCTCCTGCAGACTGAAAGAGAGTATTAAGAGCTACGATAAAGTTACCCAGGAGACGTAAAAGCTTGCAGCACCTGGTATTTCCAGGAGGTCTCACATTCAAGTACTGACCAGGTCCTGCCCCGTTTAGCTTCCGAGATCTGACGATATCATGCGCATTCAGGACGGTGTGGCCAAAAGCCGAGAGGCCCGGCTGCATGATGTCTTTTTAAGGCTGGCGGGTATTGACGGAACTTCCAGCAAAAAAAAAAAGAAAAAAGAAAAATGGAGGGAAAAATATCAGTGCAGCAAAGGCTGTTGAAAGTAGCCGGGTACGTGTACAATACTTCAATTATATCTCCTCCAGACAGATAGAGAGTATTAAGAGCTACGATGAAGTTTCCCAGGAGACGTAAAAAGCATGCAGCACCTGGTATTTCCAGGAGGTCTCCCATCCAAGTACTGACCAGGCCCTGCCCCGTTTGGCTTCCGAGATCTGACGAGATCGGGCGTGTTCAGGACGGTGTGGCCGCAAGCCAAGAGGCCGGGCTGCATGATGTCTCTTAAAGGCTAGCGGGTATTGACGGAACTTCCAGCAAAAAATAAAAAATAAATAAATAGAAAAATGGAGGGAAAAATATCAGTGCAGGACAGGGTGTTGAAAGTAGCCGGGTACATGTACAAT
Source organism: Amia ocellicauda (assembly GCF_036373705.1). NCBI lineage: Eukaryota > Metazoa > Chordata > Actinopteri > Amiiformes > Amiidae > Amia > Amia ocellicauda. The sequence goes on from NW_027102854.1 coordinate 1,034,409, forward strand.
TCTTCAATTATATCTCCTCCAGACTGAATGAGAGTATTAAGAGCTACTCTGAAGTTACCCAGGAGATGTAAAAAGCTTTCAGCACCTGGTATTTCCAGGAGGTCACCCATCCAATTACTGACCAGGCCCTGCCTAGTTTCTCTTCCGAGATCTGACGAGATCTTGCGTCTTCAGGACGGTGTGGCCTCAAGCCAAGAGGCCTGGCTGCATGATGTGTCTTAAAGGCTGGAGGGTATTGATGGAACTTCCAGCAAAAAACAAAAGAAAAAAGAAAAATGGAGGGAAAAATATCAGTGCAGCAAATGGTGTTGACAGTAGCTGGGTACGTGTACAATTCTTCAATTATATCTCCTCCAGACAGATAGAGAGTATTAAGAGCTACGATAAAGTTACCCAGGAGACGTAAAAGCTTGCAGCACCAGGTATTTCCAGGAGGTCTCACATTCAAGTACTGACCAGGTCCTGCCCCGTTTAGCTTCCGAGATCTGACGAGATCGGGTGCGTTCAGGACGGTGTGGCCGCAAGCCGAGATGTCTGGCTGCATGATGTCTCTTAAAGGCTGGCGGGTATTGACGGAACTTCCAGCAAAAAAAAAAAAAAAAAGAAAAATGGATGGAAAAATATCAGTGCAGCAAAGGGTGTTGACAGTAGCTGGGTACGTGTACAATACTTCAATTATATCTCCTCCAGACAGATAGAGAGTATTAAGAGCTACGATAAAGTTACCCAGGAGACGTGAAAGCTTGCAGCACCAGGTATTTCCAGGAGGTCTCACATTCATGTACTGACCAGGTCCTGCCCCGTTTAGCTTCCAAGATCTGACGAGATCGGGCGAGTTCAGGATGGTGTGGCCGCAAGCCGAAAGTCCTGGCTGCATGATGTCTCTTAAAGGTTGGCGGGTATTGACGGAACTTCCAGCAAAAAAAAAAAAAAAAAATGGATGGAAAAATATCAGTGCAGCAAAGGGTGTTGACAGTAGCTGGGTACGTGTACAATACTTCAATTAAATCTCCTCCAGACAGATAGAGAGTATTAAGAGCTACGATAAAGTTACCCAGGAGACGTAAAAGCTTGCAGCACGAGGTATTTCCAGGAGGTCTCACATTCATGTACTGACCAGGTCCTGCCCCGTTTAGCTTCCGAGATCTGACGAGATCGGGCGCGTTCAGGATGGTGTGGCTGCAAGCCGAGATGCCTGGCTGCATGATGTCTCTTAAAGGCTGGCGGGTATTGACGGAACTGCCAGCCAAAAAAAAAAAGAAAAATAGAGGGAAAAATACCAGTGCAGCAAAGGGTGTTGAAAGTAGCCGGGTACGTGTACAATTCTTCAATTATATATTCTCCAGACAGAAAGAGAGTATTAAGAGCTACGATGAAGTTCCCCAGGAGACGTAAAAAGCTGGCAGCACCTGGTATTTCCAGAAGGTCTCCCATCCAAGTACTGACCAGGCCCTGCCCCATTTAGTTTCCGAGATCTTCCGAGATCGGGCGGGTTCAGGACTGTGTGTCCGCAAACCGAGAGGCCTGGTTGCATGATGTCTCTTAAAGGCTGGCGGGTATTGACGGAACGTCCAGCAAAAAAAAAAAAAAAAAATTGAGGGAAATATACCAGTGCAGCAAAGGGTGTTGAAAGTAGCCTAGTACGTGTACAATTCTTCAATTATATCTCCTGGAGACAGAAAGAGAGTATTAAGAGCTACGATGAAGTTACCCAGGAGAAGTAAAAAGCTTGCAGCACCTGGTATTTCCAGGAGGTCACACATCCAAGTACTGACCAGGCCCTGCCCCGTTTAGCTTCCGAAATCTGATATGATCGGGCGCGTTCAGGACGGTGTGACTACAAGCCAAGAGGCCTGGCTGCATGATGTCTCTTAAAGGCTGGCGGATATTGACGGAACTTCCAGCAAAAAAATAAAATAAAAAGAAAAATGGAGGGAAAAATATCAGTGCAGCAAAGGGTGTTGAAAGTAGCCTAGTACGTGTACAATTCTTCAATTATATCTCCTGGAGACAGAAAGAGAGTATTAAGAGCTACGATGAAGTTACCCAGGAGACGTAAAAGGCTTGCAGCACCTGGTATTTCTAGGAGGTCTCCCATCCAAGTACTGACCAGGCCCTGCCCCGTTTAGCTTCCGAGATCTGACGAGATCGGGCGCAATCAGGACGGTGTGGCCGCAAGCCGAGAGGCCTGGCTGCATGATGTCTCTTAAAGGTTGGCGGGTATTGACGGAACTTCCAGCAAAAAAAAAAAAAAAAAAGAAAAATGGATGGAAAAATATCAGTGCAGCAAAGGGTGTTGACAGTAGCTGGGTACGTGTACAATACTTCAAATATATCTCCTCCAGACAGATAGAGAGTATTAAGAGCTACGATAAAGTTACCCAGGAGACGTAAAAGCTTGCAGCACCAGGTATTTCCAGGAGGTCTCACATTCATGTACCGACCAGGTCCTTCCCCGTTTAGCTTCCAAGATCTGACGAGATCGGGCGAGTTAAGGATGGTGTGGCCGCAAGCCGAAAGGCCTGGCTGCATGATGTCTCTTAAAGGTTGGCGGGTATTGACGGAACTTCCAGCAAAAAAAAATAAAAAAAAAATAGAAAAATGGAGGGAAAAATATCAGTGCAGCAAAGGATGTTGACAGTAGCTGGGTACGTGTACAATACTTCAATTATATCTCCTCCAGACAGATAGAGAGTATTAAGAGCTACGATAAAGTTACCCAGGAGACGTAAAAGATTGCAGCACCAGGTATTTCCAGGAGGTCTCACAGTCATGTACTGACCAGGTCCTGCCCCGTTTAGCTTCCGAGATCTGACGAGATCGGGCACGTTCAGGATGGTGTGGCCGCAAGCCGAGATGCCTGGCTGCATGATGTCTCTTAAAGGTTGGCGGGTATTGACAGAACTTCAAGCAAAAAAAAAATAAAATAAAAAAAAAAAAATGGATGGAAAAATATCAGTGCAGCAAAGGGTGTTGACAGTAGCTGGGTACGTGTACAATACTTAAATTATATCTCCTCTGGACAGATAGAGAGTATTAAGAGCTACGATGAAGTTACCCAGGAGACGTAAAAGGCTTGCAGCACCTGGTATTTCTAGGAGGTCTCCCATCCAAGTACTGACCAGGCCCTGCCCCGTTTAGCTTCCGAGATCTGACGAGATCGGGCGCATTCAGGACGGTGTGGCCGCAAGCCCAGAGGCCTGGCTGCATTATGTCTCTTAAAGGTTGGCGGGTATTGACGGAACTTCCAGCAGAAAAAAAAAAAAAAAAAGAAAAATGGATGGAAAAATATCAGTGCAGCAAAGGGTGTTGACAGTAGCTGGGTACGTGTACAATACTTCAATTATATCTCCATCCAGACAGATAGAGAGTATTAAGAGCTACGATAAAGTTACCCAGGAGACGTAAAAGCTTGCAGCACCAGGTATTTCCAGGAGGTCTCACATTCATGTACCGACCAGGTCCTGCCCCGTTTAGCTTCCAAGATCTGACGAGATCGGGCGAGTTCAGGATGGTGTGGCCGCAAGCCGAGACGCCTGGCTGCATGATGTCTCCTAAAGGTTGGCGGGTATTGACAGAACTTCAAGCAAAAAAAAAAAAAAAAAAAAAAAAAAAAATGGATGGAAAAATATCAGTGCAGCAAAGGGTGTTGACAGTAGCTGGGTACGTGTACAATACTTAAATTATATCTCCTCCGGACAGATAGAGAGTATTAAGAGCTACGATGAAGTTACCCAGGAGACGTAAAAAGCTTGCAGCACCTGGTATTTCTAGGAGGTCTCCCATCCAAGTACTGACCAGGCCCTGCCCCGTTTAGCTTCCGAGATCTGACGAGATCGGGCGCGTTCAGGATGGTGTGGCCGCAAGCCAAGATGCCTGGCTGCATGATGTCTCTTAAAGGCTGGCGGGTATTGACGGAACTGCCAGCAAAAAAAAAAAAGAAAAATAGAGGGAAAAATACCAGTGCAGCAAAGGGTGTTGAAAGTAGCCGGGTACGTGTACAATTCTTCAATTATATCTTCTCCAGACAGAAAGAGAGTATTAAGAGCTACGATGAAGTTCCCCAGGAGACGTAAAAAGCTGGCAGCACCTGGTATTTCCAGGAGGTCTCACATTTAAGTACTGACCAGGTCCTGCCCCGTTTAGCTTCCGAGATCTGACAAGATCGGGCGCGTTCAGGACGGTGTGGCCGCAAGCCGAGATGTCTGGCTGCATGATGTCTCTTAAAGGCTGGCGGGTATTGACGGAACTGCCAGCAAAAAAAAAAAAGAAAAATAGAGGGAAATATACCAGTGCAGCAAAGGGTGTTGAAAGTAGCCGGGTACGTGTACAATTCTTCAATTATATCTCCTGGAGACAGAAAGAGAGTATTAAGAGCTACGATGAAGTTACCCAGGAGACGTAAAAAGCTTGCAGCACCTGGTATTTCTAGGAGGTCTCCCATCCAAGTACTGACCAGGCCCTGCACCGTTTAGCTTCCGAGATCTGACGAGATCGGGCGCATTCAGGACGGTGTGTCCACAAGCCGAAAGCCCTGGCTGCATGATGTCTCTTAAAGGTTGGCGGCTATTGACGGAACTTCCAGCAAAAAAATAAAAGAAAAAAAGAAAAAAGAAAAATGGATGGAAAAATATCAGTGCAGCAAATGGTGTTGACAGTAGCTGGGTACGTGTACAATACTTCAATTATATCTCCTCCAGACAGATAGAGAGTATTAAGAGTTACGATGAAGTTACCCAGGAGACGTAAAAAGCTTGCAGCACCTGGTATTTCTAGGAGGTCTCCCATCCAAGTACTGACCAGGCCCTGCACCGTTTAGCTTCCGAGATCTGACGAGATCGGGCGCGTTCAGGACGGTGTGGCCGCAAGCCGAAAGCCCTGGCTGCATGATGTCTCTTAAAGGCTGGCGGGTATTGACGGAACTGCCAGCAAAAAAAAAAAAAAAAAAAAAAAAAAAAAAGAAAAATGGATGGAAAAATATCAGTGCAGCAAAGGATGTTGACAGTAGCTGGGTACGTGTACAATACTTCAATTATATCTCCTCCAGACAAATAGAGAGTATTAAGAGCTACGATAAAGTTACCCAGGAGACGTAAAAGCTTGCAGCACCAGGTATTTCCAGGAGGTCTCACATTCATGTACCGACCAGGTCCTGCCCCGTTTAGCTTCCGAGATCTGACGAGATCGGGCGAGTTAAGGATGGTGTGGCCGCAAGCCGAGACGCCTGGCTGCATGATGTCTCTTAAAGGCTGGCGGGTATTGACGGAACTGCCAGGAAAAAAAAAAAAGAAAAATAGAGGGAAATATACCAGTGCAGCAAAGGGTGTTGAAAGTAGCCTAGTACGTGTACAATTCTTCAATTATATCTCCTGGAGACAGAAAGAGAGTATTAAGAGCTACGATGAAGTTACCCAGGAGACGTAAAAGGCTTGCAGCACCTGGTATTTCTAGGAGGTCTCGCATCCAAGTACTGACCAGGCCCTGCCCCGTTTAGCTTCCGAGATCTGACGAGATCTGACGCATTCAGGACGGTGTGGCCGCAAGCCGAGAGGCCTGGCTGCATTATGTCTCTTAAAGGTTGGCGGGTATTGACGGAACTTCCAGCAGAAAAAAAAAAAAAAAAGAAAAATGGATGGAAAAATATCAGTGCAGCAAAGGATGTTGACAGTAGCTGGGTACGTGTACAATACTTCAATTATATCTCCTCCAGACAGATAGAGAGTATTAAGAGCTACGATAAAGTTACCCAGGAGACGTAAAAGCTTGCAGCACCAGGTATTTCCAGGAGGTCTCACATTCATGTACTGACCAGGTCCTGCCCCGTTTAGCTTCCGAGATCTGACGAGATCGGGCACGTTCAGGATGGTGTGGCCGCAAGCCGAGATGCCTGGCTGCATGATGTCTCTTAAAGGTTGGCGGGTATTGACAGAACTTCAAGCAAAAAAAAAAAAAAATTAAAAAAAAAAAATGGATGAAAAAATATCAGTGCAGCAAAGGGTGTTGACAGTAGCTGGGTACGTGTACAATACTTAAATTATATCTCCTCTGGACAGATAGAGAGTATTAAGAGCTACGATGAAGTTACCCAGGAGACGTAAAAGGCTTGCAGCACCTGGTATTTCTAGGAGGTCTCCCATCCAAGTACTGACCAGGCCCTGCCCCGTTTAGCTTCCGAGATCTGACGAGATCGGGCGCATTCAGGACGGTGTGGCCGCAAGCCGAGAGGCCTGGCTGCATTATGTCTCTTAAAGGTTGGCGGGTATTGACAGAACTTCAAGCAAAAAAAAAAAAAAAAAAAAAAAAAAAAATGGATGGAAAAATATCAGTGCAGCAAAGGGTGTTGACAGTAGCTGGGTACGTGTACAATACTAAAATTATATCTCCTCCGGACAGATAGAGAGTATTAAGAGCTACGATGAAGTTACCCAGGAGACGTAAAAAGCTTGCAGCACCTGGTATTTCTAGGAGGTCTCCCATCCAAGTACTGACCAGGCCCTGCCCCGTTTAGCTTCCGAGATCTGACGAGATCGGGCGCGTTCAGGATGGTGTGGCCGCAAGCCAAGATGCCTGGCTGCATGATGTCTCTTAAAGGCTGGCGGGTATTGACGGAACTGCCAGCAAAAAAAAAAAAGAAAAATAGAGGGAAAAATACCAGTGCAGCAAAGGGTGTTGAAAGTAGCCGGGTACGTGTACAATTCTTCAATTATATCTTCTCCAGACAGAAAGAGAGTATTAAGAGCTACGATGAAGTTCCCCAGGAGACGTAAAAAGCTGGCAGCACCTGGTATTTCCAGGAGGTCTCACATTTAAGTACTGACCAGGTCCTGCCCCGTTTAGCTTCCGAGATCTGACAAGATCGGGCGCGTTCAGGACGGTGTGGCCGCAAGCCGAGATGTCTGGCTGCATGATGTCTCTTAAAGGCTGGCGGGTATTGACGGAACTGCCAGCAAAAAAAAAAAAGAAAAATAGAGGGAAATATACCAGTGCAGCAAAGGGTGTTGAAAGTAGCCGGGTACGTGTACAATTCTTCAATTATATCTCCTGGAGACAGAAAGAGAGTATTAAGAGCTACGATGAAGTTACCCAGGAGACGTAAAAAGCTTGCAGCACCTGGTATTTCTAGGAGGTCTCCCATCCAAGTACTGACCAGGCCCTGCACCGTTTAGCTTCCGAGATCTGACGAGATCGGGCGCATTCAGGACGGTGTGTCCACAAGCCGAAAGCCCTGGCTGCATGATGTCTCTTAAAGGTTGGCGGGTATTGACGGAACTTCCAGCAAAAAAATAAAAGAAAAAAAGAAAAAAGAAAAATGGATGGAAAAATATCAGTGCAGCAAAGGGTGTTGACAGTAGCCGGGTACGTGTACAATACTTCAATTATATCTCCTCCAGACAGAGAGAGAGTATTAAGAGCTACGATAAAGTTACCCAGGAGACGTAAAAGCTTGCAGCACTAGGTATTTCCAGGAGGTCTCACTATCATGTACTGACCAGGTCCTGCCCCGTTTAGCTTCCGAGATCTGACGAGATCGGGCGCGTTCAGGACGGTGTGGCCGCAAACCTAGAGGCCTGGATGTATGAAGTCTCTTAAAGGCTGGCGGGTATTGACGGAAGTTCCAGCAAAAAAAAAAGAAATAAGAAAAATGGAGGGAAAAATATCAGTGCAGCAAAGGGTGTTAAATGTAGCTGGGTACGTGTACAATACTTCAATTATATCTCCTCCAGACAGAAAGCGAGTATGAAGAGCTACGATGAAGTTACCCAAGTGATGTAAAAAGCTTGCAGCACCTGGTATCTCCAGGAGGTCTCCCATCTAAGTACTGACCAGGCCCTGCCCCGTTTAGCTTCCGAGATCTGACGAGATCGTGCGCATTCAGGATGGTGTGGCCACAAGCCGAGATGCCTGGCTGCATGATGTCTCTTAAAGGCTGGAGGATATTGACAGAACTTCCAGCAAAATAAAGAAGAAAAAAGAAAAATGGAGGGAAAAATATCAGTGCAGCAAAGGGAGTTGAAAGTAGCCGGGTACGTGTACAATTCTTCAATTATATCTCCTCCAGACAGAAAGAGAGTATTAAGAGCTATGATGAAGTTACCCAGGAGACGTAAGAAGCTTGCAGCACCTGGTATTTCCAGGAGGTCTCCCATCCAAGTACAGAATAGACACTGCCCCGTTTAGCTTCCGAGATCTGATGAGATTGGGCGCGTTCAGGACGGTGTGGCCGCAAACCAAGAGGCCTGGCTGTATGATGTCTCTTAAAGGCTGGCGGGTATTGACGGAACTTCCAGCAAAAAAAATAAGAAAAAAGAAAAATGGAGAGAAACAAATCAGTGCAGCAAAGGGTTTTGAAAGTAGCCGGGTACGTGTACAATTCTTCAATTATATCTCCTCCAGACAGAAAGAGAGTATAAAGAGCTACGATGAAGTTTCCCAGGAGACGTAAAAATCTTGCAGCACCTTGTATTTCCAGGAGGTCACCCATCGAAGTACTGACCAGGCCCTGCCCCATTTAGCTTCCGAGATCTGACGAGATCGGGCGCGTTCATGACGGTGTGGCCGAAAGCCAAGAGGCCTGGCTGCATGATGTCTCTAAAAGGCTGGCGGGTATTGACGGAACATCCAAGAAAAAAAAATAAAAAAAAAATAGAAAAATGGAGAGAAAAATATCAGTGCAGGAAAGGGTGTTGAAAGTAGCCGGGTACGTGTACAATACTTCAATTATATCTCCTCCAGACAGAAAGAGAGTATTAAGAGCTACGATGAAGTTACCCAAGTGACGATAAAAGCTTGCAGCACCTGGTATTTCCAGGAGGTCACCCATCCAAGTACTGACCAGGCCCTGCCCAGTTTAGCTTCCGAGAGCTGACGAGATGGGGCGCGTTCAGGACGGTGTGGCCGCAAGCCGAGAGGCCTGGCTGCATGATGTCTCTTAAAGGCTGGCGGGTATTGACGGAACTTCCAGCAAATAAAAAAAAAAAAAAAAAAAAAGAAAAATGGAGGGAAAAAAATCAGTGCAGGAAAGGGTGTTGAAAGTAGCCGGGTACGTGTACAATTCTTCAATTATATCTCCTGCAGACTGAAAGAGAGTATTAAGAGCTACGATAAAGTTACCCAGGAGACGTAAAAGCTTGCAGCACCTGGTATTTCCAGGAGGTCTCACATTCAAGTACTGACCAGGTCCTGCCCCGTTTAGCTTCCGAGATCTGACGATATCATGCGCATTCAGGACGGTGTGGCCAAAAGCCGAGAGGCCCGGCTGCATGATGTCTTTTTAAGGCTGGCGGGTATTGACGGAACTTCCAGCAAAAAAAAAAAGAAAAAAGAAAAATGGAGGGAAAAATATCAGTGCAGCAAAGGCTGTTGAAAGTAGCCGGGTACGTGTACAATACTTCAATTATATCTCCTCCAGACAGATAGAGAGTATTAAGAGCTACGATGAAGTTTCCCAGGAGACGTAAAAAGCATGCAGCACCTGGTATTTCCAGGAGGTCTCCCATCCAAGTACTGACCAGGCCCTGCCCCGTTTGGCTTCCGAGATCTGACGAGATCGGGCGTGTTCAGGACGGTGTGGCCGCAAGCCAAGAGGCCGGGCTGCATGATGTCTCTTAAAGGCTGGCGGGTATTGACGGAACTTCCAGCAAAAAATAAAAAATAAATAAATAGAAAAATGGAGGGAAAAATATCAGTGCAGGACAGGGTGTTGAAAGTAGCCGGGTACATGTACAATTCTTCAATTATATCTCCTCCAGACTGAATGAGAGTATTAAGAGCTACTCTGAAGTTACCCAGGAGATGTAAAAAGCTTTCAGCACCTGGTATTTCCAGGAGGTCACCCATCCAATTACTGACCAGGCCCTGCCTAGTTTCTCTTCCGAGATCTGACGAGATCTTGCGTCTTCAGGACGGTGTGGCCTCAAGCCAAGAGGCCTGGCTGCATGATGTGTCTTAAAGGCTGGAGGGTATTGATGGAACTTCCAGCAAAAAACAAAAGAAAAAAGAAAAATGGAGGGAAAAATATCAGTGCAGCAAATGGTGTTGACAGTAGCTGGGTACGTGTACAATTCTTCAATTATATCTCCTCCAGACAGATAGAGAGTATTAAGAGCTACGATAAAGTTACCCAGGAGACGTAAAAGCTTGCAGCACCAGGTATTTCCAGGAGGTCTCACATTCAAGTACTGACCAGGTCCTGCCCCGTTTAGCTTCCGAGATCTGACGAGATCGGGTGCGTTCAGGACGGTGTGGCCGCAAGCCGAGATGTCTGGCTGCATGATGTCTCTTAAAGGCTGGCGGGTATTGACGGAACTTCCAGCAAAAAAAAAAAAAAAAAGAAAAATGGATGGAAAAATATCAGTGCAGCAAAGGGTGTTGACAGTAGCTGGGTACGTGTACAATACTTCAATTATATCTCCTCCAGACAGATAGAGAGTATTAAGAGCTACGATAAAGTTACCCAGGAGACGTGAAAGCTTGCAGCACCAGGTATTTCCAGGAGGTCTCACATTCATGTACTGACCAGGTCCTGCCCCGTTTAGCTTCCAAGATCTGACGAGATCGGGCGAGTTCAGGATGGTGTGGCCGCAAGCCGAAAGTCCTGGCTGCATGATGTCTCTTAAAGGTTGGCGGGTATTGACGGAACTTCCAGCAAAAAAAAAAAAAAAAAATGGATGGAAAAATATCAGTGCAGCAAAGGGTGTTGACAGTAGCTGGGTACGTGTACAATACTTCAATTAAATCTCCTCCAGACAGATAGAGAGTATTAAGAGCTACGATAAAGTTACCCAGGAGACGTAAAAGCTTGCAGCACGAGGTATTTCCAGGAGGTCTCACATTCATGTACTGACCAGGTCCTGCCCCGTTTAGCTTCCGAGATCTGACGAGATCGGGCGCGTTCAGGATGGTGTGGCTGCAAGCCGAGATGCCTGGCTGCATGATGTCTCTTAAAGGCTGGCGGGTATTGACGGAACTGCCAGCCAAAAAAAAAAAGAAAAATAGAGGGAAAAATACCAGTGCAGCAAAGGGTGTTGAAAGTAGCCGGGTACGTGTACAATTCTTCAATTATATATTCTCCAGACAGAAAGAGAGTATTAAGAGCTACGATGAAGTTCCCCAGGAGACGTAAAAAGCTGGCAGCACCTGGTATTTCCAGAAGGTCTCCCATCCAAGTACTGACCAGGCCCTGCCCCATTTAGTTTCCGAGATCTTCCGAGATCGGGCGGGTTCAGGACTGTGTGTCCGCAAACCGAGAGGCCTGGTTGCATGATGTCTCTTAAAGGCTGGCGGGTATTGACGGAACGTCCAGCAAAAAAAAAAAAAAAAAATTGAGGGAAATATACCAGTGCAGCAAAGGGTGTTGAAAGTAGCCTAGTACGTGTACAATTCTTCAATTATATCTCCTGGAGACAGAAAGAGAGTATTAAGAGCTACGATGAAGTTACCCAGGAGAAGTAAAAAGCTTGCAGCACCTGGTATTTCCAGGAGGTCACACATCCAAGTACTGACCAGGCCCTGCCCCGTTTAGCTTCCGAAATCTGATATGATCGGGCGCGTTCAGGACGGTGTGACTACAAGCCAAGAGGCCTGGCTGCATGATGTCTCTTAAAGGCTGGCGGATATTGACGGAACTTCCAGCAAAAAAATAAAATAAAAAGAAAAATGGAGGGAAAAATATCAGTGCAGCAAAGGGTGTTGAAAGTAGCCTAGTACGTGTACAATTCTTCAATTATATCTCCTGGAGACAGAAAGAGAGTATTAAGAGCTACGATGAAGTTACCCAGGAGACGTAAAAGGCTTGCAGCACCTGGTATTTCTAGGAGGTCTCCCATCCAAGTACTGACCAGGCCCTGCCCCGTTTAGCTTCCGAGATCTGACGAGATCGGGCGCAATCAGGACGGTGTGGCCGCAAGCCGAGAGGCCTGGCTGCATGATGTCTCTTAAAGGTTGGCGGGTATTGACGGAACTTCCAGCAAAAAAAAAAAAAAAAAAGAAAAATGGATGGAAAAATATCAGTGCAGCAAAGGGTGTTGACAGTAGCTGGGTACGTGTACAATACTTCAAATATATCTCCTCCAGACAGATAGAGAGTATTAAGAGCTACGATAAAGTTACCCAGGAGACGTAAAAGCTTGCAGCACCAGGTATTTCCAGGAGGTCTCACATTCATGTACCGACCAGGTCCTTCCCCGTTTAGCTTCCAAGATCTGACGAGATCGGGCGAGTTAAGGATGGTGTGGCCGCAAGCCGAAAGGCCTGGCTGCATGATGTCTCTTAAAGGTTGGCGGGTATTGACGGAACTTCCAGCAAAAAAAAATAAAAAAAAAATAGAAAAATGGAGGGAAAAATATCAGTGCAGCAAAGGATGTTGACAGTAGCTGGGTACGTGTACAATACTTCAATTATATCTCCTCCAGACAGATAGAGAGTATTAAGAGCTACGATAAAGTTACCCAGGAGACGTAAAAGCTTGCAGCACCAGGTATTTCCAGGAGGTCTCACAGTCATGTACTGACCAGGTCCTGCCCCGTTTAGCTTCCGAGATCTGACGAGATCGGGCACGTTCAGGATGGTGTGGCCGCAAGCCGAGATGCCTGGCTGCATGATGTCTCTTAAAGGTTGGCGGGTATTGACAGAACTTCAAGCAAAAAAAAAAAAAAATAAAAAAAAAAAAATGGATGGAAAAATATCAGTGCAGCAAAGGGTGTTGACAGTAGCTGGGTACGTGTACAATACTTAAATTATATCTCCTCTGGACAGATAGAGAGTATTAAGAGCTACGATGAAGTTACCCAGGAGACGTAAAAGGCTTGCAGCACCTGGTATTTCTAGGAGGTCTCCCATCCAAGTACTGACCAGGCCCTGCCCCGTTTAGCTTCCGAGATCTGACGAGATCGGGCGCATTCAGGACGGTGTGGCCGCAAGCCCAGAGGCCTGGCTGCATTATGTCTCTTAAAGGTTGGCGGGTATTGACGGAACTTCCAGCAGAAAAAAAAAAAAAAAAAGAAAAATGGATGGAAAAATATCAGTGCAGCAAAGGGTGTTGACAGTAGCTGGGTACGTGTACAATACTTCAATTATATCTCCATCCAGACAGATAGAGAGTATTAAGAGCTACGATAAAGTTACCCAGGAGACGTAAAAGCTTGCAGCACCAGGTATTTCCAGGAGGTCTCACATTCATGTACCGACCAGGTCCTGCCCCGTTTAGCTTCCAAGATCTGACGAGATCGGGCGAGTTCAGGATGGTGTGGCCGCAAGCCGAGACGCCTGGCTGCATGATGTCTCTTAAAGGTTGGCGGGTATTGACAGAACTTCAAGCAAAAAAAAAAAAAAAAAAAAAAAAAAAAATGGATGGAAAAATATCAGTGCAGCAAAGGGTGTTGACAGTAGCTGGGTACGTGTACAATACTTAAATTATATCTCCTCCGGACAGATAGAGAGTATTAAGAGCTACGATGAAGTTACCCAGGAGACGTAAAAAGCTTGCAGCACCTGGTATTTCTAGGAGGTCTCCCATCCAAGTACTGACCAGGCCCTGCCCCGTTTAGCTTCCGAGATCTGACGAGATCGGGCGCGTTCAGGATGGTGTGGCCGCAAGCCAAGATGCCTGGCTGCATGATGTCTCTTAAAGGCTGGCGGGTATTGACGGAACTGCCAGCAAAAAAAAAAAAGAAAAATAGAGGGAAAAATACCAGTGCAGCAAAGGGTGTTGAAAGTAGCCGGGTACGTGTACAATTCTTCAATTATATCTTCTCCAGACAGAAAGAGAGTATTAAGAGCTACGATGAAGTTCCCCAGGAGACGTAAAAAGCTGGCAGCACCTGGTATTTCCAGAAGGTCTCCCATCCAAGTACTGACCAGGCCCTGCCCCATTTAGTTTCCGAGATCTTCCGAGATCGGGCGGGTTCAGGACTGTGTGTCCGCAAACCGAGAGGCCTGGTTGCATGATGTCTCTTAAAGGCTGGCGGGTATTGACGGAACGTCCAGCAAAAAAAAAAAAAAAAAATTGAGGGAAATATACCAGTGCAGCAAAGGGTGTTGAAAGTAGCCTAGTACGTGTACAATTCTTCAATTATATCTCCTGGAGACAGAAAGAGAGTATTAAGAGCTACGATGAAGTTACCCAGGAGAAGTAAAAAGCTTGCAGCACCTGGTATTTCCAGGAGGTCACACATCCAAGTACTGACCAGGCCCTGCCCCGTTTAGCTTCCGAAATCTGATATGATCGGGCGCGTTCAGGACGGTGTGACTACAAGCCAAGAGGCCTGGCTGCATGATGTCTCTTAAAGGCTGGCGGATATTGACGGAACTTCCAGCAAAAAAATAAAATAAAAAGAAAAATGGAGGGAAAAATATCAGTGCAGCAAAGGGTGTTGAAAGTAGCCTAGTACGTGTACAATTCTTCAATTATATCTCCTGGAGACAGAAAGAGAGTATTAAGAGCTACGATGAAGTTACCCAGGAGACGTAAAAGGCTTGCAGCACCTGGTATTTCTAGGAGGTCTCCCATCCAAGTACTGACCAGGCCCTGCCCCGTTTAGCTTCCGAGATCTGACGAGATCGGGCGCAATCAGGACGGTGTGGCCGCAAGCCGAGAGGCCTGGCTGCATGATGTCTCTTAAAGGTTGGCGGGTATTGACGGAACTTCCAGCAAAAAAAAAAAAAAAAAAGAAAAATGGATGGAAAAATATCAGTGCAGCAAAGGGTGTTGACAGTAGCTGGGTACGTGTACAATACTTCAAATATATCTCCTCCAGACAGATAGAGAGTATTAAGAGCTACGATAAAGTTACCCAGGAGACGTAAAAGCTTGCAGCACCAGGTATTTCCAGGAGGTCTCACATTCATGTACCGACCAGGTCCTTCCCCGTTTAGCTTCCAAGATCTGACGAGATCGGGCGAGTTAAGGATGGTGTGGCCGCAAGCCGAAAGGCCTGGCTGCATGATGTCTCTTAAAGGTTGGCGGGTATTGACGGAACTTCCAGCAAAAAAAAATAAAAAAAAAATAGAAAAATGGAGGGAAAAATATCAGTGCAGCAAAGGATGTTGACAGTAGCTGGGTACGTGTACAATACTTCAATTATATCTCCTCCAGACAGATAGAGAGTATTAAGAGCTACGATAAAGTTACCCAGGAGACGTAAAAGATTGCAGCACCAGGTATTTCCAGGAGGTCTCACAGTCATGTACTGACCAGGTCCTGCCCCGTTTAGCTTCCGAGATCTGACGAGATCGGGCACGTTCAGGATGGTGTGGCCGCAAGCCGAGATGCCTGGCTGCATGATGTCTCTTAAAGGTTGGCGGGTATTGACAGAACTTCAAGCAAAAAAAAAATAAAATAAAAAAAAAAAAATGGATGGAAAAATATCAGTGCAGCAAAGGGTGTTGACAGTAGCTGGGTACGTGTACAATACTTAAATTATATCTCCTCTGGACAGATAGAGAGTATTAAGAGCTACGATGAAGTTACCCAGGAGACGTAAAAGGCTTGCAGCACCTGGTATTTCTAGGAGGTCTCCCATCCAAGTACTGACCAGGCCCTGCCCCGTTTAGCTTCCGAGATCTGACGAGATCGGGCGCATTCAGGACGGTGTGGCCGCAAGCCCAGAGGCCTGGCTGCATTATGTCTCTTAAAGGTTGGCGGGTATTGACGGAACTTCCAGCAGAAAAAAAAAAAAAAAAAGAAAAATGGATGGAAAAATATCAGTGCAGCAAAGGGTGTTGACAGTAGCTGGGTACGTGTACAATACTTCAATTATATCTCCATCCAGACAGATAGAGAGTATTAAGAGCTACGATAAAGTTACCCAGGAGACGTAAAAGCTTGCAGCACCAGGTATTTCCAGGAGGTCTCACATTCATGTACCGACCAGGTCCTGCCCCGTTTAGCTTCCAAGATCTGACGAGATCGGGCGAGTTCAGGATGGTGTGGCCGCAAGCCGAGACGCCTGGCTGCATGATGTCTCCTAAAGGTTGGCGGGTATTGACAGAACTTCAAGCAAAAAAAAAAAAAAAAAAAAAAAAAAAAATGGATGGAAAAATATCAGTGCAGCAAAGGGTGTTGACAGTAGCTGGGTACGTGTACAATACTTAAATTATATCTCCTCCGGACAGATAGAGAGTATTAAGAGCTACGATGAAGTTACCCAGGAGACGTAAAAAGCTTGCAGCACCTGGTATTTCTAGGAGGTCTCCCATCCAAGTACTGACCAGGCCCTGCCCCGTTTAGCTTCCGAGATCTGACGAGATCGGGCGCGTTCAGGATGGTGTGGCCGCAAGCCAAGATGCCTGGCTGCATGATGTCTCTTAAAGGCTGGCGGGTATTGACGGAACTGCCAGCAAAAAAAAAAAAGAAAAATAGAGGGAAAAATACCAGTGCAGCAAAGGGTGTTGAAAGTAGCCGGGTACGTGTACAATTCTTCAATTATATCTTCTCCAGACAGAAAGAGAGTATTAAGAGCTACGATGAAGTTCCCCAGGAGACGTAAAAAGCTGGCAGCACCTGGTATTTCCAGGAGGTCTCACATTTAAGTACTGACCAGGTCCTGCCCCGTTTAGCTTCCGAGATCTGACAAGATCGGGCGCGTTCAGGACGGTGTGGCCGCAAGCCGAGATGTCTGGCTGCATGATGTCTCTTAAAGGCTGGCGGGTATTGACGGAACTGCCAGCAAAAAAAAAAAAGAAAAATAGAGGGAAATATACCAGTGCAGCAAAGGGTGTTGAAAGTAGCCGGGTACGTGTACAATTCTTCAATTATATCTCCTGGAGACAGAAAGAGAGTATTAAGAGCTACGATGAAGTTACCCAGGAGACGTAAAAAGCTTGCAGCACCTGGTATTTCTAGGAGGTCTCCCATCCAAGTACTGACCAGGCCCTGCACCGTTTAGCTTCCGAGATCTGACGAGATCGGGCGCATTCAGGACGGTGTGTCCACAAGCCGAAAGCCCTGGCTGCATGATGTCTCTTAAAGGTTGGCGGGTATTGACGGAACTTCCAGCAAAAAAATAAAAGAAAAAAAGAAAAAAGAAAAATGGATGGAAAAATATCAGTGCAGCAAATGGTGTTGACAGTAGCTGGGTACGTGTACAATACTTCAATTATATCTCCTCCAGACAGATAGAGAGTATTAAGAGTTACGATGAAGTTACCCAGGAGACGTAAAAAGCTTGCAGCACCTGGTATTTCTAGGAGGTCTCCCATCCAAGTACTGACCAGGCCCTGCACCGTTTAGCTTCCGAGATCTGACGAGATCGGGCGCGTTCAGGACGGTGTGGCCGCAAGCCGAAAGCCCTGGCTGCATGATGTCTCTTAAAGGCTGGCGGGTATTGACGGAACTGCCAGCAAAAAAAAAAAAAAAAAAAAAAAAAAAAAAGAAAAATGGATGGAAAAATATCAGTGCAGCAAAGGATGTTGACAGTAGCTGGGTACGTGTACAATACTTCAATTATATCTCCTCCAGACAAATAGAGAGTATTAAGAGCTACGATAAAGTTACCCAGGAGACGTAAAAGCTTGCAGCACCAGGTATTTCCAGGAGGTCTCACATTCATGTACCGACCAGGTCCTGCCCCGTTTAGCTTCCGAGATCTGACGAGATCGGGCGAGTTAAGGATGGTGTGGCCGCAAGCCGAGACGCCTGGCTGCATGATGTCTCTTAAAGGCTGGCGGGTATTGACGGAACTGCCAGGAAAAAAAAAAAAGAAAAATAGAGGGAAATATACCAGTGCAGCAAAGGGTGTTGAAAGTAGCCTAGTACGTGTACAATTCTTCAATTATATCTCCTGGAGACAGAAAGAGAGTATTAAGAGCTACGATGAAGTTACCCAGGAGACGTAAAAGGCTTGCAGCACCTGGTATTTCTAGGAGGTCTCGCATCCAAGTACTGACCAGGCCCTGCCCCGTTTAGCTTCCGAGATCTGACGAGATCTGACGCATTCAGGACGGTGTGGCCGCAAGCCGAGAGGCCTGGCTGCATTATGTCTCTTAAAGGTTGGCGGGTATTGACGGAACTTCCAGCAGAAAAAAAAAAAAAAAAGAAAAATGGATGGAAAAATATCAGTGCAGCAAAGGATGTTGACAGTAGCTGGGTACGTGTACAATACTTCAATTATATCTCCTCCAGACAGATAGAGAGTATTAAGAGCTACGATAAAGTTACCCAGGAGACGTAAAAGCTTGCAGCACCAGGTATTTCCAGGAGGTCTCACATTCATGTACTGACCAGGTCCTGCCCCGTTTAGCTTCCGAGATCTGACGAGATCGGGCACGTTCAGGATGGTGTGGCCGCAAGCCGAGATGCCTGGCTGCATGATGTCTCTTAAAGGTTGGCGGGTATTGACAGAACTTCAAGCAAAAAAAAAAAAAAATTAAAAAAAAAAAATGGATGAAAAAATATCAGTGCAGCAAAGGGTGTTGACAGTAGCTGGGTACGTGTACAATACTTAAATTATATCTCCTCTGGACAGATAGAGAGTATTAAGAGCTACGATGAAGTTACCCAGGAGACGTAAAAGGCTTGCAGCACCTGGTATTTCTAGGAGGTCTCCCATCCAAGTACTGACCAGGCCCTGCCCCGTTTAGCTTCCGAGATCTGACGAGATCGGGCGCATTCAGGACGGTGTGGCCGCAAGCCGAGAGGCCTGGCTGCATTATGTCTCTTAAAGGTTGGCGGGTATTGACAGAACTTCAAGCAAAAAAAAAAAAAAAAAAAAAAAAAAAAAATGGATGGAAAAATATCAGTGCAGCAAAGGGTGTTGACAGTAGCTGGGTACGTGTACAATACTAAAATTATATCTCCTCCGGACAGATAGAGAGTATTAAGAGCTACGATGAAGTTACCCAGGAGACGTAAAAAGCTTGCAGCACCTGGTATTTCTAGGAGGTCTCCCATCCAAGTACTGACCAGGCCCTGCCCCGTTTAGCTTCCGAGATCTGACGAGATCGGGCGCGTTCAGGATGGTGTGGCCGCAAGCCAAGATGCCTGGCTGCATGATGTCTCTTAAAGGCTGGCGGGTATTGACGGAACTGCCAGCAAAAAAAAAAAAGAAAAATAGAGGGAAAAATACCAGTGCAGCAAAGGGTGTTGAAAGTAGCCGGGTACGTGTACAATTCTTCAATTATATCTTCTCCAGACAGAAAGAGAGTATTAAGAGCTACGATGAAGTTCCCCAGGAGACGTAAAAAGCTGGCAGCACCTGGTATTTCCAGGAGGTCTCACATTTAAGTACTGACCAGGTCCTGCCCCGTTTAGCTTCCGAGATCTGACAAGATCGGGCGCGTTCAGGACGGTGTGGCCGCAAGCCGAGATGTCTGGCTGCATGATGTCTCTTAAAGGCTGGCGGGTATTGACGGAACTGCCAGCAAAAAAAAAAAAGAAAAATAGAGGGAAATATACCAGTGCAGCAAAGGGTGTTGAAAGTAGCCGGGTACGTGTACAATTCTTCAATTATATCTCCTGGAGACAGAAAGAGAGTATTAAGAGCTACGATGAAGTTACCCAGGAGACGTAAAAAGCTTGCAGCACCTGGTATTTCTAGGAGGTCTCCCATCCAAGTACTGACCAGGCCCTGCACCGTTTAGCTTCCGAGATCTGACGAGATCGGGCGCATTCAGGACGGTGTGTCCACAAGCCGAAAGCCCTGGCTGCATGATGTCTCTTAAAGGTTGGCGGGTATTGACGGAACTTCCAGCAAAAAAATAAAAGAAAAAAAGAAAAAAGAAAAATGGATGGAAAAATATCAGTGCAGCAAAGGGTGTTGACAGTAGCCGGGTACGTGTACAATACTTCAATTATATCTCCTCCAGACAGAGAGAGAGTATTAAGAGCTACGATAAAGTTACCCAGGAGACGTAAAAGCTTGCAGCACTAGGTATTTCCAGGAGGTCTCACTATCATGTACTGACCAGGTCCTGCCCCGTTTAGCTTCCGAGATCTGACGAGATCGGGCGCGTTCAGGATGGTGTGGCCGCAAGCCGAGATGCCTGGCTGCATGATGTCTCTTAAAGGCTGGCGGGTATTGACAGAACTGCCAGCAAAAAAAAAAAAAAAAAGAAAAATAGAGGGAAATATACCAGTGCAGCAAAGGGTGTTGAAAGTAGCCGGGTACGTGTACAATTCTTCAATTATATCTCCTGGAGACAGAAAGAGAGTATTAAGAGCTACGATGAAGTTACCCAGGAGACGTAAAAAGCTTGCAGCACCTGGTATTTCTAGGAGGTCTCCCATCCAAGTACTGACCAGGCCCTGCCCCGTTTAGCTTCCGAGATCTGACGAGATCGGGCGCATTCAGGACGGTGTGGCCGCAAGCCAAGAGGCCTGGCTACATGATGTCTCTTAAAGGTTGGCGGGTATTGACGGAACTTCCAGCAAAAAAAAAAAAAAAAAAGAAAAATGGATGGAAAAATATCAGTGCAGCAAATGGTGTTGACAGTAGCTGGGTACGTGTACAATACTTCAATTATATCTCCTCCAGACAGATAGAGAGTATTAAGAGCTACGATAAAGTTACCCAGGAGACGTAAAAGCTTGCAGCACCAGGTATTTCCAGGAGGTCTCACATTCAAGTACTGAACAGGTCCTGCCCCGTTTAGCTTCCGAGATCTGACGAGATCGGGCGCGTTCAGGACGGTGTGGCCGCAAGCCGAGATGTCTGGCTGCATGACGTCTCTTAAAGGCTGGCGGGTATTGACGGAATTTCCAGCAAAAAAAAAAAAAAAAAAATAGAAAAATGGAGGGAAAAATATCAGTGCAGGAAAGGGTGTTGAAAGTAGCCGGGTACGTGTACAATTCTTCAATTATATCTCCTGGAGACAGAAAGAGAGTATTAAGAGCTACGATGAAGTTACCCAGGAGACGTAAAAAGCTTGCAGCACCTGGTATTTCTAGGAGGTCTCCCATCCAAGTACTGACCAGGCCCTGCCCCGTTTAGCTTCCGAGATCTGACGAGATCGGGCGCATTCAGGACGGTGTGGCCACAAGCCGAAAGGCCTGGCTGCATGATGTCTCTTAAAGGTTGGCGGGTATTGACGGAACTTCCAGCAAAAAAAAAAAAAAAAAATGGATGGAAAAATATCAGTGCAGCAAAGGGTGTTGACAGTAGCTGGGTACGTGTACAATACTTCAATTAAATCTCCTCCAGACAGATAGAGAGTATTAAGAGCTACGATAAAGTTACCCAGGAGACGTAAAAGCTTGCAGCACGAGGTATTTCCAGGAGGTCTCACATTCATGTACTGACCAGGTCCTGCCCCGTTTAGCTTCCGAGATCTGACGAGATCGGGCGCGTTCAGGATGGTGTGGCCGCAAGCCGAGGTGCCTGGCTGCATGATGTCTCTTAAAGGCTGGCGGGTATTGACGGAACTGCCAGCAAAAAAAAAAAAGAAAAATAGAGGGAAAAATACCAGTGCAGCAAAGGGTGTTGAAAGTAGCCGGGTACGTGTACAATTCTTCAATTATATCTTCTCCAGACAGAAAGAGAGTATTAAGAGCTACGATGAAGTTCCCCAGGAGACGTAAAAAGCTGGCAGCACCTGGTATTTCTAGGAGGTCTCCCATCCAAGTACTGACCAGGCCCTGCCCCGTTTAGCTTCCGAGATCTGACGAGATCGGGCGCGTTCAGGACGGTGTGGCCGCAAGCCGAGAGGCCTGGCTACATGATGTCTCTTAATGGCTGGCGGGTATTGACGGAACTTCCAGCAAAAAAAAAAAAAAAAAAAAAAAGAAAAAGAAAAATGGAGGGAAAAATATCAGTGCAGTAATGGGTTTTGAAAGTAGCCGGGTACGTGTACAATACTTCAATTATATCTCCTCCAGACAGATAGAGAGTATTAAGAGCTACGATAAAGTTACCCAGGAGACGTAAAAAGCTTGCAGCACCTGGTATTTCTAGGAGGTCTCCCATCCAAGTACTGACCAGGCCCTGCACCGTTTAGCTTCCGAGATCTGACGAGATCGGGCGCATTCAGGACGGTGTGTCCACAAGCCGAAAGCCCTGGCTGCATGATGTCTCTTAAAGGTTGGCGGGTATTGACGGAACTTCCAGCAAAAAAATAAAAGAAAAAAAGAAAAAAGAAAAATGGATGGAAAAATATCAGTGCAGCAAATGGTGTTGACAGTAGCTGGGTACGTGTACAATACTTCAATTATATCTCCTCCAGACAGATAGAGAGTATTAAGAGTTACGATGAAGTTACCCAGGAGACGTAAAAAGCTTGCAGCACCTGGTATTTCTAGGAGGTCTCCCATCCAAGTACTGACCAGGCCCTGCACCGTTTAGCTTCCGAGATCTGACGAGATCGGGCGCGTTCAGGACGGTGTGGCCGCAAGCCGAAAGCCCTGGCTGCATGATGTCTCTTAAAGGCTGGCGGGTATTGACGGAACTGCCAGCAAAAAAAAAAAAAAAAAAGAAAAATGGATGGAAAAATATCAGTGCAGCAAAGGATGTTGACAGTAGCTGGGTACGTGTACAATACTTCAATTATATCTCCTCCAGACAAATAGAGAGTATTAAGAGCTACGATAAAGTTACCCAGGAGACGTAAAAGCTTGCAGCACCAGGTATTTCCAGGAGGTCTCACATTCATGTACCGACCAGGTCCTGCCCCGTTTAGCTTCCGAGATCTGACGAGATCGGGCGAGTTAAGGATGGTGTGGCCGCAAGCCGAGACGCCTGGCTGCATGATGTCTCTTAAAGGCTGGCGGGTATTGACGGAACTGCCAGGAAAAAAAAAAAAGAAAAATAGAGGGAAATATACCAGTGCAGCAAAGGGTGTTGAAAGTAGCCTAGTACGTGTACAATTCTTCAATTATATCTCCTGGAGACAGAAAGAGAGTATTAAGAGCTACGATGAAGTTACCCAGGAGACGTAAAAGGCTTGCAGCACCTGGTATTTCTAGGAGGTCTCCCATCCAAGTACTGACCAGGCCCTGCCCCGTTTAGCTTCCGAGATCTGACGAGATCGGGCGCATTCAGGACGGTGTGGCCGCAAGCCGAGAGGCCTGGCTGCATTATGTCTCTTAAAGGTTGGCGGGTATTGACGGAACTTCCAGCAGAAAAAAAAAAAAAAAAGAAAAATGGATGGAAAAATATCAGTGCAGCAAAGGATGTTGACAGTAGCTGGGTACGTGTACAATACTTCAATTATATCTCCTCCAGACAGATAGAGAGTATTAAGAGCTACGATAAAGTTACCCAGGAGACGTAAAAGCTTGCAGCACCAGGTATTTCCAGGAGGTCTCACATTCATGTACTGACCAGGTCCTGCCCCGTTTAGCTTCCGAGATCTGACGAGATCGGGCACGTTCAGGATGGTGTGGCCGCAAGCCGAGATGCCTGGCTGCATGATGTCTCTTAAAGGTTGGCGGGTATTGACAGAACTTCAAGCAAAAAAAAAAAAAAATTAAAAAAAAAAAATGGATGAAAAAATATCAGTGCAGCAAAGGGTGTTGACAGTAGCTGGGTACGTGTACAATACTTAAATTATATCTCCTCTGGACAGATAGAGAGTATTAAGAGCTACGATGAAGTTACCCAGGAGACGTAAAAGGCTTGCAGCACCTGGTATTTCTAGGAGGTCTCCCATCCAAGTACTGACCAGGCCCTGCCCCGTTTAGCTTCCGAGATCTGACGAGATCGGGCGCATTCAGGACGGTGTGGCCGCAAGCCGAGAGGCCTGGCTGCATTATGTCTCTTAAAGGTTGGCGGGTATTGACAGAACTTCAAGCAAAAAAAAAAAAAAAAAAAAAAAAAAAAATGGATGGAAAAATATCAGTGCAGCAAAGGGTGTTGACAGTAGCTGGGTACGTGTACAATACTAAAATTATATCTCCTCCGGACAGATAGAGAGTATTAAGAGCTACGATGAAGTTACCCAGGAGACGTAAAAAGCTTGCAGCACCTGGTATTTCTAGGAGGTCTCCCATCCAAGTACTGACCAGGCCCTGCCCCGTTTAGCTTCCGAGATCTGACGAGATCGGGCGCGTTCAGGATGGTGTGGCCGCAAGCCAAGATGCCTGGCTGCATGATGTCTCTTAAAGGCTGGCGGGTATTGACGGAACTGCCAGCAAAAAAAAAAAAGAAAAATAGAGGGAAAAATACCAGTGCAGCAAAGGGTGTTGAAAGTAGCCGGGTACGTGTACAATTCTTCAATTATATCTTCTCCAGACAGAAAGAGAGTATTAAGAGCTACGATGAAGTTCCCCAGGAGACGTAAAAAGCTGGCAGCACCTGGTATTTCCAGGAGGTCTCACATTTAAGTACTGACCAGGTCCTGCCCCGTTTAGCTTCCGAGATCTGACAAGATCGGGCGCGTTCAGGACGGTGTGGCCGCAAGCCGAGATGTCTGGCTGCATGATGTCTCTTAAAGGCTGGCGGGTATTGACGGAACTGCCAGCAAAAAAAAAAAAGAAAAATAGAGGGAAATATACCAGTGCAGCAAAGGGTGTTGAAAGTAGCCGGGTACGTGTACAATTCTTCAATTATATCTCCTGGAGACAGAAAGAGAGTATTAAGAGCTACGATGAAGTTACCCAGGACACGTAAAAAGCTTGCAGCACCTGGTATTTCTAGGAGGTCTCCCATCCAAGTACTGACCAGGCCCTGCACCGTTTAGCTTCCGAGATCTGACGAGATCGGGCGCATTCAGGACGGTGTGTCCACAAGCCGAAAGCCCTGGCTGCATGATGTCTCTTAAAGGTTGGCGGGTATTGACAGAACTTCCAGCAAAAAAATAAAAGAAAAAAAGAAAAAAGAAAAATGGATGGAAAAATATCAGTGCAGCAAAGGGTGTTGACAGTAGCCGGGTACGTGTACAATACTTCAATTATATCTCCTCCAGACAGAGAGAGAGTATTAAGAGCTACGATAAAGTTACCCAGGAGACGTAAAAGCTTGCAGCACTAGGTATTTCCAGGAGGTCTCACTATCATGTACTGACCAGGTCCTGCCCCGTTTAGCTTCCGAGATCTGACGAGATCGGGCGCGTTCAGGATGGTGTGGCCGCAAGCCGAGATGCCTGGCTGCATGATGTCTCTTAAAGGCTGGCGGGTATTGACAGAACTGCCAGCAAAAAAAAAAAAAAGAAAAATAGAGGGAAATATACCAGTGCAGCAAAGGGTGTTGAAAGTAGCCGGGTACGTGTACAATTCTTCAATTATATCTCCTGGAGACAGAAAGAGAGTATTAAGAGCTACGATGAAGTTACCCAGGAGACGTAAAAAGCTTGCAGCACCTGGTATTTCTAGGAGGTCTCCCATCCAAGTACTGACCAGGCCCTGCCCCGTTTAGCTTCCGAGATCTGACGAGATCGGGCGCATTCAGGACGGTGTGGCCGCAAGCCAAGAGGCCTGGCTACATGATGTCTCTTAAAGGTTGGCGGGTATTGACGGAACTTCCAGCAAAAAAAAAAAAAAAAAATGGATGGAAAAATATCAGTGCAGCAAAGGGTGTTGACAGTAGCTGGGTACGTGTACAATACTTCAATTAAATCTCCTCCAGACAGATAGAGAGTATTAAGAGCTACGATAAAGTTACCCAGGAGACGTAAAAGCTTGCAGCACGAGGTATTTCCAGGAGGTCTCACATTCATGTACTGACCAGGTCCTGCCCCGTTTAGCTTCCGAGATCTGACGAGATCGGGCGCGTTCAGGATGGTGTGGCCGCAAGCCGAGGTGCCTGGCTGCATGATGTCTCTTAAAGGCTGGCGGGTATTGACGGAACTGCCAGCAAAAAAAAAAAAAGAAAAATAGAGGGAAAAATACCAGTGCAGCAAAGGGTGTTGAAAGTAGCCGGGTACGTGTACAATTCTTCAATTATATCTTCTCCAGACAGAAAGAGAGTATTAAGAGCTACGATGAAGTTCCCCAGGAGACGTAAAAAGCTGGCAGCACCTGGTATTTCTAGGAGGTCTCCCATCCAAGTACTGACCAGGCCCTGCCCCGTTTAGCTTCCGAGATCTGACGAGATCGGGCGCGTTCAGGACGGTGTGGCCGCAAGCCGAGAGGCCTGGCTACATGATGTCTCTTAATGGCTGGCGGGTATTGACGGAACTTCCAGCAAAAAAAAAAAAAAAAAAAAAAAGAAAAAGAAAAATGGAGGGAAAAATATCAGTGCAGTAATGGGTTTTGAAAGTAGCCGGGTACGTGTACAATACTTCAATTATATCTCCTCCAGACAGATAGAGAGTATTAAGAGCTACGATAAAGTTACCCAGGAGAAGTAAAAGCTTGCAGCACCAGGTATTTCCAGGAGGTCTCACATTCATGTACTGACCAGGTCCTGCCGCGTTTAGCTTCCGAGATCTGACGAGATCGGGCGCGTTCAGGATGGTGTGGCCGCAAGCCGAGATGCCTGGCTGCATGATGTCTCTTAAAGGCTGGCGGGTATTGACGGAACTGCCAGCAAAAAAAAAAAAGAAAAATAGAGGGAAATATACCAGTGCAGCACAGGGTGTTGAAAGTAGTCGGGTACGTGTACAATTCTTCAATTATATCTCCTGGAGAAAGAAAGAGAGTATTAAGAGCTACGATGAAGTTACTCAGGAGACGTAAAAAGCTTGCAGCACCTGGTATTTCCAGGAGGTCACACATCCAAGTACTGACCAGGCCCTGCCCCGTTTAGCTTCCGAAATCTGATATGATCGGGCGCGTTCAGGACGGTGTGACTACAAGCCAAGAGGCCTGGCTGCATGATGTCTCTTAAAGGCTGGCGGATATTGACGGAACTTCCAGCAAAAAAATAAAATAAAAAGAAAAATGGAGGGAAAAATATCAGTGCAGCAAAGGCTGTTGAAAGTAGCCTAGTACGTGTACAATTCTTCAATTATATCTCCTCCAGACAGAAAGAGAGTATTAAGAGCTACGATGAAGTTACCCAGGAGACGTAAAAAGCTTGCAGCACCTGGTATTTCTAGGAGGTCTCCCATCCAAGTACTGACCAGGCCCTGCCCCGTTTAGCTTCCGAGATCTGACGAGATCGGGCGCATTCAGGACGGTGTGGCCGCAAGCCGAGAAGCCTGGCTACATGATGTCTCTTAATGGCTGGCGGGTATTGACGGAACTTCCAGCAAAAAAAAAAAAAAAAAAAAAAAGAAAAAGAAAAATGGAGGGAAAAATATCAGTCCAGTAATGGGTTTTGAAAGTAGCCGGGTACGTGTACAATACTTCAATTATATCTCCTCCAGACAGATAGAGAGTATTAAGAGCTACGATAAAGTTACCCAGGAGACGTAAAAAGCTGGCAGCACCTGGTATTTCCAGGAGGTCTCACATTTAAGTACTGACCAGGTCCTGCCCCGTTTAGCTTCCGAGATCTGACAAGATCGGGCGCGTTCAGGACGGTGTGGCCGCAAGCCGAGATGTCTGGCTGCATGATGTCTCTTAAAGGCTAGCGGGTATTGTCGGAATTTCCAGCAAAAAAAAAAAAGAAAAATAGAGGGAAATATACCAGTGCAGCAAAGGGTGTTGAAAGTAGCCGGGTACGTGTACAATTCTTCAATTATATCTCCTGGAGACAGAAAGAGAGTATTAAGAGCTACGATGAAGTTACCCAGGAGACGTAAAAAGTTTGCAGCACCTGGTATTTCTAGTAGGTCTCCCATCCAAGTACTGACCAGGCCCTGCCCCGTTTAGCTTCCGAGATCTGACGAGATCGGGCGCATTCAGGACGGTGTGGCCGCAAGCCGAGAGGCCTGGCTACATGATGTCTCTTAATGGCTGGCGGGTATTGACGGAACTTCCAGCAAAAAAAAAAAAAAAAAAAAAAGAAAAAGAAAAATGGAGGGAAAAATATCAGTGCAGTAATGGGTTTTGAAAGTAGCCGGGTACGTGTACAATACTTCAATTATATCTCCTCCAGACAGATAGAGAGTATTAAGAGCTACGATAAAGTTACCCAGGAGAAGTAAAAGCTTGCAGCACCAGGTATTTCCAGGAGGTCTCACATTCATGTACTGACCAGGTCCTGCCCCGTTTAGCTTCCGAGATCTGACGAGATCGGGCGCGTTCAGGATGGTGTGGCCGCAAGCCGAGATGCCTGGCTGCATGATGTCTCTTAAAGGCTGGCGGGTATTGACGGAACTGCCAGCAAAAAAAAAAAAGAAAAATAGAGGGAAATATACCAGTGCAGCACAGGGTGTTGAAAGTAGCCGGGTACGTGTACAATTCTTCAATTATATCTCCTGGAGAAAGAAAGAGAGTATTAAGAGCTACGATGAAGTTACCCAGGAGACGTAAGAAGCTTGCAGCACCTGGTATTTCCAGGAGGTCACACATCCAAGTACTGACCAGGCCCTGCCCCGTTTAGCTTCCGAAATCTGATATGATCGGGCGCGTTCAGGACGGTGTGACTACAAGCCAAGAGGCTTGGCTGCATGATGTCTCTTAAAGGCTGGCGGATATTGACGGAACTTCCAGCAAAAAAATAAAATAAAAAGAAAAATGGAGGGAAAAATATCAGTGCAGCAAAGGCTGTTGAAAGTAGCCTAGTACGTGTACAATTCTTCAATTATATCTCCTCCAGACAGAAAGAGAGTATTAAGAGCTACGATGAAGTTACCCAGGAGACGTAAAAAGCTTGCAGCACCTGGTATTTCTAGGAGGTCTCCCATCCAAGTACTGACCAGACCCTGCCCCGTTTAGCTTCCGAGATCTGACGAGATCGGGCGCATTCAGGACGGTGTGGCCGCAAGCCGAGAAGCCTGGCTACATGATGTCTCTTAATGGCTGGCGGGTATTGACGGAACTTCCAGCAAAAAAAAAAAAAAAAAAAAAAAAGAAAAAGAAAAATGGAGGGAAAAATATCAGTCCAGTAATGGGTTTTGAAAGTAGCCGGGTACGTGTACAATACTTCAATTATATCTCCCCCAGACAGATAGAGAGTATTAAGAGCTACGATAAAGTTACCCAGGAGACGTAAAAGCTTGCAGCACCAGGTATTTCCAGGAGGTCTCCCATCCAAGTACTGACCAGGTCCTGCCCCGTTTAGCTTCCGAGATCTGACGAGATCGGGCGCGTTCAGGATGGTGTGGCCGCAAGCCGAGATGCCTGGCTGCATGATGTCTCTTAAAGGCTGGCGGGTATTGACGGAACTGCCAGCAAAAAAAAAAAAGAAAAATAGAGGGAAATATACCAGTGCAGCACAGGGTGTTGAAAGTAGCCGGGAACGTGTACAATTCTTCAATTATATCTTCTCCAGACAGAAAGAGAGTATTAAGAGCTACGATGAAGTTCCCCAGGAGACGTAAAAAGCTGGCAGCACCTGGTATTTCCAGGAGGTCTCACATTTAAGTACTGACCAGGTCCTGCCCCGTTTAGCTTCCGAGATCTGACAAGATCGGGCGCGTTCAGGACGGTGTGGCCGCAAGCCGAGATGTCTGGCTGCATGATGTCTCTTAAAGGCTAGCGGGTATTGTCGGAATTTCCAGCAAAAAAAAAAAAGAAAAATAGAGGGAAATATACCAGTGCAGCAAAGGGTGTTGAAAGTAGCCGGGTACGTGTACAATTCTTCAATTATATCTCCTGGAGACAGAAAGAGAGTATTAAGAGCTACGATGAAGTTACCCAGGAGACGTAAAAAGTTTGCAGCACCTGGTATTTCTAGGAGGTCTCCCATCCAAGTACTGACCAGGCCCTGCCCCGTTTAGCTTCCGAGATCTGACGAGATCGGGCGCATTCAGGACGGTGTGGCCGCAAGCCGAGAAGCCTGGCTACATGATGTCTCTTAATGGCTGGCGGGTATTGACGGAACTTCCAGCAAAAAAAAAAAAAAAAAAAAAAGAAAAAGAAAAATGGAGGGAAAAATATCAGTCCAGTAATGGGTTTTGAAAGTAGCCGGGTACGTGTACAATACTTCAATTATATCTCCTCCAGACAGATAGAGAGTATTAAGAGCTACGATAAAGTTACCCAGGAGACGTAAAAGCTTGCAGCACCAGGTATTTCCAGGAGGTCTCACATTCATGTACTGACCAGGTCCTGCCCCGTTTAGCTTCCGAGATCTGACGAGATCGGGCGCGTTCAGGATGGTGTGGCCGCAAGCCGAGATGCCTGGCTGCATGATGTCTCTTAAAGGCTGGCGGGTATTGACGGAACTGCCAGCAAAAAAAAAAAAGAAAAATAGAGGGAAATATACCAGTGCAGCACAGGGTGTTGAAAGTAGCCGGGTACGTGTACAATTCTTCAATTATATCTCCTGGAGAAAGAAAGAGAGTATTAAGAGCTACGATGAAGTTACCCAGGAGAAGTAAAAAGCTTGCAGCACCTGGTATTTCCAGGAGGTCACACATCCAAGTACTGACCAGGCCCTGCCCCGTTTAGCTTCCGAAATCTGATATGATCGGGCGCGTCCAGGACGGTGTGACTACAAGCCAAGAGGCCTGGCTGCATGATGTCTCTTAAAGGCTGGCGGGTATTGACAGAACTTCAAGCAAAAAAAAAAAAAAAAAAAAAAAAAAAAAAATGGATGGAAAAATATCAGTGCAGCAAAGGGTGTTGACAGTAGCTGGGTACGTGTACAATACTTAAATTATATCTCCTCCGGACAGATAGAGAGTATTAAGAGCTACGATGAAGTTACCCAGGAGACGTAAAAAGCTTGCAGCACCTGGTATTTCTAGGAGGTCTCCCATCCAAGTACTGACCAGGCCCTGCCCCGTTTAGCTTCCGAGATCTGACAAGATCGGGCGCGTTCAGGATGGTGTGGCCGCAAGCCAAGATGCCTGGCTGCATGATGTCTCTTAAAGGCTGGCGGGTATTGACGGAACTGCCAGCAAAAAAAAAAAAGAAAAATAGAGGGAAAAATACCAGTGCAGCAAAGGGTGTTGAAAGTAGCCGGGTACGTGTACAATTCTTCAATTATATCTTCTCCAGACAGAAAGAGAGTATTAAGAGCTACGATAAAGTTACCCAGGAGACGTAAAAGCTTGCAGCACTAGGTATTTCCAGGAGGTCTCACATTCATGTACTGACCAGGTCCTGCCCCGTTTAGCTTCCGAGATCTGACGAGATCGGGCGCGTTCAGGATGGTGTGGCCGCAAGCCGAGATGTCTGGCTGCATGATGTCTCTTAAAGGCTAGCGGGTATTGTCGGAATTTCCAGCAAAAAAAAAAAAGAAAAATAGAGGGAAATATACCAGTGCAGCAAAGGGTGTTGAAAGTAGCCGGGTACGTGTACAATTCTTCAATTATATCTCCTGGAGACAGAAAGAGAGTATTAAGAGCTACGATGAAGTTACCCAGGAGACGTAAAAAGTTTGCAGCACCTGGTATTTCTAGGAGGTCTCCCATCCAAGTACTGACCAGGCCCTGCCCCGTTTAGCTTCCGAGATCTGACGAGATCGGGCGCATTCAGGACGGTGTGGCCGCAAGCCGAGAGGCCTGGCTACATGATGTCTCTTAATGGCTGGCGGGTATTGACGGAACTTCCAGCAAAAAAAAAAAAAAAAAAAAAAGAAAAAGAAAAATGGAGGGAAAAATATCAGTGCAGTAATGGGTTTTGAAAGTAGCCGGGTACGTGTACAATACTTCAATTATATCTCCTCCAGACAGATAGAGAGTATTAAGAGCTACGATAAAGTTACCCAGGAGAAGTAAAAGCTTGCAGCACCAGGTATTTCCAGGAGGTCTCACATTCATGTACTGACCAGGTCCTGCCCCGTTTAGCTTCCGAGATCTGACGAGATCGGGCGCGTTCAGGATGGTGTGGCCGCAAGCCGAGATGCCTGGCTGCATGATGTCTCTTAAAGGCTGGCGGGTATTGACGGAACTGCCAGCAAAAAAAAAAAAGAAAAATAGAGGGAAATATACCAGTGCATCACAGGGTGTTGAAAGTAGCCGGGTACGTGTACAATTCTTCAATTATATCTCCTGGAGAAAGAAAGAGAGTATTAAGAGCTACGATGAAGTTACCCAGGAGACGTAAAAAGCTTGCAGCACCTGGTATTTCCAGGAGGTCACACATCCAAGTACTGACCAGGCCCTGCCCCGTTTAGCTTCCGAAATCTGATATGATCGGGCGCGTTCAGGACGGTGTGACTACAAGCCAAGAGGCTTGGCTGCATGATGTCTCTTAAAGGCTGGCGGATATTGACGGAACTTCCAGCAAAAAAATAAAATAAAAAGAAAAATGGAGGGAAAAATATCAGTGCAGCAAAGGCTGTTGAAAGTAGCCTAGTACGTGTACAATTCTTCAATTATATCTCCTCCAGACAGAAAGAGAGTATTAAGAGCTACGATGAAGTTACCCAGGAGACGTAAAAAGCTTGCAGCACCTGGTATTTCTAGGAGGTCTCCCATCCAAGTACTGACCAGGCCCTGCCCCGTTTAGCTTCCGAGATCTGACGAGATCGGGCGCATTCAGGACGGTGTGGCCGCAAGCCGAGAAGCCTGGCTACATGATGTCTCTTAATGGCTGGCGGGTATTGACGGAACTTCCAGCAAAAAAAAAAAAAAAAAAAAAAGAAAAAGAAAAATGGAGGGAAAAATATCAGTCCAGTAATGGGTTTTGAAAGTAGCCGGGTACGTGTACAATACTTCAATTATATCTCCTCCAGACAGATAGAGAGTATTAAGAGCTACGATAAAGTTACCCAGGAGACGTAAAAGCTTGCAGCACCAGGTATTTCCAGGAGGTCTCACATTCATGTACTGACCAGGTCCTGCCCCGTTTAGCTTCCGAGATCTGACGAGATCGGGCGCGTTCAGGATGGTGTGGCCGCAAGCCGAGATGCCTGGCTGCATGATGTCTCTTAAAGGCTGGCGGGTATTGACGGAACTGCCAGCAAAAAAAAAAAAGAAAAATAGAGGGAAATATACCAGTGCAGCACAGGGTGTTGAAAGTAGCCAGGTACGTGTACAATTCTTCAATTATATCTCCTGGAGAAAGAAAGAGAGTATTAAGAGCTACGATGAAGTTACCCAGGAGAAGTAAAAAGCTTGCAGCACCTGGTATTTCCAGGAGGTCACACATCCAAGTACTGACCAGGCCCTGCCCCGTTTAGCTTCCGAAATCTGATATGATCGGGCGCGTTCAGGACGGTGTGACTACAAGCCAAGAGGCCTGGCTGCATGATGTCTCTTAAAGGCTGGCGGGTATTGACAGAACTTCAAGCAAAAAAAAAAAAAAAAAAAAAAAAAAAAAAATGGATGGAAAAATATCAGTGCAGCAAAGGGTGTTGACAGTAGCTGGGTACGTGTACAATACTTAAATTATATCTCCTCCGGACAGATAGAGAGTATTAAGAGCTACGATGAAGTTACCCAGGAGACGTAAAAAGCTTGCAGCACCTGGTATTTCTAGGAGGTCTCCCATCCAAGTACTGACCAGGCCCTGCCCCGTTTAGCTTCCGAGATCTGACGAGATCGGGCGCGTTCAGGATGGTGTGGCCGCAAGCCAAGATGCCTGGCTGCATGATGTCTCTTAAAGGCTGGCGGGTATTGACGGAACTGCCAGCAAAAAAAAAAAAGAAAAATAGAGGGAAAAATACCAGTGCAGCAAAGGGTGTTGAAAGTAGCCGGGTACGTGTACAATTCTTCAATTATATCTTCTCCAGACAGAAAGAGAGTATTAAGAGCTACGATGAAGTTCCCCAGGAGACGTAAAAAGCTGGCAGCACCTGGTATTTCCAGGAGGTCTCACATTTAAGTACTGACCAGGTCCTGCCCCGTTTAGCTTCCGAGATCTGACAAGATCGGGCGCGTTCAGGACGGTGTGGCCGCAAGCCGAGATGTCTGGCTGCATGATGTCTCTTAAAGGCTGGCGGGTATTGACGGAACTGCCAGCAAAAAAAAAAAAGAAAAATAGAGGGAAATATACCAGTGCAGCAAAGGGTGTTGAAAGTAGCCGGGTACGTGTACAATTCTTCAATTATATCTCCTGGAGACAGAAAGAGAGTATTAAGAGCTACGATGAAGTTACCCAGGAGACGTAAAAAGCTTGCAGCACCTGGTATTTCTAGGAGGTCTCCCATCCAAGTACTGACCAGGCCCTGCACCGTTTAGCTTCCGAGATCTGACGAGATCGGGCGCATTCAGGACGGTGTGTCCACAAGCCGAAAGCCCTGGCTGCATGATGTCTCTTAAAGGTTGGCGGGTATTGACGGAACTTCCAGCAAAAAAATAAAAGAAAAAAAGAAAAAAGAAAAATGGATGGAAAAATATCAGTGCAGCAAAGGGTGTTGACAGTAGCCGGGTACGTGTACAATACTTCAATTATATCTCCTCCAGACAGAGAGAGAGTATTAAGAGCTACGATAAAGTTACCCAGGAGACGTAAAAGCTTGCAGCACTAGGTATTTCCAGGAGGTCTCACATTCATGTACTGACCAGGTCCTGCCCCGTTTAGCTTCCGAGATCTGACGAGATCGGGCGCGTTCAGGATGGTGTGGCCGCAAGCCGAGATGCCTGGCTGCATGATGTCTCTTAAAGGCTGGCGGGTATTGACAGAACTGCCAGCAAAAAAAAAAAAGAAAAATAGAGGGAAATATACCAGTGCAGCAAAGGGTGTTGAAAGTAGCCGGGTACGTGTACAATTCTTCAATTATATCTCCTGGAGACAGAAAGAGAGTATTAAGAGCTACGATGAAGTTACCCAGGAGACGTAAAAAGCTTGCAGCACCTGGTATTTCTAGGAGGTCTCCCATCCAAGTACTGACCAGGCCCTGCCCCGTTTAGCTTCCGAGATCTGACGAGATCGGGCGCATTCAGGACGGTGTGGCCGCAAGCCAAGAAGCCTGGCTACATGATGTCTCTTAAAGGTTGGCGGGTATTGACGGAACTTCCAGCAAAAAAAAAAAAAAAAAAGAAAAATGGATGGAAAAATATCAGTGCAGCAAATGGTGTTGACAGTAGCTGGGTACGTGTACAATACTTCAATTATATCTCCTCCAGACAGATAGAGAGTATTAAGAGCTACGATGAAGTTTCCCAGGAGACGTAAAAAGCTTGCAGCACCTGGTATTTCTAGGAGGTCTCCCATCCAAGTACTGACCAGGCCCTGCCCCGTTTAGCTTCCGAGATCTGACGAGATCGGGCGCATTCAGGACGGTGTGGCCACAAGCCGAAAGGCCTGGCTGCATGATGTCTCTTAAAGGTTGGCGGGTATTGACGGAACTTCCAGCAAAAAAAAAAAAAAAAAAAAATAGAAAAATGGAGGGAAAAATATCAGTGCAGGAAAGGGTGTTGAAAGTAGCCGGGTACGTGTACAATTCTTCAATTATATCTCCTGCAGACTGAAAGAGAGTATTAAGAGCTACGATAAAGTTACCCAGGAGACGTAAAAGTTTGCAGCACCTGGTATTTCCAGGAGGTCTCACATTCAAGTACTGACCAGGTCCTGCCCCGTTTAGCTTCCGAGATCTGACGATATCATGCGCATTCAGGACGGTGTGGCCGAAAGCCAAGAGGCACGGCTGCATGATGTCTCTTTAAGGCTGGCGGGTATTGACAGAACTTACAGCAAAAAAAAAAAGAAAAAAGAAAAATGGAGGGAAAAATATCAGTGCAGCAAAGGGTTTTGAAAGTAGCCGGGTACGTGTACAATTCTTCAATAATATCTCCTACAGACTGAAAGAGAGTATTAAGAGCTATGATGAAGTTACCCAGGAGACGTAAAAAGCTTGCAGCACCTGGTATTTCCAGGAGGTCACCCATCCAAGTACTGACCAGGCCCTGCCCCGTTAGCTTCCGAAATCTGATGAGATGGGGCGCGTTCAGGACGGTGTGGCCGCAAGCCAAGAGGCCTGGCTGCATGATGTCTCTTAAAGGCTGGCGGGTATTGACGGAACTTCCAGCAAAAAAAAAAAAAAAAAAATGGAAAATGGAGGGAAAAATATCAGTACAGCAAAGGCTGTTGAAAGTAGCCGGGTACGTGTACAATACTTCAATTATATCTCCTCCAGACAGATAGAGAGTATTAAGAGCTACGATGAAGTTTCCCAGGAGACGTAAAAAGCTTGCAGCACCAGGTATTTCCAGGAGGTCTCCCATCCAAGTACTGACGAGGCCCTGCCCCGTTTAGCTTCCGAGATCTGACGAGATCGGGCATGTTCAGGACGGTGTGGCCGCAAGCCAAGAGGCCGGGCTGCATGATGTCTCTTAAAGGCTGGCGGGTATTGACGGAACTTCCAGCAAAAAATAAAAAATAAATAAATAGAAAAATGGAGGGAAAAATATCAGTGCAGAACAGGGTGTTGAAAGTAGCCGGGTACATGTACAATTCTTCAATTATATCTCCTCCAGACTGAATGAGAGTATTAAGAGCTATGCTGAAGTTACCCAGGAGATGTAAAAAGCTTTCAGCACCTGGTATTTCCAGGAGGTCACCCATCCAATTACTGACCAGACCCTGCCCAGTTTTTCTTCCGAGATCTGACGAGATTTTGCATCTTCAGGACGGTGTGGCCTCAAGCCAAGAGGCCTGGCTGCATGATGTCTCTTAAAGGCTGGAGGGTATTGATGGAACTTCCAGCAAGAAATAAAAGAAAAAAGAAAAATGGAGGGAAAAATATCAGTGCAGCAAAGCGTGTTGAAGGTAGCCGGGTACGTGTACAATTCTTCAATTATATCTCCTCCAGACAGATAGAGAGTATTAAGAGCTACGATAAAGTTACCCAGGAGACGTAAAAGCTTGCAGCACCAGGTATTTCCAGGAGGTCTCACATTCAAGTACTGAACAGGTCCTGCCCCGTTTAGCTTCCGAGATCTGACGAGATCGGGCGCGTTCAGGACGGTGTGGCCGCAAGGCGAGATGTCTGGCTGCATGACGTCTCTTAAAGGCTGGCGGGTATTGACGGAATTTCCAGCAAAAAAAAAAAAAAAAAAATAGAAAAATGGAGGGAAAAATATCAGTGCAGGAAAGGGTGTTGAAAGTAGCCGGGTACGTGTACAATTCTTCAATTATATCTCCTGGAGACAGAAAGAGATTATTAAGAGCTACGATGAAGTTACCCAGGAGACGTAAAAAGCTTGCAGCACCTGGTATTTCTAGGAGGTCTCCCATCCAAGTACTGACCAGGCCCTGCCCCGTTTAGCTTCCGAGATCTGACGAGATCGGGCGCATTCAGGACGGTGTGGCCGCAAGCTGAGATGCCTGGCTGCATGATGTCTCTTAAAGGCTGGCGGGTATTGACGGAACTGCCAGCAAAAAAAAAAAAGAAAAATAGAGGGAAAAATACCAGTGCAGCAAAGGGTGTTGAAAGTAGCCGGGTACGTATACAATTCTTCAATTATATCTTCTCCAGACAGAAAGAGAGTATTAAGAGCTACGATGAAGTTCCCCAGGAGACGTAAAAAGCTGGCAGCACCTGGTATTTCCAGGAGGTCTAACATTTAAGTACTGACCAGGTCCTGCCCCGTTTAGCTTCCGAGATCTGACAAGATCGGGCGCGTTCAGGACGGTGTGGCCGCAAGCCGAGATGTCTGGCTGCATGATGTCTCTTAAAGGTTGGCGGGTATTGACGGAACTTCCAGCAAAAAAAAAAAAAAAAAGAAAAATGGATGGAAAAATATCAGTG
Organism: Amia ocellicauda; assembly: GCF_036373705.1. NCBI lineage: Eukaryota > Metazoa > Chordata > Actinopteri > Amiiformes > Amiidae > Amia > Amia ocellicauda. The sequence goes on from NW_027102854.1 coordinate 1,071,908, forward strand.
CAGCAAAGGGTATTGACAGTAGCTGGGTACGTGTACAATTCTTCAATTATATCTCCTCCAGACAGAAAGAGAGAATTAAGAGCTATGATAAAGTTACCCAGGAGACGTAAAAGCTTGCAGCACCAGGTATTTCCAGGAGGTCTCCCATCCAAGTACTGACCAGGTCCTGCCCCGTTTAGCTTCCGAGATCTTACGAGATCGGGCACGTTCAGGACGGTGTGGCCGCAAGCCAAGAGGCCTGGCTGCATGATGTCTCTTAAAGGTTGGCGGGTATTGACGGAACTTCCAGCAAAAAAAAAAAAAAAAAAAAGAAAAAAGAAAAATGGATGGAAAAATATCAGTGCAGCAAAGGGTGTTGACAGTAGCTGGATACGTGTACAATACTTCAATTATATCTCCTCCAGACAGAGAGAGATTATTAAGAGCTACGATAAAGTTACCCAGGAGACGTAAAAGCTTGCAGCACTAGGTATTTCCAGGAGGTCTCACTTTCATGTACTGACCAGGTCCTGCCCCGTTTAGCTTCCGAGATCTGACGAGATCGGGCGCGTTCAGGATGGTGTGGCCGCAAGCCGAGATGCCTGGCTGCATGATGTCTCTTAAAGGCTGGCGGGTATTGACGGAACTGCCAGCAAAAAAAAAAAAGAAAAATAGAGGGAAATATACCAGTGCAGCAAAGGGTGTTGAAAGTAGCCGGGTACGTGTACAATTCTTCAATTATATCTCCTGGAGACAGAAAGAGAGTATTAAGAGCTACGATGAAGTTACCCAGGAGACGTAAAAAGCTTGCAGCACCTGGTATTTCTAGGAGGTCTCACATCCAAGTACTGACCAGGCCCTGCCCCGTTTAGCTTCCCGAGATCTGACAAGATCGGGCGCGTTCAGGATGGTGTCGCCGCAAGCCGAGATGCCTGGCTGCATGATGTCTCTTAAAGGCTGGCGGGTATTGACGGAACTGCCAGCAAAAAAAAAAAGAAAAAAAGAAAAAAGAAAAATGGATGGAAAAATATCAGTGCAGCAAAGGGTGTTGACAGTAGCTGGATACGTGTACAATACTTCAATTATATCTCCTCCAGACAGAGAGAGAGAATTAAAAGCTACGATAAAGTTACCCAGGAGACGTAAAAGCTTGCAGCACCAGGTATTTCCAGGAGGTCTCCCATCCAAGTACTGACCAGGTCCTGCCCCGTTTAGCTTCCGAGATCTGATGAGATTGGGCGCGTTCAGGACGGTGTGGCCGCAAGCCAAGAGGCCTGGCTGCATGATGTCTCTTAAAGGCTGACGGGTATTGACGGAACTTCCAGCAAAAAAAAAATGGATAAAGAAAAATGGAGGGAAAAATATCAGTGCAGCAATGGGTGTTGAAAGTAGCCGGGTACGTGTACAATACTTCAATTATATCTCCTCCAGACAGAAAGAGAGTATTAAGAGCTACGATGAACTCACCTAAAGGATTATTAGGAACACCATACTAATACTGTGTTTGACCCCCTTTCGCCTTCAGAACTGCTTTAATTCTACGTGGCATTGCTTCAACAAGGTGCTGAAAGCATTCTTTAGAAATGTTGGCCCATATTGATAGGATAGCATCTTGCAGTTGATGGAGATTTGTGGGATGCACATCCAGGGCACGAAGCTCCCGTTCCACCACATCCCAAAGATGCTCCATTGGGTTGAGATCTGGTGACTGTGGGGGCCAGTTTAGTACAGTGAACTCATTGTCATGTTCAAGAAACCAATTTGAAATGATTCGACCTTTGTGACATGGTGCATTATCCTGCTGGAAGTAGCCATCAGAGGATGGGTACATGGTGGTCAAAAAGGGATGGACATGGTCAGAAACAATGCTCAGGTAGGCCGTAGCATTTAAACGATGCCCAATTGGTACTAAGGGGCCTAAAGTGTGCCAAGAAGACATCCCCCACACCATTACACCACCACCACCAGCCTGCACAGTGGTAACAAGACATGATGGATCCATGTTCTCATTCTGTTTACGCCAAATTCTGACTCTACCATCTGAATGTCTCACCTCTTTTTCCTATTTGTAGTGGAGATGAGTGGTACCCGGTGGGGTCTTCTGCTGTTGTAGCCCATCCGCCTCAAGGTTGTACGTGTTGTGGCTTCACAAATGCTTTGCTGCATACCTCGTTTGTAACTAGTGGTTATTTCAGTCAAAGTTGCTCTTCTATCAGCTTGAATCAGTCGGCCCATTCTCCTCTGACCTCTTGCATCAACAAGGCATTTTCGCCCACAGGACTGCCGCATACTGGATGTTTTTCCCTTTTCACACCATTCTTTGTAAACCCTAGAAATGGTTGTGCGTGAAAATCCCAGTAACTGAGCAGATTGTGAAATACTCAGACCGGCCCGTCTGGCACCAACAACCATGCCACGCTCAAAATTGCTTAAATCACCTTTCATTCCCATTCAGACATTCAGTTTGGAGTTCAGGAGATTGTCTTGACCAGGACCACACCCCTAAATGCATTGAAGCAACTGCCATGTGATTGGTTGATTAGATAATTGCATTAATGAGAAATTGAACAGGTGTTCCTAATAATCCTTTAGGTGAGTGTATATGTATGTATGTGTATGTATGTCCAATTGCTTTGACAATACAAATGAAATGAATTGAGAGAGAGAGAGAGAGAGAGAGAGAGAGAGAGAGAGAGAGAGAGAGGAATATGAGCTCCTAAAAAACATTTGTTTTTATACATAAGCGGATTTAATTTGTGATTTACAAATGAATATATAGCACTGTAACTGCCTCTCAGCTTTAGTTAAGTTTGTGACTATTTTTTTGGTTCCTACCTAAAATTAATAGGATATCGTAGAGGCGGAACTAATTAGCGCCATCCTTGTGTTCCGCACGTAATTAAAGGGGGCACAACATCTAAAGTGTAGAGCTAAAACATAGCATCGCAAGAGCTCTCCGAGCTAAGTAAATATTAAGAATGTAAAGATATCTAAATGTATATTATCCGAGTAAAGAAGACAAGGAAGAAGGCTTTTGAGATTTAGCCCCTCCTAAGTAGGAAGCAGCCTACGAGGTATGTTTCTTTTGTATCCAGTTGTCTGTGATATATTTCATGTGCATAGCTTGTGTTAACTAGTGTGTAACTATAACGGCACAAACTGTATTCAAGACATACATACATGCATTGTATTTATAATTTCCTTTTATTTTTTTTTTCTCTTTCAACCCAGTTCTCACGGGTTGACATGATATGTTGTTGAAATAAAACCCCGTTTTTTAACCAAGACCTCGTGCTTCGTGTTGACTACTGGAGGGAGCTACAGTGAGAACTCGTCTGCTCCGCATGAGGAGGCGAGGAAGACGGCATCGGAGAGCGCGAGTCGTGGTCGGGCCGAGACATCCGCACATGACAGCGCGAGAAGAGGCAGCGCCCACGGAAGAATCAGGTTTCATAACGCAAATGAAGCTGTAATTCAGAGACATTAAGCGTTCTGGGCAAGAGAATGAGACATTTCTTTGCATTTCCCATTAGTTAATGTTTTGTTTACTTACCTTTTCTCAAATTGAAGTGGATTGATATTGCTACTGTGTTGATATTGTGTCTACTGATGAGTAGGATGTGAATATTAAGAACTATTAGTACCGAGAGTAAGGCAGAATTGGTCATATTTAGACTTAAAAGTGAATGGTTATTACTTAATGTGGTATATGTACAAGTTTAACTAAGAGTTAATATTTTTGGTTTGTTTAATTTCATTTGTGGTAATTTAAGATTTAAATAAGGCCATATATAACTATAACAAGTTATCAGGCAAGAAGACCATAGCTCCATAGATCACAAAGTGAGTGTTACTAGTCTTTGAGTACAGTTAGTACAGTTTTTATTTTGGAAAAAGCAAGTTAATTTAGCTGCAGAGAGTAATTTTTCTCCAAAGTAGTGTCAGTAGCTGCAAGTAATTAAAGGCTGACTATTCACATATCAGAGATTAAAAACAACTACTCAATTGAGCTTAAGCTAAGTTAAACATAACTTAGATTATTGTGAACAAGGTAATTTACTCAACTAAAAAACAAGTTTAGATTTAAACCAAACTAAAGCAAAATGTCAGAGTTTGAGCTTTTCTTTGAGAGTGACAAAGAGGGTGCAGGTGAAGACGCGCAGCAGCACTGCGCAGACATGCAACCACAAGCTGCTGAAGGCACAGGAGATAACCACACTTCCTCACAAGAGCCACATAGAAGCCAAAGGGTCCGCAGGTTTACGGAAAAGGGCCAAGAACTGCACGATCAGCAAGTAAGAAGATTTGCACACCGTTTCAGTGTGAGCTACGAGAAGTGGAAAGCTATCGCTAAGGATGCCAAACAAGCGCTGAGTGGACAATGCTCAAACAACCTGCTGCGTGACCACATCACTAAGATAAGCAATGCCTCAGATAATCTGAACGTTGTTTATGAAGATTTAAGGCACATTGACATTCCCGACCAAGACACACGTCGCAGAGCAGACACCTGCGAAGCAGTAACAAGAACAATCATCCAGACTGCAAAGGCTCTTCTAGACACAAGAGGGGGTGAAGAACAAAGAGTGAAATCAATAGAGTCTGTAATTGAAGCTGCAGCCTCAGACAAAGTAAGCGTCAACTCTCACCGCACCAAGTCGTCTGCTCATTCTCAAACTAACTCAAGAATAACATCCCGTTCAAGCCAGTCTTCTGCAAGACGAGATGCTGCTGCTGAAGTTGCTGCCAATGAAGCCACTTTAAAAGTACTGCTAGAGCAAGAACGTCATATCAAAGAACTTGAAAGACTCGAAACTGAAGCAGCCAATTTACGAGCTAATCAAGAGGCTGAAAATGCAGAAAGACAAAGGGTGCTGGAAGCCAAGCGCAGAGAACTAGAAAGATTGGAGACAATCAAGAAGCTAGAGGCTGCTAAGGCGAGACAGCAAGTATATGAACAAAGTGAATGCTCAGATGAAGAAATATTTGGGCTGCTCCATCAATGTGTCCCTCCGAAGGAGAATGAGGAAGTCAAGCATGAAAGTAGCCTATTGCAGCATCGCTCCCCACCTCACTCTCTGACACAACCAAAACAAGAAGACAATACTGCAGCTCTTGTTAGAGCATTCGCAGAGTCCATCAGTGCGAGTCGTCTTCCCGTACCTGAACCAACAACGTTCAACGGCGACCCACTCAGATTTAATGACTGGAAAGTCTCCTTTCAGACACTTATTGACAGGAAAAACATACCAGCTGAAGAGAAAATATACTATCTGCGAAAGTATGTGGGTGGACCAGCCAAAAAGGCCATTGAAAGCTACTTCTTGCTAGGCACAGAGTCAGCTTATTGTGCAGCGTGGACCATCCTAGAAGAGAGATATGGCAATCCATTCCTTATCGCCAAGGCCTTCAGAGATAAGCTTGATACGTGGCCCAAAATAAACTCTAAGGGGAGTGTGGAACTTCAAGAACTCGCTGACTTCCTTCGCAGCTGTGAGGCGGCCATGTCTCAGATCAGAGGTCTTGAAGTACTCAACGACTGCAACGAAAATCAGAAAATACTCTCTAAACTTCCAGACTGGCTGACCTCAAGATGGAATAGGAAGGTGATAGAAGTGGAAGAACAAAGTCACACGTTCCCAAGCTTTAGCCAGTTCGTCAAGTTTCTCACACGTGAAGCCAAAATCGCCTGTAACCCAATAACGTCCCTCCACGCTCTAAAACCAAGTGAAAATGAGAAGATCAAGGTTTCAAAGACAAGAGGTCATGGAGCAAAGGTATTGGCAACCAACTCAGACGAGAAAGCTGTTACCACAAGCTGTGTCTTCTGTGAGAAGGCAGGTCACAGTCTACACAAGTGTCGCAAATTTATGGATGAGACTATTTCAGAGCGAGTCAAGTTTGTTCAAGAGAAGAAATTGTGTTTCGGCTGTCTGAAGTTTGGCCATCGCTCGAAGGACTGTGAAAACAGAGAGATCTGCGATATGTGTGAAAAAAGACATTTAGCTTGCCTCCATGATAATCGCACCAAAGAAGAAATGATGTCAACACGGCTTAGTGGAGCAGGGAACAGTGGCAAGTCAAGGGAAAGGAAAATAGAGCGGCCACAAGATAGGGCAGCAAGATCATCACGTGAGTCAACATCCAACAGAGTTTTACAGAATGTTAAAGACACTCATACATCCACAGTCATTCCAGTGTGGTTGTCAGTCACAAGTGAGCCAGATCGTGAAGTTCTTGTGTATGCACTCCTCGATACACAGAGCGACACGACATTCATCCTGGAAGAAACGGCAAAGACTCTTCACACAAAGAAGGAACCAGTTCAGCTAAAGCTCTCCACAATGGCTTCAAGAAACACAGTTGTGTCCTGTCGGAAACTGACTGGACTACAAGTGAGAGGATTCTACTCAGACAAGATAATTCCTCTGCCAGTGACCTACTCAAGAGAATTCATCCCTGCAAACAGAGATCATATTCCCACACCAGAGACTGCAAAGGCATGGCCTCATCTGGAACACGTCGCAGACGAGATTGCTCCTCAACAAAGCTGCGACGTGGGCCTGCTAATCGGCTACAACTGTCCTCAAGCTCTTGTCCCAAGGCAAGTGGTGCCTGGTAAAGAAAATCAGCCCTTTGCTCAGAGAACAGACCTGGGCTGGAGCGTAGTTGGCTATGGCAACCCATGTCTTGACTATGGAGATGAAATTGGAATAAGTCACCAGGTCATCGTGAGGCAAGTGATGCCTGGTCTTCAGTCCTCTTCAAACCTCACAAGCGAAGTTCACTATGTCTGTAGAACTCAAGTCAAAGAGGTAGTCTCACCTGCAGATGTCATCAAGGTGCTGGAATCGGACTTTGTCGAAAGGTCTTTGGAGGACAGTCACATCTCTCAAGAGGATCTCCGATTCCTGTCAAAGATGGAAAGAGGCATCAGGCTCAAGGACAATGGTCATTATGAGATGCCACTGCCATTCAAGAATGAAAGACCCAACTTACCAGATAACATGGTGTGCGCCATCCACCGTCTCAGATGCCTAGAACGGAAGCTGAAAAGAAACAAACAGTACTACAAAGACTACAAGACCTTCATGGATGAGATCATAACACGTGGAGATGCAGAAAGGGTCCCAGAAGAAGACCTCAATAAAGCTCCAGCATGGTACATCCCACACCATGGGGTGTATCATCCCCAAAAGCCTGGGAAGATACGTGTTGTCTTCGATTGTTCGGCGAGATTTCAAGAGACATCCTTAAACGACCATCTCCTGACTGGTCCAGAGCTGACAAACACCTTGGTGGGAGTTCTGTGTCGTTTCCGGAAAGGTCCAGTGGCAATCATGTGTGACATTGAACGCATGTTCCACCAGTTCCACGTTAAAGCAGAAGACCAAGATTACCTAAGATTCCTGTGGTGGGAGAATGGAAATCTTGAAGCCAAACCATCCATCTACCGGATGAAGGTCCACTTGTTTGGCGCTGCTTCATCACCTGGCTGCGCTAACTATGGACTCAAGCACCTCGCAGCCGAAGGACACGGACACTTCAGTGAAGCCACCATCAAGTTCATTCAGAAGAACTTTTACGTTGATGACGGCTTGTCAAGCTTAGCGTCTGAAAGCCAAGCTATTCAGTTAGTGAAGGAGGCAAGAGAGCTCTGCAACAAAGGCAAACTCAGGCTGCACAAGTTCATTTCCAACAGCAAGAAAGTCCTAGCCTCAATCCCCAAAGAAGAATGTGCAAAAGCCGCCCAAGACCTGGACATGGCCCTGGGAGAGCTACACGTGGAAAGAGCACTTGGCATACAGTGGTGCGTGGCTTCTGACGAGTTCCAGTTCAGAGTGATTGTGAAAGAAAATCCACTTACCCGAAGAGGAGTTTTATCCACTGTCGCTTCAGTATACGATCCACTCGGATTTGTGGCACCGTTCATCCTGGTGGGAAAACAGATTCTGCAGCAGATGTGTCATAACAAGCTCAGTTGGGATGACATCTTACCTGATGATCTTCGACCCCTGTGGGAGTTTTGGCTCCAAGACCTGCAAAACCTGGCTGGTGTAAAGATTCAGAGATGCTACATTCCATTAAACTTTAAGGTTCAGAGCTACGAGCTCCATCATTTCTCTGATGCCAGCGTGTCAGGTTATGGCGAGTGTTCGTACCTCAGAGCAGTCAGTGCATCAGGTGAAGTCCACTGCTCTTTGGTAATGGGGAAGTCAAGAGTAGCCCCTGCTAAGGTTACCACCATACCAAGACTTGAGCTGTCAGCAGCAGTCGTAGCCGTCCGCACCAGTGACATGCTCAAAAGGGAACTGGAGATAGATTGCCTACAAGAATTCTTCTGGACCGATTCAAAGGTTGTCCTCGGATACATCAGTAACGAGGCCAGGAGATTTCATGTGTTCGTGGCAAACCGTGTGGAACGCATCAAGCAAAGTACGGAGTCTGCGCAATGGAGGTATGTGGCTTCCGAAGAGAATCCAGCAGATCATGCCTCAAGAGGTCTTGCAGCAAAACAACTTGTAGCTTCCAACTGGTTCACGGTTCCAAGCTTTCTTTGGCAGAAAGAGCTGACCAGCGAAGTAGTCAAGGTGGGAGAGATTGCAAGTAGTGATCCAGAGATCAAGAAGGCCCAGGCTCATGACACCCTGGCAAAGGAAATAAGGTCACTGTTAGATTGTCTACGAAAGTTCTCTGACTGGTCAAGAATGGTGAAAGCTATAGCCAGACTAAAGCGGCGTGCAAGGGAAGCGAAAGGCCTCAGGCCAAGGTCCTGGGAAAGCACCAGTTTAGAGGAAAGGAGAGATGCAGAGCTCAGCATAATCAAGATGGTCCAACAAGCAACCCTCTCTCAAGAAATACAAGGCATCCAGTGTCATAAGAACTCACAAATCAAAGACAAGGCCAACAAGTTACACAAGTTGGGTCCATTCCTGGATGACCAAGGTATCCTCAGAGTCGGAGGCCGCTTAACTCATGCTGCTCTTCATCCACATGTGAAGCATCCAGCTGTTCTCCCTAGAGACAGTCACGTGTCGGCATTACTCGTCAAGCACTATCACGAGAGAGTGCACCATCAGGGACGGGGAATGACCATAAATGAGATCCGATCCAATGGTATATGGATCCTGGGATGCAGCAGGGCAGTGTCATCCCATATTTACAAATGCACAACGTGCAGGAAGTTCAGAAGATGCACAGAACAACAAAGGATGGCAAATCTCCCGGAAGATCGAATGGAAACAACCCCTCCATTTACTTACTGCGGGATGGACTGCTTCGGGCCATTCCACATCAAGGAAGGAAGAAAAGAGTTAAAGCGTTATGGACTCTTACTTACCTGCATGTGTTCCAGAGCAGTGCATATTGAAATGCTCGACGACTTGACCACAGATGCCTTCATTAACGCTCTGCGTTCATGCATCGCTATTCGTGGAATAGTACGGCAAATAAGGTGTGATCAAGGGACAAACTTTGTTGGTGCCAGGCGTGAGTTCATTCAAGCATTAAAGGAGATGGATCAAGAGGAACTCAAAGAACTGAGATGTGAGTTCATCATGAACACCCCAGCTTCAAGTCATATGGGTGGCGTCTGGGAAAGACAAATTCGCACTATCAGAAGTGTCTTGACGTCCATTCTAGAACAGTCAGCCAGACAACTTGACTGCTCCTCACTACGAACGTTCCTATATGAAGTTATGGCGGTTGTAAATAGCAGACCTCTGACCACTGATCATCTGAACGATCCATCCTGTCCAGAGCCCTTGACACCAAATCACATCCTGACCATGAAATCCACGATCATCTCTCCACCTCCTGGAAAGTTCGTCAGGGAAGATCTGTACCTCCGTAAAAGATGGCGCAGAGTTCAACTCTTAGCCAACAACTTTTGGACACGGTGGAAAAAGGAATACCTCCTCAATCTCCAACAGAGACAGAAGTGGACCAAAGACCGCAGAAACGCTAAGGTCAATGATATTGTCATTTTGCAAGATGATGCTACACCACGAAACCAGTGGAAGTTAGCAAAGGTTATTGAAGTGTACCCAGGAAAGGACGGAAGAGTGAGAAGGCTCAAGTTGCTTATCGGCGATTCAACTCTGGATGGAAGAGGAAAGCGCATCTCTAAACCTGTTCATTTGGAGAGGCCCATCCATAAGACAGTTACATTGTTGGAAGCAGACTGAAGACTCCAGCATCCTCTAGTCACTCTTTCAACTAGTTCTTAAGTTAAGATAATAAGTAAATAGTTAGTACTTTGAAATTAATATTATGTGCAGTTTATATGCAGTATGTGTGTCTCCAAGCTGTTCTGAGAAATCACTTGTGATTTGGTGGGAGTGTAACTGCCTCTCAGCTTTAGTTAAGTTTGTGACTATTTTTTTGGTTCCTACCTAAAATTAATAGGATATCGTAGAGGCGGAACTAATTAGCGCCATCCTTGTGTTCCGCACGTAATTAAAGGGGGCACAACATCTAAAGTGTAGAGCTAAAACATAGCATCGCAAGAGCTCTCCGAGCTAAGTAAATATTAAGAATGTAAAGATATCTAAATGTATATTATCCGAGTAAAGAAGACAAGGAAGAAGGCTTTTGAGATTTAGCCCCTCCTAAGTAGGAAGCAGCCTACGAGGTATGTTTCTTTTGTATCCAGTTGTCTGTGATATATTTCATGTGCATAGCTTGTGTTAACTAGTGTGTAACTATAACGGCACAAACTGTATTCAAGACATACATACATGCATTGTATTTATAATTTCCTTTTATTTTTTTTTTTCTCTTTCAACCCAGTTCTCACGGGTTGACATGATATGTTGTTGAAATAAAACCCCGTTTTTTAACCAAGACCTCGTGCTTCGTGTTGACTACTGGAGGGAGCTACAAGCACTATAAACATACACAGAAGACATGGAATAGAAATTCAGAAGAAAAAGTATTCAAAAAATAATAATTTTAAGAGAAACACAAAAAGAAGAAAGCAGAGAGACAGTTCAGGAAGAAAAGTCAGAAAAGAAAAGCTGAAGACAAGAATTGGAGGTAAGAGACAAATAATTAAACAAAAAAATATGTATTAATAAAATAAATAAGCATTCTCAGTAGTTGACTCAGCCAATGAAAATGCAGAGCTCCGATTTGAATAGAGTGACAGTAGGAGAGAGCCCAACTGCCACTGAGACTGATAGAAATCTATCGAACAGCAGTCTGACTGCAGAGCTGCCTTTTGAAATCCGATACCCTGAAGACATTCGCTCTGCACAGGCTAAGAAGGACTACAAACAAGCTGTGATGAGAGCATCTCCTGAGACCCTCATCCTAGACTACACCGGTAAAGGAGAAAACAGGGTCAAGAACAATCTACTGTTCTACACCGCCTTTCACAAAACCCTGTGCCAGACATACCCCAATAACAACAAGAGGGGCATTAGCAGAGGCAGGCAGATCTCAGTGCTGGTAGAGAAAGACACAGACAGTGTGATGCTCACTTTTAATGTATACCACAACGGGACCATCATGGTGCAGGGCAGCGAGAGCAGCCTGGACCAATTAGCTCTCGGCTTCCACACCTCAAAGCAGCAGACTGAGGTAGAGAAACAAGAGCCAGAGCCGGCCACCCTGCAGTCTGCCCCCAGCCACACGGAGCCAGACAGTGCCCCATCTCCCACAGACTGCCCCCCTGTCTCCCCAAAACTCTCCAGCAACATTAAAACACTAAAGGAATGCCTATCAGTGCTGGAGCTGGAGTTTGCGGAGTTCAGGGAGCAGACCTTGAGCACCCTGGCCCAGACCTCCTTGTGTGATCAGCTCCGGGATGAGATGCACAGACTAAAGATGCAGCACAAGGCTGAGATCCATGAGCTGAGAGCAGCAGTGAGAGACCTGGAGGAGCAGAGCCAAACCCTGAGGACGGAGCTGCGCAGAGCGAGGGAGGAGCTGACCTGGACACCCCAGCACAGCTAGCTGAGGAGCCTGCAGAGCCAGCTGGAGGAGCTAAGAGAGGAGCTACACATCACTGGAGCACAGAGACTGCACTGCACTGACCCCACAACACCTCCAACCCCTGACGCACCCACTGATCCACCCACACTCCCCACCACTCCTGACACACCCACTATCACCAGACCTGCCACTAATACACAACCCCCTGAAACGCCACTCCCCCAAAACACACCCGCTGCCCCCACCACTCCCGACGCAAACCCGGAGTGGCAGGTCAATGCAGAGGTGGTCATTCTGAGCGAATCCAATGGGAAGTTCCTGGTTGAGAGGCGCCTCTTCCCTGGGCGAAAAGTGAAAAAGCTTTGGTGCTCCACAGCACAGAGAGCCCTGGAGCTGCTCTCCAAGAGGAGGCTTTGCCAAGTCAAACACATCCTCATCCACACCGGCACTAACGACCTGAGTGCCCGCAGGGGCGATGTGGCCTCAGCCCTGAGACAGGTAGCAACGAAAGCCACAGAGGAATTCCCAACTGCCAAAATTTCCATCTCCACACTGCTGCCCCGCACAGACGTGCCCCTGCACATCATCCAGGCCATCAACGCAGAAGTGTCCCGAAGATGTGCCCTCCTCCCCAACGTCCACCTGGCACACCACTGAGACATCCAGCCACATCACCTGTATGACCACGTCCACCTCAACAAGACGGGTGTGAGGATCATCTCAAAGGTCCTCAAGGACACAACCCTGGGCCGAAACCCCACACACCCCCACCTCGAGACCAGGAGCAAACCCCCCAGCCCCCGGCCACATCCCCAGCCACCGGCTCCACCCCAGCCCCAGCCCCTGAGACCCCGCGGCCCCATTCCCCACCCCCCCATCCCCAGAGGGCCCGTCCAGCACAGCAGAGCGGACAGCCGGGGACCAGCACAGCCACACAGCCACGCAGCAGCGGCTTCCAGAGCCTGGAGGCCCGATGCTGCCCAGCTGGCCCAGATAAGGCAACTCCTCAGTGTCATCTGTTCCACACTGCTGAGTTAACTGAGCCTCAACACACATATATATGGTTGTGGAGATGGAGAGTAAGAAAAAATGTGATTTAATTATTCTGATATTTTGATGCAAACATAAAATCTTTGAGTGATTATTATGTATATCCATATATAATTATTAATAGTAATATAATATCAGTTGTAGACCACAAATTAAACTTTCTTATGTAGAAGAGACAAGTATAATAAAATATATTAACATGTCCTTTAAAATAAGCAGTTGGAATATGCAGGGTTTACGCTCCTCAACTTTTGGAATGAAGAGCACAGGCCCTGAACTGATCAACACTGTAAATAGTTCAGATGTTTTCATTCTTGTAGAGACTTGGTGCTGTGCAGATATGTCTATACACTGGATGGATACAATGGATATAGGGAGCTGATTGTGCCCTCCTATATAAAACCCAAAGTCAGGTGTGGCAGGGCCTCGTGGGGGATTATCGTGTGGTACAGGGAGGAGCTCCGAGCAGCCCTATGCCCAGTACAGAGAGGAGACACACACCTGTGGATGAAAATCAGAAAAGACACCCTACAAAATAACACAGATATATACCTATGTGCAATTTATATGCCACCCGCAGACTCCCCCTACTATAATGAGGAAGGCTTTCATGAGCTTCAAAACGAAATCTGCCACTTCCAGACCCTGGGCTCTGTACTGCTGTGTGGCGATCTCAATGCCAGGACTGGCAGAGAGATGGACTACATCAATACAGAGGGGAACACACACCTGTTCGGAGACTCCCCGCTGTGCCACACACACACCTCCACACTGACACAGCCACGACAGCGTGGTAAACAAGAGCAGGAAGCAGGTAGTGCGCCTATGTAAAAGCCTGGGTCTATATATCATCAATGGCAGGACCAGGGGGTACTCTCTGGGGAGATTCACATACTGCTCGGCTCTGGGCAGCAGTGTGGTGGACTACGCCATAACTGACCTGGACCCACAAGCCAACAATGCGTTTATAGTCAGACAACAATCTCCACTATCAGACCACAGCCAAATAACACTTTACCTAAAAAGATCAGCGCAGCCACAAGTCAGAGCCAAACTTCCCACAAAACTGGTCTCCCTGCCACCCAGTTAGAGATGGTCAGAGCCCAGCACAGAGAACTACACAAGAGCCCTGAATAGTGATGAGATTGAAAACATGTTAGACAGATATCAATCCTCACACTATCAAATAAACCAAAACGGAATAAACTCAGCCACCAAAACACTGAATGAAATATTTGAGAGACTGGCTTTAAAATCAAACATTAAAACAATTAAAAACCAAAATATGAAATCGTCTAAAAGAAAAAAAGAACAGTGGTGTGACCAGGAGTGTGAAACTTCTAGGAAACACCTGAGACATCTCTCCAACACTAAACACAGAGAGCCCGACAACCAGGAGGCTCGCCTCAGCTACTGCCAGGCCCTGCGGCACTACAAGCAACTCCTCAGTAAGAAAAAAGACCACTATATGGGCAGAATAAATACCCCAAAAACAAAAAATGAAATACCAATTCAAAATGGAGAAATCTGGAAAACACACTTTGAAAAACTTTACCAAAATGTTGAAAACAATCCAAAGCCAGAACAGGTTAAAATATTAAAAAACCTAAATAAATTGGAAGAAATCATTAAGAATAACCAAAATCCCTTAGATAACCCATTTACAATACAGGAACTAAAACATCAACTCAAAATCCTCAAACCCAGGAAAGCCAGCGGCCCCGACAGCATCAGCCCTGAGATGCTGAAGCACAGCAGCCCGCAGCTGCAGGAGGCTCTGCTCAAACTCTTTAACCTGGTGCTGAGAGCCGGGTGTTTCCCTGAGGTCGGGAATCAAGGATTGATCACCCCGATTTTTAAAAGTGGAGACAAATTAGACCCCAATAACTACTGGGGCAGCTGTGTGAGCAGTAACCTGGGGAAGGTGTTCTGCAGTATCATCAACGCCCAGATACTGGCCTTCCTTACCAAGCACAGTGTCCTGAATAAGAGTCAGATTGGCTTCCTACCAAAACACCGCACAACCGATCATATTTACACTCTACACACCCTCATAAATAAATATACCCAAAACAATAAAGGAAAAATATTTGCCTGTTTTGTAGACTTTAGAAAGGCATTTGACTCAATCTGGCACAAGGGATTATTTTATAAACTTCTACAGAGTGGTGTAGGGGGTAAAGTTTATGACATCATTAAATCAATGTATTCTGAAAACAAATGCGGAGTTCAAATTGGCAACTCAAGAACAGAGTTCTTCACTCAGGGGCGGGGAGTGAGACAGGGCTGCAGTCTGAGTCCAACACTGTTCAACATCTACATCATCGAGTTGGCCACAGTGTTGGAGCAGTCTGACGCCCGCAGCCTAACTCTCCATGACACAGAGATCAAGTTCCTGCTCTATGCAGACGACCTGGTGCTGCTGTCGCCCACAGAGCAGGGGCTTCAGCAGAACCTGGCGCTGCTAGAGCAGTACTGTCAGAAATGGGCCCTGGCAGTCAATCTGGACAAGACCAGAGTTATGGTTTTCCAGAAAAAAGCCCCATCTCAGGGAAACAGGTACCGCTTCACTCTGGGCAGCACTGGATTAGAGCACTGCACCAGATACAACTACCTTGGCCTGACCATCAGTGCGTCAGGGAGCTTCAGCCTGGCTATAAACGCATTAAAAGACAAGGCACGCCGGGCATTTTATGCCATAAAGACACAATTTGGGAAAACAACAATACCAATAACTATTTGGATTAAAATATTAAACTCCATCATCCAACCAATCCTGCTATATGGGAGCGAAGTGTGGGGTCCCCTCATGAACCTCAATAACAACAATTGGGACAAAAGCCCCATGGAAATATTCCACCTAGAATTTAATAAAAACATCTTACACGTACACAGAAACGCCCCCACGGCTCTGAGGCTCACAGAGCCCGAACACACAATGACCAAAACAACAACAATTGGGAAAATTGACATGTACCTGAAAAGCAAATACACAAAAGATTAGAGACACGAATTAGAATTACAAAACAAATTGGAATGCTACCGGGCCCTGAATAGAAACATTACATTGGCTGAATACTTAAAAATCCAAAATATAAAAGAGAGACAAAATCTAACTAAATACAGGCTCAGTGACCACAGCCTCGCCATTGAAAAAGGCCGCTACAGAAAATTCTGGGTTGCCAGAGAAGAGCGGCTGTGCAGCCAGTGTGACCTAGGGGAGGTCGAAACACAGGCGCATTTCCTGCTGTCCTGCCCTAAATACACAAAAATCAGGGAGACATACTTTAAAATATTAAAAATGCATATCCCTGAGTTCAGCATGATCCCCGATTGCTGCAAACTCCCCGTCCTGCTGGGAGAGGAGGAGCGCACTGCCTTCTTAGCAGCGCAATATGTATCCACCTGCCACAGCCTGCGAGACAGTGTGTAGACACCAGCCTGTGGCACTCCATTTGCAAAACAAAATAAAAACAGTGATTTTTCTGATGTCATGACACAAATTTTGATACAAACAACAAATATGGTTTATATCCTACTTAATTTTATTTCAATGTGTACTATATTTGTTCCACTGAATCTTGTATTGCAATGTTTTGTCTTGATTGATAGAACATTTGTATCTGCTTTGGCAATATTGTGATAGATCATGCCAATAAAGAACCTTTGAATTGAATTGAAATGAATTGACAGACAGACAGACACACGCACACACACACACACACACACACACACAGAGCCAGCCAGCCAGACAGCCAGCCAGCTCAGCCATGACATCACGAGCCTCTCTCAGCTGACTGCTATGACATCACAGAGCACGTACATTCCGTTGCTTGCCGTCTGTCAACCACTCAGTCACTGCCAGCCAGACTGGCTGGCTGGCTGGATGGGGGGGCTGCTTGCTGCTGCTGCGTATCTTAGCAAGCTAATTTGCCTGACCGGCCTTCCTACTCCTATGCCCAAATGCCCACCTAAGCCTCGTTTGTAATGCATGTCATTGTATTTCAAAAAGGAATCTGGAAATAGTAAACCTATTTTCTTTATTTGAATGTATTAAAGATCACATTTTATTACATTTTCTTTTTCTGTACTTCATTACATTATATTGAGATTCATAATTCTATTATTTATTTTCCGTATGTATGTATGTATGTATTATTGTATGGAAGGAAAGTTAGAAATGATTTTCTCAAACCTGTTTTTCTCTCTTGTATACTTAAGAAAGATAAGGTCAAGCTAGAAGGTCAGGAGGCCATAAGGTAGTTTGATTTCTGTTTGTTATTTACGATGAGAACCTTGGAGACAATGTCAAACGGTATGACCTACGTGCCTGTTCCTTAAAACCATGTGTAGATCTATGAACTCTGTTCTATAATGAAATATGTTCTGCTTAGTTAGCCTTTAAGATAACATAGTAATGATTTTCTAGTATGTATGTATGTATGTATGTATGTCCAATTGCTTTGACAATGAATTGAATTGAGAGGGAGAGAGAGAGAGAGAGAGAGAGAGAGACAGACAGACTGACAAACACAAACAGACACACACACACACACACACACACACACACACACACAGACACACACACAGCCAGCCAGCCAGCTCAGCGATGACATCACAAGCCTCTCTCAGCTGACTGCTATGACATCACAGAGCATGAACATTCCGTTGCTTGCCGTCTGTCAACCACTCAGTCACTGCCAGCCAGACTGGCTGGCTGGCTGGATGGGGGGGCTGCTTGCTGCTGCTGTGTACCTTAGCAAGCTTATTTGCTTGACCGGCCTTCCTACTCCTCTGCCCACATGCCCACCTATGCCCGATCTGCAGTTCACCTGGATCACAGCTCCGCCCCAACAAGGCAGATCCTCCCAAAAATGGTACAAACTGATCCACGTTCCCCTCCACAGAAAGCTTTAGCCCAAAATAAGGGACACATTCTGCCCAATATGTCAGCGCCAACCACAGCCTGAGGGACACAGTGACACACGAGCACCGGCTGTAAATATAATGTAAATACTCGTTTGTAATGCATGTCATTGTATTTCAAAAAAGGAATCTGGAAATGGTATACCTATTTTCTTTATTTGTATGTATTAAAGATCACATTTTATTACATTTTCTTTTTCTGTACTTCATTACATCTTATTGTGATTCATAATTCTATTATTTATTTTCCGTGTATATGTATGTATGTATGTATTGTGACAAACCAAGGGGCAGGGTCATACATGGCAGATATGTCAGGCCAGGTCTGCTGCAAGGTGTGTACTCTAGGGTAGAATACCGACCCTAGGCAACTACACTCCCCAGAAACCCTCAGGCAGCCATTCTAGCACCTAATGTGGTCACTTGGTGTTACTTCCTCAATTATTCACCAGGTATATAAGGCGGGCCTGAGAGAGAGAGAAGTGAGAGACAATAGGGTGAGTTATCTGGAAAACAGAGGTAGCTCATAAGGAGAAAGCCAAGACGTATTTATTCCAGACTTTGTTTAAAATAGAATGATTATGTAAGATTAGTTACAACTCCAGTGTGAGTTAGGTTTTGTTTTCAGATTTGTTTTGTTTGAAGTAAACATACAGGCACAGCCCTGTATTTGCAACCTCCTCCCTGGGTCATGACTGGTTTTTACTCCTAAGAAGATCACAGAGAAGACCCGCACATGTGTACAGCCAAGGCGTTTTGTCACATTTGGTGTAGAATGCGGGCAGCACCTCATGAAACCCAGACTGGCTGAGTGAATTTTTTTATCCAAAAAAAAAAAACTACAGGCTGTAATAGCCCAACAGGAAGCGACCAGGGTGCAGCAGGTGGCTCACCAGGATGCTATGCGGATGCATCAGGAAGCACTGCAGGTCCAGCATGATACAAATAAAATGTTTAGAGAAGAGCAGGAAAAGGTGACTAAAGAGCTGAAAGAGAGTGATGAAGCACTTGCAACCAGGATTGGGCCACAGGGGGCTGCAACCCATTCCACTCCCCGCACCAATCACTTTCTGCAGAAAATGACAAAACAGGACGATGTTGAGGCCTTCCTTATGACCTTTGAGAGGACAGCGGAGAGAGGGATGGCCAAAAGATTCCTGGGCAGGGCTTGTGGCACCTTATCTGGCAGGGGATGCACAGAAAGCGTACTTTGATCTGGAGCTGAAGGACGCCCAGGACTATGATAAATTGAAAGCGGAGATAATGACCCGATTGGGCGTGACCACCGCAGTGAGGGCACATCGGTTTCAGCAGTGGGCCTACCAACCAGGACAACCAATCTGAACGCAGATGTTTGATCTGATCCATCTGGCCAGGAAATGGCTACAGCCAGAGGTCCATTCATCAGCCGAGGTGGTGGAGGCCATAGTCCTTGACAACTACCAACGCTGTTTGCCCAAGGACGTTCGACGCTGGGTTGGCCAGAATGAGGTGCTGTCCGCTGACACCTTGGTGGCCATTGTAGAGCGGTTCTATACAGCCGGAGCAGCAGAGCATGTACCGGAGGTTAAAAACTCGTTCCCCAGGCCATGACGAACCAGCGGACCGGGTAAGATGGTTCCAAAGTTCTCTGGGAAACATGACGCGCTGGGTTGGAAGAAAAGAGCAAGACTGGGGGGGGCAAAGGTGGGGCCTAAAGCCGAGACTAAGGGTTATAGGGGGTCACCATCACAACCAATTGTCTGCTACAATTGTGACAAAGTAGGACATATTGCGGCCCACTGCCCAGGTAGAGAGGAACCAATGCAATGTAATGTGTGTGATATGGGGAAAGAGAAACCGGTATTTTATGCCTGCCCTGTTGGGACGGATGTTTTCATAGGCGGAGTACCTAATCCAAAACACATGTGTACAGTGATAGTCGATGAGAAAGAAGTGGCTGCTCTACTCGACTCTGGCAGTATGGTTACACTGGTCACAGAAAAATTAGTAGCGACCAACAAGCTGGATAGACATCAGGAGCTCAGTATCACATGCACACATGGTGACACACGCCCCTATCCCACAGCCCTTGTAAACATACAGACAGAGGCCGGGAAACTAGATTACGAAGTCGGTGTGGTACCCAACATGCCATATGATGTGATACTGGGACGATATTTTCCTAATTTTGGAAAACTAGATAGAAAACATAGTAAATTGGAAATGCACACTGAAAACTGTAAGCCAGAAGTTGCCTCGATCCCACAACTAGAGCTAAAAGTAGACCTGGTTCCAGTTGAGTCGACAGTGAAGGTTTTGGTTGGGGAAAATTAAACTGAAAACATAGGGGTGGAATGTAGTGACGTAGATGACCCTATGGAGGGTGAGGAACCCAGCACTAGCAGGGTGGGTGAGAATCCATTCATAGAGACCCCTGAAGCTGACAATGTAGAAGTGTCAGTGTTAGAGGGACTCCCCACTGATTTTGGCAGCGCACAGGTGCGAGATCTCACTCTACACTATGCTAAAGAAAATGTGAAGGTAGTAAATGGGACCCCTATGACTACTGCAGACCCGCCAACAGCTTATCCTTATTTTATGGTAAAAAATGACCTATTGTACCGTGTAAATAAGATAGGGGTGGACATTGTGGAGCAATTGCTAGTTCCCACCCCATTCAGACGAACAGTTCTCAATCTGGCACATGGGCATATCCTGGGGGGACATCTGGGGATGGACAAAACCAAGGATAGACTCCTGAGGAGGTTTTACTGGCCAGGCGTACATGCAGACGTGACAGAACATTGTAGCTCATGTCCTGAATGTCAACTACATGCTCCTAAACCAGCCTTCAGAAGCCCACTGGTCCCTTTGCCCATCATAGAGACCCCCTTTGCTAGGATAGCTATGGATGTGGTGGGACCTCTCCCGAAATCAGCCAGAGGGCATCAGTATATACTGGTTATTTTGGATTATGCCACCAGGTACCCAGAAGCCATTCCACTGCGGACCATGGCTTCAAAAGGTATTGCAAAAGAGCTAATGTTGATGTGTAGTAGGGTGGGGATACCGAGGGAGATATTAACAGATCAGGGCACACCCTTTATGTCTAAGGTTATGACCGATCTGTGTAAATTGTTGCAGGTTAAGCAGTTGAGAACATCAGTCTACCACCCACAAACAGATGGGTTGGTTGAGAGATTTAATAGGACCCTGAAGTCCATGCTAAGAAAGGTAATCGATAAGGATGGGAAAAATTGGGAATTCATGCTGCCCTACTTGATGTCTGCCATTAGGGAAGTCCCACAGGCTTCCCTGGGCTTTTCGCCTTTTGAACTGTTATATGGGAGGCACCCCAGGGGGATATTAGACATAGCCCGTGAAACGTGGGAACACGAGTCCACTCCTTTCCGGAGTGTAGTCGAGCACATCAATGCTATGCAAGAGAGAATAGCCACAGTCACTCCCATTGTGAGAGAGCACCTAAGGCAGGCACAGGAACACCAACAATTCGCCTATAATCGTCAGGCTACACTGAGGGTGTTCCAGCCTGGTGATAGGGTGTTGGTGTTGGTTCCCACTGTAGAATGTAAATTTCTGGCTACGTGGATGGGACCTTATGAGATTATAGAGCGAATACGGGAAGTGAACTATAAGGTTCAGCAACCCGGCCGCCGACCCCCAGAACAAATATATCATGTCAACTTAATAAAAGCCTGGAAGGACAGGGAAGTGTTGATGTTGACTTACCCCCCTCAGCCACTAGGGACACCGAAGGTGAATATTGCAGCTGCCTTGTCACCTGACCAGTTGAAGGAGGTGAACGACTTGATAATACGTAATAGGGAAGTTTTCTCAGGCATACCGGGGCGTACCCATTTAGTCTCTCACAACATTGTGTCTCTCCCAGGAAAGAAGGTAAATATGAGGCCTTACAGGGTACCAGAAGCTCGCAGGAACACTATTAGAAATGAGGTTAAGGAAATGCTGGAGGCAGGGGTTATTGAAGAATCCCACAGTGAGTGGTCCAGCCCTATAGTCATGGTTTCCAAACCTGATGGCTCCTGGAGATTCTGTAATGATTTTAGAAAGGTTAATGAAATTTCAAAGTTTGATGCATACCCAATGCCCCGAGTAGATGAATTGTTAGAGAATATTGGGAATGCTCGCTATATTTCAACTATTGACTTAGCCAAGGGCTACTGGCAGATTCCCTTGACCCCGGGTGCCAAAGAAAAAACAGCCTTTGCAACCCCAGATGGTCTGTTTCACTACACAGTGATGCCCTTTGGCCTGCATGGTGCTCCTGCCACCTTTCAAAGGTTGATGGACCACATACTTAGACCACACAGGACGTATGCGGCAGCATATTTAGATGATGTGGTCATTCACAGTCCAGATTGGGAATCACATTTGTCTCAGCTCCAAGCGGTATTGGATTCAATACATGCAGCAGGCCTGATGGCTAATCCAACCAAATGCAATTTGGGGTTGGAAGAGGCCAAATACTTGGGCTATACAGTAGGGAGGGGTATGGTGAAACCCCAAATATCCAAGGTTGAAGCCATAAACTCTTGGCCTAGGCCTGTCAATAAAAAGCAGGTTAGGGCATTTTTAGGGTTAACTGGGTATTACCGGAGGTTTATTCCCAACTATGCTACCTTAGCGGCCCCTCTGACTGATATGACTAAGGCTACAGAACCCAATATGGTTAGATGGGGTGATACAGCAAACCGGGCTTTCCGGAGCCTACAGGAGGCGCTCTGCCGCAACCCCGTTTTAATGGTACCTGACTTTCAGAAAGAATTTATAGTCCAGACGGACGCCTCTGAGGTGGGGATCGGAGTGGTTTTGTCCCAAAGAATGGGTGATCACGAACACCCGGTGTTGTTCCTTAGCAGAAAGTTGGAATCCAATGAAATAAATTATTTGGTAGTTGAAGAAGAATGTTTGGCAGTGAAGTGGGCTTTGGACAGTCTTCGATACTATTTGTTGGGCAGGCACTTCACCCTGATCACTGACCATGCCCCCCTCACTTGGATGCATCGTTCGAAAGACAGGAATGCCCGTGTGATGAGGTGGTTTTTGAGTCTCCAACATTTTCATTTCACCCTGCAGCACAGGCCAGGGAAGGCCATGGGGAATGTTGATGGGCTGTCCCGGGTGCATGCTTTTTTGCGGCTGTCGCTCGACCTATGGGGTCGCAGCTGGGGGGGAGGATGTGGGACAAACCAAGGGGCAGGGTCATACATGGCAGACATGTCAGGCCAGGTCTGCTGCAAGGTCTGCACTCTAGGGAAGAAAACCGACCCTAGACAACTACACTCCCCAGAAACCCTCAGGCAGCCTAATGTGGTCACTTGGTGCTACTTCCTCAATTATTCACCAAGTATATAAGGCGGAAAGATAGAGTCAAGCTAGAAGGTCAGGCCAGAAGCTAGTTTGATTTCTGTTTGTTATTTACGATGAGAACCTTGGAAACAATGTCAAACGGTATGACCTACGTGCCTGTTCCCTAAAACCATGTGTAGACCTATGGACTCTGTTCTATAATGATATATGTTCTGCTTAGTTAGCCTTTAAGATAACATAGTAATGACTTTCTAGCATGTATGCATGTATGTATGTATATATATATATATATATATATGTATGTATGAATGTATGTATGTCCAATTGCTTTGACAATACAAATGAATTGAATTGAGAGGGAGAGAGAGAGAGAGAGAGAGAGAGAGAGAGAGAGACAGACAGACTGAAAAACAGACAAACAGACACACACACACACACACAGACATACACACACACACACAGAGCCAGCCAGCCAGCCAGCTCAGCGATGACATCACGAGCCTCTCTCAGCTGACTGCTATGACATCACAGAGCACGTACATTCCGTTGCTTGCCGTCTGACAACCACTCAGTCACCGCCAGCCAGACTGGCTGGCTGGCTGGATGTGGGGGATGCTTGCTGCTGCTGCGTACCTTAGCAAGCTTATTTGCTTGACCGGCCTTCCAACTCCTCTGCCCACATGCCCACCTATGCCCGATCTGCTGTTCACCTGGTCACAGCTCCGCCCCAACAAGGCAGATTCTCCCAAAAATGGTACAAACTGATCCACGTTCCCCTCCACGGAAAGCTTTAGCCCAAAATAAGGGACAAATTCTGTAACAACATAATGGATGCCCACCCAACCTGTGACAAAACTGAGAAAAAAGAAAAACGCCAGTCCTCCTGGGGGAGGGACACACAGCCACCCTGGCTGCCCAATATGTCAGCGCCTACCACAGCCTGAGGAACACAGTGACACACGAGCACCGGCTGTAAATATAATGTAAATACTTGTTTGTTATGCATGTCATTGTATTTCAAAAAAGGAATCTGGAAATAGTAAACCTATTTTCTTTATTTGTATGTATTAAAGATCACATTTTTTTACATTTTCATTTTCTGTACTTCATTACATCTTATTGTGATTCATAATTCTATTATTTATTTTCCGTGTAGATGTATGTATGTATGTATGTATGTATGTATATGTATGTATGTCCAATTGCTTTGACAATACAAATGAATTGAATTGAGAGGGAGAGAGAGAAAGAGAGAGAGAGAGAGAGAGAGAGAGAGGAATATGAGCTCCTAAAAAACATTTGTTTTTATACATAAGCGGATTTAATTTGTCATTTACAAATGAATATATAGCACTATAAACATACACAGAAGACATGGAATAGAAATTCAGAAGAAAAAGTATTCAAAAAATAATAATTTTAAGAGAAACACAAAAAGAAGAAAGCAGAGAGACAGTTCAGGAAGAAAAGTCAGAAAAGAAAAGCTGAAGACAAGAATTGGAGGTAAGACCTTTCACCTATAGAGACAAATAATTAAACAAAAAAATATGTATTAATAAAATAAATAAGCATTCTCAGTAGTTGACTCAGCCAATGAAAATGCAGAGCTCCAATTTGAATAGAGTGACAGTAGGAGAGAGCCCAACTGCCACTGAGACTGATACAAATCTATCGAACAGCAGTCTGACTGCAGAGCTGCCTTTTGAAATCCGATACCCTGAAGACATTCGCTCTGCACAGGCTAAGAAGGACTACAAACAAGCTGTGATGAGAGCATCTCCTGAGACCCTCATCCTAGACTACACCGGTAAAGGAGAAAACAGGGTCAAGAACAATCTACTGTTCTACACCGCCTTTCACAAAACCCTGTGCCAGACATACCCCAATAACAACAAGAGGGGCATTAGCAGAGGCAGGCAGATCTCAGTGCTGGTAGAGAAAGACACAGACAGTGTGATGCTCACTTTTAATGTATACCACAACGGGACCATCATGGTGCAGGACAGCGAGAGCAGCCTGGACCAATTAGCTCTCGGCTTCCACACCTCAAAGCAGCAGACTGAGGTAGAGAAACACGAGCCAGAGCCGGCCACCCTGCAGTCTGCCCCCAGCCACACGGAGCCAGACAGTGCCCCATCTCCCACAGACTGCCCCCCTGTCTCCCCAAAACTCTCCAGCAACATTAAAACACTAAAGGAATGCCTATCAGTGCTGGAGCTGAAGTTTGCGGAGTTCAGGGACTAAAGATGCACCACAAGGCTGAGATCCATAAGCTGAGAGCAGCAGTAAGAGACCAGGAGGAGCAGAGCCAAACCCTGAGGACGGAGCTGCACAGAGCGAGGGAGGAGCTGACCAGGACACCCCAGCACAGCCAGCTGAGGAGCCTGCAGAGCCAGCTGGAGAAGCTAAGAGAGGAGCACAGAGACTGCACTGCACTGACCCCACAACACCTACAACCCCTGACGCACCCACTGACGCACCCACTGATCCACCCACACTCCCCACCACTCCTGACACCCCCACTATCACCAGACCTGCCACTAATACACAAACCCCTGAAACGCCACTCCCCTAAAACACACCCGCTGCCCCCACCACTCCCGACGCAAAACCCGGAGTGGCAGGTCAACACAGAGGTGGTCATTCTGAGCGACTCCAATGGGAAGTTCCTGGATGAGAGGCGCCTCTTCCCTGGGCGAAAAGTGAAAAAGCTTTGGTGCCCGACAGCACAGAGAGCCCTGGAGCTGCTCTCCAAGAGGAGGCTGTGCCAGGTCAAATACATCCTCATCCACACTGGCACTAACGACCTGAGTGCCCGCAGGGGCGATGTGGCCTCAGCCCTGAGACAGGTGGCAAAGAAAGCCACAGAGGAATTCCAAACTGCCAAAATCACCATCTCCACACTGCTGCCCCGCACAGACGTGCCCCTGCACATCATCCAGGCCATCAACGCAGAAGTATCCCGAAGATGTGCCCTCCTCCCCAACGTCCACCTGGCACACCACTGAGACATCCAGCCACATCACCTGTATGACCACGTCCACCTCAACAAGACGGGTGTGAGGAAGGTCCGTTTTTAGTGTTTCTCTGAACACATCCAAGCTTACCTAGGCGCTACATATTATTTTCAATTACCCGTAATTCTGATCTGTATTTTGGCTTGTTAATAGAAGTTATTGAAGTTGGACTCCTAATTCAAAATAACCAATATGTATCTCAACGTAATTTACTGACAGACATCACTCTTTATCACTTTCACTTTTGAAGGAACTGCTTTGTATTCTGTGTATTGTTTTATTGTAGTGCTGCTTCCTTTCTTGGCCAGGTTTTACTTGCAAAAGTGATTTTATTCTCAATGTAAGCTCAAAGTCAAATAGTTTAAATAAGAAAACAATGTATTGAAATGAGAACATCATGAACCTGTGTAATTGTGCTGAAGGACAAGCACTGAAAGCAGAGAGAATTTTGTGTTTGGCATTGAATAGCCTTAAAGAAAACTATGCCGTTTTTGGAAACTTTCATATTTAAGTTGAATGTAGGCAAAAACATTCCAGTCACTCTGAAGAGAGAATACAGTTTACTGTTCGAATAAGTAGCCCCTGAATTGAAGATAAAAATCAAAAGTGCTGTTCGTAATTAGTTTACACTTTTACATCAGATGTCTTGTTTTTGCGTTCCAAATTGAGGAGTTGTGGCATATAATGTAAATGAAGTTACTTCACTAGTAGTGCGATTTCTACGTTGTGTATGTGTGTTTGTATATATGAACTCATACATTTTTTAAAGATTGTATTTGGAAAACAAATTCAGGTATAGCACGTGTCCCCCTTTTGAATGGGTTCTATATATAACATTTTAAAACGAATGGTTCTGTGTAGAACGCTATGTTTGGGGGTTCTTCATGTAACCCCTTTGAAGGGGTTCTACATAGAACCATAAAGGGATCCACCAGAGCGATTACTCGAGGAACCCTTTATGGTTCTGTGCAGAACAATTTCTTCTAAGAGTGTGGAGTGTCGCCACACAATTTCTCTCAGAGGGCTTTTGACCAATGGCAATCCAATCCTGAATGACGTCACCACTATCCTGTTGTACTTTATGGGAGAGATGTATTAAGTAGTTTATAATGAGAAGAATAACAATAATCACCTGTTTTTCATAGGTTTTGTATCCATGGTCTCCTTCATATTAGGAAAGGAAGTTGATCCATAGCCTACTCAGAGACAACTGAGAGTTGGTCTCTGAGCAGCAGCACAAAGGGGTCGAGTCTCTCAATGTCCGTGTGTTGGAGATATTCCACCATATTGGTCCCAGCCTTTAAAACAATGTTAAAGAAGATGTTAAAGATATTGTAGAAATATATTGCAGAAGAGCAGAACTACAATCACACTTTTTCAATGCTATTGCTGTTTTCTACCTCCCTGGTGAGGTACCAATGCGGGAAGTTTGAGAGAGTATTTCTAAAATGTGTATGATCCAATACACACAGTTATTTAAAAAGCTGACGTCTTGTACATGCTCACCAGAACCAAGCCTAATTAAATAACACATTTAATATTAAATAAGTACATGTGCAGTAGCCACTTGGACAATTACAGATCCCCAGGTCAAAACACAACAGAAAGACATGGAAGATCGTATTTTCAAATCACATCTGTGGCCCCCATAACTGTAATTTGGTATTAGTGGGTCAAAGGATTTATTTGGTTCAAGTGATAATAAGATCATATTTTGAAATGAAACACTACAGGATGTCATATTTAAAATGACTGTGAGTACCTTTCATTAGTGACGGTTCTGAGGGGGGCAGGGATTAGTTGAGTGTGCTAATTGGAGCTGTGAAGTGTGCAGAGAAAATACAAATGTTTTCTTTTAATATGAAAACAAAGAACTTTTTTTTAACACCGACCTGGGATTGTGTTTCTTTCCAAGTTTCCTTATTGTTTCTGAGAAGAGACTGTTCACTTGCAAAGTGAACTGGACCCGTGTGACTCGCAGGTAAGGAGAGCCCGTGTTGAACTAAGATGGCTACAGTGAGTTTTCCTGGACAAAGCTCGGGCAAAGGATAGCGCAGAGTGCACCTGCACCTGAGATTGTGTTGAGAAGCTTTGTGATAAGAGCAGGTAAAGAGGGAAAAGAAACACAAGTATTTTCTTTGTTTGAAGAACACATTTTGTTTTAACTGAAACGGGACTACAACTTTTGAAAGGGAAATAGTTGCTAGTGCACTGTATTTTTATTGAGTTTATTAGAAGAAAAAAGCTTATATTTTGGACAGAACGAACTCGTTTGGCATGCAACTAGCAGCAAACGATGTGAAGCAAACAAAACAGTTAGCAAGTTAGCAAGTTAGCAAGTTACAGTCTGTCCTAGGTCCGGGGGTGCTTATGGTTGTTTATGGGTTCCCTTACCTTAGCCAGTGTCATGTACGGGTGTCCGTACCTTACTGGAGTGTTTGTTTTTATTATAATATATATACATAAAATAATATATAATAATGTAATATTTCAGATAAATCGTCACAGTGAGTGACACCAGCATTATTGGTTTTTTGAGAAATAAAAAAACAGAATGTAGAGAAGAAAATGTTGGAAGGAAGTTGGGAGAAAGACTGGTCTCCGAAGGAGCACCGGGACTGGTGGAAGCAACAACAACCAGATAAGACAGAGAAAGGAATTGTGATATTGTGTCAGGTTGGTGAGAATCAAGAAAAGAAAATAACAGAAATGGAAGATCATCATAAACAGTAATGTGAATTGAGAGAAGAAGTTGTGAAAAATACGATAGAATTAATAGAACTACAAGGCAAATTAGAAGGGCAAGAAAAGTGGTCAGAAAAGGTGAAGGTGTAGGTGCGCGATGTGCTGCCGTGTTAGCAGCGCGTCGCGACACAGATCACTCCGAGGACGACAGGCCCGATTGGGATGATTTAGATCGCAAAGCATGGGAATATGAAAAAGGAGGTTTTGCTAGCGCTCCTCCCCCATATAATCCGGAATATAAATCAATCACTGATTTTGGTTATAATAATACATTGTATCCAGATCTGACCGCTCTGAAAACGGTCCCAGCTGCACCCATGCAAGTCAAAACTAGACAGAGTAAAGAGGAAGGTCAATCAATAGTCTATACGACTAAACCCATGTCCCCTTCTCCCCAGGAGAAAAAGAAATGATATGGGTGTCCCTCCCAAAATTAAAACCAAACCAGGGTAACACAACTTTTTGGGATATTCTAGATGAAAAGATGGTTATTCACCTCCTTCACCCGCACGATGTACACATCATCGTGAAGGCTAAATGTCCGCCCAACATTTGGATACAGTTACTACGAGAATATCAGACCGGGGAGTGGGCTAATGTAGCCTCTACAGATGAGGAGGAAATAACAGAACTTTTTCACAATGGATCAAGAAAACTGAGATAGTGAAATAATGAAATAATCGAGTGGGATTATTTGACATTTTATTCTAAATAATCATAAGCTTAAATAATAAGTTATAAGGGCTGTTTGAGACACTGCAGGGTCAATAAAACATGCCACAGATCGGATATCTGAATTATCTTTAGATATCAATGTGTATGTGCTTTGTGTGTTTATGAATATGTATAGTTTGAAGGTGATATAAGGTAAATGTCTATGTTTTGGCAATCATTTTAGAATTATATTTAAAAATGTAACAACAGATTTATCATATTCATGAGGATCTTTGGCTCTATACAGAGTGCCTCAAGCATCAGAAATCAGAAAGAAAGACTATTATAAGAAAAGTAATCCAAAATATACATTGAATAAACAGATGGATAATAATAGTAATACATAAATAGTCATGGTGTCTCCACAAGAAGAACCAGAATTTGTTTGTTAAACATCATGTTATGGACAAGCTCTGTCAAAAGTCAAATTCAAGGAAACGAAAGGCTAGAAGAGAGCCTGGTGCAGCCCTGACAGCCTGTGAAAGCAGGAGAATGTAAACAGTCTGGTGACATGTTACAGTCTTTCAGAAAATGTTTGGTTATTGGTGCCTAGCATATAATACCTGAAATGAAAGTAGACCATGGTTTTAAGATGAGTGATGTAGGAAAAGGGTAAGATACCGCAGAAGTATAAGATTACAACTATAGAATAAGTAAGCTCAAGTAATATAAAATGCTTTACAGGAGAAAAGTAAGAATGGAAAGGAAGAGTAAAAGAGAAGGTGTCCTAGGATTATGGGAATCATTATTGAGATCAATGGCCTATTGGCTAATATTTTGTTAGGTACATATATGACTTCAATAAACGAATAATGGAGTGACATCTGTATAAATATAAATAAAACATATTGATAAAAAAACCTGAATACATTTCTTGTAAGAAATTAAGAATAGGAGAAAGAATAGCTGTTAGAATGCAGAGCAATGTTAACCAAAGTTGAAGAGGGTTTGAGTAAGTTGACGAGGGTCTGAGTAAGTTGATAAGGCTTGGGAAGCAGGAAAAGGTGAGTTTGATGTGTGTGAGACAAATGTGCTGCCACTTTTAGCACAGAGAGCTTCTGATGGTGATTGAATGAAACGTGGGAAAATAAATAAACTTGATGTAGGATAAATGAATAAATAATTGAATGAGATATGAGCCGCAGAGACCTCCCACATTGGAAAGTGGACTACAGCAGATAATCCTCTCCTCTCCCAGGGCAGGGTGATTAAGTGGGGACGCGTGTGAAGAGTGCAGGTGGACCCAGGTGAGTTGTGAAAGAAAGAAGAAACAAAAATAATAAGGCACGCGTGCAAACAATCAAAATAATACTAAGTGAATAACAAATTAAACAATAAAGTGAAAGATAATCAACACACAAAATAATGGCAATATAGAACCAAACAAAATACACAAGCCATATTGCATAAAGTGAAGTGAAATATAAATATAATAAGTAATGGTGATTAAGGAGCTAATTAACACCGTCCGTGACATTTACATTGGTTGGGTGTGTGGATACCAGTAATAATTTTTGTTTTATTGAAATACAAAATAATTCTATTTTTCCGAAGTGCTGAACTTTAATACAGTCTAGAAAGATTAATATTTTTTGTCTTGGGCTATATTATTATTACCATAGTTTTTCTATTGTATAAGTATCTTGGAGTAGAGGCATAGGTGGGCATGTGGGCAGAGGAGTAGGAAGGCCGGTCAAGCAAATAAGCTTGCTAAGGTACGCAGCAGCAGCAAGCAGCCCCCACATCCAGCCAGCCAGCCAGTCTGGCTGGCAGTGACTGAGTGGTTGACAGACGGCAAGCAACGGAATGTACGTGCTCTGTGATGTCATAGCAGTCAGCTGAGAGAGGCTCGTGATGTCATCGCTGAGCTGGCTGGCTGGCTGGCTGGCTGGCGGGCTGGCTGGCTCTGTGTGTGTGTGTGTTTGTGTGTGTGTCTGTTTTTCTGTTTGTCAGTCTGTCTGTCTGTCTCTCTCTCTCTCTCTCTCCCTCTCAATTCATTTGTATTGTCAAAAGCAATTGGACATACATACATTCATACATATATATATATATATATATATATATATACATGCATACATACATGCTAGAAAGTCATTACTATGTTATCTTAAAGGCTAACTAAGCAGAACATATATCATTATCGAACAGAGTTCATAGGTCTATACATGGTATTAGTGAACAGGCACGTAGGTCATTCTGTTTGACATTGTCTCCAAGGTTCTCATTGTAAATAACAAAGAGAAATCAAACTACCTTATGGCCTCCTGACCTTCTAGCTTGACCTTATCTTTCTTAAGTATACAAGAGAGAAAAACAGTTGTGAGAAAAGAATTTCTAACTTTCCTTCCACACATACATACATACATACATACATACATACATACAAACCAGAGGCATGCAAAAAAATATAAAGAGGAAGAAAATGTTGTATAGCACATACAAAAGGGATGGTGATGAAACAAAATACATAGAATATGTTGAGCTGCAAAGAGATCTTAAGAAAGGGATCAGGAAAGCAAAGAGGGAAATAGAAAGAAACATAGCTCTTGGAGCTACAACCAATGCAATGAGCTTTTTTCAAAATTACAACAGCAAGCGGTCAATTAAGGAGGAGGTGAAACAGATAAAGGGCAAAAATGGAGGTATCTTGGAAAACGAACAAGATGTGGCAAATATTCTAAATGAGTATTTCACAGAGGTTTTTACAAAAGAAAAAACAGATGACATGCCACAGGTTGACAATCAATCCAGTCAAACCCTAAGAGAGATCAGGATAAATGAGGAGGAGGTACTAAAGGGACTAGCAGAATTAAAATCAAACAAATCACCTGGGCCAGATGGGATATTTCCAACAGTACTTAAAGAAATGAGGGAAATTATGTATAGGCCGTTAACTCGATTATTTCAAATGACACTTAGAACAGGGGATGTTCCCACTGACTGGAAGACAGCAAATTTCATACCAATCCACAAGAAAGGGGACAAAACTGAGCCAGGAAATTACAGACCAATCAGTCTCACCTGCATCACCTGTAAAATGTTGGAAAAAATGATTAGACAGAAAATAGAGGAGCATCTCAATGAAAACCATATTCTTGGAGATAGTCAACATGGGTTTAGACGAGGCAGATCATGTCTTACTAACTTAATACATTTTTTTGAACATGCAACTGCAGCTGTAGATCACGTGAAAGCATATGATATGATATACTTAGATTTCCAAAAAGCTTTTGATAAGGTTCCACACCAAAGACTGATCCTCAAATTGGAAGCTGTAGGCATTCAGGGTCATGTAAGTAGATGGATTATGAACTGGTTGATGTATAGGAAACAGATTAGAGGAGTCACTTCTAACTGGAGTGAGGTTGTTAGTGGAGTTCCACAGGGATCAGTACTAGGGCCTTTGCTTTTTCTAATCTATATTAATGATCTGGACTCTGGGATACTTAGCAACCTTGTCAAATTTGCAGATGATACTAAAATAGGTGGCTTAGCACATACAATCTTGGCAGCACATGCTATTCAGAGGAACTTAGATAAATTCAGTTGTGGGCTGACACCTGGCAAATGAAATTCAATGTGGACAAGTGCAAGGTAATACATGCAGTAAAACAAAAATGTCCACTATAATTACACTATGGGAGGTACAGATCTAGATGAAGTAATGCATGAGAAAGACCTAGGAATCTATGTGGATTCACTTTCTCCATCCAAACAATGTGGGGAAGCAATACAAAAGGCATACAGAATGCTAGGGTATATCGTCAAAAGTGTAGAATTTAAGTAATGTTAAGACTGTACAATGCGCTAGACCTCATCTGGAATACTGTGTACAGTTCTGGGCACCACACTTCAAGAAGGATATTGCTGCTTTAGAGACAGTTCAGAGGAGAGCAACCAGACTTATTCCAGGTCTGAAGGGAAAGTCCTACTCGGAGAGACTGAGGGAACTGAACCTTTTCACCCTGGAACAGAGGAGATTACGTGGGGACTTGATCCAAGTCTTCAAAATCATGAAAGGTTCCTCAAACCAGAGGAGCTTTTCCAGATCAGCAGGGACACACGCACCAGGGGACAACAAATGGAAATTGGGCTTCAAGGCATTCAAGATGGAAAGTGGTAGAAGCTGAAAGTTTGGGAACATTTAAAAATAGACTGGATAGGATCCATGGATCACTTAGATATTAATGGACACCAAACGAGCATGATGGGTCGAATGGCCTCCTCTCGTTTGTAAACTTTCTTATATTCTTATGTTCTTATGAATGTTCCCTAAGCATGTTTCAAATGTTCCCTAATTTATGTTACAAATGTGCCTTAGCACCACTCTCTCTCTCTCTCTCTCTCTCTCTCTGTCTCAATTCAGTGCATTTGTATTGTCAAAGCAATTGGACATGCATACATACATACATACATACATATATATGGAAAATAAACAATATGTGTACATCTCTGCATTAATGGTGCCCTAACAGATGTGCAAGTTACATGACAGACAGACAGACAGACACTCACACACACTTTCACACACACACACACACACACACACACTTTCACAGACAGACAGACAGACAGACAGACACACACACACACACACACACTTGTATACCTGACACGTATAGAAGACTGGATAGGGAGATATAAATAGCAATGGGGAGACTCTTGTACTTGGTGTGGCTCTATCCATATAGTGGGGCCAGCAGCCACTTAGCAGGTGTAGCAATAGAAGCTCAGCCTGGGGAGACTGGATTTAGCATTTCCTCTCCATTTTGATAAGTATCCTTAATCATTTCTGCAAAATACTTCTATGATACCTATGTATGTTTTTTACTTGTACTATATTATACTATCAAGTATCAGTGTACACATACAATGTGACCTGTTACATTAATACAGAGGCCACGGAAGGCCAGATCAGTAATAGCCACTGTCCCCTGATATTACACTTTTTTACAATCACTTTGGCACTCATTTCAGAACCTTGATGTCATTTTTCAAAACTCTAGACACTAAACTCACACCCGATGATCAAAATGCACATTTTTCAATTGCTTGGATACAATACACATCAACCTCAGATCATTTGTTCATTGAACTAAAATGATACAACTTAACGTCAAAGTATTACCATTTCAAAATGCAATTCACACATTACATCTGAGATCACTGTCTATTCATTTCATTACAAAGATCTAACTATCAATTGATACAGCTGCTCAAAATGATAAGTGACTGTTGCATTACTCTTAATTCATAGTTTTATGGAAACTGACGAACAGTATTCCATGTTTCGATCATGAAAGTTTCAGGATAATGAGATCCATTGACACCAATAACCGAGGAGCATGAACCAGTTGAACTACATTATCTATGGATGTAATATTTCATCATCATTCATCATCATGTAGCACTTTTCCACACCATGTTTTCAGTGTGGAAGGAAAGTTAGAAATTCTTTCTCTAATACCTGTTTTTCTCTCTTGTATACTTAAGAAAGATAAGGTCAAGCTAGAAGGTCAGGCCAGAAGGTAGTTTGATTTCTGCTTGTTATTTACGATGAGAATCTTGGAGACAATGTCAAACAGTATGATTGAAGTGCCTGCTCCCTAATCCATGTGTTGATCTATGAACTCTGTCCTATAATGATATAAATTCTGCTTAGCTAACTTTTAAGATAACATAGTAATGACTTTCTGATTATAACCAGCTCTTTGATTTTTGTGTATAAAAGCTCTGACTGTTAAAATGAAGGCAGAGCGACTTTGGGATCTTCTTGAGTCACTGTTCCTCTCCACGCTGCGTGTATTAAAGGCATTGCAACTAACGCTCCAACCTGGTTGAAGATGATTGTTCTTCCACATCAGATTTGACATTACTGTACGTATGCAGGCCCTTGTAATTGCTATTCCAATACTGCCAACTGGTTATTGATGATTGATTTCACATTGTGGTACGAGTATCGAGTGAAATGAGTGCTATCCACCCGAGCAACACAGTGATAACATGGAGCCGGCAGGTCATCCAGGTCACAATAGAGGTCAAGCAGTGGGAGGAGGAAGACGTGGTGGTCAAAGGAATGGAAGGGGACATGCACCCCTTCTGAGAGGTGGTCGTGGGCCTCGTCATAGAGGAGGGCTTAGGCCTCACCAGAGAGGCAGCCATGGGCCTCATTTGAGAGGTGTTGGGGGAACGTGGTAGAGGACAAGGCCACGGACCAGACAGCGGCAGCAACAGCAAATAGTGTCCAGTGAAATCCGAGAAATAGTTGTAGAGCATGTTGTAAATCATGGCATGACCATGACTGAGGCAGCTACAATGATTCAATCAAACCTCAGAATCAACTCAGGATCAACTGTGGCCTCAATCATCAGAAATGTCCGTACTGAGAAGCGGCAAGTCTTCAGCATGCACTAAACATTAGGCTACTCTCAATTGTCAAATGACTGTATACTGCATACCAATGTGTAGCACAGAGTATAGTGTGCCTTTTGAAAGAAATGCAGACAGAGTGAAGCAGCTGATGACTGAGTATGTTCAGGTATGTTCAGTTTCAAGATGCCTCTTGTGAAAAATGGTTGTGAGAACCTGAACCTGAACACAGGGCTGATGGAAATTTAGAAGTACAGTAATCAATCCTTTGTTTTGCTTTTTACACTAAGCCAGGTGAGGAACACTGCAGTTGACATTTTACTGTAGTTTTGTTCTTTTTTGTAGCTAATTATTTTTGCATGGATTCAAAGAAACCTATGGTGTGATTTGATTGTATTGCATCAATACATTTCAGATTTTGTTCAATGATTCCACTGTGTCTGTAGTATTCTCTCTACTAGTCCTTTTACAGTGATGTATTTATGTGTAGTACCATAATGAAACATGTATCACATATTTTGTACTACAATATTTAATGATTGTACGAACAACTACACAGTGAAACTATCGGTATCTTCTGTGTTACTATGTTACTATGGTATTTCATGATAAATGAGTTATTTGAACCAACAAGTCTGCAAGTGCTAGGTTTCTATAAAGATATGAATGCACAATGCAATGTTTAGAACATTGGACAGCCTGTGTTACAAGTGATGACCGTTTTGAGTTTTGTGTCTAGAGTTTTGAAAAATGACATCAAGGTTCTGAAATTAGTGACAAAGTGATTGTAAAAAACTGTATATTCATCCTATTTAATGTGCTCTTTTAAAATGTACTTTTCTTTTTTATGTTGCCATTTCTGTTCTACCAATGTTTCAGTTGTTAGCCAAAGATTGACAGAGTACATCTCATACACACAGGCCAGACAGCAAGGATTTCTTTTTGAAATTCAATTACAAATGCTGCATGAATTCATCAATACGATTAGAGCTCCTGAAAGCAATATAACTAACTCACTCTACAGCATCTCATTAGCAGTGAAAAGAAACCAAGAAAGTTGGGACAGTCGACTGTTTACCACTATGTAACATCACCTTTTCTTTTAATAACACTTATTAAGCACTTGGGCACTGAAGACACCACTTGGTTAAGTTTAGCAAGCGGGATTTTCCCCCATTCATCCATTATGCATTTCCTCAGCTGCGCAACTGCACAGGGCCTTCGTTGTCTTAATTTGCACTTCATAGTGCGCCACACATTCTCAATTCGGAGACAGGTCAGGACTGCAGGCAGGCCATGCTAGCACCCGCACTCTCTGCCTATGCAACCATGCGCTTGAAATCTGGGCAGAATGTGGTTTGGCGTTATCCTGCTGAAAAATGCAGGTACGTCCCTGGAAAAGATGATGTCTGGATGGCAGCATATGTTGCTCCAAAATGTGTACATCTCTTTCTGCAAAAATGGTGCCCTCACAGATGTGCGAGTTACATGACAGACACTCATACACACTGTCACACCCATACACACACAAACACACACTTTCACAGACAGACACACGCACACACACACACACACACACACTTTCACAGACAGACAGACAGACACACACACTTTCACACACAATCACTTTCACAGACAGACACACACACACACTTTCACACAGAGACAGACACACACACACTTACATACATACATACATACATACATACAGTGAGGGAAAAAAGTATTTGATCCCCTGCTGATTTTGTACGTTTGCCCACTGACAAAGAAATGATCAGTCTATAATTTTAATGGTAGGTGTATTTTAGCAGTGAGAGACAGAATAACAACAAGAAATCCAGAAAAACGCATTTCAAAAAAGTTATAAATTGATTTGCATGTTAATGAGGGAAATAAGTATTTGATCCCCTATCAATCAGCAAGATTTCTGGCTCCCAGGTGTCTTTCATACAGGTAACGAGCTGAGATTAGGAGCACTCTCTTAAAGGGAGTGCTCCTAATCTCAGCTCGTTACCTGTATAAAAGACACTTGTCCACAGAAGCAATCAATCAATCAGATTCCAAACTCTCCACCATGGCCAAAGAGCTGTCCAAGGATGTCAGGGACAAGATTGTAGACCTACACAAGACTGGAATGGGCTACAAGACCATCACCAAGCAGCTTGGTGAGAAGGTGACAACAGTTGGTGCGATTATTCGCAAATGGAAGAAACACAAAATAACTGTCAGTCTCCCTCAGTCTGGGGCTCCATGCAAGATCTCACCTCGTGGAGTTTCAATGATCATGAGAACGGTGAGGAATCAGCCCAGAACTACATGGGAGGATCTTGTTAATGATCTCAAGGTAGCTGGGACCATAGTCACCAAGAAAACAATTGGTAACACACTATGCCGTGAAGGACTGAAATCCTGCAGCGCCCGCAAGGTCCCCCTGCTCAAGAAAGCACATGTACAGACCCGTCTGAAGTTTGCCAATGAACATCTGAATGATTCAGAGGAGAACTGGGTGAAAGTGGTCTCAGATGAGACCAAAATCAAGCTCTTTGCCATCAACTCAACTCGCCGTGTTTGGAGGAGGAGGAATGACCCCAAGAACACCATTCCCACCATCAAACATGGAGGTGGAAACATTATGCTTTGGGGCTGTTTTTCTGCTAAGGGGACAGGACAACTGCACCGCATCAAAGGGACGATGGACGGGGCCATGTACCGTCAAATCATGGGTGAGAACCCTAAGCCAGGGCATTGAAAATGGGTCAAATACTTATTTCCCTCATTAACATGCAAATCAATTTTATAACTTTTTTGAAATGCATTTTTCTGGATTTTCTTGTTGTTATTCTGTCTCTCACTGCTAAAATACACCTACCATTAAAATTATAGACTGAT
Source organism: Amia ocellicauda (assembly GCF_036373705.1). Classification (NCBI taxonomy): domain Eukaryota; kingdom Metazoa; phylum Chordata; class Actinopteri; order Amiiformes; family Amiidae; genus Amia; species Amia ocellicauda. Next base: position 1,110,868 of record NW_027102854.1, read on the forward strand.
CATTTCTTTGTCAGTGGGCAAACGTACAAAATCAGCAGGGGATCAATTACTTTTTTCCCCCACTGTACATACATATATATGGAAAAGAAACATTACAAGTATAAATCACAATAAGATGTAATAAAGTACAGATAAACAAAATGTAATAAAATGTGATCTGTTTGAAAATGCAGGGACGTCACTGGAAAAGATGATGTCTGGATGGCAGCATATGTTGCTCCAAAATGTGTACATCTCTTCTGCAAAAATGGTGCCCTCACAGATGTGCGAGTTACATGACAGACAGACAGACAGACACTCACACACACTGTCACACCCACACACACACTTTCACAGAGAGACATATACACACACACACACACACACACACACACACTATCACACAGAGACAGGCACACACACGTACAGACACACACACTAACTTTCACACAGAGACAGACACACACACACACACACACACACACATACATACATACATATGGAAAAGAAACAATACTTTTATAAATCACAATAAGATGTAATAAAGTACAGAAAAACTAAATGTAAGAAAATGTGATCTTTAACACACAAATATGTATGGCTGGTCGGATGCGTCTTGGACTCGGGTTCCTCTTCATTACGTATAACGCTTTTGCCTTTTGCTAAAGCTTTCCGTGGAGGGGATCGTGGGTGAGTTTGTACCATTCTTGGGGGGCTCTGCCTTGTTGGGGCGGAGCTGTGATCCAGGTGAACAGCAGATCGGGCATAGGTGGGCATGTGGGCAGAGGAGTAGGAAGGCCGGTCAAGCAAATAAGCTTGCTAAGGTACGCAGCAGCAGCAAGCAGCCCCCCCATCCAGCCAGCCAGCCAGTCTGGCTGGCAGTGACTGAGTGGTTGACAGACGGCAAGCAACGGAATGTACGTGCTCTGTGATGTCATAGCAGTCAGCTGAGAGAGGCTCGTGATGTCATCGCTGAGCTGGCTGGCTGGCTGGCTCTGTGTGTGTGTGTGTCTGTGTCTGTCTGTTTTTCTGTTTGTCAGTCTGTCTGTCTGTCTCTCTCTCTCTCTCTCTCTCTCTCAATTCAATTCATTTGTATTGTCAAAGCAATTGGACATACATACACACATACATACATATATGTAGCGTAAGGTACACTTATACATTTCAATTAAAGACGTGAATTCATAGTATCACCTTATCACGAATCCTGGAGTCTTGTAGAACTCAATTTCTGTAATAATTGGACGCAGACACCAATTCCAAAGATATAAATTGTCAAATTTATTTAAAAACAAAGACTAAATGTAGCACTACACTAATTATACAAAAGGGAAAAACTAATTAAAATTCAACTCTAGATCAACAAATCAAAGACAAATCACTTCCGTGACCAAATCAAAGACCATGGGATCCCATAGGATAACACACAAATCGTTAAACAAAAAAGGTTATAAACACATTGACTACAATACCGGTTAGTAATTCTAGGAATCACTAAGAAACAGTTGAAAGTGCTAAATTGCAGTTTCAGAAGATGAAAAAAAACTGTAACTGATGGGATATGTAGTACTTTATACTCGAGTGGTCTATGCGATTACACCCTGTTGGTGTTATTAAGAACGCCAAGTACCAGAATGCAGAGCGGGACTGTTTTTTGTGCCGTGACTTGTCGGGGGAAAAAGGCGCAGAAAAAACGGACGAGAAGGTGAAGGTAGTATGGCGGTGATGCACGCGTTGGTGAAGTGGGAAAGCGGGGTCGACAAAGACTCTTACAGCGTGATTCCCACTGCTTGCTTTCGCAATTTTGATTTATTCAGCATTGCTGATGATGACGAAGAGACGACTCGAAACTTCAGAGCAGAGTGGAGAGACACGAACAAACCTCCAAAAGGTGGATGGCCTGTCCATGAAGCGCAGATCATTATGACTGGTAACAATGTTTATTTAAAAAAAAAACATTAAAGTCTTTACATGCTATTTGATATATACAATCACAGTATATTTGAAATGAATGTTTAAGTTATTAATGTGTTGTACTTCTAACATACTCTTATAACATGGTAGGTGGTGGTGAGGGCGCTAAAAACTCGTCATACTTGACTGGCATTTGTAAGAATGATTTATTGTGTGTTGTGCTTTACAATAAAATCCCCCAAATCACAAAATAAATTAAACCAGATATAATTTAACTTCAGTTTTGATTCAGTGTTGGCTGTTCATCTTAATTTGTATGGTCAAAGCACAGTATTTTTATGACAAATAAATATAATCCCCAAATATCTGTGGACATAATGCAGGGTTTTATTTATTTTATTTTTATTTTAGGAAAAGAAGGCAAACTAAGAAGAAAACTTAATGACCTAACAAAAATGCCCTCTCCTAAAATGAAGAGAGTACCTAAACCAAACAAAAAACTTCAAATTTCAGATGATAGTGACCTTGATGAACCACAGTTACCGGTGAGATAATTACTGCAAATATTAAATAAATGTATTGCAGGATTGTTTTTTTTTTAATCATTTTCATATATATATATATATATATATATTCATTTTAAACTCTTTTCCTCTCTGAATACAGCACAAAATAAGAAAGAAAACCGATGGAGCTTCAAGAATTAGATCCCGTCATATTCTACAGACATTTAAAGAGTCCAGTGAAGTTGAGCTACAGCAAAAAGTTAAGCAGCTCGAAAAGGAAAACACTTAAAAAGACTTAAAAATGAAAACCAATGTCTTCGAAACCGTATGGTTGATGGTAAGTTTTTTTATTTATAGCAAATAATTCCTTACCTTGATAAATGTTATTCTTCAGTAATTTAGATTCCAGAGTAATGTATTATAGTTGATCATACTGAAGTAATCTAGAACCACAATACAGACTCTTAATGTGCACTGTCTAATAGTTTAATAATACTGATTATTAAATAAAGTTTTTCAACATAACTTCATAATCCTACATTAATGACTATATGCATTACATTAGACCTGGTAATTCTTGTATTTTATCTTTTTTATATTTTTCGTAGCTAATGTTAATGACCCACAAAAAGGTCAGTTTGCCAATAACATAGAGCAAGTCTCTCAAGTATAATTGCAGGCATTGATGGTTTTGTTTTCACTTTGTATTAAATATATTATTAGAAATGATTATCATTTAATACTAAGGTTTTTTTCTCCAGAGATTCCAGACCTTTTGGACAATCTGAAAAAAATTGTAACAAAAGCCACATTTATCAGCAATGAAGACAAAAGTGTGTCACCATCAAGTGGTTCTGACAGCCCCACAGCAAATTGTTCTGAATCTGACAAAGAATCACCAAAACAGGTATAACACTCTTGGTCTACAATATTACAAAGACAAGGTAAAAATATATATATTGAAAACAAATATTGGTTGTAAACAATCTAATGATGCTACATTATCAGTTATATTCATAGTTATAGTTGATAATAAGAATGTAATTGAATTATGGGTGTCACAGATTCACTGACTTTATTATGTCTGTAAATTAATAAACTTAGAATTGAGACATACTGTGGTCTTTAATAACACATTTCTGTAACAAAATCACAGCCTTACTGATAATGTATTCCACTTAACATAATATAAGAATAGTTTGGGGATAAACTTGTTTTTTATTTACCATTGTCTTTTAGGTGGAAATATTCCCAGGCACTGGAGTTTACATTGACAAACTGTCCTGGATCCTTGCAGAGAGGTGCAGAACGAATACGTCATATGCAAGAACCCTGACGGTTGCTGTCTTTGACTTTCCAACATTATTAAAGAGCAATCTTCGTGGTGGTGGCAGCAAGAGAGATCCAACTTCGGAGAAAAAGACACCTCTGGATCGCTTAAAGGTGGAAGCCATATATGGTATGTAAATGCTGTTGTACAAAATTTCTAACTCTCCTTTTTAACTGTATAGAACACAAAGGGTTAGCATTTGAAATGTTCCTTTGGCCTTTGTTTTAGTTTCAGAGACTAGAGTTAATTTATTAATAAATAATAATACCTTACATGTAGCAGCTGGAAAGATCCCGAAGTGCTCTACAGACTCACTTCACCCACCACCCTCTGGGGTGCAGCCATTTTGTACCAGCAGATTACTACACAGCAGTAAAGGTGGAGTCATAACAAATTTGTTAGACCTGATTGAGGGAAGCCTGACTTAGAATTCAGCCACGTCACTCTTTCAACAACACCTTGTAAATCACCTTGGATTAATGCTTCAGACATATTAATACATAATAATAATGAATAGTGCCATGGGATCCTTGACAATATAAACTTTCATGTCTCATTTAAATTTGACTTTTGAGCAAATACTTCACATTTCAGTCCAGTTGTGCCACATCAATGTAATGCTTAAGCAAGGTATTAATGGAGAAAAGACTGCCTTTGCATAGCTGCTTCGCCAAGTACAGATTTTACTATGAACTAGTGTAAGACAAGTTTAAGAGCATACACCAAAACGTTTAAATACACCCACACACAAAAATGTTGATTTACTGTGGCAATATGTAACTAATGAACCCTTCTCAAAGATATGTGGTATGTTTATTAAAAGATTTTTATATATCTATGTGCAAGTCATTAAATCTATGTGATACATGTTTTTTAGGGGCTACCTTGAAAAAATTGCCCAGTAACCCAAAGAGTGTAATTGGTGGTGCAATTAACAGCAAGATAAATGAACTACGACACAGAATGAAACCAGAGTGAAGATTTGAAGAACCAGATCTGTATTTTTTGTTTTGTTTTCAACAGGGTTGGGGTCAATTCCAATTAAATTTTTAATTCCCTTTTCAATTCAATTCCAATAAAGAATATTCTGTGAATGCAAAAAGTAATTGCAATTTTGAATTGATTTGTAGGAGGAATTGGAATTGAAAAACAGGAATTGACCCCAACCATGGTTTTCAGTGAGTGTTGTACAAATTGATAGGTCAGGGTTTCTGTAAAAACTTAATAGAGGCCAGCAGGCGTGCACGATCTGGGAAAAACTGCTCCACTACAACAGACCTCTTTCCCTTCGTTTTCTCTAAAAACCTCCTGATATCCTTCACTGCAGCTCTGACTCACCGAGGACGAGGAGGCGAGAGAGGAATCCGTGAAGCCGCCCTCACTGTCACTCCGAGCCCGAGGCGTCCCCGGTGGCTGCCGCGATGCTCCAGCGTGTAGCCGGACCTTTCCCCACCAAGCCGCTCGCTACCCCAGCTTCACTACTATGCCACCACTTCTTTTACTGCCACTATTTACCAACACCGTCCGTGCTCCCTCCCAGCACCTTCTTAGTGCGTTTTTTCCACCCGGCGCCTCGGCTTGTACCGCCGAGCCTGGCCCTGCCTCCTCCTCGGCTACACCCTGTGTGTCTGTCCGCCCGTCTGCTGGCTGCTGAGGTTGTTCCTCGTCACTAACCAGCGCCCCGTGCACCGCCTCAACACCATCTCCCCCCGGCGTCTCGGTCGTCACTATCCCCCGCTGCCTCGACCCCGTCCCCCAGCTGTGCGTCATCGCCTCCGGGCAGCTCTTCCCCCGTCACGGCATCAGTGGTACCATCGGTCCGACCGGCGACTGTCTCCTCCGCCGGGGCTCGATCTCTGTCTGCCCGCTGCATCTGTGGCTGCGGGCCGGTGTCTCTATTCCTCCCCGCGTCGCCCCGCTCCTCCTCCCGCTCCCTGTCCTGTTCGGGACAGTTCCTCACGACATGCCCCTCGCTCCCACACCTGAAACACTTCATGGACTCCGAAGTAGCGAACACGACGTAGTCGGTATTGTCGATCTTAAATTTAAAAATGACATTAAGATCCTCATTGATGTTATTGAGGATCATATACAGCTGCCTTCGGAAGGACATGACGTGTTTCAGTTGCGGGGCTTTGCAGCCCAGCGGGACCCTCTTAATGCCGGACATCAGCTGCCCGAGCCGGTGCGGATGAACGGAGGGACGTTAGACAGCGTTACCTTCCGGGCAGGAGCAGCGAGCGGCAACACCGGGGTGAAAGTGTCGTCTAACACTGTGCCATTAGCCACTAGCTGATTGAGCAGATCAGTGGTTTTTAAGAAGATAACAATGGCAGCAGACTTGATATTTTCACACCCTGCTACCTCCCCAACCGCTAACACACACTGCTCTAGGGGGCAGAACTGCACCGGAGCGATCTTGACTCCATGGCGTCGGGTCAGTTTTTCAAAAGACGCATTCAGGGGGTCCGACCCCCCGACCCGGGAAGAACTACCGGTACTCCCCCCTCCCCTCCCCTGTTCCCCCACAATAAGAAAAGCACTGAAAACAGAAGACAAAATAAACAAACTGAAAAAAGTAAAGCAACAAAAAAACGCAGCCAAAGGACAGAGCTCTCAGCAGCACTCCCGCTCACTGCAGACCCCTCCCACACACTCCCAGCTGAGAGAGAGAGAGAGAGAGAGAGAGAGAGAGAGAGAGAGAGAGAGAGAGTGTTAGTGTCTGTCTGTCTCTCTCTCTCTGTAGATGCATCATAGGGAACATATGTAACAATCTCTCTTTTTGTTTACCAAAAATGAGAATGAACGTATTTCAAGTGGGTGTTGCCTTGGTTGGAAACGTTTTAAGATTATTTATGAAGTGTAAAGTGGATTTGTCTCAGTTCTCCGTAGTTTTCAATGTATGTGCCATTCAGTAGCGTTCATGTTACAGATGTGCCCTATGTAGTGGTAGGGTCAATAAAATGTCAGTAAAACTTTATTTTAGCAATTATGGAGGGGAAGAACTGCAAATAGCGGGTCCCCACTAATTATCTAACTTACCAACAACGTTTAAAATTAGGTCTTGCGAAGCTGCCAAATAATGCTGTATAATCGTATGTGTCTTCATACACCGGCTGCTATAGTCTGATAGCTTTGATTATATATACATATTTTCTCGTGAACCACAAATGCTATTTGCTTGATTTTTACAGAGTATGTTATAAATACCATTGTTATGAAGCCTGACAAATTGTATGCTGTAATTATGAATATTTTCAAATCATTTGTTTGTTTTTCCTAACATGTTACAAATGTTCCCTATGTGAAAGATGCATTATATCTTAATAACGTCTAAACAATTAAAGATATACAGATTATTATTTTCGGTAAAGTTATAACACATTGCTATTAACTATGTGTGTCAGTAAAAGTTTAAAAAATCCTAATAATTTTTTATTGATCCTGCAAAATAGGTGTTTAGGGAACATTTGTAACATTAGGGTTACGATTTGCCATAGACGCGGAATGAGTTTGATTGTGATGTTAAATGGGGTTTAAAGACGCAGTCGCCTCGGTGCTGATTACAATTGCTGTGTTTCTCCACTTCTACTCCATGCTTGGGAACGCCCACATCCAGTGACGTCAAAACCGGTGGAAAAGCGGGCCGGTTCAAAAAAGATCAGCTGGATCCCAGGCCGAGCAGCAGCTCCGGCTCCAGCACCGGCACCATGTCGCTGGAAAAGCGCTAAGTGAGCTCACAGTGAGCTCAGTGTAATGTCTGCTCTGGTGAGCTCACAGTGTGACCTAGTCGTGAGTTCACGTCTTCACTTGGTAGTCCTTGACAACTTAATTGACTCAATTCTTGGGCTTAATTGGTCAAAATGACCATTGGTTGAAGGTACTCAGGGACTGATGTGTAGAGAGACTTATTAAACCTGCAGGATTGTGGTTTTCCCAGAACAGAATTAACCAGTGTAGCGTTATGTTGGGTGTATTCTGATAAGAGCATTTTAGCTCTGAGCTGAAGCACTGATCTAAAGAAGACCTCTCCCCCCCAAATTTATCAGATTTCCTTAACTCATCAGCATGTGAACTGGTTTACATCAAAGTGACAGTCTTGGGAGGATGGCACCGAGAATAGGCCAAATAGTTTGGAATCCTGCTATGAGATAGGAGAAAGGGGCCTGTAGGTAATAAAAACTCTTTGAAGTGGACGAGAGCCGAAATCCCGACATAGAGCTACGAACCCGGGCCAACCGGCATTTCCAAAAGATGGCATGGATTGACATCAGTCATAAATCAAGCCCCCCTCCAATAGGACACTGGGGGCTGAAACCGAAATCCAATCTAAAAAAATCAAGAACCAATCACCTATTGATCTGACAGACTATAAAGAACAGCGTACGGTCTCTCTCTCTTACTCTCTCTCTCACCTGAACCAGAAACTCGCAACCTGTAGCTCTGTTGCCAGAACCGGAACCAGAAACCAACCAAGTCTTTGCCGGTAACAGAAGAATTAAACTGGGAGAAGGAGATTGAGCCGTACGAAGAATTCTTTTAAAGGACTTTATTAAATAAATAACTTTACAGACCCACCTGATCAGTGGAGTTTTACAGCTGGACAATTGACTAAGTCGACTGAATACGAAAGTGTCAGTCATTTAAATAGCTATTTGAGTCTTAAGAAACTTGACCCTTGGAACGAACAGGGCCCTGCTTTCCTCAAAGACTTTGTCTTCAAGTAACTACGGTGGAACCCTGCTTACAAAGAAGATTTTGTGCACAACCTTGGAGCCTTCAAACCAATGGAAAATCTGTTTGGAAAAGACTCTACATTCGCGAAACCCCAACTTCCAGGTGCATCGACTGAGTGGAAGTTCTTGGACAAAGCCGAACCGGACTGCCTTTGTTCCAAACCACACGGACCTCGTGCCGTGTGCTGTTATCTGAGCCCGAAGCCAGAGAGGCCTCTCTGCGACGAAGTTCACATAAGTTTAACAGTTTGGAGTTTGTGATTCATGACATTTAAGAAATCAATTAGAAATGTTAATCTGTGATTCATAACTCTAGAATGTGTAATATCATTTAGTTTTCTTAAATATAAATGTGTGTTGCATTCAACTGTTTTGTTGATAATTTTAGAAATAAAATCTGTCAACGCTGAGAAATATCTTCTCATTCCTGTTTAACTGTTTAGTCTGAAATTGACACAAGTGAATAGACATTAGATTATTGGTGGCCCTGCCTATCCTTAATCATTGAATAATAATCAGTTAAGGGAAATTGTGGTAACAAGTAATGATAGGATCTTTCTCTGTACCTAAACGTTAATGAGACTGATATATATATATATATATATAACGAGAAGTTACCTGACATAAATACTAACCTGCGTAGTTATTTAATGTCTGACTAACAATACTAATGAGAGACTCACCTTCGTCTTACTAACCGGTGTTGTAGTCAATGTGTTTATAACCTTTTTTGTTTAAAGATTTGTGTGTTATCATATGCGATCCCATGGTCTTTGATTTGGTCACGGAAGTGATTTGTCTTTGATTTGTTGATCTAGAGTTGAATTTTAATTAGTTTTTCCCTTTTGTATAATTAGTGTAGTGCTACATTTAGTCTTTGTTTTTGAATAAATTTGACAATTTATATCTGTCTGCGTCCAATTATTACAGAAATTGAGTTCTACAAGACTCCAGGATTCGTGATAAGGTAATACTATAAATTCACTTCTTTAATTGAAATTTATAAGTGTACCTTATACATAATGTATCTATTAAATTAACTGAACAATATGAAGCTAGTAACTATGTTTAATTAGTGCTGGTTTTACAGTTATAAATTGCTCAAATATTGTAAGAAAGATAATTTGACCGCCTGTTCTAAAGTGAAAGTTATATTCACATTAATTATTGCACTAATTCAGTGATATTTATGTTTATTGGCCTAGAATAAGGCAATAATTATGGCTAAACTGCCAACAACACAGTACTAAAGAGAATTGGACTCCCTGTTGTAAAGATTTACACTAGGGGTGTCCCGAAGCACAATACCTTATTCGGAAAGGCACGGATAATGGCTTCAAAACCAATAACGAATAATTTTGCCGAATAATATGCGGCTAAGGCTGAGACAGTCACAGCTTGTGTTTGATGGATAACAGGTGAGCCAGGGGATCATATCACGAAACTTAAATGTCTGAAATCACTAGGCAATAATGTCCGTGTGAAATGAATGTGTGTAAACTTTAGGAATGAAATGAGCGCAAATCAAATAGCAGCTCTCTGCGCTTCTCTCTGAAATCAGAGCTTTAACGGGGTGCTTGAATATGATTTCACTTTTCTAACTTTAGTTAGTGTGTAATGTTGCTGTTTGAGCATAAACAACATCTGCAAAGTTACGAAGCTCAAAGTTCAAAGCAAAGGGAGATATTTGCTGTTAAAGAAATCGTTTTTTAAGGACTACAACAAACGGCTGGGTTAGTGACATCACTAACCCTAGAATTGACATAAACCCCGTCCCCTGAACACAATTCAGAGATTATCAAGACAGAATATGCTAATCAATGAGTAGAAGATAACTAAACATAGTCCAGTTAACATAATAGATGGTGAGGTACATTACTACACACAAATAATATGGTTTGCTAAGTTGTTAATATGAAAGAATGTTGATCCTTCAAATGTTTAATACATGTTAAATAATGGGTAATATGTCCTTACTAATCAGAATTACTAGTGTACTTATGCTTAACTAATGCATCATTCTGGACTATTCAAATAAAGTGTTACCACAGTTCTTAATGACATGCATATTTTGGACATAGTCAGGTGCAAAAACAAGAAGGTTACTTTGTTGTCGGTGTTTGCGCAGAGGTTGCGTATGTTTGCGCACAGATAGCGGATAATCGCTCGCACCTTGGAACCTATTTCCGGGAGCGCGTTGTTGAGCCACCAGGCTCTGTTTTGTGCGGATGGGCGGCCGGAGCGCGTTAAGGGTTTTCTGTTACAACGTTGTCGTTAATAACTAATGATCTTCGCATGCAAGTCAATCAATCAAAACTAACTTGAGCTGGACAATAACTTTATTCTAGAGCTGCTGTAAAGCCAAAACAATCTCTGTCACTTTCATTTCTTATCACTGGAAAGCTGCTTTCAAACAATTCATATTGTTAAAAGCGCTATATAAATGAAGGTGATTGACTTCCCTTGCATAGACTTTTTGTCACTGCTGGTTTTACTGTTCTAAATAACAGTAGGACTTAGCCTAGATTTAATACCAGATTTCTTTGTTTTTTAAGTTCAAATGTATTATTATGTGAATTGGTACTTAAGTAAATGGTGTGTGATTATATGCATGACATTCATTCGGTGACAGTGGAATACAAACAGTCTTACCGGTGTATTCTCAACATCAGTTTCATCTGAATCCGTATATCCGTGTATCATAACAGCTTCACATTATTTATTGGCCCCGACAGTGTAAAAACAAATTAAATGCATTAGATAGGTCTACTTACTGCTCACAAACTTGATAGAGGCAGCGTACACTGGCCAGCCATGTTTTGGCTTTTTCCCTTTCTGCCATCCCACAGCAGCTGAACAGTCAGTTTGCGGGTATCCATCGTCATCCATCTTGGTGTCATCATATTTACGTATGGCTTCGGTTTCCACCTCGCTATACATCCCAGCATCCTCCCCACTGACCCATTGGACCACTGCAAACTTTCTCATCACACCTTGGGCTTTAGAAGAGTTTGGCTTTTAGTGAATTTAGATCACGGCTGTTTCATCAGATCTCACATGGGAAGGTCACAGTTTTGTGTCTTGTGAGTCTGATTGTAGCGTCATGGGCATCATTTTTGCTTTGTAAGACCAGTTTGCCAGACACAGACATAATGCTAGGCCAGCTAAATGTCAGCTGCATGCAAGTTAGCTGCAGATCTGTGAAAGATTAGTACAATCGATAATGAGGGCTGTCGATTTAACGCGGTAATCTGATTCATTGACGTTAGTTGTGAGAAACTAACGCGATTCAAATATTTTAACTCAATTAACCCACCCGCCCCTGACCAACGTAGGTAGATTTGTGTAATGAAATAGATTCAAAACTGAATCGCTTGACAGTAAAAAAGTAAATGTAGTCTAATGTTAACGGTATAATACCCATTCAACATAAACCAACAAATACATGAATCCAGTTCACGTTACCTAAATACACGAAGCAAGGGCAATATCAAAGTTGTTGCTGGCTCAGTTAGCTCCTAGCAAGGTAACCTTAACTCTTGCAACTGTTGTCTTATTGAACAAACCAACTACTTTGCTTATAAATTACTAAATGAACCAACCTGAATCAACACAAATCCCTGAGTAATAATTACAACAAGATACAATTATTCTTTCCTTCGGGGTGACGTTAGAAATCCATGTTTAATCGATCTGAAACCTCTGTTGAAACTTAAAGCAACGGCCCGTGTTACCGCTGTCTGGCTGCTTCAATGAGTCAGTGATCTGGATTTCTATTGGATCCCGCGCAGCAGTTCAAACATCAACCAATCGGCATATTGTATGGTCTTATGGCCCTAATTCACTTGCCTACATGTAGCGATGTGTTTTCTATTATGCAAAATGGCGAAACGAAAATTGTGTTGCTTTAACAGTTGCCAAGAAGAAAGAATGATTCCTCGTCGTACTCGGACCAGGTGGAAAACAAGGCAAAACTTGTTTTTCCAGCAAAGTTTTGGTCATATTGATAATTTATAGGCCCTAGAAATGTGTGTATTAAATATGATAAACTATAATATATTCATAAATAGGCATTATACTTATTGTTGAACATAATTGTACAAATAATGTTTAGTTTAAGTTATGTTAAGTTTTAAGGTTTTAAAAATGTGTTTAAAATGTTGTAAAATGCATTGACAAACATATCTGAAGGCGAGTAGATTTCCCACTACAGCTGGTCATGTTGTTTTTAAATGCTGCCCGTGAACTGAACAATGAACGAAGTCACCATATCTAAATATTCACAACAAACACCCTTTCGACATGAAACCAAGAAATGAGAGCAATGCTTTCACTGCTCGCCATAGCGTCTCAATGTTAGTGTCCCTCAGCAGGATATGTCGCCCATTTTAGGTTTACAGGCATTCTATAAATTAGCAGCCTGGCATTAGTACTGTCAGTAAAATATTATGCATGGCTAATAATTTTATGTCATAATAATATATTCATCTGTAGCCTATGGAGATGGCTTCCATCTCAAGACACCAATATAAATCTAAGCACAACAGCAATGCTAAAATGTAATGTATTATTGTGTCTGTAAAAGTGAAAGGAGCATACAGGTAGATGGTGGGGTGGGTTGTGAACACTAGCTTTAATCTTGATGAACATCCTGGGAATTAATAACAGTCAAAACAGCTTGCCATATTGTTGAACAAGAATATCAACATTTAGAGTAAAACAGGTTTCTTTTGGTACACACTTTGCTTATGATCACTCAAATTTGGATTCTTTCCCATTTGTTACAGAATACCAACCAATCAAACCTGGTGTCTTCAGGTCCCTCAAATGACCATGTCACAGATGCCAGTTGGCTGAACATCCTCGCATTTTCCATGAAGCACAATGTAACAGAGGCTTTAATGGAGGACCTACTGAAGCTGTTAAGGTTATGTAGTGGGGATGCTGCAAGCATCCCAAGTAGCAAGTACATGCTAGAGAAGGAGTTTAAAGATTATGTAGACAAATCAGAATACCATCTGTGAGACAAAGTTTAGAGCTGGGTCAATTTTTTATTTGTATACCTTTGAGGAATCAACTTCAAGCTCTTTTGGAGAATGAGCCTATTCCAAATATTTACAATGACCAAAACAGATGGAATAACAGATTTTTCAGATGGGAAGTTGTACAAATATCTGAAATCAGTTAGTGATTCATTCTTTTCCCTGTCTTTCAATTGTGATGGAGTGCCAGTGTTCCAGTCATCTAAATACAGCATATGGCCCTTACTATGCTCTGTTAATGAATTACCCCCAGAGGAAAGAGATACAAATGTCATACTATGTGCCTTGTGGTTTGGGTCATCAAAACCACAAATGACTAGCTTCCTCAAACCTTTTGTGGAGGAATGCAAAAGTCTTGGACAAACAGGTCTTCAGTGGCAGGATCCAGTAGATCACTCAATCAAAACGACAAAGGTCTATGCATTATGTGCCATATGTGATGCTGTTGCACGACCTTTACTGCAAAATTTCAAGCAGTTTAATGGAGAGTATGGGTGTGGGCACTGTCTTCATCCAGGTGTTCCTTAGAGATCATGACACAACTGTGCAAATAGGTGAGATTGCCAAAAATAATGAACAGAGCATTTTGGGCATAAAAGGGCCATCTCCAATTGTGGACTTGCCAGATTTTGACCTGATCAATGGCATGGTCCCTGATTACATGCATTGTGTGTTGCTGGGGGTTTGCCGGCAAATAGCCACTTTATGGTTTGATTCCAAAAGCTATAGTAAACCATGGTATGTTGGTTTGAACACTGTAACAGTGGATGTAAATCTTTTAGCAATCAAGCCTCTAAGCATTTTTTCCAGAATCCCATGGTCTATTGTTGAGCTAAGGTTTTGGAAAGCTCACGAATGACAGAACTGGCTTTTATATTACAGTTTGCCAGTCCTGGAGGGGATACTTCCAAACAGGTATCTTTGCCACTGGGCTCTACTTGTGGAGGGTGTGAGCATTTTGCTAGGTTCAGACATTAGCCAAGAGGATATTGACCATGCTCATGAGGCTCTTGAGCTTTATGTTAAATCAGTTCAGTCTTTGTATGGCGAAGATCAGGTGACCTACAATATGCATTCACTTCTGCATTTGACTAAGAGTGTTGAGAATTTGGGTCCTCTCTGGGCCCAGTCTGCTTTCATGTTTGAGAGCTATAATGGCTACTTGCTCAAGCAAGTCAAAAGCAGTAATGCAGTGCCTCAGCAGCTTTGCAAAAGAGTAGCATGGTCTCGGGCATTGCCACGCATAGCTAAGGCCTGCTCATCCATTGATGTTTCACCTGAAATTAAATCATTCTACACAGAAATGACCTCTGGTAAACGTCATGTAAAGAATTATACTAGATATGACTTGCACTTGGAGTGCCAAAGATTAGGCCAGTGTCTGAAAATAATATGAATGCATTGCATGCATTGCTAGATGTACCTGGGACCTCTATTGGCAGGTACTACAACAGAATAGTTATCAACGGAGAGGTCATTCAAAGCCAAACATACACAAAGACAAAGAAAAGGAACAACTCGGTTGTGATATTGAAAGATGGCAGTATTTTCACGGTTTCACACTTTCTCTGTGTCAGTGATGACCAATATCACTTATATGCAGTTGGCAAATTTGGAAATTGTACAGTGCAGAAACTGGTTCGAGGATCTGCTGTCAAAATATCACTGACCTTTATGCGGACTGTTCATTTTCCTACAGGATTTGAAAGAGCAGTTGATCTAAGGTTGATTATACAGTATATGACCATGTTTGATTATAGGCATAGGGCTCCACTTAGGACAAGGCAAGAGCATGAGTTAAGTACAGCCTTATACTGCTAAACTGCACTGTGTTTTATACATGTCTTCATATGCTGGACATTCATATTAAATTTGCACTATTTTCCTATGTTTTTACTTCATCAAAAACTATATGCCTTTAGTTGTATGTAGGACATATATGATTAAAAATACATTAATATTATGCAATTTATATATGTGTTTTTTGCAGCATATATGTCCCTTACAATATTCGGTTTGAACATATAAGAATCACAGGTTTTTTTAGGAAAAGGAAAGGATCCAAGTGCAGGCTTTAGAGTTGAAGCAGATAATCCAATAAGGGCAAAACGAGAGAGCATAAACAGGGACAGTCCAGGTCAAACGATCAAGCGAACAGGCTAGTAGAGAGATCCGAAAGGGGTAAACGAGAGAAGGAAGCAAGAGGTCAAAAATACACGGGAAGGCAATCAAGAAACAAGGCTTAGAATTGATTCAGGAGAGAATGCAAGACTTCGCGATGAATCTAGGAAACAGAGGGGTACTGTGTACTGTGAAGGAGAGAGGGATTGAACGAGGTGAATGAAGGATTGACCAATGATAGGAGAGGAGAACAGAACAGGTGCACCTGGTAGGGAAGAATGTGGAAAGACTGGTTTGACTGGACAAAGGACAAGAGAAGCACTAAACTAGTATTTGGGAGAGGGAGACCTCTGGTGGTGAACTAAGGTAGAAGCAGGGGAGACCGTGACAGTCTCCAAGGTTCTCATCGTAAATAACAAACAGAAATCAAACTACCTTCTGGCCTGACCTTCCAGCTTGACCTTATCTTTCTTAAGTATACAAGAGAGATTAACAGGTGTGAGAAAAGAATTTCTAACTTTCCTTCCACACATACATACATACATACATACATACATACGGAAAATAAATAATAGAATTTTGAATCACAATAAGATGTTATCAAGTACAGAAAAAGAAAATGTAATAAAATGTGATCTTAAATACATACAAATAAAGAAAATTGGTTTACTATTTCCAGATTCCTTTTTTGAAATACAATGACATGCATTACAAATGAGTATTTACATTATATTTACAGCCGGTGCTCGTGTGTCACTGTGTCCCTCAGGCTGTGGTAGGCGCTGACATATTGGGCAGCCAGGGTGGCTGTGTGTCCCTCCCCCAGGAGGACTGACCGTTTTTCTTTTTTCTAAGTTTTGTCACAGGTTGGGTGGGCATCCATTATGTTGTTACAGAATGGGTCCCTTATTTTGGGCTAAAGCTTTCCGTGGAGGGGAACGTGGATCAGTTTGTACCATTTTTGGGAAGATCTGCCTTGTTGGGGCGGAGCTGTGATCCAGGTGAACAGCAGATCGGGCATAGGTGGGCATGTGGGCAGAGGAGTAGGAAGGCCGGTCAAGCAAATAAGCTTGCTAAGGTACGCAGCAGCAGCAAGCAGCCCCCCCATCCAGCCAGCCAGCCAGTCTGGCTAGCAGTGACTGAGTGGTTGACAGACGGCAAGCAACGGAATGTACGTGCTCTGTGATGTCATAGCAGTCAGCTGAGAGAGGCTCGTGATGTCATCGCTGAGCTGTCTGTCTGTCTGTCTGTCTCTCTCTCTCTCTCTCTCTCTCTCTCTCTCTCTCTCTCTCTCTCTCTCTTCCTCTCAATTCAATTCATTTGTATTGTCAAAGCAATTGGACATACATACATACATCCATACATGCTAGAAAGTCATCACTATGTTATCTTAAAGGCTAACTAAGCAGAACATATATCATTATAGAACAGAGTTCATAGGTCAACACATGGTTTTAGGGAACAGGCACGTAGGTCAAACCGTTTGACATTGTCTCCAAGGTTCTCATCGTAAATAACAAACAGAAATCAAACTATCTTCTGGGCTGACCTTCTAGTTTGACCGTATCTTTCTTAAGTATACAAGAGAGAAAAACAGGTGTAAGAAAATAATTTCTAATTTTCCTTCTACACATATATACATACATACATACATATGTAGCGTTATGTTGGGTGTATTTGGATAAGAGCATTTGGGCTCTGAGCTGAAGCACGGATCTAAAGAAAACCTCTCCCCCCCCAAAGTTATCAGATTTCCTTAGCTCATCAGCTTGGAACTGGTTTGCATCAAAGTGACAGTTTTGGGGAGGATGGCACCGAGAAGAGGCCAAATAGTTTGGAATTCTGCTATGAGATGTCTGGAGAAAGGGGCCTGTAGGTGATAAAAACTCTTTGAAGTGGATGAGAGCCGAAATCCCGACATAGAGCTACGAACCCGGGCCAACCGGCATTTCCAAAAGATGGCATGGATTGACATCAGTCATAAATCAAGCCCCCCTCCAATAGGACACTGGGGGCTGAAACCGAAATCCAATCTCAAGAACTCAGGGACCAATCACCTACTGATCTGACAGACTTTAAGGAACAGTCTTTCTCTCTCTCTTTCTCTCACCTGAACCAGAAACTCGCTGCCACAGCTCAACCTGTAGCTCTGTTGCCAGAACCGGAATCAGAAACCAACCAAGTCTTTGCCGGCAACAGAAGAGTTAAACTGGGAGAAGGAGATTGAGCCGTACGAAGAATTCTTTTAAAGGACTTTATTAAATAAATAACTTTACAGACCCACCTGATCAGTGGAGTTTTACAGCTGGACAATTGACTAAGTCGACTGAATACGAAAGTGTCAGTCATTTAAATAGCTATTTGAGTCTTAAGAAACTTGACCCTTGGAACAAACAGGGCCCTGCTTTCCTCAAAGACTTCGTCTTCAAGTAACTACGGTGGAACCCTGCTTACAAAGAAGATTTTGTGCACAACCTTGGAGCATTCAAACCAGTGGAAAATCTGTTTGGAAAAGACTCTACATTCCCGAAACCCCAACTTCCAGGTGCATCGACTGAGTGGAAGTTCTTGGACAAAGCCGAACCAGACTGCCTTTGTTCCAAACCACACGGACCTCGTGCCGTGTGCTGTTATCTGAGCCCGAAGCCAGAGAGGCATCTCTGCGACGAAGTTCACATAAGTTTAACAGTTTGGAGTTTGTGATTCATGACATTTGAGAAATCAATTAGAAATGTTAATCTGTGATTCATAACTCTAGAATGTGTAATATCATTTAGTTTTCTTAAATATAAATGTGTGTTGCATTAAACTGTTTTGTTGATAATTTTAGAAATAAAATCTGTCAACGCCGAGAAATATCTTCTCATTCCTGTTTAACTGTTTAGTCTGAAATTGACACAAGTTAATAGACATTAGATTATTGGTGGCCCTGCCTATCCTTAATCATTGAATAATAATCAGTTAAGGGAAATTGTGGTAACAAATAGGATCTTTCTCGGCACCTAAACGTAAATGAGACTGATATATATATAACGAGAAGTTACCTGACATAAATACTAACCTGCGTAGTTATTTAATGTCTGACTAATAATACTAACGAGAGACTCACCTTCGTCTTACTAACCGGTATTGTAGTCAATGTGTTTATAACCTTTTTTGTTTAACGATTTGTTAAACGGAATGTACGTGCTCTGTGCTGTCATAGCAGTAAGCTGAGAGAGGCTCGTCATGTCATC
Source organism: Amia ocellicauda (assembly GCF_036373705.1). NCBI lineage: Eukaryota > Metazoa > Chordata > Actinopteri > Amiiformes > Amiidae > Amia > Amia ocellicauda. The sequence continues at coordinate 1,129,732 of NW_027102854.1, forward strand.
GCTGAGCTGGCTGGCTGGCTGGCTGGCTCTCTGTGTGTGTGTGTGTGTGTGTGTGTGTGTATGTGTGTCTCTCTGTCTGTCTGTCTGTCTGTCTCTCTCTCTCTCTCTCTCCCTCTCAATTCAATTCATTTGTATTGTCAAAGCAGATTGGACATGCATACATACATACATACATATATATGGAAAATAAACAATATGTGTACATCTCTTTCGGCATTAGTGGTGCCCTCACAGATGTGCAAGTTACATGACAGACAGACAGACACACACACACACACTTTCACACACAGACAGACAGACAGACACAGACACACACAGACACACACACACATACTTTGACAGACAGACAGACAGACAGACAGACAGACAGACACACGCATATTATGGGTCTTTGTTGGGTAGTGAAATGGGTAGCATCAGTCGCAGTGTGGGTAATGTCAGGGAGCCAATCATAGTCCCCGTTATTTGCATATCGTGGCGCAAAGCATTCTGGGAAAAGCAACTAAACACGTTTAGTCATGTATTTGTCCATAGTTTACACATGAGATGAAAGAGACAGTATGACGTATTGAGCACCTGGGATTCCTCATGTGTATGTGAGGGGCAGAGGAACCGGATCCCAAGTGTGCGTCCCAGGTGCTATAGGTTTCAAAGCATGCAGGGGAATAGGCACCCCACCCTGACACCTATAGAAGACTGGATAGGGAGATATAAATAGCAATGGGGAGACTCTTGTACTTGGTGTGGCTCTATCCATATAGTGGGGCCAGCAGCCACTTAGCAGGTGCAGCAATAGAAGCTCAGCCTGGGGAGACTGGATTTAGCATTTCCTCTCCATTTTGATAACTATTCATAATCATTTCTGCAAAATACTTCTATGATACCTATGTATGTTTTTTACTTGTACTATATTATACTATCAAGTATCAGTGTACACATACAATGTGACCTGTTACATTAATACAGAGGCCACGGAAGGCCAGATCACTAATAGCCACTGTCCCCTGATATTACACTTTTTTACAATCACTTTGGCACTCATTTCAGAACCTTGATGTCATTTTTCAAAACTCTAGACACTAAACTCACACCCGATGATCAAAATGCACATTTTTCAAAACTCTAACACTTTTTTACAATTGCTTGGATACAATACACATCAACCTCAGATCATTTGTTCATTGAACTAAAATGACACAACTTACATCAAAGTATTACCATTTCAAAATGCAATTCACACATTACATCTGAGATCACTGTCTATTCATTTCATTACAAAGATCTAACTATCAATTGATACAGCTGCTCAAAATGATAAGTGACTGTTGCATTACTCTTAATGCATAATTTTATGGAAACTGACAAACAATATTCCATGTTTCGATCATGAAAGTTTCAGGATAATGAGATCCATTGACACCAATAACCGAGGAGCATGAACCAGTTGGACTACATTATCTATGGATGTAATATTTCATCATCATTCATCATCATGTAGCACTTTTCCACACCATGTTTTCAGTGTGGAAGGAAAGTTAGAAATTCTTTCTCTAATACCTGTTTTTCTCTCTTGTATACTTAAGAAAGATAAGGTCAAGCTAGAAGGTCAGGCCAGAAGGTAGTTTGATTTCTGTTTGTTATTTACGATGAGAATCTTGGAGACAATGTCAAACAGTATGATTGAAGTGCCTGCTCCCTAATCCATGTGTTGATCTATGAACTCTGTCCTATAATGATATAAATTCTGCTTAGCTAACTTTTAAGATAACATAGTAATGACTTTCTGATTATAACCAGCTCTTTGATTTTTGTGTATAAAAGCTCTGACTGTTAAAATGAAGGCAGAGCGACTTTGGGATCTACTTGAGTCACTGTTCCTCTCCACGCTGCGTGTATTAAAGGCATTGCAACTAACGCTCCAACCTGGTTGAAGATGATTGTTCTTCCACATCAGATTTGACATTACTGTATGTATGCAGGCCCTTGTAATTGCTTTTCCAATACTGCCAACTGGTTATTGATGATTGATTTCACATTGTGGTACGAGTATCGAGTGAAATGAGTGCTATCCACCCCAGCAACACAGTGATAACATGGAGCCGGCAAGTCATCCAGGTCACAATAGAGGTCAAGCAGTGGGAGGAGGAAGACGTGGTGGTCAAAGGAATGGAAGGGGACATGCACCCCTTCTGAGAGGTGGTCGTGGGCCTCGTCATAGAGGAGGGCTTAGGCCTCACCAGAGAGGCAGCCATGGGCCTCATTTGAGAGGTGTTGGGGGAACGTGGTAGAGGACAAGGCCACGGACCAGACAGCGGCAGCAACAGCAAATAGTGTCCAGTGAAATCCGAGAAATAGTTGTAGAGCATGTTGTAAATCATGGCATGACCATGACTGAGGCAGCTACAATGATTCAATCAAACCTCAGAATCAACTCAGGATCAACTGTGGCCTCAATCATCAGAAATTTCCGTACTGAGAAGCGGCAAGTCTTCAGCATGCACTAAACATTAGGCTACTCTCAATTGTCAAATGACTGTATACTGCATACCAATGTGTAGCACAGAGTATAGTGTGCCTTTTGAAAGAAATGCAGACAGAGTGAAGCAGCTGATGACTGAGTATGTTCAGGTATGTTCAGTTTCAAGATGCCTCTTGTGAAAAATGGTTGTGAGAACCTGAACCTGAACACAGGGCTGATGGAAATTTAGAAGTACAGTAATCAATCCTTTGTTTTGCTTTTTACACTAAGCCAGGTGAGGAACACTGCAGTTGACATTTTACTGTAGTTTTGTTCTTTTTTGTAGCTAATTATTGTTGCATGGATTCAAAGAAACCTATGGTGTGATTTGATTGTATTGCATCAATACATTTCAGATTTTGTTCAATGATTCCACTGTGTCTGTAGTATTCTCTCTACTAGTCCTTTTACAGTGATGTATTTATGTGTAGTACCATAATGAAACATGTATCACATATTTTGTACTACAATATTTAATGATTGTACGAACAACTACACAGTGAAACTATCGGTATCTTCTGTGTTACTATGTTACTATGGTATTTCATGATAAATGAGTTATTTGAACCAACAAGTCTGCAAGTGCAAGGTTTCTTTAAAGATATGAAAGGCTGTCCAATGTTCAAAACATTGTATTGTGCAGTGTTACAAGTGATGACCGTTTTGAGTTTTGTGTCTAGTTTTGAAAAATGACATCAAGGTTCTGAAATTAGTGACAAAGTGATTGTAAAAAACTGTATATTCATCCTATTTAATGTGCTCTTTTAAAATGTACTTTTCTTTTTTATGTTGCCATTTCTGTTCTACCAATGTTTCAGTTGTTAGCCAAAGATTGACAGAGTACATCTCATACACACAGGCCAGACAGCAAGGATTTCTTTTTGAAATTCAATTACAAATGCTGCATGAATTCATCAATACGATTAGAGCTCCTGAAAACTCACTCTACAGCATCTCATTAGCAGTGAAAAGAAACCAAGAAAGTTGGGACAGTCGACTGTTTACCACTATGTAACATCACCTTTTCTTTTAATAACACTTATTAAGCACTTGGGCACTGAAGACACCACTTGGTTAAGTTTAGCAAGTGGGATTTCCCCCCATTCATCCATTATGCATTTCCTCAGCTGCGCAACTGCACAGGGCCTTCGTTGTCTTAATTTGCACTTCATAGTGCGCCACACATTCTCAATTCGGAGACAGGTCAGGACTGCAGGCAGGCCATGCTAGCACCCGCACTCTCTGCCTACGCAACCATGCGCTTGTAATCTGGGCAGAATGTGGTTTGGCGTTATCCTGCTGAAAAATGCAGGGACGTCCCTGGAAAAGATGATGTCTCGATGGCAGCATATGTTGCTCCAAAATGTGTACATCTCTTTCTGCAAAAATGGTGCCCTCACAGATGTGCGAGTTACATGACAGACAGACACTCATACACACTGTCACACCCACACACACACACACACTTTCACAGACAGACACACGCACACACACACACACTTTCACAGACACACACACACACACACACACTTTCACACAGAGACAGACACACACACACTTACATACATACATACATACATACATACATACATACAGTGAGGGAAAAAAGTATTTGATCCCCTGCTGATTTTGTGCGTTTGCCCACTCACAAAGAAATGATCAGTCTATAATTTTAATGGTAGGTGTATTTTAACAGTGAGAGACAGAATAACAGCCAAATAATCCAGAAAAACGCATTTCAAAAAAGTTATAAATTGATTTGCATGTTAATGAGGGAAATAAGTATTTGATCCCCTATCAATCAGCAAGATTTCTGGCTCCCAGGTGTCTTTCATACAGGTAACGAGCTGAGATTAGGTGCACTCTCTTAAAGGGAGTGCTCCTAATCTCAGCTCGTTACCTGTATAAAAGACACCTGTCCACAGAAGCAATCAATCAATCAGATTCCAAACTCTCCACCATGGCCAAGACCAAAGAGCTGTCCAAGGATGTCAGGGACAAGATTGTAGACCTACACAAGGCTGGAATGGGCTACAAGACCATCACCAAGCAGCTTGGTGAGAAGGTGACAACAGTTGGTGCGATTATTCGCAAATGGAAGAAACACAAAATAACTGTCAGTCTCCCTCAGTCTGGGGCTCCATGCAAGATCTCACCTCGTGGAGTTTCAATGATCATGAGAACGGTGAGGAATCAGCCCAGAACTACATGGGAGGATCTTGTTAATGATCTCAAGGTAGCTGGGACCATAGTCACCAAGAAAACAATTGGTAACACACTACGCCATGAAGGACTGAAATCCTGCAGCGCCCGCAAGGTCCCCCTGCTCAAGAAAGCACATGTACAGGCCCGTCTGAAGTTTGCCAATGAACATCTGAATGATTCAGAGGAGAACTGGGTGAAAGTGGTCTCAGATGAGACCAAAATCAAGCTCTTTGCCATCAACTCAACTCGCCGTGTTTGGAGGAGGAGGAATGACCCCAAGAACACCATTCCCACCATCAAACAAGGAGGTGGAAACATTATGCTTTGGGGCTGTTTTTCTGCTAAGGGGACAGGACAACTGCACCGCATCAAAGGGACGATGGACGGGGCCATGTACCATCAAATCATGGGTGAGAACCTCCTTCCCTAAGCCAGGGCATTGAAAATGGGTCAAATACTTATTTCCCTCATTAACATGCAAATCAATTTATAACTTTTTTGAAATGCATTTTTCTGGATTTTGTGGCTGTTATTCTGTCTCTCACTGTTAAAATACACCTACCATTAAAATTATAGACTGATCATTTCTTTGTCAGTGGGCAAACGTACAAAATCAGCAGGGGATCAAATACTTTTTTCCCCCACTGTACATACATATATATGGAAAAGAAACATTACAAGTATAAATCACAATAAGATGTAATAAAGTACAGATAAACAAAATGTAATAAAATGTGATCTTTTTGAAAATGCAGGGACGTCACTGGAAAAGATGATGTCTGGATGGCAGCATGTGTTGCTCCAAAATGTGTACATCTCTTCTGCAAAAATGGTGCCCTCACAGATGTGCGAGTTACATGACAGACAGACAGACAGACACTCACACCCACACACACACACTTTCACACAGAGACAGGCACACACACACACACACATACATACATACATACATATGGAAAAGAAACAATACATTTATAAATCACAATAAGATGTAATAAAGTACAGAAAAACTAAATGTAAGAAAATGTGATCTTTAATACACACAAATATGTATGGCTGGTCGGATGCGTCTTGGACTCGGGTTCCTCTTCATTACGTATAACGCTTTTGCCTTTTGCTAAAGCTTTCCGTGGAGGGGATCGTGGGTGAGTTTGTACCATTTTTGGGAGGATCTGCCTTGTTGGGGCGGAGCTGTGATCCAGGTGAACAGCAGATCGGGCATAGGTGGGCATGTGGGCAGAGGAGTAGGAAGGCCGGTCAAGCAAATAAGCTTGCTAAGGTACGCAGCAGCAGCAAGCAGCCCCCCCATCCAGCCAGCCAGCCAGTCTGGCTGGCAGTGACTGAGTGGTTGACAGACGGCAAGCAACGGAATGTACGTGCTCTGTGATGTCATAGCAGTCAGCTGAGAGAGGCTCGTGATGTCATCGCTGAGCTGGCTGGCTGGCTGGCTCTGTGTGTGTGTGTGTCTGTGTCTGTCTGTTTTTCTGTTTGTCAGTCTGTCTGTCTGTCTCTCTCTCTCTCTCTCTCTCTCTCCCTCTCAATTCTATTCATTTGTATTGTCAAAGCAATTGGACATACATACATACATATATATATGTAGCGTAAGGTACACTTTTAAATTTCAATTAAAGAAGTGAATTCATAGTATCACCTTATCACGAATCCTGGAGTCTTGTAGAACTCAATTTCTGTAATCATTGGACGCAGACACCAATTCCAAAGATATAAATTGTCAAATTTATTTAAAAACAAAGACTAAATGTAGCACTACACTAATTATACAAAAGGGAAAAACTAATTAAAATTCAACTCTAGATCAACAAATCAAAGACAAATCACTTCCGTGACCAAATCAAAGACCATGGGATCACATAGGATAACACACAAATCGTTAAACAAAAAAGGTTATAAACACATTGACTACAATACCGGTTAGTAATTCTAGGAATCACTAAGAAACAGTTGAAAGTGCTAAATTGCAGTTTCAGAAGATGAAAAAAAACTGTAACTGATGGGATAATTACTGCAAATATTAAATAAATGTATTGCAGGATTGTTTTTTTTTAAATCATTTTCATATATATATATATATATATATATATTCATTTTAAACTCTTTTTCTCTCTGAATACAGCACAAAATAAGAAAGAAAACCGATGGAGCTTCAAGAATTAGATCCCGTCATATTCTACAGACATTTAAAGAGTCCAGTGAAGTTGAGCTACAGCAAAACGTTAAGCAGCTCGAAAAGGAAAACACAAGACTTAAAAATGAAAACCAATGTCTTCGAAACCGTATGGTTGATGGTAAGTTTTTTTATTTATAGCAAATAATTCCTTACCTTGATAAATGTTATTCTTCAGTAATTTAGATTCCAGAGTAATGTATTATAGTTGATCATACTGAAGTAATCTAGAACCACAATACAGACTCTTAATGTGCACTGTCTAATAGTTTAATAATACTGATTATTAAATAAAGTTTTTCAACATAACTTCATAATCCTACATTAATGACTATATGCATTACATTAGACCTGGTAATTCTTGTATTTTATCTCTTCTATTTTTTTCGTAGCTAATGTTAATGACCCACAAAAAGGTCAGTTTGCCAATAACATAGAGCAAGTCTCTCAAGTATAATTGCAGGCATTGATGGTTTTGTTTTCACTTTGTATTAAATATATTACTAGAAATGATTATCATTTAATACTAAGGTTTTTTTCTCCAGAGATTCCAGACCTTTTGGACAATCTGAAAAAAATTGTAACAAAAGCCACATTTATCAGCAATGAAGACAAAAGTGTGTCACCATCAAGTGGTTCTGACAGCCCCACAGCAAATTGTTCTGAATCTGACAAAGAATCACCAAAACAGGTATAACACTCTTGGTCTACAATATTACAAAGACAAGGTAAAAATATATATATTGAAAACAAATATTGGTTGTAAACAATCTAATGATGCTACATTATCAGTTATATTCATAGTTATAGTTGATAATAAGAATGTAATTGAATTATGGGTGTCACAGATTCACTGACTTTATTATGTCTGTAAATTAATAAACTTAGAATTGAGACATACTGTGGTCTTTAATAACACATTTCTGTAACAAAATCACAGCCTTACTGATAATGTATTCCACTTAACATAATATAAGAATAGTTTGGGGATAAACTTGTTTTTTATTTACCATTGTCTTTTAGGTGGAAATATTCCCAGGCACTGGAGTTTACATTGACAAACTGTCCTGGATCCTTGCAGAGAGGTGCAGCACGAATACGTCATATGCAAGAACCCTGACGGTTGCTGTAAAAACTCTCCTTTTTAACTGTATAGAACACAAAGGGTTAGCATTTGAAATGTTCCTTTGGCCTTTGTTTTAGTTTCAGAGACTAGAGTTAATTTATTAATAAATAATAATACCTTACATGTAGCAGCTGGAAAGATCCCAAAGTGCTCTACAGACTCACTTCACCCACCACCCTCTGGGGTGCAGCCATTTTGTACCAGCAGATTACTACACAGCAGTAAAGGTGGAGTCATAACAAATTTGTTAGACCTGATTGAGGGAAGCCTGACTTAGAATTCAGCCACGTCACTCTTTCAACAACACCTTGTAAATCACCTTGGATTAATGCTTCAGACATATTAATACATAATAATAATGAATAGTGCCATGGGATCCTTGACAATATAAACTTTCATGTCTCATTTAAATTTGACTTTTGAGCAAATACTTCACATTTCAGTCCAGTTGTGCCACATCAATGTAATGCTTAAGCAAGGTATTAATGGAGAAAAGACTGCCTTTGCATAGCTGCTTCGCCAAGTACAGATTTTACTATGAACTAGTGTAAGACAAGTTTAAGAGCATACACCAAAACGTTTAAATACACCCACACACAAAAATGTTGATTTACTGTGGCAATATGTAACTAATGAACCCTTCTCAAAGATATGTGGTATGTTTATTAAAAGATTTTTATATATCTATGTGCAAGTCATTAAATCTATGTGATACATGTTTTTTAGGGGCTACCTCGAAAAAATTGCCCAGTACCCCAAAGAGTGTAATTGGTGGTGCAATTAACAGCAAGATAAATGAACTACGACACAGAATGAAACCAGAGTGAAGATTTGAAGAACCAGATCTGTATTTTTTGTTTTGTTTTCAACAGGGTTGGGGTCAATTCCAATTCAATTTTTAATTCCCTTTTCAATTCAATTCCAATAAAGAATATTCTGTGAATGCAAAAAGTAATTGCAATTTTGAATTGATTTGTAGGAGGAATTGGAATTGAAAAACAGGAATTGACCCCAACCATGGTTTTCAGTGAGTGTTGTACAAATTGATAGGTCAGGGTTTCTGTAAAAACTTAATAGAGGCCAGCAGGCGTGCACGATCTGGGAAAAACTGCTCCACTACAACAGACCTCTTTCCCTTCGTTTTCTCTAAAAACCTCCTGATATCCTTCACTGCAGCTCTGACTCACCGAGGACGAGGAGGCGAGAGAGGAATCCGTGAAGCCGCCCTCACTGTCACTCCGAGCCGCGATGCTCCAGCGTGTAGCCGGACCTTTCCCCACCAAGCCGCTCGCTACCCCAGCTTCACTACTGTGCCACCACTTCTTTTACTGCCACTATTTACCAACACCGTCCGTGCTCCCTCCCAGCACCTTCTTAGTGCGTTTTTTCCACCCGGCGCCTCGGCTTGTACCGCCGAGCCTGGCCCTGCCTCCTCCTCGGCTACACCCTGTGTGTCTGTCCGCCCGTCTGCTGGCTGCTGAGGTTGTTCCTCGTCACTAACCAGCGCCCCGTGCACCGCCTCAACACCATCTCCCCCCGGCGTCTCGGTCGTCACTATCCCCCGCTGCCTCGACCCCGTCCCCCAGCTGTGCGTCATCGCCTCCGGGCAGCTCTTCCCCCGTCACGGCATCAGTGGTACCATCGGTCCGACCGGCGACTGTCTCCTCCGCCGGGGCTCGATCTCTGTCTGCCCGCTGCATCTGTGGCTGCGGGCCGGTGTCTCTATTCCTCCCCGCGTCGCCCCGCTCCTCCTCCCGCTCCCTGTCCTGCTCGGGACAGTTCCTCATGACATGCCCCTCGCTCCCACACCTGAAACACTTCATGGACTCCGAAGTAGCGAACACGACGTAGTCGGTATTGTCGATCTTAAATTTAAAAATGACATTAAGATCCTCATTGATGTTATTGAGGATCATATACAGCTGCCTTCGGAAGGACACGACGTGTTTCAGTTGCGGGGCTTTGCAGCCCAGCGGGACCCTCTTAATGCCGGACATCAGCTGCCCGAGCCGGTGCGGATGAACGGAGGGACGTTAGACAGCGTTACCTTCCGGGCAGGAGCAGCGAGCGGCAACACCGGGGTGAAAGTGTCGTCTAACACTGTGCCATTAGCCACTAGCTGATTGAGCAGATCAGTGGTTTTTAAGAAGATAACAATGGCAGCAGACTTGATATTTTCACACCCTGCTACCTCCCCAACCGCTAACACACACTGCTCTAGGGGGCAGAACTGCACCGGAGCGATCTTGACTCCATGGCGTCGGGTCAGTTTTTCAAAAGACGCATTCAGGGGGTCCGACCCCCCGACCCGGGAAGAACTACCGGTACTCCCCCCTCCCCTCCCCTGTTCCCCCACAATAAGAAAAGCCCTGAAAACAGAAGACAAAATAAACAAACTGAAAAAAGTAAAGCAACAAAAAAACGCAGCCAAAGGACAGAGCTCTCAGCAGCACTCCCGCTCACTGCAGACCCCTCCCACACACTCCCAGCTGAGAGAGAGAGAGAGTTAGTGTCTGTCTGTCTCTCTCTCTCTGTAGATGCATCATAGGGAACATATGTAACAATCTCTCTTTTTGTTTACCAAAAATGAGAATGAACGTATTTCAAGTGGGTGTTGCCTTGGTTGGAAACGTTTTAAGATTATTTATGAAGTGTAAAGTGGATTTGTCTCAGTTCTCCGTAGTTTTCAATGTATGTGCCATTCAGTAGCGTTCATGTTACAGATGTGCCCTATGCAGTGGTAGGGTCAATAAAATGTCAGTAAAACTTTATTTTAGCAATTATGGAGGGGAAGAACTGCAAATAGCGGGTCCCCACTAATTATCTAACTTACCAACAACGTTTCAAATTAGGTCTTGCGAAGCTGCCAAATAATGCTGTATAATCGTATGTGTCTTCATACACCGGCTGCTATAGTCTGATAGCTTTGATTATATATATATATTTTCTCGTGAACCACAAATGCTATTTGCTTGATTTTTACAGAGTATGTTATAAATACCATTCTTATGAAGCCTGACAAATTGTATGCTGTAATTATGAATATTTTCAAATCATTTGTTTGTTTTTCCTAACATGTTACAAATGTTCCCTATGTGAAAGATGCATTATATCTTAATAACGTCTAAACAATTAAAGATATACAGATTATTATTTTTGGTAAAGTTATAATACATTGCTATTAACTATGTGTGTCAGTAAAAGTTTAAATTTCCTAAAGGATTTTTATTGATCTTGCAAAATAAGTGTTTAGGGAACATTTGTAACATAGAGGTGGGTTAGCCACCGGCTAAGGGCAGCGGCTCCGGCTCCAGCACCGGCACCATGTCGCTGGAAAAGCGCTAAGTGAGCTCAGTGTAATGTCTGCTCTGGTGAGCTCACAGTGTGACCTAGTCGTGAGTTCACGTCTTCACTGGGTAGTCCTTGACAACTTAATTGACTCAAATCTTGGGCTTAATTGGTCAAAATGACCATTGGTTGAAGGTACTCAGGGACTGATGTGTAGAGAGACTTATTAAACCTGCAGGATTGTGGTTTTCCCAGATCAGAATTAACCAGATCACCACAAAGGAACATGGTAGGTGCTATTGCAACACAGATTACACAAATACATTGAAATCCAAGTTTGCAGTGGTCCTTGGGCCATTGTGTGGTGATCCAGATCACTTCAGCAGGAATTTTGCAGTGGTCTGGACTACAACTCTCTCTCTCTCTCTCTCTCAATTCAGTGCATTTGAATTGTCAAAGCAATTGGACATGCATACATGCATACATACATATACACTCACGTAAAGGATTATTAGGAACACCTGTTCAATTTCTCATTAATGCAATTATCTAACCAACCAATCACATGGCAGTTGCTTCAATGCATTTAGGGGTGTGGTCCTGGTCAAGACAATCTCCTGAACTCCAAACTGAATGTCTGAATGGGAATGAAAGGTGATTTAAGCAATTTTGAGCGTGGCATGGTTGTTGGTGCCAGACGGGCCGGTCTGAGTATTTCACAATCTGCTCAATTACTGGGATTTTCACGCACAACCATTTCTAGGGTTTACAAAGAATGGTGTGAAAAGGGAAAAACATCCAGTATGCGGCAGTCCTGTGGGCGAAAATGCCTTGTTGATGCTAGAGCTCAGAGGAGAATGGGCCGACTCGATTCAAGCTGATAGAAGAGCAACTTTGACTGAAATAACCACTCGCTACAACCGAGGTATGCAGCAAGGCATTTGTGATGCCACAACACGTACAACCTTGAGGCGGATGGGCTACAACAGCAGAAGACCCCACTGGGTACCACTCATCTCCACTACAAATAGGAAAAAGAGGCTACAATTTGCACAAGCTCACCAAAATTGGACAGTTGAAGACTGGAAAAATGTTGCCTGGTCTGATGAGTCTCGATTTCAGAGTCAGAATTTGGCGTAAACAGAATGAGAACATGGATCCATCATGCCTTGTTACCACTGTGCAGGCTGGTGGTGGTGGTGTAATGGTGTGGGGGATGTTTTCTTGGCACACTTTAGGCCCCTTAGTGCCAATTGGGCATCGTTTAAATGCCACGGCCCGTTGTTTCTGACCATGTCCATCCCTTTATGACCACCATGTTCCCATCCTCTGATGGCTACTTCCAGCAGGATAATGCACCATGTCACAAAGGTCGAATCATTTCAAATTGGTTTCTTGAACATGACAATGAGTTCACTGTACTAAACTGGCCCCCACAGTCACCAGATCTCAACCCAATAGAGCATCTTTGGGATGTGGTGTGTAACGTTATGTTGGGTGTATTTGGATAAGAGTATTTGGGCTCTGAGCTGAAGCACGGATCTAAAGAAGACCTCTCCCCCCCAAAGTTATCAGATTTCCTTAGCTCATCAGCTTGGAACTGGTTTGCATCAAAGTGACAGTTTTGGGGAGGATGGCACCGAGAAGAGGCCAAATAGTTTGTTATTCTGCTATGAGATGTCTGGAGAAAGGGGCCTGTGGGTGATAAAAACTCTTTGAAGTGGATGAGAGCCGAAATCCCGACATAGAGCTACGAACCCAGGCCAACCGGCATTTCCAAAAGATGGCATGGATTGACATCAGTCATAAATCCAAAGTCACAAAAGATTAAGTCTGTTTTAGTTACTTGTGATAAATTGTTGATATCCTAAGCGTTGGCATTAGAGTCATTAGGTGATTAATCGAGTACTGTTCTGTTGGGTTGTTACTGAATAGCCAAAACAATGATTACCCAAATGTCCCCATGTGAAGCATTGATTGTTAAGGTACCAGGAACAGAGATTCCTGAATTCCTTGGACGCCTAGGCAGTTTGGACTTTGAAGTAGAGTCGCGTCGAACTCAGTTGGTAAACGACACTACGACGCAACTCGAAAAAGAGTCGATAGAGGTGATGAAAGTTATGGCTAGCTTAGCACTTGCGAGCTCAAGGGTAGTGAACTGGATCATAAGCAAGTTTGAAAAACTGAAAAAGCTAGGAGAAAAGTATGCTAAAGCGAAAGAAGAAAGAGCCAAACGGCATGGAATGGTTTTAGAATTTGAAGGAAAGCTAGATACTTGTGGAAAACAAGTCATTGTGTTGAATGCTGAAAAAGAGGACTTAATTGAACAGAGAGAGCAATTAGGAAATGATTTAAGACAATGTCAAGTTGAATTGGAAACAACTCTGATCCAAGTAAAAGGTCTGCAAAATGACAGATGTAAAGCGGTTGAAAATGAAAGGATAGTTTTGAAGGACCGGGATGTTTTGGAAATGCGTCTTTGCAAAACAGTCAGGGAGAAAGATTTGGGCACTGTAAAAATGGAGATACTCGAAGGCGAGGTCATACATTTAAAAAGGGACAGTGAAGAAATGAGGAGAGTAAATCAGGTGCTTAGGGGAGAACTCAAATCAACTGAAGTTGAAAATGAGCGTCTCAAGCAACAAATAGGGGCCCTGAAAGCTGCCTCTTGGTGGGCTGCAAAGCTGACACCTGACAGCATAAAGGAACAGCCGGAACCGGCCAATGCACGGAGTCGCACACCGTCTCCACATTTAGGCCCCGGGTTGCCTCGTCCTGATCGTACCCCTCCCTGTAGTCTTTCTCCACCCAGGGTAAGAAGCTCGTCGCACAGACGAACTTCCTCTCCCGAGAGTCCAGACCGAAAGGTTAACATGCGCCAGTTGAGAGAACTGGCTAAAGATTGTGAAACCTTTAACCCAGCAGACAAGGAAGGAAATGTGGAAGCGTATATTAAGGACATTAAGTATGCTTTGAGTTTCTATCCTGAGGCTACGGAGAAGGAAAAGGTTCTCCTAATCCGCAAAACTACCTCTCGCCAAGTCCATTCTTGGATGGAGAGGCAAGGGTCCATGGTCTGCGATAGGTTTCAACGCTTGTGCAGAGCATTAGTTAGGGACTATTCCAGGTTCATTGATCCAGTGGCAGCAGTGACTGCCGCACACCAGATCAAACAGGGTAAGCATGAGTCCCCCCGTGATTACTATGAAAAGCTTAGGAAAACCTATTTTGCGGGTCAAGATCGACCCGGGGCCGAGGAAGAGGTGAGCTTTAAAGGGTTGTTTGTTGCTAATTTGTTCCCAACGATTAAGGAAATGATCATATTACATGCAGACGCAATGTATATGAACATAGCTGAAATTCGAAAAAATGGCACAGAAAGCTTGTGAAAGCAAGTACAATAGCACTTCTGATCGTAAAGATTCAAGCACCCAAGTACTGGCAAGGCGCTCTGAGAGCCCTATTTCTCCACTGGAGTTAGAGGGGACAGAGATTCAAAGAAGGAAAGAACCTCCCAAGGATGGAATCCAAGACACCCAGGCTTACAATAAAAAAAAGAAATCTGCTCCTAGCCTAGGTGGGTTAACTCAGTCTCTGAGCAATGTTGCAGTTTCTGAGCTACTGCTACGCTTAGCTCTGCTCCCTTTGCCCCCTCTTCCCAAACTGGAAGTTAGTAGCCAGGGTAAAGGGCCGGACTCGCCACCTAAGGAATGACTAGCTCTGGAACCACCCCCTGTCCCCGCCTCTGTGTTTTTGATTGGATGTGAGGAACAGCAGGGGGGTTTCTCTGACACATCAGCCCACTGGGACCTCCCAGTGGGGGAAGTTGCCTGCAGGCAAGCTGAACCTTTGGTGATGTTACTGGGTGATCTGACACAGAGAGGCAGAGCCAAGCAAGTTTACATAGAAGTGACCATTGAGAATGTGTGGGAGTGAGGAGCCTTGTTGGACACTGGGGCTGAAATTTGTTTAATGTCTGCCACCACAATGGGCAACCTGAAACAAATTATGGAAACCTCAGACCAACGACTGAAAGTGGAAGCTTGTAGTGTGAACATTACAAGTTACACAGAGACTAAGGCACAGCTCACTCAAAAGGCATTGTTAGAGTTCACCTTTGGGAAGATTAAGTTGGTTCATCCAGTTTATATTTCCAAATTTGAAACAGAGAAGTTGATCATTGGTCAGGATCTATTGAACAGGTTGTGGGCTCAAGTTGAATCACCAAAGCCGGTGGAATTGAATGACAGATATGATACAGCCACCAAGGTACAACTTCCCAATGAGACCATTTTTTGTGCATGTCCCTAAAGGGGGCACCGGCTTACCATGTAAGCCAACCATTCGAACCCAGGTCCCTACCAACTATTATAGACATAGTGAAGGTCAGGTGCCTGAATAACACCTGAATTCCCAGTCACCTCCCTCTGTTAATCAACTTCCACCTATTGGTTACCGTCAGTAACCATACTCAATACTGAGTAATACCAATTGTTTTTTTGTTTTAATGTACTTGTGTTATAATATGTAACCTGTATATGTGCTAGTATAGGATTGTCAATTTGATTGGAATACATTCTGCTTAAATAATGAACTATTAGTTTGTTTTCTTTGATTTCTCGGGGTCATGAATGGTGAAGTCCACTGTTGAATTCTGTTACATAACTTTGAGATAAATGCTTAACGTCTTATTTTGTCTTGAAGGGGATAACGTCCTAGTCGACCTCAGTCCCATTCAAGAAAGGGGGTATGTAGCGTTATGTTGGGTGTATTTGGATAAGAGTATTTGGGCTCTGAGCTGAAGCACGGATCTAAAGAAGACCTCTCCCCCCCAAAGTTATCAGATTTCCTTAGCTCATCAGCTTGGAACTGGTTTGCATCAAAGTGACAGTTTTGGGGAGGATGGCACCGAGAAGAGGCCAAATAGTTTGTTATTCTGCTATGAGATGTCTGGAGAAAGGGGCCTGTAGGTGATAAAAACTCTTTGAAGTGGATGAGAGCCGAAATCCCGACATAGAGCTACGAACCCAGGCCAACCGGCATTTCCAAAAGATGGCATGGATTGACATCAGTCATAAATCAAGCCCCCCTCCAATAGGACACTGGGGGCTGAAACCGAAATCCAATCTCAAGAACTCAGGAACCAATCACCTATTGATCTGACAGACTATAAAGGACAAACACGGCCTTTCTTTCTCTCTCTCTCTCACCTGAACCAGTAACTCGCTGCCACAGCTCAACCTGTAGCTCTGTTGCCCGAACCGGAACCAGAAACCAACCAAGTCTTTGCCGGCAACAGAAGAGTTAAACTGGGAGAAGGAGATTGAGCCGTACAAAGAATTCTTTTAAAGGACTTTATTAAATAAAGAACTTTACAGACTGCGCTGCCCGCCTGTGCCCACCTGATCAGTGGAGTTTTACAGCTGGACAAATGACTAAGTCGACTGAATACGAAAGTGTCAGTCATTTAAATAGCTATTTGAGTTTTAAGAAACTTGACCCTTGGAACAAACAGGGCCCTGCTTTCCTCAAAGACTTTGTCTTCAAGTAACTACGGTGGAAACCTGCTTACAAAGAAGATTTTGTGCACAACCTTGGAGCCTTCAAACCAGTGGAAAATCTGTTTGGAAACGACTCTACTTTCGCGAAACCCCAACTTCCAGGTGCATCGACTGAGTGGAAGTTCTTGGACAAAGCCGAACCGGACTGCCTTTGTTCCAAACCACACAGACCTCGTGCCGTGTGCTGTTATCTGAGCCCGAAGGCAGAGAGGCCTCTCTGCGACGAAGTTCAGATAAGTTTAACAGTTTGGAGTTCATGATTCATGACATTTGAGAAATCAATTAGAAATGTTAATCTGTGATTCATAACTCTAGAATGTGTAATATCATTTAGTTTTCTTAAATATAAATGTGTGTTGCATTAAACTGTTTTGTTGATAATTTTAGAAATAAAATCTGTCAACGCCGAGAAATATCTTCTCATTCCTGTTTAACTGTTTAGTCTGAAATTGACACAAGTTAATAGACATTAGATTATTGGTGGCCCTGCCTATCCTTAATCATTGAATAATAATCAGTTAAGGGAAATTGTGGTAACAAGTAATGATAGGATCTTTCTCTGTACCTAAACGTTAATGAGACTGATATATATATAACGAGAAGTTACCTGACATAAATACTAACCTGCGTAGTTATTTAATGTCTGACTAATAATACTAACAAGAGACTCACCTTCATCTTACTAACTGGTATTGTAGTCAATGTGTTTATAACCTCTTTTGTTTAAGATTTGTGTTATCATATGCGATCCCATGGTCTTTGATTTGGTCACGGAAGTGATTTGTCTTTGATTTGTTGATCTAGAGTTGAATTTTAATTAGTTTTTCCCTTTTGTATAATTAGTGTAGTGCTACATTTAGTCTTTGTTTTGAATAAATTTGACAATTTATATCTTTGGAATTGGTGTCTGCGTCCAATTATTACAGAAATTGAGTTCTACAAGATTCCAGGATTCGTGATAAGGTGATACTATAAATTCACTTCTTTAATTGAAATTTATGAGTGTACCTTACGCTACAGGTGGAACGGGAGCTTCGTGCCCTGGATGTGCATCCCACAAATCTCCATCAACTGCAAGATGCTATCCTATCAATATGGGCCAACATTTCTAAAGAATGCTTTCAGCACCTTGTTGAATCAATGCCACGTAGAATTAAGGCAGTTCTGAAGGCGAAAGGGGGTCAAACACAGTATTAGTATGGTGTTCCTAATAATCCTTTAGGTGAGTGTATATGGAAAAGGAACAATATGTGTACATCTCTGCATATGGTGCCCTAACAGATGTGCAAGTTACATGACAGACAGACACTCACACACACTTTCAAAGACAGACAGACAGACAGACACTCACACACACTTTCACACACTCACTTTCACAGACAGACAGACACAGACACAGACACACTCACTTTCACACAGAGACAGGCACATTTTCACACAGAGACAGACACACAAACACACACAAACAGACACAGACACACATACTTTGACAGACAGACAGACAGACACATGCATATTATGGGTCTTTGTTGGGTAGTGAAATGGGTAGCATCAGTCGCAGTGTGGGTAATGTCAGGGAGCCAATCATAGTCCCCGTTATTTGCATATCGTGGCGCAAAGCATTCTGGGAAAAGCAACTAAACACGTTTAGTCATGTATTTGTCCATAGTTTACACATGAGATGAAAGAGACAGTATGACGTATTGAGCACCTGGGATTCCTCATGTGTATGTGAGGGGCAGAGGAACCGGATCCCAAGTGTGCGTCCCAGGTGCTATAGGTTTCAAAGCATGCAGGGGAATAGGCACCCCACCCTGACACCTATAGAAGACTGGATAGGGAGATATAAATAGCAATGGGGAGACTCTTGTACTTGGTGTGGCTCTATCCATATAGTGGGGCCAGCAGCCACTTAGCAGGTGTAGCAATAGAAGCTCAGCCTGGGGAGACTGGATTTAGCATTTCCTCTCCATTTTGATAACTATCCATAATCATTTCTGCAAAATACTTCTATGATACCTATGTATGTTTTTTACTTGTACTATATTATACTATCAAGTATCAGTGTACACATACAATGTGACCTGTTACATTAATACAGAGGCCACGGAAGGCCAGATCACTAATAGCCACTGTCCCCTGATATTACACTTTTTTACAATCACTTTGGCACTCATTTCAGAACCTTGATGTCATTTTTCAAAACTCTAGACACTAAACTCACACCCGATGATCAAAATGCACATTTTTCAAAACTCTAACACTTTTTTACAATTGCTTGGATACAATACACATCAACCTCAGATCATTTGTTCATTGAACTAAAATGACACAACTTAACATCAAAGTATTACCATTTCAAAATGCAATTCACACATTACATCTGAGATCACTGTCTATTCATTTCATTACAAAGATCTAACTATCAATTGATACAGCTGCTCAAAATGATAAGTGACTGTTGCATTACTCTTAATGCATAGTTTTATGGAAACTGACAAACAGTATTCCATGTTTCGATCATGAAAGTTTCAGGATAATGAGATCCATTGACACCAATAACCGAGGAGCATGGTTTCTTAGGGTTACCATAGACTTGACTGTGTCTTCTTGTTTGTGAAGGAACAGGACTGTGTTTTCCTGTCTGGGTTCCCGCAGGCTTAAGTGTGTTTGTAAACTACAGCGTAGGTTTGACCTACTATTAGAAAAAAAAAAAAAAGGAGCGCTAATTAATTGTTCAATATCTGATACGCCGGTGATAATATAAAATAACGTGTTTATAGTTTATAGAAGTTTATAGTGTTTATGGTAAATGAAGAAAAGTCATTAAGTTATATACAAGTTCTATAAATGCAAACATTGAAAAGCATGTTTGTTGTTATTCCTATATAGGATTTAGTATTATTTGTGTTTTCTTGTTTTTTGCTATGTTTTCTCCCCTGTCGTTTATTGTTATTTTGCGGGCTTGCACGCCTTGGTTGTTGTGTACAAAACGATACATAGAAAATGGGAAAACGTGTTACTGTGTGGGAACAGCTCTAGTAAGACGGGCGACCCGCCACTTAAAGGTACACATGTAAGGTACATGTATGATAACTATGGAGTGAAGCGGTGCGTTTGACTGGACAATAGGTGACAGAAAATTAAGGTTTCCAGAAGATGGGACTTTTGATTCAGATAGACTTGAGCACCTAAAAACGGTTTTGCAAAATAGGAATACAAAGCATTAAGAAATGAGAAACCAAAGCTAGCTATCTTAAAACATTTGTTAGAGAAAAGAAAGAAAAGACAACAGGCATAATTCAATCTGAATGCCCCGAAGACAAATTAAAAATATATATATATGTTTTTCAGTATAAATGACAGTCCTCAAGATACTGAAGGAAAATTACTAGATAAGTAATAAATAAGGGTAGTTTGAGACACTGCAGGTCAATATAACATGCCAACCAAAACCATGGTATCTGAATTTACTATGGATATAAATTAATATGTGTCTCTTTGTATGTTTGTACGTTTTCAGTTTGCGCAAGGTAAATGTCCATATTTTGACTTTTTCATGTACTGTATAGTCCAGAATATGACTAAGAGAGTCATAAGTCACAAATAGTTACAGAATGATAGCTAAAAAACGCCAGTTAAATATGTTGTAATAACAGACCTACAAGAAAGTCAGCATTTAACTGTACACAGAATGCTATTGCAAACAGAAATAATAATACAAAATTAAGTTATTTAAATAGGTCTTACGAATACAGAAGTTAAAAGTAACATGTTAGAAATGGAATTAGAGCCAAATTTAGAAATAGGAATCCGAGGCAACCACAAACATTCGGTGAAGGTTTCTTACATATTGATAAATAGATAACCAGATACTCCAGGAAATTAACGATGTGCTCATTTGGAAGCTATGAGTTCCACAATGAAGAGTTTTTAAATCCCTAGAAATAGATCCCTAAATACAATGTGTAGGTAAGAAATTAACTATTGATCAGTTCAATCTGGATTCGGGAACAGTTCTTCTGAACCTGTACTGGTGTAGATTGGACTTCAATAGGAGGAAGTGACACAATAAAGACATGAGCCGCGCAGGAGGACAGTCTTAGTGCCCACGCAGGTTCTTAGTTGGGGAAATCATTGACTGGACACATTTTTTGAAAATGTGCTTTCCTGAAGTACCTGGACATCATTATTGAGATCAATGAAAAGGCTTATTTTCCAAAGATTAAATACATTCATTAACTACAATAATGTAGTGAAATGTATATAAATAGTAATAATACAAATCGATCAAATATAACTTGCATTTTCTTGTAAGAAATTAGGAATAGGAGAAAGAACAGCTGTTGGGATGCAGTGCGATGTTATCCAAAATTGAAAGCGGTTGAGAAAGGAGAGTTTGTTCTGTGTGAGACAAATGTACTGCCACGAGAGACTCTGATGGTGATTGACTGGAATATGAGGGAAAATAATGAAGTTACTACAGGTATAACTAAAGGTGTAACATAACTAATTTAATGAAACATAGTCATGGCAAGTTATAAAACTGTTTGGAAATAGTCCTTTCACAAACAGAAATACCCTATCAATTAGGAAGAGGTGGGCAGGGGGCAAGGACCGTATGTGCTCCTCTGCTCCCCCTGTTCGCCTGAGCAGACAAGCAGCCTGAGATGAGAGAGAGAGAGAGAGAGAGAGAGAGAGAGAGAGAGAGAGAGAGAGAGAGAGAGAGAGACAAGGCAGAGACTGTAAGTACGTGTAATGGTTCATAACTTATTACAAACAGAGCAAGAGTGTAATGAATTGTAATTTACACTGCTTGTATTAATAATGATAATAATATTGATGTTGATACAGACGAATACATCACATACTAGATGACAACCGCATAAAACTAATAATAATGAAAATAGGAATAATAGGAGTATGGAAATAATTTCAAATTATGGTTTATTGGTAAAAAATGAATTGAGAAACAAAGATTAATAACTGCCATCATTTACCCAACTACTATTAACTATGGTGTTGAAGGAGCTGCTGTAATAGTTATTGTAATGTTCTCAGGTATTTAAGTTAGATAAAAGGACAAAGATAAGCACATTGTTTTGAAACTTTGACAACTCCACACAAAAAGAGTATCTACACTAGGAAGTAAAGCTGATTCAATAAACACAGGAGATATGATGCTGCTGACGACAGCTGAGTGCTGTACTGAAATAATTTGATAAATGAGATAAATTGGAATCAAGATTATTATTATTTTGAATTGTCCCTTTACTAGAAACCTTATAGATTGTGCGAATGTCAACTAATGTGATAGAGATGCCTTTTATAAGGACGATCTCTGATGTTGTGTGAACCACACATTGTGTCTTCAGACTGATTTATTCCACATGGCAGATATGCATATTATGAATCGTGTCCTGAAGGAACCGATGTCTGACCCATATGGAGAAGATGCTGGTGTTCTTGTTGAGACACAGTAGGCCGAGGGCGCGGCTTTAAAGACAGCCTCACAGCAACTTGAACAGACCAATGCTGAGGTCCACTACGCTGAAGTGATGCTTGACTCAGTGGAGAAATAAGTTAAAATACTATAATTAAAGGTTTTCCAGATTATAGGAATCTACAATATATTGTGAAACTGCTCAGATGACGTCCGCAGTAGCACATATTCTTCTATTGATAGTTTAATTTATAATGTACTATTAGTGGAGATGTCACATTATTCAAATGAATAGAATGACAGCCATGAAGTCAGAATCAGTCCATTGCCCTTCACTTAAGATTTGTACAATGTATAATGTTTATAAATCAAAACGCAACAAATATATGTACAATACAGTTTACAAACTGAATTTGTAAAAAAGAATGTTTTGCTGACTTTTGTATTCTCTTTGAAGCAACAAAATGTATGTGTTATGTATGTCGTAACTAGGGTTTGACTTTTATGACCTGGGGCTGGATGAAATTTAATTTGAGATGCACTGTAAAAGCTCCAGGAAATTGCAACTGGCCACTGCACCTTCCATAAGAGAGCTCAAACATTTGCTAATGCATTGGTTGCCTCACAGGCACTCTTTCCCTGGTTTGCCCATGTGGCGCATGGTGTTGGCCACACGGGCAAAGGGGGGATGTGTGCATCAGTCTTTTAAATTGGTTTGCCCCAGGTTTTATAGTAACAGCTTAGCAATATTGTAGAACTTGCCACATTTGTCAAGCTCATAATCCTGCAATATGCAAATAGATTGTGTTCAAAAGCTTAAATGTTGTGGATATGAATATATACTTGTAATAATATATAGGTGTTCTAAATGGGTTGAAGCCTATCCCGTAGGAAGGCTGAAGTAGTAAAAGTAGCAAAAATACAGTTAAGGGATGTTATATGTAGATTTCGCATTCCAGGGAAATTTCCAGTGATAGGAACACTCACTTCACTGGGACAATAGTGCAGGAACTATGCAAAGCCCTGCGAGGTAAACAACATTTTCACTGCCCCATCAGGCTCAGTCAGCTGGAGCAGTGGAGAAACAAAATGGGATATTAAAGAATAAGCTGTCTAATATATGCAAACAAACAGGACTCAAACGTCCAGATCCCCTTCCTATAGTCCTAATGACAATGAAATCGTCAGCAAATTGAGAAAAACAGGTCTTTCTCCGTGTGAGATTATTATGGGATGACTTATGAGACTCTCCATCACTCCTCCATTGTCTGTAAGGGAAATGGACATCCACTTGATGGATGATGCTATGTTGTCTTTTTGTATGGGACTAACACGTGCTTTCGAAGCTGTCCATTCACAGATGAAAGCCGCCCAGACTGAACCATCCCAGCAGGTTTACCACCCCTTCCAGCAAGGTGACTGTGTATATCAAAGCACACAAGAGAAAGTCCTCCCAACAGCCCAGGTGGACAGGGCCCTACCAGGTGCTCCTGACCACCCACACAGCTGTGAAGTGCCTAGGAACGACGACATGGATCCACTCCTCACACTGCAAACTTGCCAATCGAGGCGAACAGCACAACCCTGGTGGAGAACAGAGGGATAAAGGAATTGTTCTTCCACATCAGATTTGACATTACTGTATGTATGCAGGCCCTTGTAATTGCTTTTCCAATACTGTCAACTGGTTATTGATGATTGATTTCACATTGTGGTACGAGTATCGAGTGAAATGAGTGCTATCCACCTTAACAACACAGCGATAACATGGAGCCGGCAGGTGATCCAGGTCACAATAGAGGTCAAGCAGTGGGAGGAGGAAGACGTGGTGGTCAAAGGTGTAGCGTAAGGTACACTTATAAAATTCAATTAAAGAAGTGAATTTATAGTATCACCTTATCACGAATCCTGGAATCTTGTAGAACTCAATTTCTGTAATAATTGGACGCAGACACCAATTCCAAAGATATAAATTGTCAAATTTATTCAAAAACGAAGACTAAATGTAGCACTACATTAATTATACAAAAGGGAAAAACTAATTAAAATTCAACTCTAGATCAACAAATCAAAGACAAATCACTTCCGTGACCAAATCAAAGACCATGGGATCGCATATGATAACACACAAATCATTAAACAAAAAAGGTTATAAACACATTGACTACAATACCGGTTAGTCAGACGAAGGTGAGTCTCTCATTAGTATTGTTAGTCAGACATTCAATAACTATGCAGGTTAGTATTTATGTCAGGTAACTTCTCGTTATATATATATCAGTCTCATTAACGTTTAGGTGGAGAGAAAGATCCTATCATTACTTGTTACCACAATTTCCCTTAACTGATTATTATTCAATGATTAAGGATAGGCAGGGCCACCTATAATCTGGTGTCTATTAACTTGTGTCAATTTCAGACTAAACAGTTAAACAGGAATGAGAAGATATTTCTCGGCGTTGACAGATTTTATTTCAAAAATTATCAACAAAACAGTTGAATGCAACACACATTTATATTTAAGAAAACTAAATGATATTACACATTCTAGAGTTATGAATCACAGATTAACATTTCTAATTGATTTCTCAAATGTCATGAATCACAAACTCCAAACTGTTAAACTTATGTGAACTTCGTCACAGAGAGGCCTCTCTGGCTTCGGGCTCAGATAACAGCACACGGCACGAGGTCCGTGTGGTTTGGAACAAAGGCAGTCCGGTTCGGCTTTGTCCAAGAACTTCCACTCAGTCGATGCACCTGGAAGTTGGGGTTTCGCGAATGTAGAGTCTTTTCCAAACAGATTTTCCACTGGTTTGAAGGCTCCAAGGTTGTGCACAAAATCTTCTTTGTAAGCAGGGTTCCACCGTAGTTACTTGAAGACAAAGTCTTTGAGGAAAGCAGGGCCCTGTTCGTTCCAAGGGTCAAGTTTCTTAAGACTCAAATAGCTATTTAAATGACTTTCGTATTCAGTCGACTTAGTCAATTGTCCAGCTGGATGGCTGGGCACAGGCGGGCAGCGCAGTCTGTAAATTTCTTTATTTAATAAAGTCCTTTAAAAGAATTATTCGTACGGCTCAATCTCCTTCTCCCAGTTTAACCCTTCTGTTGCTGGTAAAGACTTAGTTGGTCTCTGGTTCCGGTTCTGGCAACAGAGATACAAGTTGAGCTGTGGCAGCGAGTTACTGGTTTAGGTGAGAGAGAGAGAGAGATGCCGTGCGTTACCCTTTATACGCCTGTCAGATCAATAGGTGATTGGTTCTTTAGTTTGTGAGATTGGATTTCGGCTTCAGCCCCCAGTGTCCTATTGGAGGGGGGCTTGATTTATGACTGATGTCAATCCATGCCATCTATTGGAAATGCCGGTTGGCACGGGTTCGTAGCTCTGTGTCGGGATTTCGGCTCTCGTCCATTTCAAAGAGTTTTTATTTCCTACAGGCCCCCTTCCCCAGACATCTCACAGCAGGGATTCCAAGCTATTTGGCCCATTCTTGGTGCCATCCTCCCAAGACTGTCACTTTGATGTAAACCAGTTCACATGCTGATGAGTTAAGGAAATCTGATAAATTTGGGGGGGAGAGGTCTTCTTTAGATCAGTGCTTCAGCTCAGAGCTAAAATGCTCTTATCAGAATACACCCAACATAACGCTACACTGGTTAATTCTGTTCTGGGAAAACCACAATCCTGCAGGTTTAATAAGTCTCTCTACACATCAGTCCCTGAGTACCTTCAACCAATGGTCATTTTGACCAATTAAGCCCAAGAATTGAGTCAATTAAGTTGTCATGGACTACCCAGTGAAGACGTGAACTAACGACTAGGTCACACTGTGAGCTCACCAGAGCAGACATTACACTGAGCTCACTGTGAGCTCACTTAGCGCTTTTCCAGCGACATGGTGCCGGTGCTGGAGCCGGAGCTGCTGCTCGGCCTGGGATCCAGCTGATCTTTTTTGAACCGGCCCGCTTTTCCAACGGTTTTGACGTCACTGGATGTGGGCATTCCCAAGCATGGAGTAGAAGTGGAGAAACACAGCAATAGTAATCAGCACCGAGGCGACTGCGTCTTTAAACCCCATTTAACATCACAATCAAACTCATTCCGCGTCTATGGCAAATCGTAACCCTAATGTTACAAATGTTCCCTAAACACCTATTTTGCAGGATCAATACAAAATTATTAGGATTTTTTAAACTTTTACTGACACACATAGTTAATAGCAATGTGTTATAACTTTACCGAAAATAATAATCTGTATATCTTTAATTGTTTAGACGTTATTAAGATATAATGCATCTTTCACATAGGGAACATTTGTAACATGTTAGGAAAAACAAACAAATGATTTGAAAATATTCATAATTACAGCATACAATTTGTCAGGCTTCATAACAATGGTATTTATAACATACTCTGTAAAAATCAAGCAAATAGCATTTGTGGTTCACGAGAAAATATGTATATATAATCAAAGCTATCAGACTATAGCAGCCGGTGTATGAAGACACATACGATGAAACAGCATTATTTGGCAGCTTCGCAAGACCTAATTTTAAACGTTGTTGGTAAGTTAGATAATTAGTGGGGACCCGCTATTTGCAGTTCTTCCCCTCCATAATTGCTAAAATAAAGTTTTACTGACATTTTATTGACCCTACCACTGCATAGGGCACATCTGTAACATGAACGCTACTGAATGGCACATACATTGAAAACTACGGAGAACTGAGACAAATCCACTTTACACTTCATAAATAATCTTAAAACGTTTCCAACCAAGGCAACACCCACTTGAAATACGTTCATTCTCATTTTTGGTAAACAAAAAGAGAGATTGTTACATATGTTCCCTATGATGCATCTACAGAGAGAGAGAGACAGACAGACACTAACTCTCTCTCTCTCTCTCTCTCTCTCTCTCTCTCTCTCTCAGCTGGGAGTGTGTGGGAGGGGTCTGCAGTGAGCGGGAGTGCTGCTGAGAGCTCTGTCCTTTGGCTGCGTTTTTTTGTTGCTTTACTTTTTTCAGTTTGTTTATTTTGTCTTCTGTTTTCAGTGCTTTTCTTATTGTGGGGGAACAGGGGAGGGGAGGGGGGAGTACCGGTAGTTCTTCCCGGGTCGGGGGGTCGGACCCCCTGAATGCGTCTTTTGAAAAACTGACCCGACGCCATGGAGTCAAGATCGCTCCGGTGCAGTTCTGCCCCCTAGAGCAGTGTGTGTTAGCGGTTGGGGAGGTAGCAGGGTGTGAAAATATCAAGTCTGCTGCCATTGTTATCTTCTTAAAAACCACTGATCTGCTCAATCAGCTAGTGGCTAATGGCACAGTGTTAGACGACACTTTCACCCCGGTGTTGCCGCTCGCTGCTCCTGCCCGGAAGGTAACGCTGTCTAACGTCCCTCCGTTCATCCGCACCGGCTCGGGCAGCTGATGTCCGGCATTAAGAGGGTCCCGCTGGGCTGCAAAGCCCCGCAACTGAAACACGTCGTGTCCTTCCGAAGGCAGCTGTATATGATCCTCAATAACATCAATGAGGATCTTAATGTCTCCGAAGTTGGATCTCTCTTGCTGCCACCACCACGAAGATTGCTCTTTAGTAATGTTGGAAAGTCAAAGACAGCAACCGTCAGGGTTCTTGCATATGACGTATTCGTGCTGCACCTCTCTGCAAGGATCCAGGACAGTTTGTCAATGTAAACTCCAGTGCCTGGGAATATTTCCACCTAAAAGACAATGGTAAATAAAAAACAAGTTTATCCCCAAACTATTCTTATATTATGTTAAGTGGAATACATTATCAGTAAGGCTGTGATTTTGTTACAGAAATGTGTTATTAAAGACCACAGTATGTCTCAATTCTAAGTTTATTAATTTACAGACATAATAAAGTCAGTGAATCTGTGACACCCATAATTCAATTACATTCTTATTATCAACTATAACTATGAATATAACTGATAATGTAGCATCATTAGATTGTTTACAACCAATATTTGTTTTCAATATATATATTTTTACCTTGTCTTTGTAATATTGTAGACCAAGAGTGTTATACCTGTTTTGGTGATTCTTTGTCAGATTCAGAACAATTTGCTGTGGGGCTGTCAGAACCACTTGATGGTGACACACTTTTGTCTTCATTGCTGATAAATGTGGCTTTTGTTACAATTTTTTTCAGATTGTCCAAAAGGTCTGGAATCTCTGGAGAAAAAAACCTTAGTATTAAATGATAATCATTTCTAGTAATATATTTAATGCAAAGTGAAAACAAAACCATCAATGCCTGCAATTATACTTGAGAGACTTGCTCTATGTTATTGGCAAACTGACCTTTTTGTGGGTCATTAACATTAGCTACAAAAAAAATAAAAAAGATAAAATACAAGAATTTCCAGGTCTAATGTAATGCATATAGTCATTAATGTAGGATTATGAAGTTATGTTGAAAAACTTTATTTAATAATCAGTATTATTAAACTATTAGACAGTGCACATTAAGAGTCTGTATTGTGGTTCTAGATTACTTCAGTATGATCAACTATAATACATTACTCTGGAATCTAAATTACTGAAGAATAACATTTATCAAGGTAAGGAATTATTTGCTATAAATAAAAAAACTTACCATCAACCATACGGTTTCGAAGACATTGGTTTTCATTTTTAAGTCTTGTGTTTTCCTTTTCGAGCTGCTTAACGTTTTGCTGTAGCTCAACTTCACTGGACTCTTTAAATGTCTGTAGAATATGACGGGATCTAATTCTTGAAGCTCCATCGGTTTTCTTTCTTATTTTGTGCTGTATTCAGAGAGGAAAAGAGTTTAAAATGAAAATATATATATATATATATGAATATGATTAAAAAAAAACAATCCTGCAATACATTTATTTAATATTTGCAGTAATTATCTCACCGGTAACTGTGGTTCATCAAGGTCACTATCATCTGAAATTTGAAGTTTTTTGTTTGGTTTAGGTACTCTCTTCATTTTAGGACAGGGCATTTTTGTTAGGTCATTAAGTTTTCTTCTTAGTTCGCCTTCTTTTCCTAAAATAAAAATAAAATAAATAAAACCCTGCATTATGTCCACAGATATTTGGGGATTATATTTATTTGTCATAAAAATACTGTGCTTTGACCATACAAATTAAGATGAACAGCCAACACTGAATCAAAACTGAAGTTAAATTATATCTGGTTTAATTTATTTTGTGATTTGGGGGATTTTATTGTAAAGCACAACACACAATAAATCGTTCTTACAAATGCCAGTCAAGTATGACGAGTTTTTAGCGCCCTCACCACCACCTACCATGTTATAAGAGTATGTTAGACGTACAACACATTAATAACTTAAACATTCATTTCAAATATACTGTGATTGTATATATCAAATAGCATGTAAAGACTTTAATGTTTTTTTTTTTTTAAATAAACATTGTTACCAGTCATAATGATCTGCGCTTCATGGACAGGCCATCCACCTTTTGGAGGTTTGTTCGTGTCTCTCCACTCTGCTCTGAAGTTTCGAGTCGTCTCTTCGTCATCATCAGCAATGCTGAATAAATCAAAATTGCGAAAGCAAGCAGTGGGAATCACGCTGTAAGAGTCTTTGTCGACCCCGCTTTCCCACTTCACCAACGCGTGCATCACCGCCATACTACCTTCACCTTCTCGTCCGTTTTTTCTGCGCCTTTTTCCCCCGACAAGTCACGGCACAAAAAACAGTCCCGCTCTGCATTCTGGTACTTGGCGTTCTTAATAACACCAACAGGGTGTAATCGCATAGACCACTCGAGTATAAAGTACTACATATCCCATCTGTTACAGTTTTTTTTCTTCTTCTGAAACTGCAAGCGCACTACATAAAGTTTGGCAAATGAAGAAATTTGGATGATGACTTTACAATCTTATAAACAGTATTTAAGTAAACCTAGATATGCAATTCCAAAAAGAACAGCATCGAGATGGAGAAACAGGATACAAAAATAATAATACAATGTTTATACTTTTTGTATTTTAATTACAGTATGTAATTATTGCCTTTTGATTTACATTTACAGAAAAAGAACGGCGGCAAACGTGGACTACCCAACAAGAAGCAACAAAGTTACTAAAATATCAGATTCTCAGGTAAGCTTCATGCAGCCATACATGTATAATTATAAAATCAATCCAAAAAATAGACCTTGTTTACCCTACAACTGATTTGAGTGTTAATTCTATTTAAGATATAAAAAAACATTTTATTTTCTGAACTAATAATCTGTGAACATTCTATTATCTCTATAATTTTAATTAATACATTTATTTTATTATTGGTGGAACATTATATTTTTCAGCTCAGATGATTTCACGTACCATAAATTTTTCTGTTAATAAATGTGCAAAAACAAATCAGATGGATAGGCCCCTACATATGAACATTAAGTTAAAGGCCTAGAGTGAGTGTTCTTCACTTCCAGTCATGGCGGGCCACAATCCAGCTCTTTGTAACTCATCAACAACCAAAGACCTGGGAAAAGGGTTAAATGGCTTCAGTTAAGCCAATTAGGTAATTAAGAGCTCAACTGGAAAAAAAACAGCAGGCATAGGGGTACTTTAGGACCACAGTCACTGATATAACCTACAATGTTGTTGTAATGAAAATCAGCAGACAGTGGGCCTCCTCCAGGACTAAGGTTGAGAAGCACTGGTCTTGAAGACCACAATAACAATCGACCTCAAGGGCTAGGGATATTCGAGGTGATGCTAAACCAGTCCTGAATGTTTAAATATAATGTTATTTTCTTGTAGTGTGCCGTTGCTGTTAATGCAACCAGTTATATTGAGCCATCAAATACAGAAGCTGACGAAAGACATCAACATGTAAATTTAGTTGTAAATTTAAAGTGTGTGTGAAAAGTATTTTGTATATGGAGATTAACCCATAGTTTCACAGATAAATTGTGGACCAGTGATATTCAGGATCTTCAAAACAAGTCCTGAATGCTCAAACTTAACACTTCTTTTTTTAGAGTGTCGTTGCTGTCAATCCAGCCAGTGATGTGGAGCCATCAGATACAGAAGCTGATGAAAAACAACATGTAAATTTCCTAAATTAATATGGTGCATCAAAATACTTATTTAGCACTTTCAACTGTTTCTTTGTGATTCCTAAAATTACTTTACAGGCTGGGGCTGGGGGAAGACACTGCGCCTGCCTGGAGAAGCCTGTACAAGCCCCCCTCAATAAGAGAGCTGGCAATCTGCAGTGGAGGGTGTTACACACCATTATTGCTGTCAATTCTTTTATTACTGTTCTTAACCCTGCTGTGTCCGACGCCTGCCCATTCTGTGCTCAGAGAGAGACCGTGTTTCACTGTTTCAGCACTTGCTCTCGGTTGTCACCCATTTTTAGTCTTTTAACTCGTCTTTTTACTGATCTTAACCTGATTTTTAACACAAAGGTTTTTATTTTAGGGGCGCGATACACCAGAAAGACCAAACATGTGGACCAGCTGGTAAACTTCTTGCTGGGCCAGGCTAAAATGGCCGTCTATAAGACTAGGAAGAACAGAGTGTGTGGGGAGGGCAGTGAGGATGCAGTGAGAGTGTTTGCCATGCTGGTCAAGTGCAGAGTCAGACTAGAGTTTAACTATTACAGGCTGATGAATGATTTGGAGAGTTTTGAACAGGTCTGGTGTATTAATGATGCCCTTTGTGAATTGTATGACGGGGAGTTGGTTTTTATTATGTAATTCATTTATAGGGTTTAGTATTTGATGGTTGTTTTGTTGTGTGTATTGGGTTGCTTTCTTTAAAAGTGTACAGATCAGTGGCGGAGTTAATGCTTGTTGGGGGGAGACAAACAAAGGGGAACACTATTTTTTATTTATTTATTTATTTTCTTTTGTATGAATTATTGCGTGTTGCAAACAGGCAATGAAGTCTGATAAAAGTCAAAAAGTCTCTCTCTCTCTCACACACACACACACAGCCAGCAAGACACACAGAGCCAGCCAGCTCAGCGATGACATCACAAACATCTCTCTCAGGTGACTCCTATGACATCACAGAGCACGTACATTCCGTTGCTTGCCGTCTGTCAACCACTCAGTCACTGCCAGCCAGACTGGCTGGCTGACTGGATGGTGGGGCTGCTTGCTGCTGCTGCGTACCTTAGCAAGCTTATTTGCTTGACCGGCCTTCCTCCTCCGCCCACATGCCCACCTATGTCCGATCTGCTGTTCACCTGGATCACAGCTCCGCCCCAACAAGGCAGAGCCTCCCAAGAATGGTACAAACTCACCCATGATCCCCTCCACGGAAAGCTATAGCAAAAGGCAAAAGCATTATACGTAATGAAGAGGAACCCGAGTCCAAGACGCATCCGACCAGCCATACATATTTGTGTGTATTAAAGATCACATTTTATTACATTTAGATTTTCTGTACTTTATTACATATTTTTGTGATTTTTAAATGTATTGTTTCTTTTCCTTATATATGTATGTATGTATGTATGTATGTGTGTGTGTGTCTGTGTGAAAGTGAGTGTGTGTGTGTCTGTCTCTGTGTTTGTGTGTCTGTCTCTGTGTGAAAGTGAGTGTGTGTGCGTGTGTCTGTCTGTGAAAGTGTGTGTGTGTGTGTGTGGGTGTGACAGTGTGTATGAGTGTCTGTCTGTCATGTAACTCGCACATCTGTGAGGGCACCATTTTTGCAGAAAGAGATGTACACATTTTGGAGCAACATATGCTGCCATCCAGACATCGTCTTTTCCAGGGACATCCCTGCATTTTTCAGCAGGATAACGCCAAACCACATTCTGCCCAGATTACAAGCGCATGGTTGCGTAGGCAGAGAGTGCGGGTGCTAGCATGGCCTGCCTGCAGTCCTGACCTGTCTCCGAATTGAGAATGTGTGGCGCACTATGAAGTGCAAATTAAGACAACGAAGGCCCTGTGCAGTTGCGCAGCTGAGGAAATGCATAATGGATGAATGGGGGGAAATCCCACTTGCTAAACTTAACCAAGTGGTGTCTTCAGTGCCCAAGTGCTTAATAAGTGTTATTAAAAGAAAAGGTGATGTTACATAGTGGTAAACAGTCGACTGTCCCAACTTTCTTGGTTTCTTTTCACTGCTAATGAGATGCTGTAGAGTGAGTTAGTTATATTGCTTTCAGGAGCTCTAATCGTATTGATGAGTTCATGCAGCATTTGTAATTGAATTTCAAAAAGAAATCCTTGCTGTCTGGCCTGTGTGTATGAGATGTACTCTGTCAATCTTTGGCTAACAACTGAAACATTGGTAGAACAGAAATGGCAACATAAAAAAGAAAAGTACATTTTAAAAGAGCACATTAAATAGGATGAATATACAGTTTTTTACAATCACTTTGTCACTAATTTCAGAACCTTGATGTCATTTTTCAAAACTCTAGACACAAAACTCAAAACGGTCATCACTTGTAACACAGGCTGTCCAATGTTCAAAACATTGCATTGTGCATTCATATCTTTAAAGAAACCTTGCACTTGCAGACTTGTTGGTTCAAATAATTCATTTATCATGAAATACCATAGTAACATTTATTTAGATCACCCACACAGAAGATACCGATAGTTTCACTGTGTAGTTGTTCGTACAATCATTAAATATTGTAGTACAAAATATGTGATACATGTTTCATTATGGTACTACACATAAATACATCACTGTAAAAGGACTAGTAGAGAGAATACTACAGACACAGTGGAATCATTGAACAAAATCTGAAATGTATTGATGCAATACAATCAAATCACACCATAGGTTTCTTTGAAGCCATGCAACAATAATTAGCTACAAAAAAGAACAAAACTACAGTAAAATGTCAACTGCAGTGTTCCTCAACTGGCTTAGTGTAAAACAAAGGATTGATTACTGTACTTCTGAATTTCCATCAGCCCTGTGTTCAGGTTCAGGTTCTCACAACCATTTTTCACAAGAGGCATCTTGAAACTGAACATACCTGAACATACTCAGTCATCAGCTGCTTCACTCTGTCTGCATTTCTTTCAAAAGGCACACTATACTCTGTGCTACACATTGGTATGCAGTATACAGTCATTTGACAATTGAGAGTAGCCTAATGTTTAGTGCATGCTGAAGACTTGCCGCTTCTCAGTACGGAAATTTCTGATGATTGAGGCTACAGTTGATCCTGAGTTGATTCTGAGGTTTGATTGAATCATTGTAGCTGCCTCAGTCATGGTCATGCCATGATTTACAACATGCTCTACAACTATTTCTCGGATTTCACTGGACACTATTTGCTGTTGCTGCCGCTGTCTGGTCCGTGGCCTTGTCCTCTACCACGTTCCCCCAACACCTCTCAAATGAGGCCCATGGCTGCCTCTCTGGTGAGGCCTAAGCCCTCCTCTATGACGAGGCCCACGACCACCTCTCAGAAGGGGTGCATGTCCCCTTCCATTCCTTTGACCACCACGTCTTCCTCCTCCCACTGCTTGACCTCTATTGTGACCTGGATGACTTGCCGGCTCCATGTTATCACTGTGTTGCTGGGGTGGATAGCACTCATTTCACTCGATACTCGTACCACAATGTGAAATCAATCATCAATAACCAGTTGGCAGTATTGGAAAAGCAATTACAAGGGCCTGCATACATACAGTAATGTCAAATCTGATGTGGAAGAACAATCATCTTCAACCAGGTTGGAGCGTTAGTTGCAATGCCTTTAATACACGCAGCGTGGAGAGGAACAGTGACTCAAGTAGATCCCAAAGTCGCTCTGCCTTCATTTTAACAGTCAGAGCTTTTATACACAAAAATCAAAGAGCTGGTTATAATCAGAAAGTCATTACTATGTTATCTTAAAAGTTAGCTAAGCAGAATTCATATCATTATAGGACAGAGTTCATAGATCAACACATGGATTAGGGAGCAGGCACTTCAATCATACTGTTTGACATTGTCTCCAAGATTCTCATCGTAAATAACAAACAGAAATCAAACTACCTTCTGGCCTGACCTTCTAGCTTGACCTTATCTTTCTTAAGTATACAAGAGAGAAAAACAGGTATTAGAGAAAAAATTTCTAACTTTCCTTCCACACTGCAAACATGGTGTGGAAAAGTGCTACATGATGATGAATGATGATGAAATATTACATCCATAGATAATGTAGTCCAACTGGTTCATGCTCCTCGTTTATTGATGTCAATGGATCTCATTATCCTGAAACTTTCATGATCGAAACATGGAATATTGTTTGTCAGTTTCCATAAAATTATGCATTAAGAGTAATGCAACAGTCACTTATCATTTTGAGCAGCTGTATCAATTGATAGTTAGATCTTTGTAATGAAATGAATAGACAGTGATCTCAGATGTAATGTGTGAATTGCATTTTGAAATGGTAATACTTTGATGTTAAGTTGTGTCATTTTAGTTCAATGAACAAATGATCTGAGGTTGATGTGTATTGTATCCAAGCAATTGTAAAAAAGTGTTAGAGTTTTGAAAAATGTGCATTTTGATCATCGGGTGTGAGTTTAGTGTCTAGAGTTTTGAAAAATGACATCAAGATTCTGAAATGAGTGCCAAAGTGATTGTAAAAAAGTGTAATATCAGGGGACAGTGGCTATTAGTGATCTGGCCTTCCGTGGCCTCTGTATTAATGTAACAGGTCACATTGTATGTGTACACTGATACTTGATAGTATAATATAGTACAAGTAAAAAACATACATAGGTATCATAGAAGTATTTTGCAGAAATGATTATGGATAGTTATCAAAATGGAGAGGAAATGCTAAATCCAGTCTCCCCAGGCTGAGCTTCTATTGCTGCACCTGCTGGCCCCACTATATGGATAGAGCCACACCAAGTACAAGAGTCTCCCCATTGCTATTTATATCTCCCTATCCAGTCTTCTTTACTTGTCAGGGTGGGGTGCCTATTCCCCTGCATGCTTTGAAACCTATAGCACCTGGGACGCACACTTGGGATCCGGTTCCTCTGCCCCTCACATACACATGAGGAATCCTAGGTGCTCAATACGTCATACTGTCTCTTTCATCTCATGTGTAAACTATGGACAAATACATGACTAAACGTGTTTAGTTGCTTTTCCCAGAATGCTTTGCGCCACAATATGCAAATAACGGGGACTATGATTGGCTCCCTGACATTACCCACACTGCGACTGATGCTACCCATTTCACTACCCAACAAAGACCCATAATATGCGTGTGTCTGTCTGTCTGTCTGTCAAAGTATGTGTGTGTGTGTCTGTGTGTGTCTGTGTCTGTCTGTCTGTGTGTGAAAGTGTGTGTGTGTGTCTGTCTGTCTGTCTGTCATGTAACTTGCACATCTGTGAGGGCACCACTAATGCAGAAAGAGATGTACACATATTGTTTATTTTCCATATATATGTATGTATGTATGTATGCATGTCCAATTGCTTTGACAATACAAATGAATTGAATTGAGAGGGAGAGAGAGAGAGTAAGAGAGAGAGAGAGAGACAGACAGACAGAGACACACACACACACACACACACACACACACAGAGAGCCAGCCAGCCAGCTCAGCGATGACATGACGAGCCTCTCTCAGCTTACTGCTATGACATCACAGAGCACGTACATTCCGTTTAACAAATCGTTAAACAAAAAAGGTTATAAACACATTGACTACAATACCGGTTAGTAAGACGAAGGTGAGTCTCTCGTTAGTATTATTAGTCAGACATTAAATAACTACGCAGGTTAGTATTTATGTCAGGTAACTTCTCGTTATATATATATCAGTCTCATTTACGTTTAGGTGCCAAGAAAGATCCTATTTGTTACCACAATTTCCCTTAACTGATTATTATTCAATGATTAAGGATAGGCAGGGCCACCAATAATCTAATGTCTATTAACTTGTGTCAATTTCAGACTAAACAGTTAAACAGGAATGAGAAGATATTTCTCGGCGTTGACAGATTTTATTTCTAAAATTATCAACAAAACAGTTTAATGCAACTCACATTTATATTTAAGAAAACTAAATGATATTACACATTCTAGAGTTATGAATCACAGATTAACATTTCTAATTGATTTCTCAAATGTCATGAATCACAAACTCCAAACTGTTAAACTTATGTGAACTTCGTCGCAGAGAGGCCTCTCTGGCTTCGGGCTCAGATAACAGCACACGGCACGAGGTCCGTGTGGTTTGGAACAAAGGCAGTCCGGTTCGGCTTTGTGCAAGAACTTCCACTCAGTCGATGCACCTGGAAGTTGGGGTTTCGCGAATGTAGAGTCTTTTCCAAACAGATTTTCCATTGGTTTGAAGGCTCCAAGGTTGTGCACAAAATCTTCTTTGTAAGCATGGTTCCACCGTAGTTACTTGAAGACGAAGTCTTTGAGGAAAGCAGGGCCCTGTTTGTTCCAAGGGTCAAGTTTCTTAAAACTCAAATAGCTATTTAAGTGACTGACACTTTCGTATTCAGTCGACTTAGTCAATTGTCCAGCTGTAAAACTCCACTGATCAGGTGGGTCTGTGAAGTTATTTATTTAATAAAGTCCTTTAAAAGAATTCTTCGTACGGCTCAATCTCCTTCTCCCAGTTTAACTCTTCTGTTGCCGGCAAAGACTTGGTTGGTTTCTGATTCCGGTTCTGGCAACAGAGCTACAGGTTGAGCTGTGGCAGCGAGTTTCTGGTTCAGGTGAGAGAGAGAGAGAGAGAAAGACTGTCCGCTGTTCCTTATAGTCTGTCAGATCAGTAGGTGATTGGTCCCTGAGTTCTTGAGATTGGATTTCGGTTTCAGCCCCCAGTGTCCTATTGGAGGGAGGCTTTATTTATGACTGATGTCAATCCATGCCATCTTTTGGAAATGCCGGTTGGCCCGGGTTCGTAGCTCTATGTCGGGATTTCGGCTCTCATCCACTTCAAAGAGTTTTTATCACCTACAGGCCCCTTTCTCCAGACATCTCATAGCAGAATTCCAAACTATTTGGCCTCTTCTCGGTGCCATCCTCCCCAAAACTGTCACTTTGATGCAAACCAGTTCCAAGCTGATGAGCTAAGGAAATCTGATAACTTTGGGGGGGGAGAGGTCTTCTTTAGATCAGTGCTTCAGCTCAGAGCCCAAATGCTCTTATCCAAATACACCCAACATAACGCTACATATGTATGTATGTATGTATATATGTGTAGAAGGAAAATTAGAAATTATTTTCTTACACCTGTTTTTCTCTCTTGTATACTTAAGAAAGATACGGTCAAGCTAGAAGGTCAGCCCAGAAGATAGTTTGATTTCTGTTTGTTATTTATGATGAGAACCTTGGAGACATTGTCAAACGGTATGACCTATGAACTCTGTTCTATAATGATATATGTTCTGCTTAGTTAGCCTTTAAGATAACATAGTAATGACTTTCTAGCATGTATGGATGTATGTATGTATGTATATACACTCTCCTAAAGGATTATTAGGAACACCTGTTCAATTTCTCATTAATGCAATTATCTAACCAACCAATCACATGGCAGTTGCTTCAATGCATTTAGGGGTGTGGTCCTGGTCAAGACAATCTCCTGAACTCCAAACTGAATGTCTGAATGGGAAAGAAAGGTGATTTAAGCAATTTTGAGCGTGGCATGGTTGTTGGTACCAGACGGGCCGGTCTGAGTATTTCACAATCTGCTCAGTTACTGGGATTTTCACGCACAACCATTTCTAGGGTTTACAAAGAATGGTGTGAAAAGGGAAAAACATCCAGTATGCGGCAGTCCTGTGGGCGAAAATGCCTTGTTGATGCTAGAGGTCAGAGGAGAATGGGCCGACTGATTCAAGCTGATAGAAGAGCAACTTTGACTGAAATAACCACTCGTTACAACCGAGGTATGCAGCAAAGCATTTGTGAAGCCACAACACGTACAACCTTGAGGCGGATGGGCTACAACAGCAGAAGACCCCACCGGGTACCACTCATCTCCACTACAAATAGGAAAAAGAGGCTTCAATTTGCACAAGCTCACCAAAATTGGACAGTTGAAGACTGGAAAAATGTTGCCTGGTCTGATGAGTCTCGATTTCTGTTGAGACATTCAGATGGTAGAGTCAGAATTTGGCGTAAACAGAATGAGAACATGGATCCATCATGCCTTGTTACCACTGTGCAGGCTGGTGGTGGTGGTGTAATGGTGTGGGGGATGTTTTCTTGGCACACTTTAGGCCCCTTAGTGCCAATTGGGCATCGTTTAAATGCCACGGCCTACCTGAGCATTGTTTCTGACCATGTCCATCCCTTTATGACCACCATGTACCCATCCTCTGATGGCTACTTCCAGCAGGATAATGCACCATGTCACAAAGGTCGAATCATTTCAAATTGGTTTCTTGAACATGACAATGAGTTCACTGTACTAAACTGGCCCCCACAGTCACCAGATCTCAACCCAATAGAGCATCTTTGGGATGTGGTGGAACGGGAGCTTCGTGCCCTGGATGTGCATCCCACAAATCTCCATCAACTGCAAGATGCTATCCTATCAATATGGGCCAACATTTCTAAAGAATGCTTTCAGCACCTTGTTGAATCAATGCCACATAGAATTAAGGCAGTTCTGAAGGCGAAAGGGGGTCAAACACAGTATTAGTATGGTGTTCCTAATAATCCTTTAGGTGAGTGTATATATATATATATATATATATGTATGTATGTATGTCCAATTGCTTTGACAATACAAATGAATTGAATTGAGAGGAAGAGAGAGAGAGAGAGAGAGAGAGAAAGAGAGAGAGAGAGACAGACAGACAGACAGCTCAGCGATGACATCACGAGCCTCTCTCAGCTGACTGCTATGACATCACAGAGCACGTACATTCCGTTGCTTGTCGTCTGTCAACCACTCAGTCACTGCTAGCCAGACTGTCCCTAAGACAAAGTGTACAATACTTCAATTATATCTCCTCCAGACAGATAAAGAGTATTAAGAGCTACGATGAAGTTACCAAGGAGACGTAAAAAGCTTGCATCACCTGGTATTTCCTGGAGGTCACCCATCCAAGTACTAACCAGGCCCTGGCCCGTTTAGTTTCCAAGGTCTGACGAGATCGGGCACGTTCAGGACGGTGTGGCCGCAAGCCGAGATGCCTGGCTGCATGATGTCTCTTAAAGGCTGGCGGGTATTGACGGAACTGCCAGCAGAAAAAAAAGAAAAATAAAGGGAAATATACCAGTGCAGCAAAGGGTGTTGAAAGTAGCCGGGTACGTGTACAATTCTTCAATTATATCTCCTGGAGACAGAAAGAGAGTATTAAGAGCTACGATTAAGTTACCCAGGAGACGTAAAAAGCTTGCAGCACCTGGTATTTCTAGGAGGTCTCCCATCCAAGTACTGACCAGGCCCTGCCCCGTTTAGCTTCCGAGATCTGACGAGATCGGGCGCGTTCAGGATGGTGTGGCCGCAAGCCGAAAGGCCTGGCTGCATGATGTCTCTTAAAGGTTGGCGGGTATTGACGGAACTTCCAGCAAAAAAAAAAAAAGAAAAATGGATGGAAAAATATCAGTGCAGCAAAGGGTGTTGAAAGTAGCCGGGTACGTGTACAATTCTTCAATTATATCTCCTCCAGACAGAAAGAGAGTATTAAGAGCTACGATAAAGTTACCCAGGAGACGTAAAAAGCTTGCAGCACCTGGTATTTCTAGGAGGTCTCCCATCCAAGTACTAACCATGCCCTGCCCCGTTTAGCTTCCGGGATCTGATGAGATCGGTCGCGCTCTGGACGGTGTGGTCGCAAGCAAGAGGCCTGGCTGCATGATGTCTCTTAAAGGCTGGAGGGTATTGACGGAACTTCCAGCAAAATAAAAAAGAAAAAAGAAGAATGGAGGGAAAAATATCAGTGCAGCAAAGGATGTTGAAAGTAGCCGGGTACGTGTACAATTCTTCAATTATATCTCCTCCAGACAGAAAGAGAGTATTAAGAGCTACGATGAAATTACCCAAGTGATGTAAAAAGCTTGCAGCACCTGGTATTTCCAGGAGGTCTCCCATCTAAGTACTGACCAGGCCCTGCCCCGTTTAGCTTCCAAGATCTGACGAGATCGGGCGCATTCAGGACGGTGTGGCCACAAGCCGAGACGCCTGGCTGCATGATGTCTCTTAAAGGCTGGCGGGTATTGACGGAATTTCCAGCAAAAAAAAAAAAAAAAAAAAAAATAGAAAAATGGAGGGAAAAATATCAGTGCAGGAAAGGGTGTTGAAAGTAGCCGGGTACGTGTACAATTCTTCAATTATATCTCCTCCAGACAGAAAGAGAGTATAAAGAGCTATGATGAAGTTACCCAAGTGACGAAAAAAGCTTGCAGCACCTGGTATTTCTAGGAGGTCACCCATCCAAGTACTGACCAGGCCCTGCCCCGTTCAGCTTCCGAGATCTGACGAGATCGGGCGCGTTCAAGACGGTGTGGCCGCAAGCCAAGAGGCCTGGCTGCATGAAGTCTCTTAAAGGCTGGAGGGTATTGACGGAACTTCCAGCAAAAAAAAAAAAAAAAATAGAGTGAAAAATACCAGTGCAGCAAAGGGTGTTGAAAGTAGCCGGGTACGTGTACAATTCTTCAATTATATCTTCTCCAGATAGAAAGAGAGTATTAAGAGCTACGATGAAGTTCCCCAGGAGACGTAAAAAGCTGGCAGCACCTGGTATTTCCAGGAGGTCTCACATTTAAGTACTGACCAGGTCCTTCCCCGTTTAGCTTCCGAGATCTGACAAGATCGGGCGCGTTCAGGAAGGTGTGGCCGCAAGCCGAGATGTCTGGCTGCATGATGTCTCTTAAAGGCTGGCGGGTATTGACGGAATTTCCAGCAAAAAAAAAAAAAAAAAAAATAGAAAAATGGAGGGAAAAATATCAGTGCAGCAAAGGGTGTTGAAAGTAGCCGGGTACATGTATAATTCTTCAATTATATCTCCTCCAGACAGAAAGAGAGAATTAAGAGCTGCGATAAAGTTACCCAGGAGACGTAAAAGCTTGCAGCACCAGGTATTTCCAGGAGGTCTCCCATCCAAGTACTGACCAGG
The DNA here is from genome assembly GCF_036373705.1 of Amia ocellicauda. Lineage (NCBI taxonomy): Eukaryota > Metazoa > Chordata > Actinopteri > Amiiformes > Amiidae > Amia > Amia ocellicauda. The sequence goes on from NW_027102854.1 coordinate 1,172,118, forward strand.
TCCTGCCCCGTTTAGCGTCCGAGATCTTACGAGATCGGGCGCGTTCAGGACGGTGTGGCCACAAGCCAAGAGACCTGGCTGCATGATGTCTCTTAAAGGCTGGCAAGTATTGACGGAACTTCCAGCAAAAAAAAAAAAAAAAAAATAGAAAAAGGGAGGGAAAAATATCAGTGCAGCAAAGGGTGTTGAAAGTAGCCGGGTACATGTACAATTCTTCAATTATATCTCCTCCAGACAGATAGAGAGTATTAAGAGCTACGATAAAGTTACCCAGGAGACGTAAAAGCTTGCAGCACGAGGTATTTCCAGGAGGTCTCACATTCATGTACTGACCAGGTCCTGCCCCGTTTAGCATCCGAGATCTGACAAGATCGGGCGCGTTCAGGATGGTGTGGCCGCAAGCCGAGATGCCTGGCTGCATCATGTCTCTTAAAGGCTGGCGGGTATTGACGGAACTGCCAGCAAAAAAAAAAAAAGAAAAATAGAGGGAAAAATATCAGTGCAGCAAAGGGTGTTGAAAGTAGCCTAGTACGTGTACAATTCTTCAATTATATCTCCTGGAGACAGAAAGAGAGTATTAAGAGCTACGATGAAGTTACCCAGGAGACGTAAAAGGCTTGCAGCACCTGGTATTACTAGGAGGTCTCCCATCCAAGTACTGACCAGGCCCTGCCCCGTTTAGCTTCCGAGATCTGACGAGATCGGGCGCATTCAGGACGGTGTGGCCGCAAGCCGAGAGGCCTGGCTGCATGATGTCTGTTAAAGGTTGGCGGGTATTGACGGAACTTCCAGCAAAAAAAAAAAAAAAAAGAAAAATGGATGGAAAAATATCAGTGCAGCAAAGGGTGTTGACAGTAGCTGGGTACGTGTACAATACTTCAATTATATCTCCTCCAGACAGATAGAGAGTATTAAGAGCTACGATAAAGTTACCCAGGAGACGTAAAAGCTTGCAGCACCAGGTATTTCCAGGAGGTCTCCCATCCAAGTACTGACCAGGTCCTGCCCAGTTTAGCGTCCGAGATCTTACGAGATCAGGCGCGTTCAGGACGGTGTGGCCACAAGCCGAGAGGCCTGGCTGCATGATGTCTCTTAAAGGTTGGCGGGTATTGATGGAACTTCCAGCAAAAAAAAAAAAAAAAAAAAAAAAAAAAAAGAAAAATGGATGGAAAAATATCAGTGCAGCAAAGGGTGTTGAAAGGAACCGGGTACGTGTACAATTCTTCAATTATATCTCCTGGAGACAGATAGAGAGTATTAAGAGCTACGATGAAGTTACCCAGGAGACGTAAAAAGCTTGCAGCACCTGGTATTTCTAGGAGGTCTCCCATCCAAGTACTGACCAGGCCCTGCCCCGTTTAGCTTCCGAGATCTGACGAGATCGGGCGCGTTCAGGATGGTGTGGCCGCAAGCCAAGATGCCTGGCTGCATGATGTCTCTTAAAGGCTGGCGGGTATTGACGGAACTGCCAGCGAAAAAAAAAAAGAAAAATAGAGGGAAAAATACCAGTGCAGCAAAGGGTGTTGAAAGTAGCCGGGTACGTGTACAATTCTTCAATTATATCTTCTCCAGACATAAAGAGAGTATTAAGAGCTACGATGAAGTTCCCCAGGAGATGTAAAAAGCTGGCAGCACCTGGTATTTCCAGGAGGTCTCACATTTAAGTACTGACCAGGTCCTGCCCCGTTTAGCTTCCGAGATCTGACAAGATCGGGCGCGTTCAGGACGGTGTGGCCGCAAGCCGAGATGTCTGGCTGCATGATGTCTCTTAAAGGCTGGCGGGTATTGACGGAATTTCCAGCAAAAAAAAAAAAAAAAAAAATAGAAAAATGCAGGGAAAAATATCAGTGCAGGAAAGGGTGTTGAAAGTAGCCGGGTAAGTGTACAATTCTTCAATTATATCTCCTGGAGACAGAAAGAGAGTATTAAGAGCTACGATGAAGTTACCCAGGAGACGTAAAAAGCTTGCAGCAGCTGGTATTTCTAGGAGGTCTCCCATCCAAGTACTGACCAGGCCCTGCCCGGTTTAGCTTCCGAGATCTGACGAGATCGGGCGCATTCAGGACGGTGTGGCCACAAGTCCAAAGGCCTGGCTGCATGATGTCTCTTAAAGGCTGGCGGGTATTGACGGAACTGCCAGCAAAAAAAAAAAAGAAAAATAGAGGGAAATATACCAGTGCAGCAACGGGGGTTGAAAGTAGCCGGGTACGTGTACAATTCTTCAATTATATCTCCTGGAGACAGAAAGAGAGTATTAAGAGCTACGATGAAGTTACCCAGGAGACGTAAAAAGCTTGCAGCACCTGGTATTTCTAGGAGGTCTCCCATCCAAGTACTGACCAGGCCCTGCCCCGTTTAGCTTCCGAGATCTAACGAGATCGGGCGCATTCAGGACGGTGTGGCCACAAGCCGAAAGGCCTGGCTGCATGATGTCTCTTAAAGGTTGGCGGGTATTGACGGAATTTCCAGCAAAAAAAAAAAAGAAAAAAAGAAAAAAGAAAAATGGATGGAAAAATATCAGTGCAGCAAAGGGTGTTGACAGTAGCTGGATACGTGTACAATACTTCAATTATATCTCCTCCAGACAGAGAGAGAGTATTAAGAGCTACGATAAAGTTACCCAGGAGACGTAAAAGCTTGTAGCACTAGGTATTTCCAGGAGGTTTCACATTCATGTACTGACCAGGTCCTGCCCCGTTTAGCTTCCGAGATCTGACGAGATCGGGCGTGTTCAGGATGGTGTGGCCGCAAGCCGAGATGCCTGGCTGCATGATGTCTCTTAAAGGCTGGCGGGTATTGACGGAACTGCCAGCAAAAAAAAAAAAGAAAAATAGAGGGAAATATACCAGTGCAGCAAAGGGTGTTGAAAGTAGCCGGGTACGTGTACAATTCTTCAATTATATCTCCTGCAGACTGAAAGAGAGTATTAAGAGCTACGATAAAGTTACCCAGGAGACGTAAAAGCTTGCAGCACCTGGTATTTCCAGGAGGTCTCACATTCAAGTACTGACAAGGTCCTGCCCCGTTTAGCTTCCGAGATCTGACGATATCATGCGCATTCAGGACGGTGTGGCCGAAAGCCGAGAGGCCCGGCTGCATGATGTCTCTTTAAGGCTGGCGGGTATTGACGGAACTTCCAGCAAAAAAAAAAAGAAAAAAGAAAAATGGAGGGAAAAATATCAGTGCAGCAAAGGGTTTTGAAAGTAGCCGGGTACGTGTACAATTCTTCAATAATATCTCCTACAGACTGAAAGAGAGTATTAAGAGCTATGATGAAGTTACCCAGGAGACGTAAAAAGCTTGCAGCACCTGGTATTTCCAGGAGGTCACCCATCCAAGTACTGACCAGGCCCTGCCCCGCTTAGCTTCCGAGATCTGATGAGATCGGGCGTGTTCAGGACGGTGTGGCCGCAAGCCAAGAGGCCTGGCTGCATGATGTCTCTTAAAGGCTGGCGGGTATTGACGGAACTTCCAGCAAAAAATAAAAAATAAATAAATAGAAAAATGGAGGGAAAAATATCAGTGCAGGACAGGGTGTTGAAAGTAGCCGGGTACATGTACAATTCTTCAATTATATCTCCTGGAGACAGAAAGAGAGTATTAAGAGCTACGATGAAGTTACCCAGGAGACGTAAAAAGCTTGCAGCACCTGGTTTTTCTAGGAGGTCTCCCATCCAAGTACTGACCAGGCCCTGCCCCGTTTAGCTTCCGAGATCTGACGAGATCGAGCGCATTCAGGACGGTGTGGCCACAAGCCGAAAGGCCTGGCTGGATGATGTCTCTTAAAGGTTGGCGGGTATTGACGGAACTTCCAGCAAAAAAAAAAAAAAAAAATGGATGGAAAAATATCAGTGCAGCAAAGGGTGTTGACAGTAGCTGGGTACGTGTACAATACTTCAATTAAATCTCCTCCAGACAGATAGAGAGTATTAAGAGCTACGATAAAGTTACCCAGGAGACGTAAAAGCTTGCAGCACCAGGTATTTCCAGGAGGTCTCACATTCATGTACTGACCAGGTCCTGCCCCGTTTAGCTTCCGAGATCTGACGAGATCGGGCGCGTTCAGGATGGTGTGGCCGCAAGCCGAGATGCCTGGCTGCATGATGTCTCTTAAAGGCTGGCGGGTATTGACGGAACTGCCAGCAGAAAAAAAAGAAAAATAAAGGGAAATATACCAGTGCAGCAAAGGGTGTTGAAAGTAGCCGGGTACGTGTACAATTCTTCAATTATATCTCCTGGAGACAGAAAGAGAGTATTAAGAGCTACGATGAAGTTACCCAGGAGACGTAAAAAGCTTGCACCACCTGGTATTTCTAGGAGGTCTCCCATCCAAGTACTGACCAGGCCCTGCCCCGTTTAGCTTCCGAGATCTGACGAGATCGGGCGCATTCAGGATGGTGTGGCCGCAAGCCGAGATGTCTGGCTGCATGATGTCTCTTAAAGGCTAGCGGGTATTGACGGAATTTCCAGCAAAAAAAAAAAAAAAAAAAAAGAAAAATGGAGGGAAAAATATCAGTGCAGGAAAAGGTGTTGAAAGTAGCCGGGTACGTGTACAATTCTTCAATTATATCTCCTGGAGACAGATAGAGAGTATTAAGAGCTACGATGAAGTTACCCAGGAGACGTAAAAAGCTTACAGCACCTGGTATTTCTAGGAGGTCTCCCATCCAAGTACTGACCAGGCCCTGCCCCGTTTAGCTTCCGAGATCTGACGAGATCGGTGGAATTCAGGACGGTGTGGCCACAAGTCAAAAGGCCTGGCTGCATGATGTCTCTTAAAGGTTGGCGGGTATTGACGGAACTGCCAGCAGAAAAAAAAGAAAAATAAAGGGAAATATACCAGTGCAGCAAAGGGTGTTGAAAGTAGCCGGGTACGTGTACAATTCTTCAATTATATCTCCTGGAGACAGAAAGAGAGTATTAAGAGCTACGATGAAGTTACCCAGGAGACGTAAAAAGCTTGCAGCACCTGGTATTTCTAGGAGGTCTCCCATCCAAGTACTGACCAGGCCCTGCCCCGTTTAGCTTCCGAGATCTAACGAGATCGGGCGCGTTCAGGATGGTGTGGCCGCAAGCCGAAAGGCCTGGCTGCATGATGTCTCTTAAAGGTTGGCGGGTATTGACGGAACTTCCAGCAAAAAAAAAAAAGAAAAAAACAAAAAAGAAAAAGGGATGGAAAAATATCAGTGCAGCAAAGGGTGTTGACAGTAGCTGGATACGTGTACAATACTTCAATTATATCTCCTCCAGACAGAGAGAGAGTATTAAGAGCTACGATAAAGTTACCCAGGAGACGAAAAAGCTTGCAGCACTAGGTATTTCCAGGAGGTCTCACTTTCATGTACTGACCAGGTCCAACCCCGTTTAGCTTCCAAGATCTGACGAGATCGGGCGCGTTCAGGATGGTGTGGCCGCAAGCCGAGATGCCTGGCTGCATGATGTCTCTTAAAGGCTGGCGGGTATTGACGGAACTGCCAGCAAAAAAAAAAAGAAAAATAGAGGGAAATATACCAGTGCAGCAAAGGGTGTTGAAAGTAGCCGGGTACGTGTACAATTCTTCAATTATATCTCCTGGAGACAGAAAGAGAGTATTAAGAGCTACGATGAAGTTACCCAGGAGACGTAAAAAGCTTGCAGCACCTGGTATTTCTAGGAGGTATCCCATCCAAGTACTGACCAGGCCCTGCCCCGTTTAGCTTCCGAGATCTGACGAGATCGGGCGCATTCAGGATGGTGTGGCCACAAGCCGAAAGGCCTGGCTGCATGATGTCTCTTAAAGGTTGGCGGGTATTGACGGAACTTCCAGCAAAAAAAAAAAAGAAAAAAAGTAAAAAGAAAAATGGATGGAAAAATATCAGTGCAGCAAAGGGTGTTGACAGTAGCTGGATACGTGTACAATACTTCAATTATATCTCCTACAGACAGAGAGAGAGTAATAAGAGCTACGATAAAGTTACCCAGGAGACGTAAAAGCTTGCAGCACTAGGTATTTCCAGGAGGTCTCACTTTCATGTACTGACCAGGTCCTGCCGCGTTTAGCTTCCGAGATCTGACGAGATCGGGCGCGTTCAGGATGGTGTGGCCGCAAGCCGAGATGCCTGGCTGCATGATGTCTCTTAAAGGCTGGCGGGTATTGACGGAACTGCCAGCAAAAAAAAAAGAAAAATAGAGGGAAATATACCAGTGCAGCAAAGGGTGTTGAAAGTAGCCGGGTACGTGTACAATTCTTCAATTATATCTCCTGGAGACAGAAAGAGAGTATTAAGAGCTACGATGAAGTTACCCAGGAGACGTAAAAACCTTGCAGCACCTGGTATTTCTAGGAGGTCTCCCATCCAAGTACTGACCAGGCCCTGCCCCGTTTAGCTTCCGAGATCTGACGAGATCGGGCGCATTCAGGACGGTGTGGCCACAAGCCAAAAGGCCTGGCTGCATGATGTCTCTTAAAGGTTGGCGGGTATTGACGGAACTTCCAGCAAAAAATAAAAAGAAAAAAAAGAAAAAAGAAAAATGGATGGAAAAATATCAGTGCAGCAAAGGGTGTTGACAGTAGCCGGGTACGTGTACAATTCTTCAATTATATCTCCTGGAGACAGAAAGAGAGTATTAAGAGCTACGATGAAGTTACCCAGGAGTCATAAAAAGCTTGCAGCACCTGGTATTTCTAGGAGGTCTCCCATCCAAGTACTGACCAGGCCCTGCCCCGTTTAGCTTCCGAGATCTGACGAGATCGGGCGCGTTCAGGATGGTGTGGCCACAAGCCGAAAGGCCTGGCTGCATGATGTCTCTTAAAGGATGGCGGGTATTGACGGAACTTCCAGCAAAAAAAAAAAAGAAAAAAAGAAAAAAGAAAAATGGATGGAAAAATATCAGTGCAGCAAAGGGTGTTGACAATAGCTGGATACGTGTACAATACTTCAATTATATCGCCTCCAGACAGAGAGAGAGTATTAAGAGCTACGATAAAGTTACCCAGGAGACGTAAAAGCTTGCAGCACTAGGTATTTCCAGGAGGTCTCACTTTCATGTACAGACCAGGTCCTGCCCCGTTTAGCTTCCGAGATCTGACGAGATCGGGCGCGTTTAGGATGGTGTGGCCGCAAGCCGAGAGGCCTGGCTGCATGATGTCTCTTAAAGGTTGGCGGGTATTGACGGAACTTCCAGCAAAAAAAAAAAAAAAAAAGAAAAATGGATGGAAAAATATCAGTGCAGCAAATGGTGTTGACAGTAGCTGGGTACGTGTACAATACTTCAATTATATCTCCTCCAGACAGATAGAGAGTATTAAGAGCTACGATAAAGTTACCCAGGAGACGTAAAAGCTTGCAGCACCAGGTATTTCCAGGAGGTGTCACATTCATGTACTGACCAGGTCCTGCCCCGTTTAGCTTCCGAGATCTGACGATATCATGCGCGTTTAGGACGGTGTGGCCGAAAGCCGAGAGGCCCGGCTGCATGATGTCTTTTTAAGGCTGGCGGGTATTGACGGAACTTCCAGCAAAAAAAAAAAGAAAAAAGAAAAATGGAGGGAAAAATATCAGTGCAGCAAAGGGTTTTGAAAGTAGCCGGGTACGTGTACAATTCTTCAATAATATCTCCTACAGACTGAAAGAGAGTATTAAGAGCTATGATGAAGTTACCCAGGAGACGTAAAAAGCTTGCAGCACCTGGTATTTCCAGGAGGTCACCCATCCAAGTACTGACCAGGCCCTGCCCCGTTTAGCTTCCGAGATCTGACGAGATTCTGCGTGTTCAGGACGGTGCGGCCGGAAGCCAAGAGGCCTGGCTGCATGATGTCTCTTAAAGGCTGGCGGGTATTGACGGAACTTCCAGCAAAAAATAAAAAATAAATAAATAGAAAAATGGAGGGAAAAATATCAGTGCAGGACAGGGTGTTGAAAGTAGCCGGGTACGTGTACAATTCTTCAATTATATCTCCTGGAGACAGAAAGAGAGTATTAAGAGCTACGATGAAGTTACCCAGGAGACGTAAAAAGCTTGCAGCACCTGGTATTTCTAGGAGGTCTCCCATCCAAGTACTGACCAGGCCCTGCCCCGTTTAGCTTCCGAGATCTGACGAGATCGGGCGCGTTCAGGATGGTGTGGCCGCAAGCCGAAAGGCCTGGCTGCATGATGTCTCTTAAAGGTTGGCGGGTATTGACGGAACTTCCAGCAAAAAAAAAAAAGAAAAAAAGAAAAAAGAAAAATGGATGGAAAAATATCAGTGCAGCAAAGGGTGTTGACAGTAGCTGGATACGTGTACAATACTTCAATTATATCTCCTCCAGACAGAGAGAGAGTATTAAAAGCTACGATAAAGTTACCCAGGAGACGAAAAAGCTTGCAGCACTAGGTATTTCCAGGAGGTCTCACTTTCATGTACTGACCAGGTCCTACCCCGTTTAGCTTCCGAGATCTGACGAGATCGGGCGCGTTCAGGATGGTGTGGCCGCAAGCCGAGATGCCTGGCTGCATGATGTCTCTTAAAGGCTGGCGGGTATTGACGGAACTGCCAGCAAAAAAAAAAAGAAAAAAGAAAAATGGAGGGAAAAATATCAGTGCAGCAAAGGGTGTTGAAAGTAGCCGGGTACGTGTACAATTCTTCAATTATATCTCCTGGAGACAGAAAGAGAGTATTAAGAGCTACGATGAAGTTACCCAGGAGTCGTAAAAAGCTTGCAGCACCTGGTATTTCTAGGAGGTCTCCCATGCAAGTACTGACCAGGCCCTGCCCCATATAGCTTCCGAGATCTGACGAGATCGGGGGCGTTCAGGATGGTGTGGCCGCAAGCCGAGATGCCTGGCTGCATAATGTCTCTTAAAGGCTGGCGGGTATTGACGGAACTGCCAGCAAAAAAAAAAAGAAAAATAGAGGGAAATATACCAGTGCAGCAAAGGGTGTTGAAAGTAGCCGGGTACGTGTACAATTCTTCAATTATATCTCCTGGAGACAGAAAGAGAGTATTAAGAGCTACGATGAAGTTACCCAGGAGACGTAAAAAGCTTGCAGCACCTGGTATTTCTAGGAGGTCTCCCATCCAAGTACTGACCAGGCCCTGCCCCTTTTAGCTTCCGAGATCTGACGAGATCGGGCGCATTCAGGATGGTGTGGCCACAAGCCGAAAGGCCTGGCTGCATGATGTCTCTTAAAGGTTGGCGGGTATTGACGGAACTTCCAGCAAAAAAAAAAAAGAAAAAAAGAAAAAAGAAAAATGGATGGAAAAATATCAGTGCAGCAAAGGGTGTTGACAGTAGCTGGATACGTGTACAATACTTCAATTATATCTCCTCCAGACAGAGAGAGAGTAATAAGAGCTACGATAAAGTTACCCAGGAGACGTAAAAGCTTGCAGCACTAGGTATTTCCAGGAGGTCTCACTTTCATGTACTGACCAGGTCCTGCCACGTTTAGCTTCCGAGATCTGACGAGATCGGGCGCGTTCAGGATGGTGTGGCCGCAAGCCGAGATGCCTGGCTGAATGATGTCTCTTAAAGGCTGGCGGGTATTGACGGAACTGCCAGCAAAAAAAAAAGAAAAATAGAGGGAAATATACCAGTGCAGCAAAGGGTGTTGAAAGTAGCCGGGTACGTGTACAATTCTTCAATTATATCTCCTGGAGACAGAAAGAGAGTATTAAGAGCTACGATGAAGTTACCCAGGAGACGTAAAAAGCTTGCAGCACCTGGTATTTCTAGGAGGTCTCCCATCCAAGTACTGACCAGGCCCTGCCCCGTTTAGCTTCCGAGATCTGACGAGATCGGGCGCATTCAGGACGGTGTGGCCACAAGCCGAAAGGCCTGGCTGCATGATGTCTCTTAAAGGTTGGCGGGTATTGACGGAACTTCCAGCAAAAAAAAAAAGAAAAAAAAGAAAAAAGAAAAATGGATGGAAAAATATCAGTGCAGCAAAGGGTGTTGACAGTAGCCGGGTACGTGTACAATTCTTCAATTATATCTCCTGGAGACAGAAAGAGAGTATTAAGAGCTACGATGAAGTTACCCAGGAGTCGTAAAAAGCTTGCAGCACTAGGTATTTCCAGGAGGTCTCACTTTCATGTACAGACCAGGCCCTGCCCCGTTTAGCTTCCGAGATCTGACGAGATCGGGCGCGTTCAGGATGGTGTGGCCGCAAGCCGAGATGTCTGGCTGCATGATGTCTCTTAAAGGCTAGCGGGTATTGACGGAATTTCCAGCAAAAAAAAAAAAAAAAAAAAGAAAAATGGAGGGAAAAATATCAGTGCAGGAAAAGGTGTTGAAAGTAGCCGGATACGTGTACAATTCTTCAATTATATCTCCTGGAGACAGAAAAAGAGTATTAAGAGCTACGATGAAGTTACCCAGGAGACGTAAAAAGCTGGCAGCACCTGGTATTTCCAGGAGGTCTCACATTTAAGTACTGACCAGGTCCTGCCCCGTTTAGCTTCCGAGATCTGACAAGATCGGGCGCGTTCAGGACGGTGTGGCCGCAAGCCGAGATGTCTGGCTGCATGATGTCTCTTAAAGGCTGGCGGGTATTGACGGAACTGCCAGCAAAAAAAAAAAAGAAAAATAGAGGGAAATATACCAGTGCAGCAAAGGGTGTTGAAAGTAGCCGGGTACGTGTACAATTCTTCAATTATATCTCCTGGAGACAGAAAAAGAGTATTAAGAGCTACGATGAAGTTACCCAGGAGACGTAAAAAACTTGCAGCACCTGGTATTTCTAGGAGGTCTCCCATCCAAGTACTGACCAGGCCCTGCCCTGTTTAGCTTCCGAGATCTGACGAGATCGGGCGCATTCAGGACGGTGTGTCCACAAGCCGAAAGAACTGGCTGCATGATGTCTCTTAAAGGTTGGCGGGTATTGACGGAACTTCCAGCAAAAAAAAAAAAGAAAAAAAGAAAAAAGAAAAATGGATGGAAAAATATCAGTGCAGCAAAGGGTGTTGACAATAGCTGGATACGTGTACAATACTTCAATTATATCTCCTCCAGACAGAGAGAGAGTATTAAGAGCTACGATAAAGTTACCCAGGAGACGTAAAAGCTTGCAGCACTAGGTATTTCCAGGAGGTCTCACTTTCATGTACAGACCAGGTCCTGCCCCGTTTAGCTTCCGAGATCTGACGAGATCGGGCGCGTTTAGGATGGTGTGGCCGCAAGCCGAGAGGCCTGGCTGCATGATGTCTCTTAAAGGTTGGCGGGTATTGACGGAACTTCCAGCAAAAAAAAAAAAAAAAAAGAAAAATGGATGGAAAAATATCAGTGCAGCAAATGGTGTTGACAGTAGCTGGGTACGTGTACAATACTTCAATTATATCTCCTCCAGACAGATAGAGAGTATTAAGAGCTACGATAAAGTTACCCAGGAGACGTAAAAGCTTGCAGCACCAGGTATTTCCAGGAGGTGTCACATTCATGTACTGACCAGGTCCTGCCCCGTTTAGCTTCCGAGATCTGACGATATCATGCGCGTTTAGGACGGTGTGGCCGAAAGCCGAGAGGCCCGGCTGCATGATGTCTCTTTAAGGCTGGCGGGTATTGACGGAACTTCCAGCAAAAAAAAAAAGAAAAAAGAAAAATGGAGGGAAAAATATCAGTGCAGCAAAGGGTTTTGAAAGTAGCCGGGTACGTGTACAATTCTTCAATAATATCTCCTACAGACTGAAAGAGAGTATTAAGAGCTATGATGAAGTTACCCAGGAGACGTAAAAAGCTTGCAGCACCTGGTATTTCCAGGAGGTCACCCATCCAAGTACTGACCAGGCCCTGCCCCGTTTAGCTTCCGAGATCTGACGAGATCGGGCGTGTTCAGGACGGTGCGGCCGGAAGCCAAGAGGCCTGGCTGCATGATGTCTCTTAAAGGCTGGCGGGTATTGACGGAACTTCCAGCAAAAAATAAAAAATAAATAAATAGAAAAATGGAGGGAAAAATATCAGTGCAGGACAGGGTGTTGAAAGTAGCCGGGTACGTGTACAATTCTTCAATTATATCTCCTGGAGACAGAAAGAGAGTATTAAGAGCTACGATGAAGTTACCCAGGAGACGTAAAAAGCTTGCAGCACCTGGTATTTCTAGGAGGTCTCCCATCCAAGTACTGACCAGGCCCTGCCCCGTTTAGCTTCCGAGATCTGACGAGATCGGGCGCGTTCAGGATGGTGTGGCCGCAAGCCGAAAGGCCTGGCTGCATGATGTCTCTTAAAGGTTGGCGGGTATTGACGGAACTTCCAGCAAAAAAAAAAAACAAAAAAACAAAAAAGAAAAATGGATGGAAAAATATCAGTGCAGCAAAGGGTGTTGACAGTAGCTGGATACGTGTACAATACTTCAATTATATCTCCTCCAGACAGAGAGAGAGTATTAAAAGCTACGATAAAGTTACCCAGGAGACGAAAAAGCTTGCAGCACTAGGTATTTCCAGGAGGTCTCACTTTCATGTACTGACCAGGTCCTACCCCGTTTAGCTTCCGAGATCTGACGAGATCGGGCGCGTTCAGGATGGTGTGGCCGCAAGCCGAGATGCCTGGCTGCATGATGTCTCTTAAAGGCTGGCGGGTATTGACGGAACTGCCAGCAAAAAAAAAAAGAAAAAAGAAAAATGGAGGGAAAAATATCAGTGCAGCAAAGGGTGTTGAAAGTAGCCGGGTACGTGTACAATTCTTCAATTATATCTCCTGGAGACAGAAAGAGAGTATTAAGAGCTACGATGAAGTTACCCAGGAGTCGTAAAAAGCTTGCAGCACCTGGTATTTCTAGGAGGTCTCCCATGCAAGTACTGACCAGGCCCTGCCCCATATAGCTTCCGAGATCTGACGAGATCGGGGGCGTTCAGGATGGTGTGGCCGCAAGCCGAGATGCCTGGCTGCATAATGTCTCTTAAAGGCTGGCGGGTATTGACGGAACTGCCAGCAAAAAAAAAAAGAAAAATAGAGGGAAATATACCAGTGCAGCAAAGGGTGTTGAAAGTAGCCGGGTACGTGTACAATTCTTCAATTATATCTCCTGGAGACAGAAAGAGAGTATTAAGAGCTACGATGAAGTTACCCAGGAGACGTAAAAAGCTTGCAGCACCTGGTATTTCTAGGAGGTCTCCCATCCAAGTACTGACCAGGCCCTGCCCCTTTTAGCTTCCGAGATCTGACGAGATCGGGCGCATTCAGGATGGTGTGGCCACAAGCCGAAAGGCCTGGCTGCATGATGTCTCTTAAAGGTTGGCGGGTATTGACGGAACTTCCAGCAAAAAAAAAAAAGAAAAAAAGAAAAAAGAAAAATGGATGGAAAAATATCAGTGCAGCAAAGGGTGTTGACAGTAGCTGGATACGTGTACAATACTTCAATTATATCTCCTCCAGACAGAGAGAGAGTAATAAGAGCTACGATAAAGTTACCCAGGAGACGTAAAAGCTTGCAGCACTAGGTATTTCCAGGAGGTCTCACTTTCATGTACTGACCAGGTCCTGCCACGTTTAGCTTCCGAGATCTGACGAGATCGGGCGCGTTCAGGATGGTGTGGCCGCAAGCCGAGATGCCTGGCTGAATGATGTCTCTTAAAGGCTGGCGGGTATTGACGGAACTGCCAGCAAAAAAAAAAGAAAAATAGAGGGAAATATACCAGTGCAGCAAAGGGTGTTGAAAGTAGCCGGGTACGTGTACAATTCTTCAATTATATCTCCTGGAGACAGAAAGAGAGTATTAAGAGCTACGATGAAGTTACCCAGGAGACGTAAAAAGCTTGCAGCACCTGGTATTTCTAGGAGGTCTCCCATCCAAGTACTGACCAGGCCCTGCCCCGTTTAGCTTCCGAGATCTGACGAGATCGGGCGCATTCAGGACGGTGTGGCCACAAGCCGAAAGGCCTGGCTGCATGATGTCTCTTAAAGGTTGGCGGGTATTGACGGAACTTCCAGCAAAAAAAAAAAGAAAAAAAAGAAAAAAGAAAAATGGATGGAAAAATATCAGTGCAGCAAAGGGTGTTGACAGTAGCCGGGTACGTGTACAATTCTTCAATTATATCTCCTGGAGACAGAAAGAGAGTATTAAGAGCTACGATGAAGTTACCCAGGAGTCGTAAAAAGCTTGCAGCACTAGGTATTTCCAGGAGGTCTCACTTTCATGTACAGACCAGGCCCTGCCCCGTTTAGCTTCCGAGATCTGACGAGATCGGGCGCGTTCAGGATGGTGTGGCCGCAAGCCGAGATGTCTGGCTGCATGATGTCTCTTAAAGGCTAGCGGGTATTGACGGAATTTCCAGCAAAAAAAAAAAAAAAAAAAAGAAAAATGGAGGGAAAAATATCAGTGCAGGAAAAGGTGTTGAAAGTAGCCGGATACGTGTACAATTCTTCAATTATATCTCCTGGAGACAGAAAAAGAGTATTAAGAGCTACGATGAAGTTACCCAGGAGACGTAAAAAGCTGGCAGCACCTGGTATTTCCAGGAGGTCTCACATTTAAGTACTGACCAGGTCCTGCCCCGTTTAGCTTCCGAGATCTGACAAGATCGGGCGCGTTCAGGACGGTGTGGCCGCAAGCCGAGATGTCTGGCTGCATGATGTCTCTTAAAGGCTGGCGGGTATTGACGGAACTGCCAGCAAAAAAAAAAAAGAAAAATAGAGGGAAATATACCAGTGCAGCAAAGGGTGTTGAAAGTAGCCGGGTACGTGTACAATTCTTCAATTATATCTCCTGGAGACAGAAAAAGAGTATTAAGAGCTACGATGAAGTTACCCAGGAGACGTAAAAAACTTGCAGCACCTGGTATTTCTAGGAGGTCTCCCATCCAAGTACTGACCAGGCCCTGCCCTGTTTAGCTTCCGAGATCTGACGAGATCGGGCGCATTCAGGACGGTGTGTCCACAAGCCGAAAGAACTGGCTGCATGATGTCACTTAAAGGTTGGCGGGTATTGACAGAACTTCCAGCAAAAAAAAAAATAAAAAAGAAAAAAGAAAAATGGATGGAAAAATATCAGTGCAGCAAAGGGTGTTGACAGTAGCTGGATACGTGTACAATACTTCAATTATATCTTCTCCAGACAGAAAGAGAGTATTAAGAGCTACGATGAAGTTACCCAGGAGACGTAAAAGCTTGTAGCACGAGGTATTTCCAGGAGGTCTCACATTCATGTACTGACCAGGTCCTGCCCCGTTTAGCATCCGAGATCTGACGAGATCGGGCGCGTTCAGGATGGTGTGGCCGCAAGCCGAGAGGCCTGGCTGCATGATGTCTCTTAAAGGCTGGCGGGTATTGACGGAACTGCCAGCAAAAAAAAAAAAGAAAAAAGAGGGAAAAATACCAGTGCAGCAAAGGGTGTTGAAAGTAGCCGGGTACGTGTACAATTCTTCAATTATATCTTCTCCAGACAGAAAGAGAGTATTAAGAACTACGATGAAGTTCCCCAGGAGACGTAAAAAGCTGGCAGCACCTGGTATTTCCTGGAGGTCACCCATCCAAGTACTGACCAGGCCCTGCCCCGTTTAGATTCCGAGATCTGACAAGATCGGGCGCGTTCAGGATGGTGTGGCCGCAAGCCGAGATGTCTGGCTGCATGATGTCTCTTAAAGGCTGGCGGGTATTGACGGAACTTCAAGCAAAAAAAAAAAAAAAAAAAAAAAAAAGAAAAATGGAGGGAAAAATATCAGTGCAGCAAAGGGTGTTGACAGTAGCTGGGTACGTGTACAATACTTCAATTATATCTCCTCCGGACAGATAGAGAGTATTAAGAGCTACGATGAAGTTACCCAGGAGACGTAAAAGCTTGCAGCACTAGGTATTTCCAGGAGGTCACACATTCATGTACTGACCAGGTCCTGCCCCGTTTAGCTTCCGAGATATGACGAGATCGGGCGCGTTCAGGATGGTGTGGCTGCAAGCCGAGATGCCTGGCTGCATGATGTCTCTTAAAGGCTGGCGGGTATTGACGGAACTGCCAGCAAAAAAAAAAAAGAAAAATAGAGGGAAATATACCAGTGCAGCAAAGGGTGTTGAAAGTAGCCTGGTACGTGTACAATTCTTCAATTATATCTCCTGGAGACAGAAAGAGAGTATTAAGAGCTACGATGAAGTTACCCAGGAGACGTAAAAAGCTTGCAGCACCTGGTATTTCTAGGAGGTCTCCCATCCAAGTACTGACCAGGCCCTGCCCCGTTTAGCTTCCAAGATCTGACGAGATCGGGCGCATTCAGGACGGTGTGGCCGCAAGCCAAGAGGCCGGGCTGCATGATGTCTCTTAAAGGCTGGCGGGTATTGACGGAACTTCCAGCAAAAAATAAAAAATAAATAAATAGAAAAATGGAGGGAAAAATATCAGTGCAGAACAGGGTGTTGAAAGTAGCCGGGTACATGTACAATTCTTCAATTATATCTCCTCCAGACTGAATGAGAGTATTAAGAGCTACGCTGAAGTTACCCAGGAGATGTAAAAAGCTTTCAGCACCTGGTATTTCCAGGAGGTCACCCATCCAATTACTGACCAGACCCTGCCCAGTTTTTCTTCCGAGATCTGACGAGATCTTGCGTCTTCAGGACGGTGTGGCCTCAAGCCAAGAGGCCTGGCTGCATGATGTCTCTTAAAGGCTGGAGGGTATTGATGGAACTTCCAGCAAGAAACAATAGAAAAAAGAAAAATGGAGGGAAAAATATCAGTGCAGCAAAGCGTGTTGAAGGTAGCCGGGTAGGTGTACAATTCTTCAATTATATCTCCTCCAGACAGATAGAGAGTATTAAGAGCTACGATAAAGTTACCCAGGAGACGTAAAAGCTTGCAGCACGAGGTATTTCCAGGAGGTCTCACATTCATGTACTGACCAGGTCCTGCCCCGTTTAGCTTCCAAGATCTGACGAGATCGGGCGAGTTCAGGATGGTGTGGCCGCAAGCCGAGATGCCTGGCTGCATGATGTCTCTTAAAGGCTGGCGGGTATTGAGGGAATTTCCAGCAAAAAAAAATAAAAAAAAATAGAAAAATGGAGGGAAAAATATCAGTGCAGGAAAGTGTGTTGAAAGTAGCCGGGTACGTGTACAATTCTTCAATTATATCTCCTGGAGACAAAAAGAGAGTATTAAGAGCTACGATGAAGTTACCCAGGAGACGTAAAAAGCTTGCAGCACCTGGTATTTCTAGGAGGTCTCCCATCCAAGTACTGACCAGGCCCTGCCCCGTTTAACTTCTGAGATCTGACGAGATCGGGCGCATTCAGGACGGTGTGGCCACAAGCCGAAAGGCCTGGCTGCATGATGTCTCTTAAAGGTTGGCGGGTATTGACGGAACTTCCAGCAAAAAAAAAAAAAAAAAAGAAAAATGGATGGAAAAATATCAGTGCAGCAAATGGTGTTGACAGTAGCTGGGTACGTGTACAATACTTCAATTATATCTCCTCCAGACAGATAGAGAGTATTAAGAGCTACGATAAAGTTACCCAGGAGACGTAAAAGCTTGCAGCACCAGGTATTTCCAGGAGGTCTCACATTCATGTACTGACCAGGTCCTGCCACGTTTAGCTTCCGAGATCTGACGAGATCGGGCGCGTTCAGGATGGTGTGGCCGCAAGCCGAGATGCCTGGCTGCATGATGTCTCTTAAAGGCTGGCGGGTATTGACGGAATTTCCAGCAAAAAAAAAAAAAAAAAAATAGAAAAATGGAGGGAAAAATATCAGTGCAGGAAAGGGTGTTGAAAGTAGCCGGGTACGTGTACAATTCTTCAATTATATCTCCTGCAGACTGAAAGAGAGTATTAAGAGCTACGATAAAGTTACCCAGGAGACGTAAAAGCTTGCAGCACCTGGTATTTCCAGGAGGTCTCACATTCAAGTACTGACCAGGTCCTGCCCCGTTAGCTTCCGAGATCTGATGAGATCGGGCGCGTTCAGGACGGTGTGGCCGCAAGCCAAGAGGCCTGGCTGCATGATGTCTCTTAAAGGCTGGCGGGTATTGACAATACTTTCAGCAAAAAAAAAAAAAAAAAAAATGGAAAATGGAGGGAAAAATATCAGTGCAGCAAAGGGTGTTGAAAGTAGCCGGGTACGTGTAGAATTCTTCAATAATATCTCCTCCAGACTGAAAGAGAGTATTTAGAGCTACGATAAAGTTACCCAGGAGACGAAATAACTTGCAGCACCTGATATCTCCAGGAGGTCACCCATCCAAGTACTGACGAGCCCTTGCCCCGTTTAGCTTCCGAGATCTGATGAGATTGGGCGCGTTCAGGACGGTGTGGCCGCAAGCCAAGAGGCCTGGCTGCATGATGTCTCTTAAAGGCTGACGGCTATTGACGGAACTTCCAGCAAAAAAAAAATGGATAAAGAAAAATGGAGGGAAAAATATCAGTGCAGCAATGGGTGTTGAAAGTAGCCGGGTACGTGTACAATACTTCAATTATATCTCCTCCAGACAGAAAGAGAGTATTAAGAGCTACGATGAACTCACCTAAAGGATTATTAGGAACACCATACTAATACTGTGTTTGACCCCCTTTCGCCTTCAGAACTGCTTTAATTCTACGTGGCATTGCTTCAACAAGGTGCTGAAAGCATTCTTTAGAAATGTTGGCCCATATTGATAGGATAGCATCTTGCAGTTGATGGAGATTTGTGGGATGCACATCCAGGGTACGAAGCTCCCGTTCCACCACATCCCAAAGATGCTCTATTGGGTTGAGATCTGGTGACTGTGGGGGCCAGTTTAGTACAGTGAACTCATTGTCATGTTCATGAAACCAATTTGAAATGATTCGACCTTTGTGACATGGTGCATTATCCTGCTGGAAGTAGCCATCAGAGGATGGGTACATGGTGGTCAAAAAGGGATGGACATGGTCAGAAACAATGCTCAGGTAGGCCGTAGCATTTAAACAATGCCCAATTGGTACTAAGGGGCCTAAAGTGTGCCAAGAAGACATCCCCCACACCATTACACCACCACCACCAGCCTGCACAGTGGTAACAAGACATGATGGATCCATGTTCTCATTCTGTTTACGCCAAATTCTGACTCTACCATCTGAATGTCTCACCTCTTTTTCCTATTTGTAGTGGAGATGAGTGGTACCCGGTGGGGTCTTCTGCTGTTGTAGCCCATCCGCCTCAAGGTTGTACGTGTTGTGGCTTCACAAATGCTTTGCTGCATACCTCGTTTGTAACGAGTGGTTATTTCAGTCAAAGTTGCTCTTCTATCAGCTTGAATCAGTCGGCCCATTCTCCTCTGACCTCTAGCATCAACAAGGCATTTTCGCCCACAGGACTGCCGCATACTGGATGTTTTTCCCTTTTCACACCATTCTTTGTAAACCCTAGAAATGGTTGTGCGTGAAAATCCCAGTAACTGAGCAGATTGTGAAATACTCAGACCGGCCCGTCTGGCACCAACAACCATGCCACGCTCAAAATTGCTTAAATCACCTTTCATTCCCATTCAGACATTCAGTTTGGAGTTCAGGAGATTGTCTTGACCAGGACCACACCCCTAAATGCATTGAAGCAACTGCCATGTGATTGGTTGATTAGATAATTGCATTAATGAGAAATTGAACAGGTGTTCCTAATAATCCTTTAGGTGAGTGTATATGTATGTATGTGTATGTATGTCCAATTGCTTTGACAATACAAATGAAATGAATTGAGAGAGAGAGAGAGAGAGAGAGAGAGAGAGAGAGAGAGAGAGAGAGAGAGAGAGAGAGAGGAATATGAGCTCCTAAAAAACATTTGTTTTTATACATAAGCGGATTTAATTTGTGATTTACAAATGAATATATAGCACTATAAACATACACAGAAGACATGGAATAGAAATTCAGAAGAAAAAGTATTCAAAAAATAATAATTTTAAGAGAAACACAAAAAGAAGAAAGCAGAGAGACAGTTCAGGAAGAAAAGTCAGAAAAGAAAAGCTGAAGACAAGAATTGGAGGTAAGAGACAAATAATTAAACAAAAAAATATGTATTAATAAAATAAATAAGCATTCTCAGTAGTTGACTCAGCCAATGAAAATGCAGAGCTCCGATTTGAATAGAGTGACAGTAGGAGAGAGCCCAACTGCCACTGAGACTGATAGAAATCTATCGAACAGCAGTCTGACTGCAGAGCTGCCTTTTGAAATCCGATACCCTGAAGACATTCGCTCTGCACAGGCTAAGAAGGACTACAAACAAGCTGTGATGAGAGCATCTCCTGAGACCCTCATCCTAGACTACACCGGTAAAGGAGAAAACAGGGTCAAGAACAATCTACTGTTCTACACCGCCTTTCACAAAACCCTGTGCCAGACATACCCCAATAACAACAAGAGGGGCATTAGCAGAGGCAGGCAGATCTCAGTGCTGGTAGAGAAAGACACAGACAGTGTGATGCTCACTTTTAATGTATACCACAACGGGACCATCATGGTGCAGGGCAGCGAGAGCAGCCTGGACCAATTAGCTCTCGGCTTCCACACCTCAAAGCAGCAGACTGAGGTAGAGAAACAAGAGCCAGAGCCGGCCACCCTGCAGTCTGCCCCCAGCCACACGGAGCCAGACAGTGCCCCATCTCCCACAGACTGCCCCCCTGTCTCCCCAAAACTCTCCAGCAACATTAAAACACTAAAGGAATGCCTATCAGTGCTGGAGCTGGAGTTTGCGGAGTTCAGGGAGCAGACCTTGAGCACCCTGGCCCAGACCTCCTTGTGTGATCAGCTCCGGGATGAGATGCACAGACTAAAGATGCAGCACAAGGCTGAGATCCATGAGCTGAGAGCAGCAGTGAGAGACCTGGAGGAGCAGAGCCAAACCCTGAGGACGGAGCTGCGCAGAGCGAGGGAGGAGCTGACCTGGACACCCCAGCACAGCTAGCTGAGGAGCCTGCAGAGCCAGCTGGAGGAGCTAAGAGAGGAGCTACACATCACTGGAGCACAGAGACTGCACTGCACTGACCCCACAACACCTCCAACCCCTGACGCACCCACTGATCCACCCACACTCCCCACCACTCCTGACACACCCACTATCACCAGACCTGCCACTAATACACAACCCCCTGAAACGCCACTCCCCCAAAACACACCCGCTGCCCCCACCACTCCCGACGCAAACCCGGAGTGGCAGGTCAACGCAGAGGTGGTCATTCTGAGCGAATCCAATGGGAAGTTCCTGGTTGAGAGGCGCCTCTTCCCTAGGCGAAAAGTGAAAAAGCTTTGGTGCTCCACAGCACAGAGAGCCCTGGAGCTGCTCTCCAAGAGGAGGCTTTGCCAAGTCAAACACATCCTCATCCACACCGGCACTAACGACCTGAGTGCCCGCAGGGGCGATGTGGCCTCAGCCCTGAGACAGGTAGCAACGAAAGCCACAGAGGAATTCCCAACTGCCAAAATTTCCATCTCCACACTGCTGCCCCGCACAGACGTGCCCCTGCACATCATCCAGCAATTTATGGAATTTATATGCCACCCGCAGACTCCCCCTACTATAATGAGGAAGGCTTTCATGAGCTTCAAAACGAAATCTGCCACTTCCAGACCCTGGGCTCTGTACTGCTGTGTGGCGATCTCAATGCCAGGACTGGCAGAGAGATGGACTACATCAATACAGAGGGGAACACACACCTGTTCGGAGACTCCCCGCTGTGCCACACACACACCTCCACACTGACACAGCCACGACAGCGTGGTAAACAAGAGCAGGAAGCAGGTAGTGCGCCTATGTAAAAGCCTGGGTCTATATATCATCAATGGCAGGACCAGGGGGTACTCTCTGGGGAGATTCACATACTGCTCGGCTCTGGGCAGCAGTGTGGTGGACTACGCCATAACTGACCTGGACCCACAAGCCAACAATGCGTTTATAGTCAGACAACAATCTCCACTATCAGACCACAGCCAAATAACACTTTACCTAAAAAGATCAGCGCAGCCACAAGTCAGAGCCAAACTTCCCACAAAACTGGTCTCCCTGCCACCCAGTTAGAGATGGTCCGAGCCCAGCACAGAGAACTACACAAGAGCCCTGAATAGTGATGAGATTGAAAACATGTTAGACAGATATCAATCCTCACACTATCAAATAAACCAAAACGGAATAAACTCAGCCACCAAAACACTGAATGAAATATTTGAGAGACTGGCTTTAAAATCAAACATTAAAACAATTAAAAACCAAAATATGAAATCGTCTAAAAGAAAAAAAGAACAGTGGTGTGACCAGGAGTGTGAAACTTCTAGGAAACACCTGAGACATCTCTCCAACACTAAACACAGAGAGCACGACAACCAGGAGGCTCGCCTCAGCTACTGCCAGGCCCTGCGGCACTACAAGCAACTCCTCAGTAAGAAAAAAGACCACTATATGGGCAGAATAAATACCCCAAAAACAAAAAATGAAATACCAATTCAAAATGGAGAAATCTGGAAAACACACTTTGAAAAACTTTACCAAAATGTTGAAAACAATCCAAAGCCAGAACAGGTTAAAATATTAAAAAACCTAAATAAATTGGAAGAAATCATTAAGAATAACCAAAATCCCTTAGATAACCCATTTACAATACAGGAACTAAAACATCAACTCAAAATCCTCAAACCCAGGAAAGCCAGCGGCCCCGACAGCATCAGCCCTGAGATGCTGAAGCACAGCAGCCCGCAGCTGCAGGAGGCTCTGCTCAAACTCTTTAACCTGGTGCTGAGAGCCGGGTGTTTCCCTGAGGTCGGGAATCAAGGATTGATCACCCCGATTTTTAAAAGTGGAGACAAATTAGACCCCAATAACTACTGGGGCAGCTGTGTGAGCAGTAACCTGGGGAAGGTGTTCTGCAGTATCATCAACGCCCAGATACTGGCCATCCTTACCAAGCACAGTGTCCTGAATAAGAGTCAGATTGGCTTCCTACCAAAACACAGCACAACCGATCATATTTACACTCTACACACCCTCATAAATAAATATACCCAAAACAATAAAGGAAAAATATTTGCCTGTTTTGTAGACTTTAGAAAGGCATTTGACTCAATCTGGCACAAGGGATTATTTTATAAACTTCTACAGAGTGGTGTAGGGGGTAAAGTTTATGACATCATTAAATCAATGTATTCTGAAAACAAATGCGGAGTTCAAATTGGCAACTCAAGAACAGAGTTCTTCACTCAGGGGCGGGGAGTGAGACAGGGCTGCAGTCTGAGTCCAACACTGTTCAACATCTACATCATCGAGTTGGCCACAGTGTTGGAGCAGTCTGACGCCCGCAGCCTAACTCTCCATGACACAGAGATCAAGTTCCTGCTCTATGCAGACGACCTGGTGCTGCTGTCGCCCACAGAGCAGGGGCTTCAGCAGAACCTGGCACTGCTAGAGCAGTACTGTCAGAAATGGGCCCTGGCAGTCAATCTGGACAAGACCAGAGTTATGGTTTTCCAGAAAAAAGCCCCATCTCAGGGAAACAGGTACCGCTTCACTCTGGGCAGCACTGGATTAGAGCACTGCACCAGATACAACTACCTTGGCCTGACCATCAGTGCGTCAGGGAGCTTCAGCCTGGCTATAAACGCATTAAAAGACAAGGCACGCCGGGCATTTTATGCCATAAAGACACAATTTGGGAAAACAACAATACCAATAACTATTTGGATTAAAATATTAAACTCCATCATCCAACCAATCCTGCTATATGGGAGCGAAGTGTGGGGTCCCCTCATGAACCTCAATAACAACAATTGGGACAAAAGCCCCATGGAAATATTCCACCTAGAATTTAATAAAAACATCTTACACGTACACAGAAACGCCCCCACGGCTCTGAGGCTCACAGAGCCCGAACACACAATGACCAAAACAACAACAATTGGGAAAATTGACATGTACCTGAAAAGCAAATACACAAAAGATTAGAGACACGAATTAGAATTACAAAACAAATTGGAATGCTACCGGGCCCTGAATAGAAACATTACATTGGCTGAATACTTAAAAATCCAAAATATAAAAGAGAGACAAAATCTAACTAAATACAGGCTCAGTGACCACAGCCTCGCCATTGAAAAAGGCCGCTACAGAAAATTATGGGTTGCCAGAGAAGAGCGGCTGTGCAGCCAGTGTGACCTAGGGGAGGTCGAAACACAGGCGCATTTCCTGCTGTCCTGCCCTAAATACACAAAAATCAGGGAGACATACTTTAAAATATTAAAAATGCATATCCCTGAGTTCAGCATGATCCCCGATTGCTGCAAACTCCCCGTCCTGCTGGGAGAGGAGGAGCGCACTGCCTTCTTAGCAGCGCAATATGTATCCACCTGCCACAGCCTGCGAGACAGTGTGTAGACACCAGCCTGTGGCACTCCATTTGCAAAACAAAATAAAAACAGTGATTTTTCTGATGTCATGACACAAATTTTGATACAAACAACAAATATGGTTTATATCCTACTTAATTTTATTTCAATGTGTACTATATTTGTTCCACTGAATCTTGTATTGCAATGTTTTGTCTTGATTGATAGAACATTTGTATCTGCTTTGGCAATATTGTGATAGATCATGCCAATAAAGCACCTTTGAATTGAATTGAAATGAATTGACAGACAGACAGAAACACGCACACACACACACACACACACACACACACAGAGCCAGCCAGCCAGACAGCCAGCCAGCTCAGCCATGACATCACGAGCCTCTCTCAGCTGACTGCTATGACATCACAGAGCACGTACATTCCGTTGCTTGCCGTCTGTCAACCACTCAGTCACTGCCAGCCAGACTGGCTGGCTGGCTGGATGGGGGGGCTGCTTGCTGCTGCTGCGTATCTTAGGAAGCTAATTTGCCTGACCGGCCTTCCTACTCCTATGCCCAAATGCCCACCTAAGCCCGATCTGCTGTTCACCTGGATCACAGCTCCGCCCCAACAAGGCAGATCCTCCCAAAAATGGTACAAACTGATCCACGTTCCCCTCCACGGAAAGCTTTAGCCCAAAATAAGGGACACATTCTGTAACAACATAACGAATGCCCACCCAACCTGTGACAAAACTGAGAAAAAAGAAAAACGCTCAGTCCTCCTGGTGGAGGGACACACAGCCACCCTGGCTGCCCAATATGTCAGCGCCTACAACAGCCTGAGGGACACAGTGACACACGAGCACCGGCTGTAAATATAATGTAAATACTTGTTTGTAATGCATGTCATTGTATTTCAAAAAGGAATCTGGAAATAGTAAACCTATTTTCTTTATTTGAATGTATTAAAGATCACATTTTATTACATTTTCTTTTTCTGTACTTCATTACATTATATTGAGATTCATAATTCTATTATTTATTTTCCGTATGTATGTATGTATGTATTATTGTATGGAAGGAAAGTTAGAATTGATTTTCTTAAACCTGTTTTTCTCTCTTGTATACTTAAGAAAGATAAGGTCAAGCTAGAAGGTCAGGAGGCCATAAGGTAGTTTGATTTCTGTTTGTTATTTACGATGAGAACCTTGGAGACAATGTCAAACGGTATGACCTACGTGCCTGTTCCTTAAAACCATGTGTAGATCTATGAACTCTGTTCTATAATGAAATATGTTCTGCTTAGTTAGCCTTTAAGATAACATAGTAATGATTTTCTAGCATGTATGTATGTATGTATGTATGTATGTCCAATTGCTTTGACAATACAAATGAATTGAATTGAGAGGGAGAGAGAGAGAGAGAGAGAGAGAGAGAGAGAGAGAGAGAGACAGACAGACAGACAGACTGACAAACACAAACAGACACACACACACACACACACACACACACACACACACAGCCAGCCAGCCAGCCAGCCAGCCAGCTCAGCGATGACATCACAAGCCTCTCTCAGCTGACTGCTATGACATCACAGAGCATGAACATTCCGTTGCTTGCCGTCTGTCAACCACTCAGTCACTGCTAGCCAGACTGGCTGGCTGGCTGGATGGGGGGGCTGCTTGCTGCTGCTGTGTACCTTAGCAAGCTTATTTGCTTGACCGGCCTTCCTACTCCTCTGCCCACATGCCCACCTATGCCCGATCTGCTGTTCACCTGGATCACAGCTCCGCCCCAACAAGGCAGATCCTCCCAAAAATGGTACAAA
The DNA here is from genome assembly GCF_036373705.1 of Amia ocellicauda. NCBI lineage: Eukaryota > Metazoa > Chordata > Actinopteri > Amiiformes > Amiidae > Amia > Amia ocellicauda. The sequence goes on from NW_027102854.1 coordinate 1,198,151, forward strand.
CTGATCCACGTTCCCCTCCACAGAAAGCTTTAGCCCAAAATAAGGGACACATTCTGCCCAATATGTCAGCGCCAACCACAGCCTGAGGGACACAGTGACACACGAGCACCGGCTGTAAATATAATGTAAATACTCGTTTGTAATGCATGTCATTGTATTTCAAAAAAGGAATCTGGAAATGGTATACCTATTTTCTTTATTTGTATGTATTAAAGATCACATTTTATTACATTTTCTTTTTCTGTACTTCATTACATCTTATTGTGATTCATAATTCTATTATTTATTTTCCGTGTATATGTATGTATGTATGTAATGTGACAAACCAAGGGGCAGGGTCATACATGGCAGATATGTCAGGCCAGGTCTGCTGCAAGGTGTGTACTCTAGGGTAGAATACCGACCCTAGGCAACTACACTCCCCAGAAACCCTCAGGCAGCCATTCTAGCACCTAATGTGGTCACTTGGTGTTACTTCCTCAATTATTCACCAGGTATATAAGGCGGGCCTGAGAGAGAGAGAAGTGAGAGACAATAGGGTGAGTTATCTGGAAAACAGAGGTAGCTCATAAGGAGAAAGCCAAGACTTATTTATTCCAGACTTTGTTTAAAATAGAATGATTATGTAAGATTAGTTACAACTCCAGTGTGAGTTAGGTTTTGTTTTCAGATTTGTTTTGTTTGAAGTAAACATACAGGCACAGCCCTGTATTTGCAACCTCCTCCCTGGGTCATGACTGGTTTTTACTCCTAAGAAGATCACAGAGAAGACCCACACATGTGTACAGCCAAGGCGTTTTGTCACATTTGGTGTAGAATGCGGGCAGCACCTCATGAAACCCAGACTGGCTGAGTGAATTTTTTTATCCAAAAAAAAAAAAACTACAGGCTGTAATAGCCCAACAGGAAGCGACCAGGGTGCAGCAGGTGGCTCACCAGGATGCTATGCGGATGCATCAGGAAGCACTGCAGGTCCAGCATGATACAAATAAAATGTTTAGAGAAGAGCAGGAAAAGGTGACTAAAGAGCTGAAAGAGAGTGTTGAAGCACTTGCAACCAGGATTGGGCCACAGGGGGCTGCAACCCATTCCACTCCCCGCACCAATCACTTTCTGCAGAAAATGACAAAACAGGACGATGTTGAGGCCTTCCTTATGACCTTTGAGAGGACAGCGGAGAGAGGGATGGCCAAAAGATTCCTGGGCAGGGCTTGTGGCACCTTATCTGGCAGGGGATGCACAGAAAGCGTACTTTGATCTGGAGCTGAAGGACGCCCAGGACTATGATAAATTGAAAGCGGAGATAATGACCCGATTGGGCGTGACCACCGCAGTGAGGGCACATCGGTTTCAGCAGTGGGCCTACCAACCAGGACAACCAATCCGAACGCAGATGTTTGATCTGATCCATCTGGCCAGGAAATGGCTACAGCCAGAGGTCCATTCATCAGCTGAGGTGGTGGAGGCCATAGTCCTTGACAACTACCAACGCTGTTTGCCCAAGGACGTTCGACGCTGGGTTGGCCAGAATGAGGTGCTGTCCGCTGACACCTTGGTGGCCATTGTAGAGCGGTTCTATACAGCCGGAGCAGCAGAGCATGTACCGGAGGTTAAAAACTCGTTCCCCAGGCCATGACGAACCAGCGGACCGGGTAAGATGGTTCCAAAGTACTCTGGGAAACATGACGCGCTGGGTTGGAAGAAAAGAGCAAGACTGGGGGGGGCAAAGGTGGGGCCTAAAGCCGAGACTAAGGGTTATAGGGGGTCACCATCACAACCAATTGTCTGCTACAATTGTGACAAAGTAGGACATATTGCGGCCCACTGCCCAGGTAGAGAGGAACCAATGCAATGTAATGTGTGTGATATGGGGAAAGAGAAACCGGTATTTTATGCCTGCCCTGTTGGGACGGATGTTTTCATAGGCGGAGTACCTAATCCAAAACACATGTGTACAGTGATAGTCGATGAGAAAGAAGTGGCTGCTCTACTCGACTCTGGCAGTATGGTTACACTGGTCACAGAAAAACTAGTAGCGACCAACAAGCTGGATAGACATCAGGAGCTCAGTATCACATGCACACATGGTGACACACGCCCCTATCCCACAGCCCTTGTAAACATACAGACAGAGGCCGGGAAACTAGATTACGAAGTCGGTGTGGTACCCAACATGCCATATGATGTGATACTGGGACGATATTTTCCTAATTTTGGAAAACTAGATAGAAAACATAGTAAATTGGAAATGCACACTGAAAACTGTAAGCCAGAAGTTGCCTCGATCCCACAACTAGAGCTAAAAGTAGACCTGGTTCCAGTTGAGTCGACAGTGAAGGTTTTGGTTGGGGAAAATTAAACTGAAAACATAGGGGTGGAATGTAGTGACGTAGATGACCCTATGGAGGGTGAGGAACCCAGCACTAGCAGGGTGGGTGAGAATCCATTCATAGAGACCCCTGAAGCTGACAATGTAGAAGTGTCAGTGTTAGAGGGACTCCCCACTGATTTTGGCAGCGCACAGGTGCGAGATCTCACTCTACACTATGCTAAAGAAAATGTGAAGGTAGTAAATGGGACCCCTATGACTACTGCAGACCCGCCAACAGCTTATCCTTATTTTATGGTAAAAAATGACCTATTGTACCGTGTAAATAAGATAGGGGTGGACATTGTGGAGCAATTGCTAGTTCCCACCCCATTCAGACGAACAGTTCTCAATCTGGCACATGGGCATATCCTGGGGGGACATCTGGGGATGGACAAAACCAAGGATAGACTCCTGAGGAGGTTTTACTGGCCAGGCGTACATGCAGACGTGACAGAACATTGTAGCTCATGTCCTGAATGTCAACTACATGCTCCTAAACCAGCCTTCAGAAGCCCACTGGTCCCTTTGCCCATCATAGAGACCCCCTTTGCTAGGATAGCTATGGATGTGGTGGGACCTCTCCCGAAATCAGCCAGAGGGCATCAGTATATACTGGTTATTTTGGATTATGCCACCAGGTACCCAGAAGCCATTCCACTGCGGACCATGGCTTCAAAAGGTATTGCAAAAGAGCTAATGTTGATGTGTAGTAGGGTGGGGATACCGAGGGAGATATTAACAGATCAGGGCACACCCTTTATGTCTAAGGTTATGACCGATCTGTGTAAATTGTTGCAGGTTAAGCAGTTGAGAACATCAGTCTACCACCCACAAACAGATGGGTTGGTTGAGAGATTTAATAGGACCCTGAAGTCCATGCTAAGAAAGGTAATCGATAAGGATGGGAAAAATTGGGAATTCATGCTGCCCTACTTGATGTCTGCCATTAGGGAAGTCCCACAGGCTTCCCTGGGCTTTTCGCCTTTTGAACTGTTATATGGGAGGCACCCCAGGGGGATATTAGACATAGCCCGTGAAACGTGGGAACACGAGTCCACTCCTTTCCGGAGTGTAGTCGAGCACATCAATGCTATGCAAGAGAGAATAGCCACAGTCACTCCCATTGTGAGAGAGCACCTAAGGCAGGCACAGGAACACCAACAATTCGCCTATAATCGTCAGGCTACACTGAGGGTGTTCCAGCCTGGTGATAGGGTGTTGGTGTTGGTTCCCACTGTAGAATGTAAATTTCTGGCTACGTGGATGGGACCTTATGAGATTATAGAGCGAATACGGGAAGTGAACTATAAGGTTCAGCAACCCGGCCGCCGACCCCCAGAACAAATATATCATGTCAACTTAATAAAAGCCTGGAAGGACAGGGAAGTGTTGATGTTGACTTACCCCCCTCAGCCACTAGGGACACCGAAGGTGAATATTGCAGCTGCCTTGTCACCTGACCAGTTGAAGGAGGTGAACGACTTGATAATACGTAATAGGGAAGTTTTCTCAGGCATACCGGGGCGTACCCATTTAGTCTCTCACAACATTGTGTCTCTCCCAGGAAAGAAGGTAAATATGAGGCCTTACAGGGTACCAGAAGCTCGCAGGAACACTATTAGAAATGAGGTTAAGGAAATGCTGGAGGCAGGGGTTATTGAAGAATCCCACAGTGAGTGGTCCAGCCCTATAGTCATGGTTTCCAAACCTGATGGCTCCTGGAGATTCTGTAATGATTTTAGAAAGGTTAATGAAATTTCAAAGTTTGATGCATACCCAATGCCCCGAGTAGATGAATTGTTAGAGAATATTGGGAATGCTCGCTATATTTCAACTATTGACTTAGCCAAGGGCTACTGGCAGATTCCCTTGACCCTGGGTGCCAAAGAAAAAACAGCCTTTGCAACCCCAGATGGTCTGTTTCACTACACAGTGATGCCCTTTGGCCTGCATGGTGCTCCTGCCACCTTTCAAAGGTTGATGGACCACATACTTAGACCACACAGGACGTATGCGGCAGCATATTTAGATGATGTGGTCATTCACAGTCCAGATTGGGAATCACATTTGTCTCAGCTCCAAGCGGTATTGGATTCAATACATGCAGCAGGCCTGATGGCTAATCCAACCAAATGCAATTTGGGGTTGGAAGAGGCCAAATACTTGGGCTATACAGTAGGGAGGGGTATGGTGAAACCCCAAATATCCAAGGTTGAAGCCATAAACTCTTGGCCTAGGCCTGTCAATAAAAAGCAGGTTAGGGCATTTTTAGGGTTAACTGGGTATTACCGGAGGTTTATTCCCAACTATGCTACCTTAGTGGCCCCTCTGACTGATATGACTAAGGCTACAGAACCCAATATGGTTAGATGGGGTGATACAGCAAACCGGGCTTTCCGGAGCCTACAGGAGGCGCTCTGCCGCAACCCCGTTTTAATGGTACCTGACTTTCAGAAAGAATTTATAGTCCAGACGGACGCCTCTGAGGTGGGGATCGGAGTGGTTTTGTCCCAAAGAATGGGTGATCACGAACACCCGGTGTTGTTCCTTAGCAGAAAGTTGGAATCCAATGAAATAAATTATTTGGTAGTTGAAGAAGAATGTTTGGCAGTGAAGTGGGCTTTGGACAGTCTTCGATACTATTTGTTGGGCAGGCACTTCACCCTGATCACTGACCATGCCCCCCTCACTTGGATGCATCGTTCGAAAGACAGGAATGCCCGTGTGATGAGGTGGTTTTTGAGTCTCCAACATTTTCATTTCACCCTGCAGCACAGGCCAGGGAAGGCCATGGGGAATGTTGATGGGCTGTCCCGGGTGCATGCTTTTTTGCGGCTGTCGCTCGACCTATGGGGTCGCAGCTGGGGGGGAGGATGTGGGACAAACCAAGGGGCAGGGTCATACATGGCAGACATGTCAGGCCAGGTCTGCTGCAAGGTCTGCACTCTAGGGTAGAAAACCGACCCTAGACAACTACACTCCCCAGAAACCCTCAGGCAGCCTAATGTGGTCACTTGGTGCTACTTCCTCAATTATTCACCAAGTATATAAGGCGGAAAGATAGAGTCAAGCTAGAAGGTCAGGCCAGAAGCTAGTTTGATTTCTGTTTGTTATTTACGATGAGAACCTTGGAAACAATGTCAAACGGTATGACCTACGTGCCTGTTCCCTAAAACCATGTGTAGACCTATGGACTCTGTTCTATAATGATATATGTTCTGCTTAGTTAGCCTTTAAGATAACATAGTAATGACTTTCTAGCATGTATGCATGTATGTATGTATATATATATATATATATATATATATGTATGTATGAATGTATGTATGTCCAATTGCTTTGACAATACAAATGAATTGAATTGAGAGGGAGAGAGAGAGAGAGAGAGAGAGAGAGAGAGAGACAGACAGACTGAAAAACAGACAAACAGACACACACACACACACACAGACATACACACACACACACAGAGCCAGCCAGCCAGCCAGCTCAGCGATGACATCACGAGCCTCTCTCAGCTGACTGCTATGACATCACAGAGCACGTACATTCCGTTGCTTGCCGTCTGACAACCACTCAGTCACCGCCAGCCAGACTGGCTGGCTGGCTGGATGTGGGGGATGCTTGCTGCTGCTGCGTACCTTAGCAAGCTTATTTGCTTGACCGGCCTTCCAACTCCTCTGCCCAAATGCCCACCTATGCCCGATCTGCTGTTCACCTGGTCACAGCTCCGCCCCAACAAGGCAGATTCTCCCAAAAATGGTACAAACTGATCCACGTTCCCCTCCACGTAAAGCTTTAGCCCAAAATAAGGGACAAATTCTGTAACAACATAATGGATGCCCACCCAACCTGTGACAAAACTGAGAAAAAAGAAAAACGCCAGTCCTCCTGGGGGAGGGACACACAGCCACCCTGGCTGCCCAATATGTCAGCGCCTACCACAGCCTGAGGGACACAGTGACACACGAGCACCGGCTGTAAATATAATGTAAATACTTGTTTGTTATGCATGTCACTGTATTTCAAAAAAGGAATCTGGAAATAGTAAACCTATTTTCTTTATTTGTATGTATTAAAGATCACATTTTTTTACATTTTCATTTTCTGTACTTCATTACATCTTATTGTGATTCATAATTCTATTATTTATTTTCCGTGTAGATGTATGTATGTATGTATGTATGTATGTATGTATGTATGTATATGTATGTATGTCCAATTGCTTTGACAATACAAATGAATTGAATTGAGAGGGAGAGAGAGAAAGAGAGAGAGAGAGAGAGAGAGAGAGAGAGAGAGAGAGAGAGAGAGAGAGAGAGGAATATGAGCTCCTAAAAAACATTTGTTTTTATACATAAGCGGATTTAATTTGTCATTTACAAATGAATATATAGCACTATAAACATACACAGAAGACATGGAATAGAAATTCAGAAGAAAAAGTATTCAAAAAATAATAATTTTAAGAGAAACACAAAAAGAAGAAAGCAGAGAGACAGTTCAGGAAGAAAAGTCAGAAAAGAAAAGCTGAAGACAAGAATTGGAGGTAAGACCTTTCACCTATAGAGACAAATAATTAAACAAAAAAATATGTATTAATAAAATAAATAAGCATTCTCAGTAGTTGACTCAGCCAATGAAAATGCAGAGCTCCAATTTGAATAGAGTGACAGTAGGAGAGAGCCCAACTGCCACTGAGACTGATACAAATCTATCGAACAGCAGTCTGACTGCAGAGCTGCCTTTTGAAATCCGATACCCTGAAGACATTCGCTCTGCACAGGCTAAGAAGGACTACAAACAAGCTGTGATGAGAGCATCTCCTGAGACCCTCATCCTAGACTACACCGGTAAAGGAGAAAACAGGGTCAAGAACAATCTACTGTTCTACACTCAGTACCCCACCGCCTTTCACAAAACCCTGTGCCAGACATACCCCAATAACAACAAGAGGGGCATTAGCAGAGGCAGGCAGATCTCAGTGCTGGTAGAGAAAGACACAGACAGTGTGATGCTCACTTTTAATGTATACCACAACGGGACCATCATGGTGCAGGACAGCGAGAGCAGCCTGGACCAATTATCTCTCGGCTTCCACACCTCAAAGCAGCAGACTGAGGTAGAGAAACACGAGCCAGAGCCGGCCACCCTGCAGTCTGCCCCCAGCCACACGGAGCCAGACAGTGCCCCATCTCCCACAGACTGCCCCCCTGTCTCCCCAAAACTCTCCAGCAACATTAAAACACTAAAGGAATGCCTATCAGTGCTGGAGCTGAAGTTTGCGGAGTTCAGGGACTAAAGATGCACCACAAGGCTGAGATCCATAAGCTGAGAGCAGCAGTGAGAGACCAGGAGGAGCAGAGCCAAACCCTGAGGACGGAGCTGCACAGAGCGAGGGAGGAGCTGACCAGGACACCCCAGCACAGCCAGCTGAGGAGCCTGCAGAGCCAGCTGGAGAAGCTAAGAGAGGAGCACAGAGACTGCACTGCACTGACCCCACAACACCTACAACCCCTGATGCACCCACTGACGCACCCACTGATCCACCCACACTCCCCACCACTCCTGACACCCCCACTATCACCAGACCTGCCACTAATACACAAACCCCTGAAACGCCACTCCCCTAAAACACACCCGCTGCCCCCACCACTCCCGACGCAAAACCCGGAGTGGCAGGTCAACACAGAGGTGGTCATTCTGAGCGACTCCAATGGGAAGTTCCTGGATGAGAGGCGCCTCTTCCCTGGGCGAAAAGTGAAAAAGCTTTGGTGCCCGACAGCACAGAGAGCCCTGGAGCTGCTCTCCAAGAGGAGGCTGTGCCAGGTCAAACACATCCTCATCCACACCGGCACTAACGACCTGAGTGCCCGCAGGGGCGATGTGGCCTCAGCCCTGAGACAGGTGGCAAAGAAAGCCACAGAGGAATTCCAAACTGCCAAAATCACCATCTCCACACTGCTGCCCCGCACAGACGTGCCCCTGCACATCATCCAGGCCATCAACGCAGAAGTATCCCGAAGATGTGCCCTCCTCCCCAACGTCCACCTGGCACACACTGAGACATCCAGCCACATCACCTGTATGACCACGTCCACCTCAACAAGACGGGTGTGAGGAAGGTCCGTTTTTAGTGTTTCTCTGAACACATCCAAGCTTACCTAGGCGCTACATATTATTTTCAATTACCCGTAATTCTGATCTGTATTTTGGCTTGTTAATAGAAGTTATTGAAGTTGGACTCCTAATTCAAAATAACCAATATGTATCTCAACGTAATTTACTGACAGACATCACTCTTTATCACTTTCACTTTTGAAGGAACTGCTTTGTATTCTGTGTATTGTTTTATTGTAGTGCTGCTTCCTTTCTTGGCCAGGTTTTACTTGCAAAAGTGATTTTATTCTCAATGTAAGCTCAAAGTCAAATAGTTTAAATAAGAAAACAATGTATTGAAATGAGAACATCATGAACCTGTGTAATTGTGCTGAAGGACAAGCACTGAAAGCAGAGAGAATTTTGTGTTTGGCATTGAATAGCCTTAAAGAAAACTATGCCGTTTTTGGAAACTTTCATATTTAAGTTGAATGTAGGCAAAAACATTCCAGTCACTCTGAAGAGAGAATACAGTTTACTGTTCGAATAAGTAGCCCCTGAATTGAAGATAAAAATCAAAAGTGCTGTTCGTAATTAGTTTACACTTTTACATCAGATGTCTTGTTTTTGCGTTCCAAATTGAGGAGTTGTGGCATATAATGTAAATGAAGTTACTTCACTAGTAGTGCGATTTCTACGTTGTGTATGTGTGTTTGTATATATGAAATCATACATTTTTTAAAGATTGTATTTGGAAAACAAATTCAGGTATAGCACGTGTCCCCCTTTTGAATGGGTTCTATATATAACATTTTAAAACGAATGGTTCTGTGTAGAACGCTATGTTTGGGGGTTCTTCATGTAACCCCTTTGAAGGGGTTCTACATAGAACCATAAAGGGATCCACCAGAGCGATTACTCGAGGAACCCTTTATGGTTCTGTGCAGAACAATTTCTTCTAAGAGTGTGGAGTGTCGCCACACAATTTCTCTCAGAGGGCTTTTGACCAATGGCAATCCAATCCTGAATGACGTCACCACTATCCTGTTGTACTTTATGGGAGAGATGTATTAAGTAGTTTATAATGAGAAGAATAACAATAATCACCTGTTTTTCATAGGTTTTGTATCCATGGTCTCCTTCATATTAGGAAAGGAAGTTGATCCATAGCCTACTCAGAGACAACTGAGAGTTGGTCTCTGAGCAGCAGCACAAAGGGGTCGAGTCTCTCAATGTCCGTGTGTTGGAGATATTCCACCATATTGGTCCCAGCCTTTAAAACAATGTTAAAGAAGATGTTAAAGATATTGTAGAAATATATTGCAGAAGAGCAGAACTACAATCACACTTTTTCAATGCTATTGCTGTTTTCAACCTTCCTGGTGAGGTACCAATGCGGGAAGTTTGAGAGAGTATTTCTAAAATGTGTATGATCCAATACACACAGTTATTTAAAAAGCTGACGTCTTGTACATGCTCACCAGAACCAAGCCTAATTAAATAACACATTTAATATTAAATAAGTACATGTGCAGTAGCCACTTGGACAATTACAGATCCCCAGGTCAAAACACAACAGAAAGACATGGAAGATCGTATTTTCAAATCACATCTGTGGCCCCCATAACTGTAATTTGGTATTAGTGGGTCAAAGGATTTATTTGGTTCAAGTGATAATAAGATCATATTTTGAAAACAAACACTACAGGATGTCATATTTAAAATGACTGTGAGTACCTTTCTTTAGTGACGGTTCTGAGGGGGGCAGGGATTAGTTGTGCTAATTGGAGCTGTGAAGTGTGCAGAGAAAATACAAATGTTTTCTTTTAATATGAAAACAAAGAACTTTTTTTTAACACCGACCTGGGATTGTGTTTCTTTCCAAGTTTCCTTATTGTTTCTGAGAAGAGACTGTTCACTTGCAAAGTGAACTGGACCCGTGTGACTCGCAGGTAAGGAGAGCCCGTGTTGAACTAAGATGGCTACAGTGAGTTTTCCTGGACAAAGCTCGGGCAAAGGATAGCGCAGAGTGCACCTGCACCTGAGATTGTGTTGAGAAGCTTTGTGATAAGAGCAGGTAAAGAGGGAAAAGAAACACAAGTATTTTCTTTGTTTGAAGAACACATTTTGTTTTAACTGAAACGGGACTACAACTTTTGAAAGGGAAATAGTTGCTAGTGCACTGTATTTTTATTGAGTTTATTAGAAGAAAAAAGCTTATATTTTGGACAGAACGAACTCGTTTGGCATGCAACTAGCAGCAAACGATGTGAAGCAAACAAAACAGTTAGCAAGTTAGCAAGTTAGCAAGTTACAGTCTGTCCTAGGTCCGGGGGTGCTTATGGTTGTTTATGGGTTCCCTTACCTTAGCCAGTGTCATGTACGGGTGTCCGTACCTTACTAGAGTGTTTGTTTTTATTATATATATATATATATATATATATATATATATATATATATATATATATATATATAATATATAATAATGTAATATTTCAGATAAATCGTCACAGTGAGTGACACCAGCATTATTGGTTTTTTGAGAAATAAAAAAACAGAATGTAGAGAAGAAAATGTTGGAAGGAAGTTGGGAGAAAGACTGGTCTCCGAAGGAGCACCGGGACTGGTGGAAGCAACAACAACCAGATAAGACAGAGAAAGGAATTGTGATATTGTGTCAGGTTGGTGAGAATCAAGAAAAGAAAATAACAGAAATGGAAGATCATCATAAACAGTAATGTGAATTGAGAGAAGAAGTTGTGAAAAATACGATAGAATTAATAGAACTACAAGGCAAATTAGAAGGGCAAGAAAAGTGGTCAGAAAAGGTGAAGGTGTAGGTGCGCGATGTGCTGCCGTGTTAGGAGCGCGTCGCGACACAGATCACTCCGAGGACGACAGGCCCGATTGGGATGATTTAGATCGCAAAGCATGGGAATATGAAAAAGGAGGTTTTGCTAGCGCTCCTCCCCCATATAATCCGGAATATAAATCAATCACTGATTTTGGTTATAATAATACATTGTATCCAGATCTGACCGCTCTGAAAACGGTCCCAGCTGCACCCATGCAAGTCAAAACTAGACAGAGTAAAGAGGAAGGTCAATCAATAGTCTATACGACTAAAACCCATGTCCCCTTCTCCCCAGGAGAAAAAGAAATGATATGGGTGTCCCTCCCAAAATTAAAACCAAACCAGGGTAACACAACTTTTTGGGATATTCTAGATGAAAAGATGGTTATTCACCTCCTTCACCCGCACGATGTACACATCATCGTGAAGGCTAAATGTCCGCCCAACATTTGGATACAGTTACTACGAGAATATCAGACCGGGGAGTGGGCTAATGTAGCCTCTACAGATGAGGAGGAAATAACAGAACTTTTTCACAATTGATCAAGAAAACTGAGATAGTGAAATAATGAAATAATCGAGTGGGATTATTTGACATTTTATTCTAAATAATCATAAGCTTAAATAATAAGTTATAAGGGCTGTTTGAGACACTGCAGGGTCAATAAAACATGCCACAGATCGGATATCTGAATTATCTTTAGATATCAATGTGTATGTGCTTTGTGTGTTTATGAATATGTATAGTTTGAAGGTGATATAAGGTAAATGTCTATGTTTTGGCAATCATTTTAGAATTATATTTAAAAATGTAACAACAGATTTATCATATTCATGAGGATCTTTGGCTCTATACAGAGTGCCTCAAGCATCAGAAATCAGAAAGAAAGACTATTATAAGAAAAGTAATCCAAAATATACATTGAATAAACAGATGGATAATAATAGTAATACATAAATAGTCATGGTGTCTCCACAAGAAGAACCAGAATTTGTTTGTTAAACATCATGTTATGGACAAGCTCTGTCAAAAGTCAAATTCAAGGAAACGAAAGGCTAGAAGAGAGCCTGGTGCAGCCCTGACAGCCTGTGAAAGCAGGAGAATGTAAACAGTCTGGTGACATGTTACAGTCTTTCAGAAAATGTTTGGTTATTGGTGCCTAGCATATAATACCTGAAATGAAAGTCAAAGTAGACCATGGTTTTAAGATGAGTGATGTAGGAAAAGGGTAAGATACCGCAGAAGTATAAGATTACAACTATAGAATAAGTAAGCTCAAGTAATATAAAATGCTTTACAGGAGAAAAGTAAGAATGGAAAGGAAGAGTAAAAGAGAAGGTGTCCTAGGATTATGGGAATCATTATTGAGATCAATGGCCTATTGGCTAATATTTTGTTAGGTACATATATGACTTCAATAAACGAATAATGGAGTGACATCTGTATAAATATAAATAAAACATATTGATAAAAAAACCTGAATACATTTCTTGTAAGAAATTAAGAATAGGAGAAAGAATAGCTGTTAGAATGCAGAGCAATGTTAACCAAAGTTGAAGAGGGTTTGAGTAAGTTGACGAGGGTCTGAGTAAGTTGATAAGGCTTGGGAAGCAGGAAAAGGTGAGTTTGATGTGTGTGAGACAAATGTGCTGCCACTTTTAGCACAGAGAGCTTCTGATGGTGATTGAATGAAACGTGGGAAAATAAATAAACTTGATGTAGGATAAATGAATAAATAATTGAATGAGATATGAGCCGCAGAGACCTCCCACATTGGAAAGTGGACTACAGCAGATAATCCTCTCCTCTCCCAGGGCAGGGTGATTAAGTGGGGACGCGTGTGAAGAGTGCAGGTGGACCCAGGTGAGTTGTGAAAGAAAGAAGAAACAAAAATAATAAGGCACGCGTGCAAACAATCAAAATAATACTAAGTGAATAACAAATTAAACAATAAAGTGAAAGATAATCAACACACAAAATAATGGCAATATAGAACCAAACAAAATACACAAGCCATATTGCACAAAGTGAAGTGAAATATAAATATAATAAGTAATGGTGATTAAGGAGCTAATTAACACCGTCCGTGACATTTACATTGGTTGGGTGTGTGGATACCAGTAATAATTTTTGTTTTATTGAAATACAAAATAATTCTATTTTTCCGAAGTGCTGAACTTTAATACAGTCTAGAAAGATTAATATTTTTTGTCTTGGGCTATATTATTATTACCATAGTTTTTCTATTGTATAAGTATCTTGGAGTAGAGGCATAGGTGGGCATGTGGGCAGAGGAGTAGGAAGGCCGGTCAAGCAAATAAGCTTGCTAAGGTACGCAGCAGCAGCAAGCAGCCCCCACATCCAGCCAGCCAGCCAGTCTGGCTGGCAGTGACTGAGTGGTTGACAGACGGCAAGCAACGGAATGTACGTGCTCTGTGATGTCATAGCAGTCAGCTGAGAGAGGCTCGTGATGTCATCGCTGAGCTGGCTGGCTGGCTGGCTGGCTGGCGGGCTGGCTGGCTCTGTGTGTGTGTGTGTTTGTGTGTGTGTCTGTTTTTCTGTTTGTCAGTCTGTCTGTCTGTCTCTCTCTCTCTCTCTCTCCCTCTCAATTCATTTGTATTGTCAAAAGCAATTGGACATACATACATTCATACATATATATATATATATATATATATATATATATATATATACATACATACATACATGCTAGAAAGTCATTACTATGTTATCTTAAAGGCTAACTAAGCAGAACATATATCATTATCGAACAGAGTTCATAGGTCTATACATGGTATTAGGGAACAGGCACGTAGGTCATTCTGTTTGACATTGTCTCCAAGGGTCTCATTGTAAATAACAAAGAGAAATCAAACTACCTTATGGCCTCCTGACCTTCTAGCTTGACCTTATCTTTCTTAAGTATACAAGAGAGAAAAACAGTTGTGAGAAAAGAATTTCTAACTTTCCTTCCACACATACATACATACATACATACATACATACATACATACATACAAACCAGAGGCATGCAAAAAAATATAAAGAGGAAGAAAATGTTGTATAGCACATACAAAAGGGATGGTGATGAAACAAAATACATAGAATATGTTGAGCTGCAAAGAGATCTTAAGAAAGGGATCAGGAAAGCAAAGAGGGAAATAGAAAGAAACATAGCTCTTGGAGCTACAACCAATGCAATGAGCTTTTTTCAAAATTACAACAGCAAGCGGTCAATTAAGGAGGAGGTGAAACAGATAAAGGGCAAAAATGGAGGTATCTTGGAAAACGAACAAGATGTGGCAAATATTCTATATGAGTATTTCACAGAGGTTTTTACAAAAGAAAAAACAGATGACATGCCACAGGTTGACAATCAATCCAGTCAAACCCTAAGAGAGATCAGGATAAATGAGGAGGAGGTACTAAAGGGACTAGCAGAATTAAAATCAAACAAATCACCTGGGCCAGATGGGATATTTCCAACAGTACTTAAAGAAATGAGGGAAATTATGTATAGGCCGTTAACTCGATTATTTCAAATGACACTTAGAACAGGGGATGTTCCCACTGACTGGAAGACAGCAAATTTCATACCAATCCACAAGAAAGGGGACAAAACTGAGCCAGGAAATTACAGACCAATCAGTCTCACCTGCATCACCTGTAAAATGTTGGAAAAAATGATTAGACAGAAAATAGAGGAGCATCTCAATGAAAACCATATTCTTGGAGATAGTCAACATGGGTTTAGACGAGGCAGATCATGTCTTACTAACTTAATACATTTTTTTGAACATGCAACTGCAGCTGTAGATCACGTGAAAGCATATGATATGATATACTTAGATTTCCAAAAAGCTTTTGATAAGGTTCCACACCAAAGACTGATCCTCAAATTGGAAGCTGTAGGCATTCAGGGTAATGTAAGTAGATGGATTATGAACTGGTTGATGTATAGGAAACAGATTAGAGGAGTCACTTCTAACTGGAGTGAGGTTGTTAGTGGAGTTCCACAGGGATCAGTACTAGGGCCTTTGCTTTTTCTAATCTATATTAATGATCTGGACTCTGGGATACTTAGCAACCTTGTCAAATTTGCAGATGATACTAAAATAGGTGGCTTAGCAGATACAATCTTGGCAGCACATGCTATTCAGAGGAACTTAGATAAATTCAGTTGTGGGCTGACACCTGGCAAATGAAATTCAATGTGGACAAGTGCAAGGTAATACATGCAGTAAAACAAAAATGTCCACTATAATTACACTATGGGAGGTACAGATCTAGATGAAGTAATGCATGAGAAAGACCTAGGAATCTATGTGGATTCACTTTCTCCATCCAAACAATGTGGGGAAGCAATACAAAAGGCATACAGAATGCTAGGGTATATCGTCAAAAGTGTAGAATTTAAGTAATGTTAAGACAGTACAATGCGCTAGACCTCATCTGGAATACTGTGTACAGTTCTGGGCACCACACTTCAAGAAGGATATTGCTGCTTTAGAGACAGTTCAGAGGAGAGCAACCAGACTTATTCCAGGTCTGAAGGGAAAGTCCTACTCGGAGAGACTGAGGGAACTGAACCTTTTCACCCTGGAACAGAGGAGATTACGTGGGTACTTGATCCAAGTCTTCAAAATCATGAAAGGTTCCTCAAACCAGAGGAGCTTTTCCAGATCAGCAGGGACACACGCACCAGGGGACAACAAATGGAAATTGGGCTTCAAGGCATTCAAGATGGAAAGTGGTAGAAGCTGAAAGTTTGGGAACATTTCAAAATAGACTGGATAGGATCCATGGATCACTTAGATATTAATGGACACCAAACGAGCATGATGGGTCGAATGGCCTCCTCTCGTTTGTAAACTTTCTTATGTTCTTATGTTCTTATGTTCTTATGAATGTTCCCTAAGCATGTTTCAAATGTTCCCTAATTTATGTTACAAATGTGCCTTAGCACCTCTCTCTCTCTCTCTCTCTCTCTCTCTGTCTCAATTCAGTGCATTTGTATTGTCAAAGCAATTGGACATGCATACATACATACATACATATATATGGAAAATAAACAATATGTGTACATCTCTGCATTAATGGTGCCCTAACAGATGTGCAAGTTACATGACAGACAGACAGACAGACACTCACACACACTTTCACACACACACACACACACACACACTTTCACAGACAGACAGACAGACAGACACACACACACACACACACACACACACACTTGTATACCTGACACGTATAGAAGACTGGATAGGGAGATATAAATAGCAATGGGGAGACTCTTGTACTTGGTGTGGCTCTATCCATATAGTGGGGCCAGCAGCCACTTAGCAGGTGTAGCAATAGAAGCTCAGCCTGGGGAGACTGGATTTAGCATTTCCTCTCCATTTTGATAAGTATCCTTAATCATTTCTGCAAAATACTTCTATGATACCTATGTATGTTTTTTACTTGTACTATATTATACTATCAAGTATCAGTGTACACATACAATGTGACCTGTTACATTAATACAGAGGCCACGGAAGGCCAGATCACTAATAGCCACTGTCCCCTGATATTACACTTTTTTACAATCACTTTGGCACTCATTTCAGAACCTTGATGTCATTTTTCAAAACTCTAGACACTAAACTCACACCCGATGATCAAAATGCACATTTTTCAATTGCTTGGATACAATACACATCAACCTCAGATCATTTGTTCATTGAACTAAAATGATACAACTTAACGTCAAAGTATTACCATTTCAAAATGCAATTCACACATTACATCTGAGATCACTGTCTATTCATTTCATTACAAAGATCTAACTATCAATTGATACAGCTGCTCAAAATGATAAGTGACTGTTGCATTACTCTTAATTCATAGTTTTATGGAAACTGACGAACAGTATTCCATGTTTCGATCATGAAAGTTTCAGGATAATGAGATCCATTGACACCAATAACCGAGGAGCATGAACCAGTTGGACTACATTATCTATGGATGTAATATTTCATCATCATTCATCATCATGTAGCACTTTTCCACACCATGTTTTCAGTGTGGAAGGAAAGTTAGAAATTCTTTCTCTAATACCTGTTTTTCTCTCTTGTATACTTAAGAAAGATAAGGTCAAGCTAGAAGGTCAGGCCAGAAGGTAGTTTGATTTCTGCTTGTTATTTACGATGAGAATCTTGGAGACAATGTCAAACAGTATGATTGAAGTGCCTGCTCCCTAATCCATGTGTTGATCTATGAACTCTGTCCTATAATGATATAAATTCTGCTTAGCTAACTTTTAAGATAACATAGTAATGACTTTCTGATTATAACCAGCTCTTTGATTTTTGTGTATAAAAGCTCTGACTGTTAAAATGAAGGCAGAGCGACTTTGGGATCTTCTTGAGTCACTGTTCCTCTCCACGCTGCGTGTATTAAAGGCATTGCAACTAACGCTCCAACCTGGTTGAAGATGATTGTTCTTCCACATCAGATTTGACATTACTGTATGTATGCAGGCCCTTGTAATTGCTTTTCCAATACTGCCAACTGGTTATTGATGATTGATTTCACATTGTGGTACGAGTATCGAGTGAAATGAGTGCTATCCACCCGAGCAACACAGCGATAACATGGAGCCGGCAGGTCATCCAGGTCACAATAGAGGTCAAGCAGTGGGAGGAGGAAGACGTGGTGGTCAAAAGAATGGAAGGGGACATGCACCCCTTCTGAGAGGTGGTCGTGGGCCTCGTCATAGAGGAGGGCTTAGGCCTCACCAGAGAGGCAGCCATGGGCCTCATTTGAGAGGTGTTGGGGGAACGTGGTAGAGGACAAGGCCACGGACCAGACAGCGGCAGCAACAGCAAATAGTGTCCAGTGAAATCCGAGAAATAGTTGTAGAACATGTTGTAAATCATGGCATGACCATGACTGAGGCAGCTACAATGATTCAATCAAACCTCAGAATCAACTCAGGATCAACTGTGGCCTCAATCATCAGAAATGTCCGTACTGAGAAGCGGCAAGTCTTCAGCATGCACTAAACATTAGGCTACTCTCAATTGTCAAATGACTGTATACTGCATACCAATGTGTAGCACAGAGTATAGTGTGCCTTTTGAAAGAAATGCAGACAGAGTGAAGCAGCTGATGACTGAGTATGTTCAGGTATGTTCAGTTTCAAGATGCCTCTTGTGAAAAATGGTTGTGAGAACCTGAACCTGAACACAGGGCTGATGGAAATTTAGAAGTACAGTAATCAATCCTTTGTTTTGCTTTTTACACTAAGCCAGGTGAGGAACACTGCAGTTGACATTTTACTGTAGTTTTGTTCTTTTTTGTAGCTAATTATTGTTGCATGGATTCAAAGAAACCTATGGTGTGATTTGATTGTATTGCATCAATACATTTCAGATTTTGTTCAATGATTCCACTGTGTCTGTAGTATTCTCTCTACTAGTCCTTTTACAGTGATGTATTTATGTGTAGTACCATAATGAAACATGTATCACATATTTTGTACTACAATATTTAATGATTGTACGAACAACTACACAGTGAAACTATCGGTATCTTCTGTGTTACTATGTTACTATGGTATTTCATGATAAATGAGTTATTTGAACCAACAAGTCTGCAAGTGCTAGGTTTCTTTAAAGATATGAATGCACAATGCAATGTTTTGAACATTGGACAGCCTGTGTTACAAGTGATGACCGTTTTGAGTTTTGTGTCTAGAGTTTTGAAAAATGACATCAAGGTTCTGAAATTAGTGACAAAGTGATTGTAAAAAACTGTATATTCATCCTATTTAATGTGCTCTTTTAAAATGTACTTTTCTTTTTTATGTTGCCATTTCTGTTCTACCAATGTTTCAGTTGTTAGCCAAAGATTGACAGAGTACATCTCATACACACAGGCCAGACAGCAAAGATTTATTTTTGAAATTCAATTACAAATGCTGCATGAACTCATCAATACGATTAGAGCTCCTGAAAGCAATATAACTAACTCACTCTACAGCATCTCATTAGCAGTGAAAAGAAACCAAGAAAGTTGGGACAGTCGACTGTTTACCACTATGTAACATCACCTTTTCTTTTAATAACACTTATTAAGCACTTGGGCACTGAAGACACCACTTGGTTAAGTTTAGCAAGCGGGATTTTCCCCCATTCATCCATTATGCATTTCCTCAGCTGCGCAACTGCACAGGGCCTTCGTTGTCTTAATTTGCACTTCATAGTGCGCCACACATTCTCAATTCGGAGACAGGTCAGGACTGCAGGCAGGCCATGCTAGCACCCGCACTCTCTGCCTATGCAACCATGCGCTTGAAATCTGGGCAGAATGTGGTTTGGCGTTATCCTGCTGAAAAATGCAGGTACGTCCCTGGAAAAGACGATGTCTGGATGGCAGCATATGTTGCTCCAAAATGTGTAAATCTCTTTCTGCAAAAATGGTGCCCTCACAGATGTGCGAGTTACATGACAGACACTCATACACACTGTCACACCCATACACACACAAACACACACTTTCACAGACAGACACACGCACACACACACACACACACACACACTTTCACAGACAGACAGACAGACACACACACTTTCACACACAATCACTTTCACAGACAGACACACACACACACTTTCACACAGAGACAGACACACACACACTTACATACATACATACATACATACATACAGTGAGGGAAAAAGTATTTGATCCCCTGCTGATTTTGTACGTTTGCCCACTGACAAAGAAATGATCAGTCTATAATTTTAATGGTAGGTGTATTTTAGCAGTGAGAGACAGAATAACAACAAGAAAATCCAGAAAAACGCATTTCAAAAAAGTTATAAATTGATTTGCATGTTAATGAGGGAAATAAGTATTTGATCCCCTATCAATCAGCAAGATTTCTGGCTCCCAGGTGTCTTTCATACAGGTAACAAGCTGAGATTAGGAGCACTCTCTTAAAGGGAGTGCTCCTAATCTCAGCTCGTTACCTGTATAAAAGACACTTGTCCACAGAAGCAATCAATCAATCAGATTCCAAACTCTCCACCATGGCCAAAGAGCTGTCCAAGGATGTCAGGGACAAGATTGTAGACCTACACAAGGCTGGAATGGGCTACAAGACCATCACCAAGCAGCTTGGTGAGAAGGTGACAACAGTTGGTGCGATTATTCGCAAATGGAAGAAACACAAAATAACTGTCAGTCTCCCTCAGTCTGGGGCTCCATGCAAGATCTCACCTCGTGGAGTTTCAATGATCATGAGAACGGTGAGGAATCAGCCCAGAACTACATGGGAGGATCTTGTTAATGATCTCAAGGTAGCTGGGACCATAGTCACCAAGAAAACAATTGGTAACACACTATGCCGTGAAGGACTGAAATCCTGCAGCGCCCGCAAGGTCCCCCTGCTCAAGAAAGCACATGTACAGACCCGTCTGAAGTTTGCCAATGAACATCTGAATGATTCAGAGGAGAACTGGGTGAAAGTGGTCTCAGATGAGACCAAAATCAAGCTCTTTGCCATCAACTCAACTCGCCGTGTTTGGAGGAGGAGGAATGACACCAAGAACACCATTCCCACCATCAAACATGGAGGTGGAAACATTATGCTTTGGGGCTGTTTTTCTGCTAAGGGGACAGGACAACTGCACCGCATCAAAGGGACGATGGACGGGGCCATGTACCGTCAAATCATGGGTGAGAACCTCCTTCCCTAAGCCAGGGCATTGAAAATGGGTCAAATACTTATTTCCCTCATTAACATGCAAATCAATTTATAACTTTTTTGAAATGCATTTTTCTGGATTTTCTTGTTGTTATTCTGTCTCTCACTGCTAAAATACACCTACCATTAAAATTATAGACTGATCATTTCTTTGTCAGTGGGCAAACGTACAAAATCAGCAGGGGATCAATTACTTTTTTCCCCCACTGTACATACATATATATGGAAAAGAAACATTACAAGTATAAATCACAATAAGATGTAATAAAGTACAGATAAACAAAGTGTAATAAAATGTGATCTGTTTGAAAATGCAGGGACGTCACTGGAAAAGATGATGTCTGGATGGCAGCATATGTTGCTCCAAAATGTGTACATCTCTTCTGCAAAAATGGTGCCCTCACAGATGTGCGAATTACATGACAGACAGACAGACAGACACTCACACACACTGTCACACCCACACACACACTTTCACAGAGAGACATATACACACACACACACACACACACACACACACACTTTCACACAGAGACAGGCACACACACGTACAGACACACACACTAACTTTCACACAGAGACAGACACACACACACACACACACACACACACACATACATACATACATATGGAAAAGAAACAATACTTTTATAAATCACAATAAGATGTAATAAAGTACAGAAAAACTAAATGTAAGAAAATGTGATCTTTAATACACAGAAATATGTATGGCTGGTCGGATGCGTCTTGGACTCGGGTTCCTCTTCATTACGTATAACGCTTTTGCCTTTTGCTAAAGCTTTCCGTGGAGGGGATCGTGGGTGAGTTTGTACCATTCTTGGGGGGCTCTGCCTTGTTGGGGCGGAGCTGTGATCCAGGTGAACAGCAGATCGGGCATAGGTGGGCATGTGGGCAGAGGAGTAGGAAGGCCGGTCAAGCAAATAAGCTTGCTAAGGTACGCAGCAGCAGCAAGCAGCCCCCCCATCCAGCCAGCCAGCCAGTCTGGCTGGCAGTGACTGAGTGGTTGACAGACGGCAAGCAACGGAATGTACGTGCTCTGTGATGTCATAGCAGTCAGCTGAGAGAGGCTCGTGATGTCATCGCTGAGCTGGCTGGCTGGCTGGCTCTGTGTGTGTGTGTGTCTGTGTCTGTCTGTTTTTCTGTTTGTCAGTCTGTCTGTCTGTCTCTCTCTCTCTCTCTCTCTCTCTCTCTCTCTCCCTCTCAATTCAATTCATTTGTATTGTCAAAGCAATTGGACATACATACATACATACATACATATATGTAGCGTAAGGTACACTTATACATTTCAATTAAAGAAGTGAATTCATAGTATCACCTTATCACGAATCCTGGAGTCTTGTATAACTCAATTTCTGTAATAATTGGACGCAGACACCAATTCCAAAGATATAAATTGTCAAATTTATTTAAAAACAAAGACTAAATGTAGCACTACACTAATTATACAAAAGGGAAAAACTAATTAAAATTCAACTCTAGATCAACAAATCAAAGACAAATCACTTCCGTGACCAAATCAAAGACCATGGGATCCCATAGGATAACACACAAATCGTTAAACAAAAAAGGTTATAAACACATTGACTACAATACCGGTTAGTAATTCTAGGAATCACTAAGAAACAGTTGAAAGTGCTAAATTGCAGTTTCAGAAGATGAAAAAAAACTGTAACAGATGGGATATGTAGTACTTTATGCTCGAGTGGTCTATGCGATTACACCCTGTTGGTGTTATTAAGAACGCCAAGTACCAGAATGCAGAGCGGGACTGTTTTTTGTGCCGTGACTTGTCGGGGGAAAAAGGCGCAGAAAAAACGGACGAGAAGGTGAAGGTAGTATGGCGGTGATGCACGCGTTGGTGAAGTGGGAAAGCGGGGTCGACAAAGACTCTTACAGCGTGATTCCCACTGCTTGCTTTCGCAATTTTGATTTATTCAGCATTGCTGATGATGACGAAGAGACGACTCGAAACTTCAGAGCAGAGTGGAGAGACACGAACAAACCTCCAAAAGGTGGATGGCCTGTCCATGAAGCGCAGATCATTATGACTGGTAACAATGTTTATTTAAAAAAAAAACATTAAAGTCTTTACATGCTATTTGATATATACAATCACAGTATATTTGAAATGAATGTTTAAGTTATTAATGTGTTGTACTTCTAACATACTCTTATAACATGGTAGGTGGTGGTGAGGGCGCTAAAAACTCGTCATACTTGACTGGCATTTGTAAGAACGATTTATTGTGTGTTGTGCTTTACAATAAAATCCCCCAAATCACAAAATAAATTAAACCAGATATAATTTAACTTCAGTTTTGATTCAGTGTTGGCTGTTCATCTTAATTTGTATGGTCAAAGCACAGTATTTTTATGACAAATAAATATAATCCCCAAATATCTGTGGACATAATGCAGGGTTTTATTTATTTTATTTTTATTTTAGGAAAAGAAGGCGAACTAAGAAGAAAACTTAATGACCTAACAAAAATGCCCTGTCCTAAAATGAAGAGAGTACCTAAACCAAACAAAAAACTTCAAATTTCAGATGATAGTGACCTTGATGAACCACAGTTGAGATATCATTTCCGGTGAGATAATTACTGCAAATATTAAATAAATGTATTGCAGGATTGTTTTTTTTTAATCATATTCATATATATATATATTTTCATTTTAAACTCTTTTCCTCTCTGAATACAGCACAAAATAAGAAAGAAAACCGATGGAGCTTCAAGAATTAGATCCCGTCATATTCTACAGACATTTAAAGAGTCCAGTGAAGTTGAGCTACAGCAAAAAGTTAAGCAGCTCGAAAAGGAAAACACAAGACTTAAAAATGAAAACCAATGTCTTCGAAACCGTATGGTTGATGGTAAGTTTTTTTATTTATAGCAAATAATTCCTTACCTTGATAAATGTTATTCTTCAGTAATTTAGATTCCAGAGTAATGTATTATAGTTGATCATACTGAAGTAATCTAGAACTACAATACAGACTCTTAATGTGCACTGTCTAATAGTTTAATAATACTGATTATTAAATAAAGTTTTTCAACATAACTTCATAATCCTACATTAATGACTATATGCATTACATTAGACCTGGTAATTGTTGTATTTTATCTTTTTTATTTTTTTCGTAGCTAATGTTAATGACCCACAAAAAGGTCAGTTTGCCAATAACATAGAGCAAGTCTCTCAAGTATAATTGCAGGCATTGATGGTTTTGTTTTCACTTTGTATTAAATATATTACTAGAAATGATTATCATTTAATTCTAAGGTTTTTTTCTCCAGAGATTCCAGACCTTTTGGACAATCTGAAAAAAATTGTAACAAAAGCCACATTTATCAGCAATGAAGACAAAAGTGTGTCACCATCAAGTGGTTCTGACAGCCCCACAGCAAATTGTTCTGAATCTGACAAAGAATCACCAAAACAGGTATAACACTCTTGGTCTACAATATTACAAAGACAAGGTAAAAATATATATATTGAAAACAAATATTGGTTGTAAACAATCTAATGATGCTACATTATCAGTTATATTCATAGTTATAGTTGATAATAAGAATGTAATTGAATTATGGGTGTCACAGATTCACTGACTTTATTATGTCTGTAAATTAATAAACTTAGAATTGAGACATACTGTGGTCTTTAATAACACATTTCTGTAACAAAATCACAGCCTTACTGATAATGTATTCCACTTAACATAATATAAGAATAGTTTGGGGATAAACTTGTTTTTTATTTACCATTGTCTTTTAGGTGGAAATATTCCCAGGCACTGGAGTTTACATTGACAAACTGTCCTGGATCCTTGCAGAGAGGTGCAGCACGAATACGTCATATGCAAGAACCCTGACGGTTGCTGTCTTTGACTTTCCAACATTATTAAAGAGCAATCTTCGTGGTGGTGGCAGCAAGAGAGATCCAACTTCGGAGAAAAAGACACCTCTGGATCGCTTAAAGGTGGAAGCCATATATGGTATGTAAATGCTGTTGTACAAAATTTCTAACTCTCCTTTTTAACTGTATAGAACACAAAGGGTTAGCATTTGAAATGTTCCTTTGGCCTTTGTTTTAGTTTCAGAGACTAGAGTTAATTTATTAATAAATAATAATACCTTACATGTAGCAGCTGGAAAGATCCCGAAGTGCTCTACAGACTCACTTCACCCACCACCCTCTGGGGTGCAGCCATTTTGTACCAGCAGATTACTACACAGCAGTAAAGGTGGAGTCATAACAAATTTGTTAGACCTGATTGAGGGAAGCCTGACTTAGAATTCAGCCACGTCACTCTTTCAACAACACCTTGTAAATCACCTTGGATTAATGCTTCAGACATATTAATACATAATAATAATGAATAGTGCCATGGGATCCTTGACAATATAAACTTTCATGTCTCATTTAAATTTGACTTTTGAGCAAATACTTCACATTTCAGTCCAGTTGTGCCACATCAATGTAATGCTTAAGCAAGGTATTAATGGAGAAAAGACTGCCTTTGCATAGCTGCTTCGCCAAGTACAGATTTTACTATGAACTAGTGTAAGACAAGTTTAAGAGCATACACCAAAACGTTTAAATACACCCACACACAAAAATGTTGATTTACTGTGGCAATATGTAACTAATGAACCCTTCTCAAAGATATGTGGTATGTTTATTAAAAGATTTTTATATATCTATGTGCAAGTCATTAAATCTATGTGATACATGTTTTTTAGGGGCTACCTTGAAAAAATTGCCCAGTACCCCAAAGAGTGTAATTGGTGGTGCAATTAACAGCAAGATAAATGAACTACGACACAGAATGAAACCAGAGTGAAGATTTGAAGAACCAGATCTGTATTTTTTGTTTTGTTTTCAACAGGGTTGGGGTCAATTCCAATTCAATTTTTAATTCCCTTTTCAATTCAATTCCAATAAAGAATATTATGTGAATGCAAAAAGTAATTGCAATTTTGAATTGATTTGTAGGAGGAATTGGAATTGAAAAACAGGAATTGACCCCAACCATGGTTTTCAGTGAGTGTTGTACAAATTGATAGGTCAGGGTTTCTGTAAAAACTTAATAGAGGCCAGCAGGCGTGCACGATCTGGGAAAAACTGCTCCACTACAACAGACCTCTTTCCCTTCGTTTTCTCTAAAAACCTCCTGATATCCTTCACTGCAGCTCTGACTCACCGAGGACGAGGAGGCGAGAGAGGAATCCGTGAAGCCGCCCTCACTGTCACTCCGAGCCGCGATGCTCCAGCGTGTAGCCGGACCTTTCCCCACCAAGCCGCTCGCTACCCCAGCTTCACTACTGTGCCACCACTTCTTTTACTGCCACTATTTACCAACACCGTCCGTGCTCCCTCCCAGCACCTTCTTAGTGCGTTTTTTCCACCCGGCGCCTCGGCTTGTACCGCCGAGCCTGGCCCTGCCTCCTCCTCGGCTACACCCTGTGTGTCTGTCCGCCCGTCTGCTGGCTGCTGAGGTTGTTCCTCGTCACTAACCAGCGCCCCGTGCACCGCCTCAACACCATCTCCCCCCGGCGTCTCGGTCGTCACTATCCCCCGCTGCCTCGACCCCGTCCCCCAGCTGTGCGTCATCGCCTCCGGGCAGCTCTTCCCCCGTCACGGCATCAGTGGTACCATCGGTCCGACCGGCGACTGTCTCCTCCGCCGGGGCTCGATCTCTGTCTGCCCGCTGCATCTGTGGCTGCGGGCCGGTGTCTCTATTCCTCCCCGCGTCGCCCCGCTCCTCCTCCCGCTCCCTGTCCTGCTCGGGACAGTTCCTCACGACATTCCCCTCGCTCCCACACCTGAAACACTTCATGGACTCCGAAGTAGCGAACACGACGTAGTCGGTATTGTCGATCTTAAATTTAAAAATGACATTAAGATCCTCATTGATGTTATTGAGGATCATATACAGCTGCCTTCGGAAGGACACGACGTGTTTCAGTTGCGGGGCTTTGCAGCCCAGCGGGACCCTCTTAATGCCGGACATCAGCTGCCCGAGCCGGTGCGGATGAACGGAGGGACGTTAGACAGCGTTACCTTCCGGGCAGGAGCAGCGAGCGGCAACACCGGGGTGAAAGTGTCGTCTAACACTGTGCCATTAGCCACTAGCTGATTGAGCAGATCAGTGGTTTTTAAGAAGATAACAATGGCAGCAGACTTGATATTTTCACACCCTGCTACCTCCCCAACCGCTAACACACACTGCTCTAGGGGGCAGAACTGCACCGGAGCGATCTTGACTCCATGGCGTCGGGTCAGTTTTTCAAAAGACGCATTCAGGGGGTCCGACCCCCCGACCCGGGAAGAACTACCGGTACTCCCCCCTCCCCTCCCCTGTTCCCCCACAATAAGAAAAGCACTGAAAACAGAAGACAAAATAAACAAACTGAAAAAAGTAAAGCAACAAAAAAACGCAGCCAAAGGACAGAGCTCTCAGCAGCACTCCCGCTCACTGCAGACCCCTCCCACACACTCCCAGCTGAGAGAGAGAGAGAGAGAGAGAGAGAGAGAGAGAGTTAGTGTCTGTCTGTCTCTCTCTCTCTGTAGATGCATCATAGGGAACATATGTAACAATCTCTCTTTTTGTTTACCAAAAATGAGAATGAACGTATTTCAAGTGGGTGTTGCCTTGGTTGGAAACGTTTTAAGATTATTTATGAAGTGTAAAGTGGATTTGTCTCAGTTCTCCGTAGTTTTCAATGTATGTGCCATTCAGTAGCGTTCATGTTACAGATGTGCCCTATGCAGTGGTAGGGTCAATAAAATGTCAGTAAAACTTTATTTTAGCAATTATGGAGGGGAAGAACTGCAAATAGAGGGTCCCCACTAATTATCTAACTTACCAACAACGTTTCAAATTAGGTCTTGCGAAGCTGCCAAATAATGCTGTATAATCGTATGTGTCTTCATACACCGGCTGCTATAGTCTGATAGCTTTGATTATATATATATATTTTCTCGTGAACCACAAGTGCTATTTGCTTGATTTTTACAGAGTATGTTATAAATACCATTCTTATGAAGCCTGACAAATTGTATGCTGTAATTATGAATATTTTCAAATCATTTGTTTGTTTTTCCTAACATGTTACAAATGTTCCCTATGTGAAACATGCATTATATCTTAATAACGTCTAAACAATTAAAGATATACAGATTATTATTTTCGGTAAAGTTATAACACATTGCTATTAACTATGTGTGTCAGTAAAAGTTTAAAAAATCCTAACAATTTTTTATTGATCCTGCAAAATAAGTGTTTAGGGAACATTTGTAACATAGTTAGGGTTAGCCACTGGGTAAGGGTTACATCTTCAGCAGTAAGTTTATTCATGTTAATTATTCTCATCAATGTTAAAGAACAATAAGTTCTATCATGTGTGTCGATAAAATGCTGATATTCCATAACGTTTGCTTGTGTATTCTGCAAAACACATATTTAGGGAACATTTGTAACATTAGGGTTACGATTTGCCATAGACGCGGAATGAGTTTGATTGTGATGTTAAATGGGGTTTAAAGACGCAATCGCCTCGGTGCTGATTACTATTGCTGTGTTTCTCCACTTCTACTCCATGCTTGGGAACGCCCACATCCAGTGACGTCAAAACCGGTGGAAAAGCGGGCCGGTTCAAAAAAGATCAGCTGGATCCCAGGCCGAGCAGCAGCTCCGGCTCCAGCACCGGCACCATGTCGCTGGAAAAGCGCTAAGTGAGCTCACAGTGAGCTCAGTGTAATGTCTGCTCTGGTGAGCTCACAGTGTGACCTAGTCGTGAGTTCACGTCTTCACTGGGTAGTCCTTGACAACTTAATTGACTTAATTCTTGGGCTTAATTGGTCAAAATGACCATTGGTTGAAGGTACTCAGGGACTGATGTGTAGAGAGACTTATTAAACCTGCAGGATTGTGGTTTTCCCAGAACAGAATTAACCAGTGTAGCGTTATGTTGGGTGTATTCTGATAAGAGCATTTTAGCTCTGAGCTGAAGCACTGATCTAAAGAAGACCTCTCCCCCCCAAATTTATCAGATTTCCTTAACTCATCAGCATGTGAACTGGTTTACATCAAAGTGACAGTCTTGGGAGGATGGCACCGAGAATGGGCCAAATAGCTTGGAATCCCTGCTGTGAGATGTCTGGGGAAGGGGGCCTGTAGGAAATAAAAACTCTTTGAAATGGACGAGAGCCGAAATCCCGACACAGAGCTACGAACCCGTGCCAACCGGCATTTCCAAAAGATGGCATGGATTGACATCAGTCATAAATCAAGCCCCCCTCCAATAGGACACTGGGGGCTGAAACCGAAATCCAATCTCACAAACTAAAGAACCAATCACCTATTGATCTGACAGGCCTATAAAGGATAACGCACGGCATCTCTATCTCTCTCTCACCTAAACCAGTAACTCGCTGCCACAGCTGAACTTGTATCTCTGTTGCCAGAACCGGAACCAGAAACCAACTAAGTCTTTGCCAGCAACAGAAGGGTTAAACTGGGAGAAGGAGATTGAGCCGTACGAAGAATTCTTTTAAAGGACTTTATTAAATAAAGAACTTTACAGACTGCGCTGCCCGCCTGTGCCCAGCCATCCAGCTGGACAATTGACTAAGTCGACTGAATACGAAAGTCATTTAAATAGCTATTTGAGTCTTAAGAAACTTGACCCTTGGAACGAACAGGGCCCTGCTTTCCTCAAAGACTTTGTCTTCAAGTTTGTGGTTAAAATACTTAATTTAATCCCTGTATTGTATGGAATAATAATAACAACTGTAAAACATAAGAGAAGGGCCTAATAATAAACACAATACACAATAGACTAGAACCCTTAGAATATAATAATACGAACATCTTCATGATTAGTATGATTGTACTTTGGATAATATATTAATGCAAGTTGATAACATATTTTACAGAAAATGGGTTTTAGGAATTGTGACCAAAAAACTAAAATAATTGCTTCAGGGACCACTGCTCCTTTTATCAAGACCAATGTATAGCCCACTTTTCTTTTAAATTATGTTTAAAACAAAATTGAAGAAGCAGTGGTTAGTTCTGAATCAAACATATTGACCCCCTCACTCAATCTGTAAGTCCTGCAGCAAACATTGGAATATGCATAGATATTTGCACAGACTGGTATAAATGTCCCTTATAACTAACCAAATGCCATTTTTGTTGTTTGAAAAGTGCCCAACATCTTACCAGTATGTCCTTTTAGTATGTCACAAAGGTTCCCTAAGGCACAGAAACTTAGAATACAGAGCAAACACAAGTTTCAACCATTGAAATACTTACTAATTTGATTGTCCAGATATTGATGTCCGTGAAACAATCATAAATATCAAGACTGGCCGTTTCTGGTGCACCTCCAAGCAGCACATGGATCATTGCAGGACTTCCGATATGGAGGGAATTAAGTGGTCAGGTTCTCCTTCAAATAACAATGTTTTATCAGTGATTCCTGAGGAGGGAGGAAATCAAATAAGAATACACATCAAATCACATATATATATATACAGTGAGGGGAAAAAAGTATTTGATCCCCTGCTGATTTAGTATGTTTGCCCACTCACAAAGAAATGATCAGTCTATAATTGTAATGGTAGGTGTATTTTAACAGTGAGAGACAGAATAACAACAAAAAAATCAAGAAAAATGCATTTCAAAAAAGTTATACATTGATTTGCATGTTAATGAGGGAAATAAGTATTTGACCCCTTCGACTTAGTACTTGGTGGCAAAACCCTTGTTGGCAATCACAGAGGTCAGACGTTTCTTGTAGTTGGCCACCAGGTTTGCACACATCTCGGGAGGGATTTTGTCCCACTCCTCTTTGCAGATCCTCTCCAAGTCATTAAGGTTTCGAGGCTGACGTTTGGCAACTCGAACCTTCAGCTCCCTCCACAGATTTTCTATGGGATTAAGGTCTGGAGACTGGCTCTCACCCAAGATTTGACGCTACATGGCCCCGTCAATCGTCCCTTTGATGTGGTGCAGTTGTCCTGTCCCCTTAGCAGAAAAACACCCCCAAAGCATAATGTTTCCACCTCCATGTTTGACGGTGGGGATGGTGTTCTTGGGGTCATAGGCAGCATTCCTCCTCCTCCAAACACGGCGAGTTGAGTTGATGCCAAAGAGCTCGATTTTGATCTCATCTGACCACAACACTTTCACCCAGTTCTCCTCTGAATCATTCAGATGTTCATTGGCAAACTTCAGACGGGCCTCTACATGTGCTTTCTTGAGCAGGGGGACCTTGCAGGCGCTGCAGGATTTCAGTCCTTCACTGCATAGTGTTACTAATTGTTTTCTTGGTGACTATGGTCCAAGCTGCCTTGAGATCATTAACAAGATCCTCCCATGTAGTTCTGGGCTGATTCCTCACCGTTCTCATGATCACTGAAACTCCACGAGGTGACATCTTGCATGGAGCTCCAGACCGAGGGAGACTGACAGTTATTTTGTGTTTCTTCCATTTGCGAATAATCGCACCAACTGTTGTCACCTTCTCACCAAGCTGCTTGGTGATGGTCTTGTAGCCCATTCCAGCCTTGTGTAGGTCTACAATCTTGTCCCTGACATCCTTGGACAGCTCTTTGGCCATGGTGGAGAGTTTGGAATCTGATTGATTGATTGCTTCTGTGGACAGGTGTCTTTTATACAGGTAATGAGCTGAGATTAGGAGCACTCTCTTAAAGGGAGTGCTCCTAATCTCAGCTCGTTACCTGTATAAAAGGGGACAATATTAGGTATAGATATCCTTAGAGAAGCCGGCGCACTAGTGGATGCTAATAATAATTGCATAATATGGACCAATACACACGGGAATAAAAAGAATACACAAAGATACGCAACAAATTGTGCTAGTATCTCACTCACACCGTCAACACCTCATATATGGCCAGACACACCACTTGGACACGTATGTCAGGAATTTCCTGATGTTTGGGCAACACATAAACTAGATTGTGGTCTGGCACAAATTGAACCTATAGTAATCCCAGGTCCAGTACACAAAGCACATAAACAGTATCCTATTAAACCAGAAGCTTTTACAGCAGTTCAGACAATTATTCAAACATTGCAAAATGAAGGAATAATACGCGAAACGCATTCAACCACTAATTCTCCAATCTGGCCAGTGGCAAAACCAGACGGCTCATGGTGACTCACAATTGATTACACACAATTGAATAAAGTTACACCCCGGTTACACCCGATTGTAGCCAATCCCAACACTATATTAAATGATTTGAAACCTGAACACTCTATTTTTACCGTCCTGGATATTAGCAATGGATTTTGGAGCCTGCCACTCCACTCTGATTCCCAAGATAAATTTGCGTTTACTGTATGTGACAAACAGTACACATGGACTAGAGTGCCACAGGGATTTCACAACAGTCCGACACTCTTTCACCAGGCAATGGCCAAGACCTTAGAAGGAATGGATCTGACACCCTGGAATAGTTTAATCATCCAGTACGTGGATGATCTTTTGATTGCGTCTCCTGATGAGTCCTCGGTGTCTTACAAAAGGCAGGATTTAAAGCAAGCCCTAAGAAAGCACAAATAGGCTTAACTAAGGTTCAATATCTCGGACACAACATTTCACAAGGACAAAAATCTATGACGCATAATAGGCAAGAAGCCATTCTAAATATGCCAAAACCACATAATGTTAGGGCTGTGCGTAAAGTTATGGGGCTCCTTAATGATTGCCGCACTTTCATCCCTAATTTCACACAAGCCACAGGTCCGATACAGGCGTTAATCAAAGGGAGCCCGGCTCCCTTGGACCCCATAGACTGGGGACATGAACAGGAAATAGCCTATCGTGTAATAAAACAGGCTCTCAGCAATGCCCCCGCCCTCGGGTTACCAGATCATACTAAACCATTTCACCTCTACTGTTCCCAAGATGGGATCTATTATACAGCAGTTCCGACACGTCCCGTCGCCTATTACTCCACAAAGCAACCTACGGTAGCAGCAGGCATGCATCGCTGTATGGCAGCAGTAGACTGCGCCTCTTGGGCAGTGCAGGCATGCGATTCGATTGTAATGAACACACAGTTGATTCTGCACACAGGACACACGTTAGTTGAATTATTACACACCGGCAAATTGCGTTCAGTCTCCGATAGTAGACGAGCTAGATGGGAAGCTGTTTTGCTCCCCAGAGATAAATCCATACAAATAATAAAAGACACACGAGTAAACCCAGCAGATGGGATGTTAGGGGAGGGAGAAGAGCATACATGCTCTGAGCTGGTTCTCCAGGAGGACCACAGTCGCTTCCTAGAAAACCCCCTCACAGACCCTGACTTGGAACTATATGTTGATGGATCCAGGAAAATAAAAGATGGAATTCCCCACACTGGGTGGGCGGTGGTATTGGATGATAGCACCGTCGTAAAAACAGGATCCCTGCCAGGACACTGTTCAGCCCAAGTGGCAGAACTCGTGGCGCTGACTGAGTCATTAAAAATAGCGAAAGACATTAAAGTTAACATTTTCACTGACAGTCACTATGCATTTGGAGTAGTACACGACTATATGGCAACCTGGGAACGTAGAGGGTTTATAACAACAGCAGGAGAAGTAATCAAAAATTATGAGTATGTCCTTAGTTGAATCATGGACAGATAACAAATGTATCCAAATGACACGCACCTATGCAAATGCCCTTAATAAAACAAAATGTTGGGTTTGTTCCCACATTCCACACGACACTAAGAAAGGGGTTCCAATGATCCCCATTCCAATTCCAGGATTTTCTGATTATTCACAACTTAGAGTTGCCTCTAATGTACGGTATGCATATGATTATGCCTTAGGCATCACAGGAGAATGGTACTTTAGACCGAAGATGGATCAGAATAATCAAAGCAACTACAAAGATACACCAGTCCTCCGGAGGAAAAACCCTCTGGGGATGGCTTGCTGATACCTTTGGTAATCTGGGTATGATTGTGTTACATGGATTGATATCGGTAGTTACTATTCTGCTATGTCTGTATGTTTCTTTTTTATGTCTTAAATACACTGTTCAAAGAGCATCTCAACAACTTTGTAAACCTCATAATGTATCTACTATGGTTACAGCTGCAATTAAAACACCCTCGTTGGCAGACTTTCTCTAAATTTCTACTAAACGACACCGTCCCTCACTCGGGAGGAGCAAAACTCACACACCCATTGACACAAATCTTATTCTATCCCCTTGGTTCTGGAGGCTCCATGTGACTGAGGACAAATGGATTTAGTATCAAAGGCAATAAACCTCATGACTCAAGGAAAACCAAAGGATGCATTGGAAAGATACTATTACAAAGGTCACTCTGCTCCATGAGACACCTTCAGGACATTCTGTACATTCACATTTAGGGACACACACTTATCGCTCTCCCAGACAGCAGGGACACCCTTACACTCGCCGTACACACATATACACCCCACGGGGAAGGGTTGGGATGAAGGAGCTGAAAACGCAGCGTCAAATCTTCCTAACCCCTAAGGGGATTTGCTTGTAACTGACAAACATAACTTTTTGGCTTCTTTCTGCTTTGCTCTATTGCCAAACAGCAGAGAATGAAGACTCTGTATAGGAAGTTGAAGAAAGTGTTTTGTGATAACTATACAATGTTTTATATTAATACTAGCATTAGAAGTAGTTTGTATACAGACTGAGCAGATTAGATTTAGCAGCACAAGTAAAGGGTCAACAAGGTTGGTTTGTTAGAAACTCCTGTCAGTAATGAAAGATCACACAGTGCCGAAATAGCCTACAGATGTCTGCTGAGAATTTGTTTATGACTTAATCGTTTCTCCAGATAGGCAGGAATTGTTTCTGTTAACGAGCGATTGACACTAGGTAAATGACGACCGTGGGATCGCATCTTCAAAGATGGACATCTGCTTTGGATCCATCACCTCTTCACGGGAGGACAGATCATAAAACGGACCCGGACCTGTATCTTCTGATTGGATGAACGGCCATAAGATGTTACGTCATTTTCCTATAAAGCTGCACTCATGTTGGTAAACATTAAGTTCTCACTGAAGGAATTATTCCTGACGTGGGGCTTCCGAGCGGCTCGATTAAAGTTCTATTTGCTTTATCTCCATGATTTCTCCACTTATTTCCCACACGGTTCTACACCATATAATCACAGTTTAAACGATATTAAATCAAATCGCAGCCAATCAGCTTTTCTTCATTTTGAAATCATTTAATGAGAGCATTACATTTATTTTGGTAAGACTAAATTAGAATGCATATTTCCTGTAACCAACTAAACACATTTATACATTTTGCTACAAGTAAGACTTTAAAAATAGATCATGTAGTACTGTATACCCGCTGCTACAGCCATCACTGTGATTCTCTCTCCGTCACAAAAGAGGCACGTCATCAGGGGCCCAGTTGATAAGGACAGTACAGGAACCTAAAACATGCACTGCAGCAGTCACATGAT
This sequence comes from Amia ocellicauda, assembly GCF_036373705.1. Taxonomy (NCBI): domain Eukaryota; kingdom Metazoa; phylum Chordata; class Actinopteri; order Amiiformes; family Amiidae; genus Amia; species Amia ocellicauda. The sequence continues at coordinate 1,233,771 of NW_027102854.1, forward strand.
TCACAGCAAAAAAAATGTTACAATACAGCTTCATGTGAAACCCTCAAAACCCAGCACAGAAGACTGGTGAATAATCATGTACTGGCACTAGGAAACACATGAAAACAAAAAACAATAAGCTCGTACCTTATCCATATTAAGATCTCTTTGTAGTGGCCTTACATAGATCATGGCAGAGCCAATGTGGATTTCTGGGTCCCTTCAATATTTCATGAGTACCCCTCATCAGGGCAAGGAATAACATCCAAGATCCTGAAATCTTCATGAGTTCAAATCCAGCCCCTCACCCAGTTTAGGATACGATTCCAAGAACTGATTTCTGAATCCTTCACAACTGCGCTCACATCCTGACATGAAATACAACTCAAATGTGAATCTAATGAACATCTTACTCACTAATAGACAACCTTGGATTCACAATAGGTTTCTATTCTTTTCATATGTATAGCATGTGGACCTAGAACAAGCGAATGGATCACAAACGGGCAAATATTCCCGATCTGAATTCCACACATTTCATTAGGAGAGGCATCTGAAAGGATTTGGGGAGCTTTCAAATTGTAATAGTTGATGATATTTCAGTAGCACAGGACAGTGCTTTAATAAAACGTCTAAAATATCCAAGGTACATATAACATTACATGTCACTCATATAGCTGTCTTGTTTTCCCAATGTTTCTTGTGCTGTGCAGTATATGTACAACTAAATAACACTTTATAAGATCTGTCTTCTAGCTGTTTTACGGTGCTGCTCCGGTGGCGCTGCGGGTTAAACGCCCAGAGCATCAGAGCAGCGGCGTCGGAGCAGCACTGGGCCCCCAAACAGCGCGGCTCGAAACCTACATAGAGCCAAACATTTTAACCTTTTGACTTGTCCATTATAACCCCAATTAAATCATTAATATCATATAGAACTCTTTTAATAATCATTATTGTAATCATCGCTTCACTGCACCGGCTCTTTTCATGCTGTATTACAGCAGTGCTCTGTTCACACAATCTCTCTCTCTCTCTCTCAATTCAATTCAATTCAATTCAAGGGTGCTTTATTAGCATGACAAACAGTTTCGTAGTGTTGCCAAAGCAGTTAATATTATATACATAAATTGAAAAATAATAAAAGGTAAGAAAAATAATGTATAAATAAAATCTTAATAGACATGTACATTTACTTTATTTATACTTAACAAGTTTACAGCTGGTGCTCCTGTATGTTTTCACAGTGAGCCCCTCAGGCTGTGGCAGGCGGCTACATATTGGGCGGCCAGGGGGGCAGTGTGTCCCTCCCCCAGGAGGATAGCTATTTGTTTTTCATGTATCAATTCAGAAAATGATTTTACAATATTTATGAATTTATTAAAGAATGTGTCCCTTATTTTGGCATATTTATTGCAGTGGAGGAGGAAGTGCATCTCTGTCTGGACCTCTCCTGTCTCGCAGTGACCACAGCGCCGCTCCTCTCTGGGCAGCCAGCTCTGCCTGTGTCGGCCTGTCTCTATGGCCAGGCTGTGGTCACTGAGCCTGTACTTGGTCAGGATGCGTCTCTGCTTCGTATCTCTGACAGTGAAGAGATACTCTGTCAGGGTGTTTTCTCTGTTTAGGGCCCGATAGCAATCCAGTTTACTTTGGGAATTTGGTTTCATTGTTCCAATGTTCCAGATAGGAGGTTTTGATTATCTTTATGATTTGGTTGACTCTAATTGGGGGCAGGTAAGCAGTGCTGACCTGAAGCTGGTCTCTGTTCGCAGTATTAGCGGGGGTCAGTGCCGTGAGCTTCAGGGCCAGCTGACTCAGGGGACTCTTTTCAGGGCTGAACTCTTGGGTTTGGAGGACCTTGTACTGCAGTGAGTCTGACTCACTTTTCTTCAGGTGCACCAGAATTGCAGTGCTCTTTTCTTTATATTAATGAGAGTTGGGTAGCGGCCTTATTCTGCCCTGCATGCGTGGTTTGGTGTGTTCTTCTTCTGATTGTGTAGAAAGCTCTTCTTGTTTTGTCTTTGAGTGCCTTCACTGCCAGGTTAAAGTCAGGGGTGCTGAGGACCATGTTGAACAATTTAAGCTCAGCCTCCTGCAGTTGTGCGCTGCTGTGTTTGAGCATCTCAGTGCTGATGCTGTCCGGGATGCAGGCTTTTCTGGGTGGAAGTGCCTGGAGCTTTTTAGATATTTCCTGTAGGGTGATTGGAGCATCAGTTGGGTTTTGATTATTTTTAATTGATTGTTCGAGTAATTTCAGTTTTTCCCTGGGTTCAATTTGTTTGTGTGTCAGATCATTTTGTTGGATATCTTTATAAAGCTTTTCAAAGTATTTTTTCCAAATGGTTCCATTTTGTATTGCCAATTCTTGTTGTTTTGTTGAATTTAAATTGTTCCACATTTCCCAGAACTGGATGTTTTTGATTGGATAGGTGCCTTAAATTTGTTCGTATTGATTTACACTCATCATCAAACCATGTCTGTGTGTGTGTGTGATTCTGGTTTATCTTTTTCTTTGTCTTTTTAAGATTTGCCATTGTGGCTGCAATTTGAAATATTTGATTGATATCATTTATGGCCAGATTTAGTCCTGAGATGTCAGGCTGATACTGTGAGGTGAGGAAAGAGTTGATGATGTTGGTTATTTCTGTAGAACTGATTGCTTTGTTAAATTCCTCTGTGCTGTTTGGAGCCCATCTGTATGTTTAATTAAGGTTGTACAGCTTACCGGGCTGTGTCTGTGTGTTGCTGGCCTGACTTCTGCTTTTCAGAATCGATTTGCAATGGTCATTTTGACCAATTAAGCCCAAGAATTGAGTCAATTAAGTTGTCAAGGACTACCCAGTGAAGACGTGAACTCACGACTAGGTCACACTGTGAGCTCACCAGAGCAGACATTACACTGAGCTCACTGTGAGCTCACTTAGCGCTTTTCCAGCGACATGGTGCCGGTGCTGGAGCCGGAGCTGCTGCTCGGCCTGGGATCCAGCTGATCTTTTTTGAACCGGCCCGCTTTTCCACCGGTTTTGACGTCACTGGATGTGGGCGTTCCCAAGCATGGAGTAGAAGTGGAGAAACACAGCAATAGTAATCAGCACTGAGGCGACTGCGTCTTTAAACCCCATTTAACATCACAATCAAACTCATTCCACGTCTATGGCAAATCGTAACCCTAATGTTACAAATGTTCCCTAAATATGTGTTTTGCAGAATACACAAGCAAACGTTATGGAATATCAGCATTTTATCGACACACATGATAGAACTTATTGTTCTTTAACATTGATGAGAATAATTAACATGAATAAACTTACTGCTGAAGATGTAACCCTTACCCAGTGGCTAACCCTAACTATGTTACAAATGTTCCCTAAACACTTATTTTGCAGGATCAATAAAAAATTGTTAGGATTTTTTAAACTTTTACTGACACACATAGTTAATAGCAATGTGTTATAACTTTACCGAAAATAATAATCTGTATATCTTTAATTGTTTAGACGTTATTAAGATATAATGCATCTTTCACATAGGGAACATTTGTAACATGTTAGGAAAAACAAACAAATGATTTGAAAATATTCATAATCATACAATTTGTCAGGCTTCATAAGAATGGTATTTATAACATACTCTGTAAAAATCAAGCAAATAGCATTTGTGGTTCACGAGAAAATATATATATATAATCAAAGCTATCAGACTATAGCAGCCGGTGTATGAAGACACATACGATTATACAGCATTATTTGGCAGCTTCGCAAGACCTAATTTGAAACGTTGTTGGTAAGTTAGATAATTAGTGGGGACCCTCTATTTGCAGTTCTTCCCCTCCATAATTGCTAAAATAAAGTTTTACTGACATTTTATTGACCCTACCACTGCATAGGGCACATCTGTAACATGAACGCTACTGAATGGCACATACATTGAAAACTACGGAGAACTGAGACAAATCCACTTTACACTTCGTAAATAATCTTAAAACGTTTACAACCAAGGCAACACCCACTTGAAATACGTTCACTCTCATTTTTGGTAAACAAAAAGAGAGATTGTTACATATGTTCCCTATGATGCATCTACAGAGAGAGAGAGAGAGAGAGAGAGAGAGAGAGAGGTGCTAAGGCACATTTGTAACATAAATTAGGGAACATTTGAAACATGCTTAGGGAACATTCATAAGAACATAAGAACATAAGAACATAAGAAAGTTTACAAACGAGAGGAGGCCATTCGACCCATCATGCTCGTTTGGTGTCCATTAATATCTAAGTGATCCATGGATCCTATCCAGTCTATTTTTAAATGTTCCCAAACTTTCAGCTTCTACCACTTTCCATCTTGAATGCCTTGAAGCCCAATTTCCATTTGTTGTCCCCTGGTGCGTGTGTCCCTGCTGATCTGGAAAAGCTCCTCTGGTTTGAGGAACCTTTCATGATTTTGAAGACTTGGATCAAGTCCCCACGTAATCTCCTCTGTTCCAGGGTGAAAAGGTTCAGTTCCCTCAGTCTCTCCGAGTAGGACTTTCCCTTCAGACCTGGAATAAGTCTGGTTGCTCTCCTCTGAACTGTCTCTAAAGCAGCAATATCCTTCTTGAAGTGTGGTGCCCAGAACTGTACACAGTATTCCAGATGAGGTCTAGCGCATTGTACTGTCTTAACATTACTTCCCTTGTTTTAAATTCTACACTTTTGACGATATACCCTAGCATTCTGTATGCCTTTTGTATTGCTTCCCCACATTGTTTGGATGGAGAAAGTGAATCCACATAGATTCCTAGGTCTTTCTCATGCATTACTTCATCTAGATCTGTACCTCCCATAGTGTAATTATAGTGGACATTTTTGTTTCCTGCATGTATTACCTTGCACTTGTCCACATTGAATTTCATTTGCCAGGTGTCAGCCCACAACTGAATTTATCTAAGTTCCTCTGAATAGCATGTGCTGCCAAGATTGTATCTGCTAAGCCACCTATTTTAGTATCATCTGCAAATTTGACAAGGTTGCTAAGTATCCCAGAGTCCAGATCATTAATATAGATTAGAAAAAGCAAAGGCCCTAGTACTGATCCCTGTGGAACTCCACTAACAACCGCACTCCAGTTAGAAGTGACTCCTCTAATCTGTTTCCTATACATCAACCAGTTCATAATCCATCTACTTACATGACCCTGAATGCCTACAGCTTCCAATTTGAGGATCAGTCTTTGGTGTGGAACCTTATCAAAAGCTTTTTGGAAATCTAAGTATATCATATCATATGCTTTCACGTGATCTACAGCTGCAGTTGCATGTTCAAAAAAATTTATTAAGTTAGTAAGACATGATCTGCCTCGTCTAAACCCATGTTGACTATCTCCAAGAATATGTTTTTCATTGAGATGCTCCTCTATTTTCTCCACTTTCTTGTGGATTGGTATGAAATTTGCTGTCTTCCAGTCAGTGGGAACATCCCCTGTTCTAAGTGTCATTTGGAATAATCGAGTTAGCGGCCTATACATAATTTCCCTCATTTCTTTAAGTACTGTTGGAAATATCCCATCTGGCCCAGGTGATTTGTTTGATTTTAATTCTGCTAGTCCCTTTAGTACCTCCTCCTTATTTATCCTCATCTCTCTTAGGGTTTGACTGGACTGATTGTCAACCTGTGGCATGTCATCTGTTTTTTCTTTTGTAAAAACCTCTGTGAAATACTCATTTAGAATATTTGCCACATCTTGTTCGTTTTCCAAGATACCTCCATTTTTGCCCTTTATCTGTTTCACCTCCTCCTTAATTGACCGCTTGCTGTTGTAATTTTGAAAAAAGCTCATTGCATTGGTTGTAGCTCCAAGAGCTATGTTTCTTTCTATTTCCCTCTTTGCTTTCCTGATCCCTTTCTTAAGATCTCTTTGCAGCTCAACATATTCTATGTATTTTGTTTCATCACCATCCCTTTTGTATGTGCTATACAACATTTTCTTCCTCTTTATATTTTTTTGCATGCCTCTGGTTTGTATGTATGTATGTATGTATGTATGTATGTATGTATGTATGTATGTATGTATGTATGTATGTATGTATGTATGTGTGGAAGGAAAGTTAGAAATTCTTTTCTCACAACTGTTTTTCTTTCTTGTATACTTAAGAAAGATAAGGTCAAGCTAGAAGGTCAGGACAATGTCAAACAGAATGACCTATGTGCCTGTTCCCTAATACCATGTGTAGACCTATGAACTCTGTTCTATAATGATATATGTTCTGCTTAGTTAGCCTTTAAGATAACATAGTAATGACTTTCTAGCATGTATGTATATATATATATGTATGAATGTATGTATGTCCAATTGCTTTGACAATACAAATGAATTGAGAGGGAGAGAGAGAGAGAGAGAGACAGACAGACAGACTGACAAACAGAAAAACAGACACACACACAAACACACACACACACAGAGCCAGCCAGCCCGCCAGCCAGCCAGCCAGCCAGCTCAGCCATGACATCACGAGCCTCTCTCAGCTGACTGCTATGACATCACAGAGCACGTACATTCCGTTGCTTGCCGTCTGTCAACCACTCAGTCACTGCCAGCCAGACTGGCTGGCTGTCTGGATGGGGGGGCTGCTTGCTGCTGCTGCGTACCTTAGCTAGCTTATTTGCTTGACCGGCCTTCCTACTCCTCTGCCCACATGCCCACCTATGCCCGATCTGCTGTTCACCTGGATCACAGCTCCGCCCCAACAAGGCAGATCCTCCCAAAAATGGTACAAACTGATCCACGTTCCCCTCCACGGAAAACTTTAGCCCAAAATAAGGGACACATTCTGTAACAACATAATGGATGCCCACCCAACCTGTGACAAAACTGAGAAAAAAGAAAAACACTCAGTCCTCCTGGGGGAGGGACACACAGTCACCCTGGCTGCCCAATATGTCAGCGCCTACCACAGCCTGAGGGACACAGTGACACACGAGCACCGGCTGTAAATATAATGTAAATACTCGTTTGTAATGCATGTCGTTGTATTTCAAAAAAGGAATCTGGAAATAGTAAACCTATTTTCTTTATTTGTATGTATTAAAGATATTAAAGAATAAAGATTAAAGATCACATTTTATTACATTTTCTTTTTCTGTACTTGATTACATGATTCATAATTCTATTATTCATTTTCCGTGTATATGTATATATGTATGTATGTGTGTGTATATATATATATATATATATATATATATATATGTATATGTATGTATGTCCAATTGCTTTGACAATACAAATGAATTGAATTGAGAGGGAGAGAGAGAGAGAGGAATATGAGCTCTTAAAAACATTTGTTTTTATACATAAGCAGATTTAATTTGTCATTTACAAATGAATATATAGCACTATAAACATACACAGAAGACATGGAATAGAAATTCAGAAGAAAAAGTATTCAAAAAATAATAATTTTAAGAAAAACACAAAAAGAAGAAAGCAGAGAGACAGTTCTGGAAGAAAAGTGAGAAAAGAAAAGCTGAAGACAAGAATTGGAGGTAAGACCTTTCACCTATAGAGACAAATTATTAAACAAAACAATATATATTAATAAAATAAATAAGCATGCTCAGTAGTTGACTCAGCCAATGAAAATGCAGAGCTCCGATTTGAATAGAGTGACAGTAGGAGAGAGCCCAACTGCCACTGAGACTGATACAAATCTATCGAACAGCAGTCTGACTGCAGAGCTGCCTTTTGAAATCCGATACCCTGAAGACATTCGCTCTGCACAGGCTAAGAAGGACTACAAACAAGCTGTGATGAGAGCATCTCCTGAGACCCTCATCCTAGACTACACCGGTAAAGGAGAAAACAGGGTCAAGAACAATCTACTGTTCTACAGCGCCTTTCACAAAACCCTGTGCCAGACATACCCCAATAACAACAAGAGGGGCATTAGCAGAGGCAGGCAGATCTCAGTGCTGGTAGAGAAAGACACAGACAGTGTGATGCTCACTTTTAATGTATACCACAACGGGACCATCATGGTGCAGGGCAGCGAGAGTAGCCTGGACCAATTATCTCTCGGCTTCCACACCTCAAAGCAGCAGACTGAGGTAGAGAAACGTGCCAGAGCCAGCCACCCTGCAGTCTGCCCCCAGCCACACGGAGCCAGACAGTGCCCCATCTCCCACAGACTGCCCCCCTGTCTCCCCAAAACTCTCCAGCAACATTAAAACACTAAAGGAATGCCTATCAGTGCTGGAGCTGGAGTTTGCGGAGTTCAGGGACTAAAGATGCAGCACAAGGCTGAGATCCATGAGCTGAGAGCAGCAGTGAGAGACCTGGAGGAGCAGAGACAAACCCTGAGGACGGAGCTGCGCAGAGCGAGGGAGGAGCTGACCAGGACACCCCAGCACAGCCAGCTAAGGAGCCTGCAGAGCCAGCTGGAGGAGCTAAGAGAGGAGCTACACATCACTGGAGCACAGAGACTGCACTGCACTGAACCCACAACACCTCCAACCCCTGACACCTCCAACACTGATGCACCCACTGATCCACCCACACTCCCCACCACTCCTGACACCCCCACTATCACCAGACCTGCCACTAATACACAACCCCCTGAAACGCCACTCCCCCAAAACACACCCGCTGCCCCCACCACTCCCGACGCAAACCCGGAGTGGCAGGTCAACACAGAGGTGGTCATTCTGAGCGACTCCAATGGGAAGTTCCTGGATGAGAGGCGCCTCTTCCCTGGGTGAAAAGTGAAAAAGCTTTGGTGCCCGACAGCACAGAGAGCCCTGGAGCTGCTCTCCAAGAGGAGGCTGTGCCAGGTCAAACACATCCTCATCCACACCGGCACTAACGACCTGAGTGCCCGCAGGGGCGATGTGGCCTCAGCCCTGAGACAGGTGGCAACGAAAGCCACAGAGGAATTCCCAACTGCCAAAATCACCATCTCCACACTGCTGCCCCGCACAGACGTGCCCCTGCACATCATCCAGGCCATCAACGCAGAAGTGTCCCGAAGATGTGCCCTCCTCCCCAACGTACACCTGGCACACCACTGAGACATCCAGCCACATCACCTGTATGACCACGTCCACCTCAACAAGACGGGTGTGAGGATCTTCGCAAAGGTCCTCAAGGACACAACCCTGGGCCGAAACCCCACACACCCCCACCCCATATCTTGTTCATTTTCCAAAATACTTCAATTTTTGCCCTCTATCTGTTTCACTTCATCCTTTATTGACCTCTTGCTGTTGTAGTATTGAAAAAAGCTCTTTGCATTCGTTATAGAGCTATGTTTCTTTCTATTTCCCTCTTTGCTTTCCTGATCCCTTTCTTAAGATCTATTTGCAGTTCACCATATTCTTTGTATTTTGTTTAGTCTCTATCCCTTTTGTATGCGCTATACCACATTTTCTCTCTCTTCAAATTTTTTTGCATACTTCCATTAAACCATTTTGGCCAATGTTTTTTGGTCCTCAATTTGCTAAGTTTTGGTATAAATTTCTCCTGAGCCTCAAGTAGTATATTCTTAAATATACCCATCCATTTTCAACTGAATCTGATCCAGTGTGCTCCAGTCTACCTCTTCCAAGTGTCGCCTCATACCTTCAAGGTTTGCTTTTCTAAAATTGTAGACCATTGCTTTAGACTTGGGCCTTGTTTCTAGAAAGAATGCCTCAAAGATGACCATATTGTGATCACAGTTTGCTATTGATTCTATAACTAATGTCCCTCTGACTCTATCTAACATCTCGGTTATTTGAAGGGAAATCTGTCAAGGTCACTGTTAAGGTACAACGCTTCAGTTGAAGCAGCCCTTCGGATCCCAGTGAATCGGGCAGTCAGGCCAGTCAGCGTTTCAGCTACAGGGGAGACTTTTCAGCAGGAGACGAGCGCTCGGGAAGAAAAATGCACAGACACAGAAGTAGTCCGTTCGTTTATCTTCAGTTTATTTAAAGTTTCACACAGCCTTTATACAGTCTAACAAACATCTTCAGTGATAGTTACAGGGCAGTTCCGATATGTAGTTACACACCATAATAGTACTGATTTTGCAGTGTTCCCACAAGCAGGTACACATGTCATGCCTCGTGGGAATGTTATTGTCCGAGGATGTGTGTAACCCATAATATATTTGTGTTTCGGGAAGGGGAAAATGTAGCACATACTGTACGAACAACATGTTTTGTGTCTGCCACAGCTGCTTGGATTACAAGCAGTTCTGCAAGCTATTTCAGCAGTGTGCATAAGACATAGATAATAAGTAAAGTTATGAATAACTCACAGTTCCTAACTAGTAACTTACTGGAAAGTTTCCTATATTTTCTAACAGTTATACAGTGGGTATATACAATACATAGGAGGCAATTTTACCCCAACAGTCACCGTTGACAATTGGAAACAGCTCCTCAGTGGAAATAGGCCAGTAATGAGGACATAAGTGTACAAACATAAAGAAAGTCCTGCTATTACAAACTGCCAGCAAATGCATGTAATGCATTACTCATCTATTCAAAATACCTAGTTTACTGCATTACTATGATTATTATTATCCAATATAGAAATATATTAACACATTAGTCTCAGTAACGTGCATTTTTCACCTTTAATTGTGTGTAATTTCCAGGAAAATAGTGTTGATACATTTTGAATAGTCAGTGAAACATATCAATTTTCAAAGACTTCATGTCCCTCTTAACAGCCCTAGCAAACAATGCATTTACAGCATATTAATAAATAAAGAATACTTTAAGGGGGATGGTGTAAAACATCCATAGGAACAGCAGAGAAACTGTAAGTTAAACATGAACCTGAGATATTTCCACAATGTTTCTGGGTTAAAAAATAGGATCACCAAATAAATAAGCAAGTAAATCTTAAAGTACAGCTATAGATAATTCATTTTTGTAAGGATATTATACATTATTGACAATGTTTTCTGTACCAGTTGTTAAAACCCCTAAAAAGAGCACATTATAAATGGTCAATGTGATATATTTCCAGCACACAATCCCCAAAGAAATGACAGGAATTTAGGACTGTGTTGTGGAAATACCATTTTAACTTGTATAAAAGGAAAGCTTTAAAGTTAATCTCTACTTTCTTTGGGTCTCAAATATTTAATTCTTAATTCCCCTAACTGGTCTTGGTTTGTATCGTTGAAATGCAATTTGATCACAGAATTTATCTATTTAACATGTCAAACAGTAGGTGGCAGAGTTTACATTACATTATTTGTCATTTAGCAGACGCTCTTATCCAGGGCGACTTACATTTGTACCCATTTATTATTATTATTATTATTATTATTATTATTATTATTATTATTATTATTATTAATATTTTTATTTCTTGGCAGACGCCCTTATCCAGGGCGACTTACAACATAACTGCAAAAATACAGTGAAGTACAATCAATCAATCAATCCATTTTTATTTGTATAGCGCCCTTCGCAGGGTAGCCACAGAGTGCTTTACAGACTGGTAAACATACAACAAACGTACAGCAAAATAAAAAACATAAATACAATAAAATCAAATATAGACCTGTAAACATTTTACATGATCTAGAATAAAGTGAGTGAACATTTAAGTAAATAAAGCATTTAGGAACGGAGGAGAGAAAAACAAGAAAACTCCTAAGGATGGCATGTAGGAGAAAATGAATCTCTGGGGGTCCACGGCCTAGGGCCTAGGCCTAATGGTTGCCTCCCCTCCAGGCAGTATACTTATTACAGCAGCAAGGAGATCAGAAAGTTCTTTATCGGTGCTGCTGGCTGTGGTCTTCCCTGTGGAGGAGGCCTCTCGCTGGCCATCGGGGGTGGAGGGTTTGGACCATCAATAGGCTTTGGGTTGCGATGGCTCATCAAACCTTGGGTGTGGATGCCCCGTTGACCCTCCATTGTGAGGTGCTTCTGGGATGGGTTGTGCCTCATCAGACGGGTAGGGAGGTGCCAGTCCCTTTAGTGCTTTAAATGTTAATAAGAGCACTTTAAAGTCTATCCTGTAGTGCACGGGCAGCCAGTGAAGAGAAGCCAATACTGGAGTGATGTGTTCATGTTTTTATGTTTTTGTTAGGATTCTTGCAGCAGCATTTTGGACTGAAGTGCACAAATAGCTCTGTTTGTGCTGCCTGACAGAATGGCATTACAGTAGTCCAATCTAGATGTAACAAATGCGTGTATCAATTTCTCAGTGTCCTGTAACGAGAGGAATTGTCTTAGTCTAGCAATGTTTCTAAGCTGGAGGAAGGAAGATCTCGACACATTCTGAATGTGTGATTCAAAAGATAGATTATGATCACAGATGACACCCAGGTTTCATGCCATCCCCTTAGGGGAGAAATTAAAGTTATCATTACTCAGTTTTGTTAGTGAATGATGAACAGTTCGATTTTTGTCTCCTAAAATTATGACTTCTGTTTTGTCAGAATTAAGCATAAGAATTTTTTTTCTCATCCATGTTTTAATCTCAGACAGACAGCAGATTCGTTTTTCTAGGTCTATGGTGTTGTTAGGATTTACTGACAGATATAATTGTGTGTCGTCTGCGTAACTGTGAAAGTTAATATTATGTCGTCGAATGATATCACCTAAAGGGAGCATGTACAATGAAAAAAGTATAGGTCCGAGGACTGAGCCCTGTGGGACTCCGTACTTAACCTCAGTTAAATTTGAGTGGTTCTCGTTAATCTGTGCATATTGGAGTCTGTTTGACAGATATGATTTAAACCATGAAAGCACATTGCGAGATAGGCCAATACTGTTTTCTAAGCGGTGTATCAAGATTTTGTGGTCGATTGTGTCAAAAGCAGCACTTAAGTCTAATAAAATAATAACACTGGTGTGCCCTACATTGGAGGACTGAAACACGTCATTCAATACTTTTAACAGGGCCGTTTCTGTACTAAGGCCGGAACGGAAGCCTGATTGAAATTCTTCATAAAGATGATTATCGGTTAAAAAAGCTTGCAGTTGGTTTTCAACTACTTTCTCTAGAACCTTAGAAAGGAAGGGAAGGTTTGAGATAGGTCGATAGTGTTTAAGTTGGTTAGGGTCGACACTGGGTTTCTTAAGAAGTGGTTTAATTACAGCTATTTTAAATGATTCAGGAACAGATCCTGAGAATAAAGAGACATTGATAATATTGTGTATTCTGTGAATAATTCATGGCAGAGATTGTTTTAGCAGTTTAGTGCGTATAGGGTCTAGTGCGCAGGTTGTTGTTTTCATTTTAGTAATTAAGGAGACCAATTCCTGGTGATTTACTACGTTAAATGAGTCCAAGGTAGGCAGGGGCTGTGAAGGACTGCATGTGTCAGCTATAGTATCTGTGTATGTTTCCTGTTCTATCTGTTTTCTAATGCTGTTAACTTTGCTATTGAAATGATCCATGAAGTCACTACAGGTGAAATTGGGGGGATGACCTCTGAAGGCTTTACCTTCTGGTTAGTAAGTGTCGCTATTGTATTAGAAAGAAAACGCGGGTTATTCTTATGCGTCTCTATTAAATTGGAGTAGTAGGCAGACCTAGCAGAGGACAGGGCCTGCTTGTATCTTATTATACTGTCATTCCATGCCATGTGAAGACCTCTAGTTTTGATTCTCTCCATTTACGCTCACATCTACGGCATTCTGTTTTAAGTGAGCGAGTGTGTTCGTCAAACCACGGTGAGTGTTTTGTTGGTTTTTATTTGTCGTGTCCTTAATGGGGCTACTAAAGCAGTGCTTAGTGTATTGTTGAAATTATTTAATAATTCATCTGCAGATCCTTCTTTTGATAAAGCTAGCATTTGGCAACAGGGTAGTGAATTTATGAATAGCAGTGGGATTTAGGCAGCGAGTTTCTATGTTCCTTTCCGTGTGTCTAATTCTACTCCTCCTACAAGGCAATCAATCATTACAAATTAAATTTAGCTAAAACAGCAATTCAAAATAATACATTTTACAATTTTCAATTTACAATTTACACAAGTACAGTAAGTGACATCCTACATCCTTGACAGTGAAAGCTAAGTGCTGTCAAGATGTAGGGTCACAGTCAAGGGCTACGGGAAAGGGAGCAAGGAGGAAAACAATCAAGAACGCGAGAAGCATAATACAACTGTGAAGTGCTATCTAGCAGGGATAGAGGACTAATATTACAAGTGCTGTCGGAAGAGATGCGTCTTGAGTAAGTGCCGGAATGAGGTCAAGGACTCTGCTGTTTTGACTTCGGTGGGCAGGTCGTTCCACCATTTAGGTGCCAGGGATGAGAAGGAGCGGTTCTGGAGGAGGCAGAGTTGGTCTATACAACTGGGTATTTTACTGGAGCAATCTAAGTGAAGTACCTTGCTCAAGGGTACAACAGCACTGCCCCACCTGGGATTTGAACCCAAAACCCACAATATGAGTCCAGAGCCCTAAGCACTACTCCACAGTGTTGCATTAATCACAGACTGTACCAAGGCTCCATGTGATTCTTTATTGCACTTATACTGTTATTATTGTTTATTTGATTTAATTTTAATTATTCACTGATTGAGTCGTGTTCTCAAATTGTTTGTTTTCATTGATTGTATTCACTGATTGATTGACATTAATTGATATTCACTATTATTGAACAGGCAGAAGCTTTGATCCCCAATGCGGCGCACCTGTATCACTGAGCAGCGGCCGCCTTCCCTCATGGCCACTACACCTGTGGACACTCAGCTGGAGATAAAGGCTGCCCTGCCAGAACAAAGGGGCACGGCGGAGCACCAGCAGGGACAGTGACTGCGGGACGGGTTACAGAGGAGAGGATATCGGCTGTGAGGGTGCCAGCCGGTAGGCACTAACTCCTCGCAGGGTCGGAGCGGGTCCCTGCAGATCGGGAGCTGCCTGGAGAAACATTAGCCGCTGGACGCAGTGACTCGACAGCGACAAGAGGATCTAAGGGACTATTACTGGCCAGAGACATTGACTTGGCTTCTACAAGACTGTATTCCTGGACTTGCCTTCTTGGCTCTGCGGTTTCCAGCTTCTCGGCGATAGACGGCACTTTGGGGCTCCGGACCAGCAGCCGGAGGGAGAAGCACATAGCGGACGGGTGAGAGGGACGCGCTCAATATCCCTGTGAGCTTGTGATCGCAGCACTTGCCAGTGAGCGAGCGTGTCCTCCTCCTGAGACTGCTCTTTGTCCTGGATTGGGGCTGCTTGTGCGGACGAGCTGCTCGTTTGTGAGGATCTCTAGCCTGGGACGGAACCGGAGGCCGAGCCGGGTTGGGACTGTGTAATTGAGACCATTCTCTCGCCATTCTCCATCGTTTCATACATACGTTTTTTGATTGTGAATATAGGGGGTATTGTCTGGGCTTAGTTTTATTTGGGAATTTAGTATAGTTTATTATATTTTCAGCTTTTGTATAGGTTTCTGTATTTTTATTTTTGCCCAGGTGATTAAAGGCAATTTTAATTGTAAAAAAAACATTGAGAGAACGGTCAGATTTCGTGCCCTGCTAGTTGCCCCTGTTGTATTGTACATGGTGAATTTTATTTAATGGACTAGAATAAGACCTTTCTTATTTACTGGTGACGTCTGTCCTGGGACCTTACCTGCAGGGGGAAATAAGTGAGTGGGAGCGAGTCCCCACCTCGCGTAACTCAGTTGGGATGGCGTAGCGAGACTTCATGCGACCCAGTCAGAGGTGATTCTAGGGTATGTGGGGGCCCCAGGCAAAATAAATCCTGATGGTGAAGCCAGGGAGAGCATGGTGGGGTTTCCCATTTGCGACACCCCTGGACCCACTGTTCACTGCCACTCGTGACAATTTTCAGGTTTTTCTGAATGCTTAAACACTAACAGTGATTCTTGAAGTACTATCTCTGAAATAATTAACACTTTTAGGCAATGTATTTAACAAGTGAGCAATGGGTTCAATCAAATATGAGCTGTTATACTGTTGCAGGTATAATTGGGATATTTTGAGATGGAAACCGGTAAGTGCTGTAGTCTTACTGGTACAGTAATATGTACTGTACTTTCATAATGAGAAGGATCTCTCACTACAGTTTCTCAGTCGTTTATACACTGTGACCGAAAGCATGCACAGAGTGATCCGAGGTTCAAGCTAACATCCCAGAACCACTTCTGCAGGACTATGCACACCTTCACCTTTCTTCAACTCAATTGGTGAGTCCAGTTCACTCATGTTGCAAAACATTACTCGCAACTCTCAATGTGTTGGCACAATTGTCATTGAGAAAACACCTGTACCTTTTGTGCAATACATGAGTCATCAGACAAAACTCAAAGTGCTAATGTACTACAACACACTTCACGTCTGCAAACCCATCCATCCATTTTCAAAACACACAATTCCTGTGAGGGTCGCGGGGCAGCCAGAGCCGATCCCGGCAGTGATAGGGCACAAGGCAGGAATACAACCAGGACAGGATGCCAGGCCATCGCTGGGCAACATATACACAGCAATTTAACATAACCTAAACTGCATGTCTTTGGACAGTGGGAGGAAACTGCAGAGCCTGGAGAAAACCCACACGGCACATGGCAAATAATGCGATTAGACTCAGAGAAATCCAAACGTGTATAATAGAGGATAATGGGATGTTTCAGAACATAGACCATGTTTCAATATCCACTATTGATCGTTTGCTGAGAAGGCACAGGATGAGCATGAAGCAAATATATCGTGTACCATTTGAGAGGAACTCTGATCGTGTGAAAGAGATGTGCTACTTTTACATGCAAGTGAGTATGAAACTGTTTCCAGTACTATTGTGCACTTGGAAGAGACAGAGGTCCAGGAAGTGCAGTAATGCACCATGTTCTAATCACTGTTCCTACATGATCAGAGAATACTCAAGCTTGATGCCAGCGATGACCACATTGAGTTCATCTATGTGGACGAGGTAGGATTCAAGAGGCGGTGCTGGGGAAGGAACATCATTGGCCAGCGAGCAGGTCCCTGGCCAAAGGGGTGGAAACATAACCATGTGGGCTGCTATCAGTCATTGCATTTTGTTGCTTGTTATATATAAATACATTGATAATTTTTGGGTAGGCAGGATCATCCATGCATCCATCCATTTTCAAAACCACTTAGGGTCGCAGGGAAGCTGGAGCTGATCCTAGCACGCATAGGGTGCAAGGCAGGAACACACCCAGGGCAGGATGCCAGGCCAGCACTGGGCAACACACACACACACATACAGGGCAATTTAGTATGGTCAATTAAGCTAACCCACATGTCGTTGGACGGTGGGAGGAAACCCACATGTACCCGGGGAAAACATGCAAACTCCATACAGACAGGCAACCCAAGCTGGGTCTTGAACCTGGGACCCCTAGAGCTGTAAGGCAACACACCACTGTGCCACGACTGTCCAGGATCAAACATTGTATAATATAAAGTTCTTTACTGTCTGTGTTGATGGATTCTTTTTGTTTTCCTACATGAATCTTCCATTTTGAGGAGAGAGTTTTATTTTTCTAAACACAGTGTATTCTTAATGCTCAGTGTGAGAAACAGATATGATGTATGTGTGTGTGATTCTGACCCAATTCTTTGATTTTGAGGGCTGTGTATATAGTTTTTAGGCCAGAATTTTCCCCTGTGTGTGTTTAGCAGATGTGACTTTTTATTATGGGCATTGTGTTAACAGTTTAGGAGTATTGTGGTATAATAGTGTGTATGCAATTGGGAAAAACTATAAAACCATTCAAATGTTTTTAGAGAACTGCAAGAAAACCAGTATCTGGTCGACTGTTCACCCCAGAGCAGGAAACGCACATTGTAAATATAAAATAACTGCATCACACTCAGAGAACTGCAGGACCACATAATGGCAGATAACACACATTCCACAACATCAACAGAGTGAGTCTCTCGGCACTCTCTCGTCTACTGAAACTTAATAGAATTGGGATGAAGCAGCTATACAGAGTTCCTTTCGAACAAAACTCAGACCGTGTAAAACAACTGAGATATGAATATCTGCACGTAAGCTATACTATCCTATCATTGGTACTGGATCTGGAAGTGCACGGTGCTACATCATATTGACTGATCCCTGTCTTTTCATACTGTGCTACATTGTTTTGTCATGGAGCTAGAAGCAGATTCAGTGCATCGTGAGCTAATATATGTGGACGAGGCAGGTTTCAATCTTGCAAAAACAAGCGGCCACGGCAGAAATATCATCGGACACCGTGCAATCATCAACATCCCAGGACAACGTGGTGGCAACGTAACAATGTGTGCGGTCCTTCACCATCATGCAATCCTTGGCCCATACAACACTGCACACATCATCACATTTCTGGACACCCTCCACAAACAGACTAATCCCTAATGACTGGGTGCCAGAAAAGCCCAGGTACGTTATCATCTGGGACAATGTTAGTTTCCACCGGGCTGCTGTGGTCCGCAATTGGTTCACAGGTCACCCACTTTTCATCAAACTCAATCGCCCCCATAATCTGCGTTCTTGAATCCTATTGAAGAATTCTTCTCTGTATGACGTTGGAAGGTGTATGATCGCCAGCCCCACCAACGCATACCCCTTCTACAGGCAATGGAGGAGGCTTGTGGAGACATCGATCAGGGGTCATGCCAGGCCTGGATATGGCACTCCAAGCGATACTTTCCATGCTGCCTGGCTCAAGACAACATCGCATGTGATGTGGATGAAGTCTTATGGCCAGACCCACAAAGAAGGTGAGATGTAGCCTAATTTTTTCTGTTCTTTTTCCTAGCACAAATGTCTTTTCTTCTACTGCATTTTTGTTGTTTGAGGAGTGTTAGAACATTGAGAGAAAGAAAAAAAAACATTCCCCTTATTTGTATTGATAATGGGTTACAGTGAGGGAAAAAAGTATTTGATTCCCTGCTGATTTTGTACGTTTAAGAGAGTGCTCCCTTTAAGAGAGTGCTCCTAACCTCAGCTCATTACCTGTATTAAAGACACCTGGGAGCCAGAAATCTTGCTGATTGATAGGGGATCAAATACTTATTTCCCTCATTAACATGCAAATCAATTTATAACTTTTTTGAAATGCGTTTTTCTGGATTTTTTTGTTGTTATTCTGTCTCTCACTGTTAAAATACACCTACCATTAAAATTATAGACTGATCATTTTTTTGTCAGTGGGCAAACGTACAAAATCAGCAGGGGATCAAATACTTTTTTCCCCTCACTGTATGTTCGGGAATACACATTATTAGTATTATTTTTATTTCTTGGCAGACGCTCTTATCCAGGGCGACTTACAAAATAGAAGCGCAATACAAAGTGCAAGAATACAATTCAGTACAAGGCATCAAACATTACAAATTCAAATTTACATTATACAAGGCAATTCAAAACATAATACATTTTACAACTTCCAATTTACACAAGTAAATACAATAAGTAAAGTCATACATCCTGGAAAGTGAAAGCTAAGTGCTGTCAAGATGTTAGGTCCCAGTCAAGGGCTACGGGAAAGGGAGCAAGGGGGAAATCAATAATACAAGTATTAGTAATACAAGGCAAGAAGCATGGTAAAATGTTGTGAAGTGCTACCTTACAGGAGAGTAAAGGGACTAATATTACAACTAATATATCCTTCCGGCGCTAACTCAAGACATCTTTTCAGACAGTACTTGTAATATTAGTCCCTTTAATCCCCGTTAGATAGCACTTCATAGCATTTTGTCATGCTTCTTGGATTATTGATTGATTTTCCTCCTTGCTCCCTTTCCTGTAACCCTTGACTGTACCTTACATCTTGACAGCACTTAGCTTTACTTTCCAGGATGTATGTCCGCACTTACTGCACTTAACTGTATAAATTGGAAGTTGTAAAATGTATTATATCTTGAATTGCTTTGTTTAATGTAAATTTGAATCTGTAATGTTTGATGCCTTGTATTTAACTGTATTCTTGCACTTTGTATTGCACTTATTTTATAAGTCGCCCTGGATAAGGGCGTCTGCCAAGAAATAAAAAAAAAAAAAATAATATTGTGTCGGTATCGGGAGCCAGTGGCGGGAGCGGAGCAGTGGAGTAGTGTGTGCGAGGGAAAGAGATTACCAGGCGAGCCGCAGAGTTCTGGATGAGCTGGAGCGGCGGGTAGTAGTTGCAGGCAGGCCGGCCAGGAGGGAGTTGCAGTAGTCCAGGCGGGAGAGGACCAGTGACTGGACGAGCAGCTGAGTCAAGAAGTTGGTGCGGAAGGGACGGATTCGGCGTATGTTGCTCAGGAAGAATCTGCAGGTGCCTGTCAGTGTGGTGATGTGCTGGGTGTAGGAGAGCGCAGGATCAAGAATGACTCCTAGATTTTTAGCGGAAGAAGCAGGAGAAAGTGTGGTGGATTCCAAGGGGATTGAGATGGGGAGATCAGCAGAAGGTGAGGAAGAGTGGGGGAAAAAGAGGAGATCCGATTTAGAGAGGTTGAGCTTGAGGTGGTGTGACTGCATCCAGGCGGAGATAGCAGACAAACAGGAAGAGATGCGAGAAGGGATGAGAGGGTCAGAAGAGGGAAAAGACAGGAAGATCTGGGCATCATCTGCATAGAAGTGGTAGGAGAAACCATGGGATGCGATGAGGGGGCCCAGGGAGCGAGTGTAGAGAGAGAACAGGAGCGGGCCCAGGATGGAGCCTTGGGGTACGTCTATGAGGAGAGGTTGGGGGGTGGATGAGGAACCTTGCCATGTCACTTGGTAGGTCCAGTCGTTGAGGTAGGAGGAGATCCAGGTGAGAGCAGTTCCAGAGATACCGAGGTCAGCGAGGTAGGAGAGGAGGATGGAGTGATCGACAGTGTCAAATGCTGCAGAGAGATCAAGGAGGATGAGGACTGAGGAGAGGGAGGCCGCCCGAGCACACCGGGGGGAGTCAGTGACTGCCAGGAGAGCCGTCTCGGTGGTGATTCTGAGTCTGAGATGTCCAGGGGTGTCACGAAGAGTTGCGAAGGGGAACAGCCTCTAGACAAGATGAGGTCTAACTGGCAGCCTGCACTGTGAGTGGGTGGAGACGGAGAGAGAGAAGTTAAAGGAGTAAAAGAGAGGAAGAAATCCGGCAGAGTGGGAGGGTTTGGAGAGGATGGTAGGTGAGGACAGCGAGGGGAGGGAGGAGAGAAGAAAGTCGAGTTCATCCAGGAAGGTGGTGAGTGGACCAGGAGGACAGTAGAGAACTAGAAGAAAGAGGTGAGAGGGAATTCAAAGCTGTTGGAGGCGATAGAGGAGAGAGAGGGGGGTGGCACAGAGAATAGCAGAGAAGGGGAGAGCAGGAGCCCTATTCCCCCCCCACCCAGTAAGACAGGGGGAGTGGGACAGGACAAACACAGAGGATAAGGCAGCAGGGGTGGATGAGTTCTCCGGGGAGATCCATGTCTCAGTGAGAGCGAGGAAATCCAGAGAGTGGTGGGAGGCGAAGGCGGAGATGAAGTCGGCCTTGTTGGAAGCATACTTTACACATTTGGATGCCTGTGTGTATGTGTGTTTACTACATGTATGAATAAACTTTATTGCAAACTGCTATGCCCTGTACATGAAAAAGCAAAAGCCACAAGTGTTTTTCATTTATACTATCATTCATGCTTAGTTGGCGCTTTGTGTGCCTATTCAAATAATGGTTTGTGTGTACTGTATTGCATACGCAACCTATCGTTATCTTTCAAGTCGGAAGCACTGCCCAAGGGGGAGGGGTTGCTGTATAACAAAGCCGTCGCAGGGGCGGAGGCAGCGAGCTGATAAGGGAGCCTGCCACGAGGTGCACCGCAAGGGTGCCTAGGCAACACAACTCCAGACAGTTACCTCAGGGATCCCGTAGGGCCGCACCTGAGCCGTCCAGGAGCGAGGACCATAGTCACGCTCTACCGGGAGCTGTCTGCTATCTGCATATACAAAGCAGGGCTACAGAGGTTAACTCTTATGCCCTCCACTTACAAGAACAAGGCCGGCTGCTCTACTAGTGCAGCTAGGAGCGAGGCCGTAATCTACTTGCACAATGTCTGGTGTAGGCAATCAAGCACTTGTGCGGCCTCCGCGCAATATCATGGCAGTGGACCCCTGATCCAATAGGAGCGGGTCACAGACCCAATGAGAAAAATACAATATAATACATAGCTGGCTAATCAGAAAGAGTAGCCGAGCTGAACAATATACAATATAAACATATCGCATGACAGGAAGACAGGACAGGAAAACTTCGGAGGTTTCAGGAGAAGCATGCAATCTGCCTTAATGTTTCAAAATAGCCCTATTGTAAATATAAACCAAAGATATTAAATGTTGTAATTTCCAAAACAGGGCAGTTGCCATAATATCAGGTACTGTCAAATGTTCTCTAGCCGAAAACTGTTTTTTTCAGTTTGTTACGCCATGGCGTCCAACTCGTAACACCTTTTTTCACTATGTCACCATAGAGACATTTCAAGCCAGGCAGTTTATTAGGTTTACAAATAATAATAAATAATCTAACTGCTGTTTGACGTCTCCCATGTCAGCTTCTCCTTGTACTGCTTCGAGACAGGACAGAAGATTGCTTTAGTTTCTATGTCGCCACAGTTTCAATGAAGGCACTGTTCCTCGGAAGATGTCACAGAAAATATACAGTATCCTCTTGGACTGGGGCTGGTATTGCGAGACCATGACCGTGCAGGCCCCACACCCCCATCTCCACAGCCATACTTCGTCCCAGTCAGCCTCACTGCGGAGACAAAGGAGTCAAGGAAAAACATCCTTGGCAAGAATTCATGAGCTCGGCAGGATGACGCAAAGAAGGAAATACTACAGAGTAACGAAACAATCACCAATCTAGATGTACACGTAATGTCACTTAAGGAAATATTGAAAGTTTAAAGTTTTTAAATACTGATTATCCCCCAGTCCATTATACTGTGGGTGCAAATATTATATTTCCTCATAGTTTACATTTGCTTACTATAGTATGTTTTTCCAAGGTTTTGCATGTAAACAATACATTAGCTGGTCTTCTCTTATAATATTATTATTGTTATACTGTTTAAAGTTATTGGATCCTATAGGGTATAAAGTTAAAAGTCACACATAAAAGAAAACAACAACATGCCAAAAAATGCAACGAAGTATCCCATAACCACAATATGTAATCTTTACATGCAAAAGTTAATAGAAACAAGAATATCGAAGTTGCCATGGTAAGAATACATAATGTCTCCGTATAGAATAGTATTCAAAGTTATACAGTATATCTAACCTTTAATTAGTTATTTTAAATCAAACTTATGTGTAATGATTGTAGGCTATTCATATTGCAGATATTAAACAACTAAAAACATGATCCTAAGTCAAACTCACTAACAAGCCATTCAGCGGTGGTTCTAGCCCCTTTCATCTCGGGGGGCATGGCTGGGGCCAGTTGTAATCGTAGCGGGGCCATCATCGGGGGGGTGTATTGTCCATGATGTTAGTGGTGGGGGGGGTGCTGACAGTGTTTTGTCCACGGTGCCAGTTAGGGGGGCCACAGGGGGTATGTGCCAAATTTGAGGTATGTGCCTATCCTGCGTTTTCTTTTCTTTCTTATTTCTTTTTTTTTTTACATACCAAAGTAAAGCTGTGACCTTATTTGGCAAAGTAGGGTTCAGGATTTAAATTCACAGTGGCTACCTGAACTAACAGTAATGGGGCACACAACAAGTAAACAGAGAAAATAACTACACTATTCCTACCCTCCCAAATCTTACAGGACAGGTGAGATGCCCCTACTCCAAGATACTTATACAATAGAAAAACTATGGTAATAATAATATAGCCCAAGACAAAAAATATTAATCTTTCTAGACTGTATTAAAGTTCAGCACTTCGGAAAAATAGAATTATTTTGTATTTCAATAAAACAAAAATAATTATTGGTATCCACACACCCAACCAATGTAAATGTCACGGACGGTGTTAATTAGCTCCTTAATCACCATTACTTATTATATTTATATTTCACTTCACTTTATGCAATATGGCTTGTGTATTTTGTTTGGTTCTATATTGCCATTATTTTGTGTGTTGATTATCTTTCACTTTATTGTTTAATTTGTTATTCACTTAGTATTATTTTGATTGTTTGCACGCGTGCCTTATTATTTGTGTTTCTTTGAGCCAATCACCACCGCACAACTCACCTGGGTCCACCTGCACTCTTCACACGCGTCCCCACTTAATCACCCTGCCCTGGGAGAGGAGAGGAGGGAGCGTCTGATACGAGCCGCAGAGACCTCCCACATTGGAAAGTGGACTTCAGCAGACAGGAGGGGAGGTGGCAGACCTGGGAGCAGGACCCAGATCAACACGGCGCACAGGGACAGAATAGTGATGTCGTTCGCGAATGTGCCGGGTCCCATCTGAGAAAGGATGTCTGTTCTTATGTTTTTATTTCTTATAAATGAATACAAGACAGAATAAAAGTATGAATGTTGTGTTGATGTGCTGCGTATGATGACATTGTCCCGGTGCTCCCGTTTGGTGCAGCACACACACCTCAACACAACATTCAGTCAGTGCGAGTGGTGCGGCCGAGCAGTGTGGCGAAAAGTTCATCTTTAATTACGGGTCAGAAAACAAGATGAGTGACAGGCACAAACGAAGTAGCATTTGGATGCATTTTGATAATATAAACAACAAAGGCAGAATGTAAAAATTGTAAAGTATCATATCAAGCAGGGTCTACTAACAACCTTCACAGACACATTAGAATTATAAATCCATCAATGCAGTTGGAAGAAAACAGGCAAGCTAGCATGCCTGCTACTGAAAATGAAAATACCTGTGCGATTACTGGAACCATTGCTGCTGCAGTGCTCACAGCCACCCCTCAGGCATCAGGTACTGCGACCTATTGCAACCCATAGTTCTATAAGCCAATTTATGCCAAAGGCCATGACCCCAGCAAGACCAAACACAATTGATGAGGTATTGGCTAAAATTATTGCAAGGGAATTCCAACCATTCTCAGTCGTGGAGGACAAGGGATTTAGAAGCTACACCCATGCTCTCAATCCAATGTATGTTCTTCCAAGCAGGAAAACACTCTCCCAAACAACTATTCCAAGACTGTATGACAGACAATGTGCTTCACTGCAAGAAAGGGTTAAAAAGGCTACAGCACTTTGCCTGACAACTGACTGCTGGACATCCAGAGCCACCACTTCCTTCATGTCTGCTACATGTCACTTCATTGAAAATTATAAAAAATGGTGTCCAATCTTCTGGACTGTTTTGAGTTTAGTGGCAGACACACTTCAGATAACTTGGCAGAGGGACTGCTAAGAGTGCAAAAAAAGGGTGGCAAGTAGAAAACAAAGTGGATTGCTGTGTTACTGACAACGCAGCTAACATCACCAAAGCTTTTTAACATCTTGAAATGGACCCACCACCCATGTCTCGTGCACACAATCAACCTGGTTGTAAGAGATGCCCTGAAGGTGATGAAGCCCACTGTGAACAAAGTGAAGGCGATGCGGGAATTCTTCCATAAGAGCACACGAGCCACAGAGAAGCTGAAGTCTTCTCAACGCCAGATGGGTATGCCTGAGCTGAGGTCCAAACAAGAAGGTGGAATTCAACATTTCATATGCTGAAACGGGTTCTGGAGTCCAAGGATGCAATCATCTCTACCTTGGCCATTATCAATGCACCTGTTGATGCTCTGAGCCAAGAAGAGTGGGAGGAAGTGCGAGAGACATGCACTGTTCAGGAACCCTTTGAGCAGTCACTGTGGAGATCAGTGCAGACAGGTACAATGGACAACTGTTTTTACATTAGTATTACATAATTGCATATTTGAGGTGCATATTAGAGGGGAATGGCAGTAATAATAGACAAGAATAAACTGAACAAAGTCCATATACCACATAATAAAACAAAGCATAATTCTGAGTTTTCTCTTTTTTTTCAGCTACGTGACAGCCTCCAAAATGCTACTCCTGTGCAAGGGTCTGCAGAGAATAACAGCCCACCACCAGACAAGAGGAACAGTAACCAAAGGGAAAGAGAGAGAGTTGGTGACTGCTCTCTGTGCATCTATGGAAAGAAAGTTCCACAGAATGGAATACAATACCGTTCTCTCAGAAACCACCATAATGGACCCAAGGTTCAAACAGCTGTCCTTCAATGACAACAGAGCTGTTGATGAGGCACCTCAAAGAGTAACAGCAGCAGCAAGATGCAGCCCCAGCAGCCAGCAGGCTACACCACTAGGAGGCCAAGAGGGAGAAGAGGGAGCAGGGGCACTAGAAGTGGAGCCACAAACGTCTGCTGTTTGGAGGTTCTTTGATGAAAGAGCAACAGGAGACACTGCAAGAAGGAATCCCACAGCAGATGCTATACTGGAAGTAAGATCCTATCTTGAAGAGCCCCTTATCCAAAGAGCCACAGACCCGCTGAGCTGGTGGGAGACCGAGGCTTCAGTCTACCCACGACTGGTCAAGGTGATGGCAGGGAGACTCTGCATCGTAGCAACATCAGTCCCTTCAGAAAGAATCTTCTCCAAAACAGGGCAGATAATAACAGAAACCGGATCAGCCCCTGTAAGCTGAGGCACTTAGACTTTCTTAATGTCAGTCTGCACTAAAGACAAGGTCACTGGTAATATATACATCTAGAACTGTTGGATGCTGCCGTTATGCGCATTGTAATTCATTTTTTATTTGTTATATGGTTCCATTTTGAGTGTGGTTTGCTTGGAATGGTTTGTGTTTTGGATAGTTCAATATAAATAAAACGTTCAATACACATGTGTAATAGTGTTTGATGTTTTCACATGATTTACGTTTTTTTTTTTAATACAAAACATGTAAATTATGGTATTCTGGAAATTATAAGATTAAGTATAATTACATTGAATAAGTGATGTATGTGCACACATACCAATCATAGGTCCAAACATTGCTAAATTTGCCTGAATTATAAAAGCCAGAAGTGGTACTAAATGAAGAGCCATTTGGGAGCCGAAAGAGCCGGCTCTTATTGCTGAATTGAGCCAAATGGTCTGGCTCACTGAAACCAGCCGGAATTCCCATCACTAGGACAGAAGCAGAGAGAGATGGATTCCTCTGGAGGCTACAGTGAGTGCACCTTTGGTTTCGCTGATTTCCATGGAGTGTGGAAACGTAGAGAAGTTTAAGACGCCAAGCTGCGAGTGATTTCCTGCTGTGCCCACCCCTCTCCCCTCCTTGGATTATAAGCGATCGAGGAAAGACATTGAACATTACAGTGTCTGTTTACATACTGGACCTACTAACCTGGGCGCTGTGTTGCTTGGGTATTCCTCCATGCAGTGGGCAGGGCAGCTGGAAACCGGCAAACAGGGAAACCGGCAAACAGAGAAAGCGAGAAGAGGGTTAACATTAACGTTAACGAGGCTGACCCGGCAGTCCACTGTCCAGATTCCGCCCTGCAGTGAGATGGTGCTGTGGGCACAGGTGCCAGAGTTCCCCCACATAGCGGAATACTGTGTCCTGATCGAGGCTTGGGATGAGGAGCGAGAGCGGCAGGTGGCACGGACCATCACGTGGGTATGCCAGGGTAGGGTCCCGTTGCCAGTGTTAAATCTTTTTCCCTACCCTGTAGATGTTCCCCAGCGCTGCCCACTGGCTAGACTCTCCCGTATAGACCAGCAGGACATTATCACTGAGGATGAGGCGACATTCCAGTTCCGATATCCAGACATGGTAGAAGTGGGGGTCCGTCCGGTCCAGACACAGGGGGTGACAGGGACCGTGGACTGGACAGGGGGAGCCACCGACTTGTCCAGGGAGCAGTGAGGATGGTTAGGCCCTGTTGCAAAAGTGGTGTTGCGTCTAGTAATGTAACCATTCCTTATATCCCAGGACATTAGTTTATAGACACTGTTGCACCGTTTGTAGTAGAACACTTGCATTTACTCATAAGGCAGTTCCCTAATCTCAATCCCTTACACTGGTTTATTTATGGACTTCCTTCCTAATTGATAGGGTATTACTGTTTGTGAAAGAACTATTTCCATACAGTCAAAGTTTCATGACATTAGACTTTAAACTAACTCATATCTCATTCAATTATTTATTCATTTATTCTACATCAAGTTATATCTTCAGTAACGTCCGTATTTTCCCACGTTTCATTCAATCACCATCAGAAGCTCTCTGTGCTAAAAGTGGCAGCACATTTGTCTCACACACATCAAACTCGCCTTTTCCTGCTTCCCAAGCCTTATCAACTTACTCAGACCCTCGTCAACTTACTCAAACCCTCTTCAACTTTGGTCAACATTGCTCTGCATTCTAACAGCTATTCTTTCTCCTATTCTTAATTTCTTACAAGAAATGTATTCAGGTTTTTTTATCAATGTTTTATTTATATTTATACAGATGTCACTCCATTATTCGTTTATTGAAGTCATATATGTACCTAACAAAATATTAGCCAATAGGCCATTGATCTCAATAATGATTCCCATAATCCTAGGACACCTTCTCTTTTACTCTTCCTTTCCATTCTTACTTTTCTCCTGTAAAGCATTTTATATTACTTGAGCTTACTTATTCTATAGTTGTAATCTTATACTTCTGCGGTATCTTACCCTTTTCCTACATCACTCATCTTAAAACCATGGTCTACTTTGACTTTCATTTCAGGTATTATATGCTAGGCACCAATAACCAAACATTTTCTGAAAGACTGTAACATGTCACCAGACTGTTTACATTCTCCTGCTTTCACAGGCTGTCAGGGCTGCACCAGGCTCTCTTCTAGCCTTTCGTTTCCTTGAATTTGACTTTTGACAGAGCTTGTCCATAACATGATGTTTAACAAACAAATTCTGGTTCTTCTTGTGGAGACACCATGACTATTTATGTATTACTATTATTATCCATCTGTTTATTCAATGTATATTTTGGATTACTTTTCT
The DNA here is from genome assembly GCF_036373705.1 of Amia ocellicauda. Lineage (NCBI taxonomy): Eukaryota > Metazoa > Chordata > Actinopteri > Amiiformes > Amiidae > Amia > Amia ocellicauda. Next base: position 1,262,613 of record NW_027102854.1, read on the forward strand.
TATAATAGTCTTTCTTTCTGATTTCTGATGCTTGAGGCACTCTGTATAGAGCCAAAGATCCTCATGAATATGATAAATCTGTTGTTACATTTTTAAATATAATTCTAAAATGATTGCCAAAACATAGACATTTACCTTATATCACCTTCAAACTATACATATACATAAACACACAAAGCACATACACATTGATATCTAAAGATAATTCAGATATCCGATCTGTGGCATGTTTTATTGACCCTGCAGTGTCTCAAACAGCCCTTATAACTTATTATTTAAGCTTATGATTAGTTAGAATAAAATGTCAAATAATCCCACTCGATTATTTCATTATTTCACTATCTCAGTTTTCTTGATCCATTGTGAAAAAGTTCTGTTATTTCCTCCTCATCTGTAGAGGCTACATTAGCCCACTCCCCGGTCTGATATTCTCGTAGTAACTGTAGCCAAATGTTGGGCGGACATTTAGCCTTCACGATGATGTGTACATCGTGCGGGTGAAGGAGGTGAATAACCATCTTTTCATCTAGAATATCCCAAAAAGTTGTGTTACCCTGGTTTGGTTTTAATTTTGGGAGGGACGCCCATATCATTTCTTTTTCTCCTGGGGAGAAGGGGACATGGGTTTTAGTCGTATAGACTATTGATTGACCTTCCTCTTTACTCTGTCTAGTTTTGACTTGCATGGGTGCAGCTGGGACCGTTTTCAGAGCGGTCAGATCTGGATACAATGTATTATTATAACCAAAATCAGTGATTGATTTATATTCCGGATTATATGGGGGAGGAGCGCTAGCAAAACCTCCTTTTTCATATTCCCATGCTTTGCGATCTAAATCATCCCAATCGGGCCTGTCGTCCTTGGAGTGATCTGTGTCGCGACGCGCTCCTAACACGGCAGCACATCGCGCACCTACACCTTCACCTTTTCTGACCACTTTTCTTGCCCTTCTAATTTGCCTTGTAGTTCTATTAATTCTATCACAACTTCTTCTCTCAATTCACATTACTGTTTATGATGATCTTCCATTTCTGTTATTTTCTTTTCTTGATTCTCACCAACCTGACACAATATCACAATTCCTTTCTCTGTCTTATCTGGTTGTTGTTGCTTCCACCAGTCCCGGTGCTCCTTCGGAGACCAGTCTTTCTCCCAACTTCCTTCCAACATTTTCTTCTCTACATTCTGTTTTTTTATTTCTCAAAAAACCAATAATGCTGGTGTCACTCACTGTGACGATTTATCTGAAATATTACATTATTATATATTATGTATATATATTATAATAAAAACAAACACTCCAGTAAGGTACGGACACCCGTACATGACACTGGCTAAGGTAAGGGAACCCATAAACAACCATAAGCACCCCCGGACCTAGGACAGCCTGTAACTTGCTAACTTGCTAACTGTTTTGTTTGCTTCTCATCGTTTGCTGCTAGTTGCATGCCAAACGAGTTCGTTCTGTCCAAAATATAAGCTTTTTTTCTTCTAATAAACTCAATAAAAATACAGTGCACTAGCAACTATTTCCCTTTCAAAAGTTGTAGTCCCGTTTCAGTTAAAACAAAATGTGTTCTTCAAACAAAGAAAATACTTGTGTTTCTTTTCCCTCTTTACCTGCTCTTATCACAAAGCTTCTCAACACAATCTCAGGTGCAGGTGCACTCTGCGCTATCCTTTGCCCGAGCTTTGTCCAGGAAAACTCACTGTAGCCATCTTAGTTCAACACGGGCTCTCCTTACCTGCGAGTCACACGGGTCCAGTTCACTTTGCAAGTGAACAGTCTCTTCTCAGAAACAATAAGGAAACTTGGAAAGAAACACAATCCCAGGTCGGTGTTAAAAAAAAGTTCTTTGTTTTCATATTAAAAGAAAACATTTGTATTTTCTCTGCACACTTCACAGCTCCAATTAGCACACTCAACTAATCCCTGCCCCCCTCAGAACCGTCACTAAAGAAAGGTACTCACAGTCATTTTAAATATGACATCCTGTAGTGCTTGTTTTCAAAATATGATCTTATTATCACTTGAACCAAATAAATCCTTTGACCCACTAATACCAAATTACAGTTAGGGGGGCCACAGATGTGATTTGAAAATACAATCTTCCATGTCTTTCTGTTGTGTTTTGACCTGGGGATCTGTAATTGTCCAAGTGGCTACTGCACATGTACTTATTTAATATTAAATGTGTTATTTAATTAGGCTTGGTTCTGGTGAGCATGTACAAGACGTCAGCTTTTTAAATAACTGTGTGTATTGGATCATACACATTTTAGAAATACTCTCTCAAACTTCCCGCACTGGTACCTCACCAGGGAGGTAGAAAACAGCAATAGCATTGAAAAAGTGTGATTGTAGTTCTGCTCTTCTGCAATATATTTCTACAATATCTTTAACATCTTCTTTAACATTGTTTTAAAGGCTGGGACCAATATGGTGGAATATCTCCAACACACGGACATTGAGAGACTCGACCCCTTTGTGCTGCTGCTCAGAGACCAACTCTCAGTTGTCTCTGAGTAGGCTATGGATCAACTTCCTTTCCTAATATGAAGGAGACAATGGATACAAAACCTATAGGCAACTATGAAAAACAGGCGATTATTGTTATTCTTCTCATTATAAACTACTTAATACATCTCTCGCATAAAGTACAACAGGATAGTGGTGACGTCATTCAGGATTGGATTGCCATTGGTCAAAAGCCCTCTGAGAGAAATTGTGTGGCGACACTCCACACTCTTAGAAGAAATTGTTCTGCACAGAACCATAAAGGGTTCCTCGAGTAATCGCTCTGGTGGATCCCTTTATGGTTCTATGTAGAACCCCTTCAAAGGGGTTACATGAAGAACCCCCAAACATAGCGTTCTATACAGAACCATTCGTTTTAAAATGTTATATATAGAACCCATTCAAAAGGGGGACACGTGCTATACCTGAATTTGTTTTCCAAATACAATCTTTAAAAAATGTATGAGTTCATATATACAAACACACATACACAACGTAGAAATCACACTACTAGTGAAGTAACTTCATTTACATTATATGCCACAACTCCTCAATTTGGAAAGCAAAAACAAGACATCTGATGTAAAAGTGTAAACTAATTACGAACAGCACTTTTGATTTTTATCTTCAATTCAGGGGCTACTTATTCGCACAGTAAACTGTATTCTCTCTTCAGAGTGACTGGAATGTTTTTGCCTACATTCAACTTAAATATGAAAGTTTCCAAAAACGGCATAGTTTTCTTTAAGGCTATTCAATGCCAAACACAAAATTCTCTCTGCTTTCAGTGCTTGTCCTTCAGCACAATTACACAGGTTCATGATGTTCTCATTTCAATACATTGTTTTCTTATTTAAACTATTTGACTTTGAGCTTACATTGAGAATAAAATCACTTTTGCAAGTAAAACCTGGCCAAGAAAGGAAGCAGCACTACAATAAAACAATACACAGAATACAAAGCAGTTCCTTCAAAAGTGAAAGTGATAAAGAGTGATGTCTGTCAGTAAATTACGTTGAGATACATATTGGTTATTTTGAATTAGGAGTCCAACTTCAATAACTTCTATTAACAAGCCAAAATACAAATCAGAATTACGGGTAATTGAAAAGAATATGTAGCGCCTAGGTAAGCTTGGATGTGTTCAGAGAAACACTAAAAACGGATTGGCTTCATTTGTGGAATGCAATCCTGAAGAGTATTTGATATTTTGGGTAATAAGCTGACCGAAAATATTAGGAGAGCCATATGCACAAAATAGTATAGTCTCCTAGTGCACGTCACCGCCCTCTATTGCATAATCTACAACACCTTATACATCAAACCCAATTTACTAATATTATTGTTATGCATTCATTTGTCACATCTGCCTTTGCTGGTAAGGATAACAGTACAGGATCATCAAAATGTACTGTAACGAAACCTGTCCTAGTAAGGTCGTGTCCTAACTGGATTTGACAGAGGAGCGTGTAGCTGCCACCACCTTTGGTTTACCGGACGGTCCGGTCGAATAACCCTGGAAGCTAAAATTAGTGATGTTAAAGGGAGAGTGAAAAGCCAAGAGGAAGTATATAACCAAGTCTTTTTAATAACCAATTTAATACGCTGGGTACACAATGTGCAATTTAGGCAAATAGAATAACAATCACAGTATCACTAAACAATCCATAAAAAGTCAATATCCATTAAACAGTTAAGTTAATTTCTCCCTCAAATACATACGACCAATTAATATAATAAAACCGCAATTGACCTTCATTAAAGAAATACTAAAATAAACCATACAATAAACACCAATGTAAGTGAAAAGAAACCACAATATAAACATCAGATAAACCATACAATAAACACACCAATATACGTTACCACAATTACAACAGCAATTTCAACTATAAAAGCAAAATACAAACTCTTCAATGTAAAGCCAAAAAAAAAAAAAAAAACGGGTTAATTGTTGTTTTAGATCAATTGATTGGAATATAGCTAATAGGATCAGCAAAATCCAATCAATCAATCACTCACTTGGCCCCGTTACACAGACTGATTAATAGCAGTATGTTTAAGTCTAACCATAAATTCATAAATTAGAGCAAAGAAACTGTTACTATGTTTAAACTTGGTTTTATACAAGTCCTTGCCCAATGAAAACATGTAATCAAATACACATAATCCCACAAACAAACACATATAGATTTAAAATAGAGTCCGAGAGCTCCCGTCAACTGAACAGCTCCCCAGCATTTGGCGCACACTGCACACTGCACACTGCACACTGCACACTGCACACTGCACACTGCACACTGCACACTGCACACTGCACACTGCACATGTAAAAACAAGCAGCCCCCTATTATCTGCACACAAACCAACACAAGCAATGCTAGCCGTAGAAAGAGTCTCTCTTGTGTCTTCTGAGCACTGCTTATATCCCCATCTGCTCCCGGTATGACATCCCGTGATTGGTCGCAATGCTCAGTCCAATTAGGGTTAATAAGAGCCAATTCAATCAGTGACAGAGCCGACTGGCTCATCACAGTACTACTATATTTACAGCATGACATAACAGCGCGGCGCTGGAGCGGGAAAGTGCGCTTCTTTTTGCACATCGTCTACATGCGCGAAAAGCCTGGACACTTGGGCTAAAAAAAAGACAAAAATAGAAAGTGTGAAATATGAACGTTAACATTGTAGCGCAAACATTGGGCTTCGAGCCACGTGTAACAGACAGTGCGATTCAGAACAAAGTCAAAAATAGCTTCTGCACAACAATACAACTCTTAGCTAGTAAATTCATGTGGAAAATGGACGCCCCGTCTACAGGGCTGCGGCAAGTCGTGGCCTATTTGTTGGGGAAGGATGTTGAGCTCGGTTTTCCAAACGAGCCGCTGCATATTGACCTATGTCTATTGTCTAAATGTCTATTTATTTATTGATGTATTCATTTATTTATTTCAACATGTATTGATTCATTGATGATTTTCTCTGTGTATTCATTTTTAATTCTGGCATGGATTATCCTGCATACAAAAGCAAAGGCCCGGGACAGTGCGAGCATGACTTATACAGCGCAGTGCAATCATGGTCGCTGCTTGACATCGTCCTGCAAATAAAAAAACATTGGCTGGATGTCAAGTCACACATTGCCGGGCCAGACCTCGAAGCCGGATCCTCCGGATCGTCACCCTGCTGCTCTCCAGCTGAGCTACTCCGGCAACGGAACATCGGCGCGGAAGGGCGCTATTAACTGTGCGCTGTTTCTGCCGTCACTCACCTCCTGCAATGCCGTGTTTATGTGAGAGCTGTGACGCGCTGTAGCAGCAACTACATGTTTACTACATCTCATCTCCTCTGGGGTTTCAGTGTTTGTGAGACGGTGACACTAAACGCTGAAGTATAATGTCGGCCAATAAGCGCACTGGACACCGCCCACTGGCTGTGATTGACACAGCGGGCTTGTATGACGTCATTCACTGCTACAATGATCGAGCGCAGAAATACACCGTGGTCGTGCAAAAATGCTTTTTCTACTCTTGCGGTTTTTATTTTACACTACAGGAATAAATAACTAAACCAATATTAAATACATAGATACATGTCCCTGCCGATTCCAATGTTGGCGATTCATTGAACATGTAGCACTATTTGCACATGCATGTATTTATTGTCTCACATTAGAGATGAGATGTAGAAAACATGTAGTTGCTGCTACAGCGCGTCACAGCTCTCACATAAACACGGCATTGCACATGCCTGTAGCCAAAGTCCGTTTTTTTGTCTTCATTAAAATGATCCTTTACAGGAGTATTACATGCGAAGCCAAGGCCGGCCCTATCGGAATAGGCAAATGCTAGGGGCGCCCGAAAGAGTGAACATTTGTACGGAGGTTTGTTGCACTCAGTGCTTGTTATTGTGTGGAACCAAGTCACAGCAATTCCTGGTTATTAGCCAATAGGATGTGAGTGTTAATATGGGATGTCCTGTATAGAGCTGCTGTTAGGGAGTCAGTCAGTGAGTTGCACTGGGCAACAGCGGCACTTTGTACTGTCAAAAACAACACAAACACAGCTATTGGGTTTTGCTGATTTCTATACATAAGCAGCTAAAATTGGACATTGTCAACCTCGCCTCTAAAATATAAAAGTGCGCACACGACCGGGGGTCACGGTGCCATAGCTTGTGTTCACCTAGAAACTCGTCCGGCAGCGGCGGACGCAGCGGATTTCAGTGCAGACGCGTTTCAGCAGCGACACGTTTCCATCACACCCACCGGCACCGCGTCCAGTTTGCATATATAATGTTGCTTGATATGGGATTTTCCGCTGCTGATGTGTGGTTGTGAAGCAAAGATATGTTTGAGTCCAAATCTGCCTGATTTCATGGAGATTTTGAGCTGTTTTTTGACTTGTCTCCAGTTGTTAAAATCTTCCCCAGAACCCGCACCCTGAATTACTCAATCGTCTTCGCCCTCATTTTTCAACACTAATTTTGTGCAGTGCACAGTGGGACAAAGGGAAATGGTACAGACTTGAATCTAATAAGACACAAAATGCTTGAAAGTTTCTATTATGTTTATCTATATGACTACAATAATCTTTAACAAATTAAAATGTAAGTGGTCTGAAACCGTTTTAATACAAATATATACATTTATTTAACCAGTTGATTTTTGTACTTTGTGAAATGAATGTACTAAATATAAGCAACGGGGTAAGTGACTAATTCACAGATTTAGTCCATGTCTGGACCTTGATTATACCTTGACCAAGAAATGTGGACCCTGACACAACATAATTGACTACCCCTGCTGTAGAACATTGCTACATTATGCATATTGCACTAAGGTGTCTGTAATATCGTTTTTTCGTGCAATACTTTTATAATACTGTATTTATAATTCATTTTATGTCACTTGTTTCTTTAATACTGTTTTTATACTGTTTGTGTGGGGGTTTTGTTTCTAAAATAAAGAAGATCTCAAAGACATAAAGCTATGCAGTCTGTGAGTGTATGAACACAATGACCCTGCGATGCAGGGGGCACCACTTAAAATCTTGCCTAGGGCACCAAATTGGCCCTGTGCGCAGCAACTGACGTTATGCAAACGACATCAAGCTGGATAGTGAGTATGGGGTGAAAAGAGCAGGAGAGACGGGAGAGAAAGCAGGCAGCAGCGTCATTGTCGCAGAATATTGAACATATGTTCAAAAACACTGCCAAACAGGGTAAGGTTGTTATATTTACTACCTAATCTAACAGTTGAGATAGATAACGCTAACTACGTGCTAGCAAACAGTCGTCAACTCCACGCAGAAGGTAGCTAATGTTTTTACTCGTGTGTGTCTGTGTCTGTCAGATTACACAAAAACTACAAGACCGATTTTCACGAAACTCAGTGGAGGGGTGTAGCATGGGTCAAGGAAGAACACAGTAAATTCTGACCATTATCCATCCAGTGGGACTAGCTAGCTACAGTGACCGATTCAGAAGATTTTTACCCTGAATATGTGTGATGTGTCGGCGCTCCATTCACGTGTGTGTGTGTGTGTGTGTGTGTGTGTGTGTGTGTGCGTGTGTGTGTGCGTGTGTCTGTGTGTCTGCGTGCGTGCATGCGTGTGTTTGGACTGAAAAAGGTGGTACATGATCTTGGTAAGCAATTTGACAACATTGTAGTAAATATTTTCGGTGCATCAAAAAGCGTCCTCGTTAAGATACCAGCAGACAAGCTAATCCAGCACAAATTAGTGCATAAAAAGTAACCAAAATGAAGTATTTAAACCTCATAATTGAATACAAAATGAGGGGAAAAACTGCAAAAAGGTCCACTTTTTGAAAAAAAGAACCCCCCTTCCACTAGGCTGGCTACGGGCCTGTTGCAGGAGATGAGTGACAGCAGAAACAGCGCACAGTTAATAGCGCTCTTCCGGGTCTTTCCGGAGTTGCCCGAGTAGCTCAGTCGGGAGCGCGTCAGACTGAAGGTATGAAGCCCCAGGTCCGATCCCTGGCTCTGGCAATGAGCTACACTGTTTCCACTTCCACACTTTTACTCTGCACAACAATCTGACGCAGAGCAACCATGATTTTACAGCAAAGTGAAATCATGGTCACTCTGCTTCAGATTGTTCTGCAAAGTAAAAGCTTTCATTTCATGTTGTGTAAAAAAAGTGCAAAAGTCCAAAAGTGTCTTGACAAGTGTTGAAATTAAAGCTAGACCCACGCTAAAGCGATTCTTTAAATCCCAGACGATATTTAAAATGGTGGGCTGCTCACATTTAACGACAGGCAGGATTTCACGGAATTTAGGTCTTTTGCATCATGATGCCCCAAAACAACTATTGTTATTTGAGGTATTTGAATCAATACTTATGAAAGTCAAAATCAAAAACTCAAAATAATGTAACTTGTTTTCGTGGATGTGCTCGACTCTCATTGGCTGCTGCCGGTCTCGGACCCGAGTCGCATCTTTAATATGAATTGTGTTGGATCTACTCGCCTGCCTGGCGAGCTGCAGGTTTGAGCAGAGGGCAGCGGCTCATCGGTTAGGCCCCGACCTGCTGCTTTCTGTTCAACCGGACACTCAATGACTCCATTGAATGAACAACCGGCTTAGATTGTACTTTTCAAATTGTGTAAAAAATAGTTGGTTCTTTAATATGTTATTCATACAATTCTATGCTTAACTTAAACCCTCTACAGTTAAAAATAATGAAAATGCTCTGATTAAGGTTCAATTAAGCAATCGAGAGCTCTGTTGGAACAGATACCACAGGCAGTGCCCATCTTGCCCATCTTGCCAAAGACTATCAACATCAATATTATTAGCATTAGTAATGTAACTATTCTCAATTTCCCAGCTGAGCTCACAGACACTTTCACTGACCCCCCCCTCCTTCCTGGGGGGTGAATCCCTTCCTAATTGATAGGGTATTTCTGTTAGTGAAAGGACTATTTCCATACAATATCATGACTTTAGACTTTAAACTATATCTCATTCAATGATTTATTTATTTTACATTAAGTTATACCTTCAGTAACTTCCTTATTTTCCCTCATATTCCATTCAACCACCTTCACAACTCTCATGCTGAAAGTGGCAGCACATGTCTTTCACACATATCAAACTCCCTTTTTCCAGCTTCCCAAGCCTTATCAACTCTTAAACCCCTCGTCAACTTCCTCAAACCTTCCTCAACATCGCTCAGACCCACTAAATTGCTCTGTATCCTAACAGCTGTTCTTTCTCCTTTTCCTAATTTCTTACAAGAAAATTCAAGTTATATTTATTGACATGTATTATTACTATTTATACACACATTTCACTCCATTATTTTAACTAAAATATTTACTTAACAAAATATCTTTTAGAAAATAAGCCTTTTAATTGATTTCAATAATGATTCCCAGGTACCTCAGGAAAACAAAGTTTCAAAAAATGTGTCCAGTCAATGATTTCCCCAATGAAGAGTTTGCGTGGGCACTAAGACTGTCCACCTGCGCGGCTCATATGTCCTTATTGTGTCAACTTCCTCCTATTGAAGTCCAATCTACACCGGTACATGTTCAGAAGAACTGTTCCCGAAACTAGGTTGAACTGATCAATAGTTAATTTCTTACCTACACATTGTATTTAGGGATCTTATATTTGGGAATTTCAAAAACTCTTCATTGTGGAACTCACAGCTACCAAACGACCCTATAATTTCCTGGAGTATCTGGTTATCTATTGAAGACTCTGTAAAGGAAGTTGAAGAAAGTGTTTTGTGATAATTATATAATGTTTTATATTAATACTAGCATTAGAAGTAGTTTGTATACAGACTGAGCAGATTAGATTTAGCAGCACAAGTAAAGGGTCAACAAGGTTGATTTGTTAGAAACTCCTGTCAGAAATGAAAGATCACCCAGTGCCGAAATAGCCTACAGATGTCTGCTGAGAATTTGTTTATGACTTAATCGTTTCTCCAGATAGGCAGGAATTGTTTCTGTTAACGAGCGATTGACACTAGGTAAATGACGACCGTGGGATCGCATCTTCCTAGTGCACATCAAAGACGGACATCTGCTTTGGATCCATCACCTCTTCACGGGAGGACAGATCATAAAACGGACCCGGACCTGTATCTTCTGATTGGATGAACGGCCATAAGATGTTACGTCATTTTCCTATAAAGCTGCACTCATGTTGGTAAACATTAAGTTCTCACTGAAGGAATTATTCCTGACGTGGGGCTTCCGAGCGGCTTGATTAAAGTTCTATTTGCTTTATCTCCACGATTTCTCCACTGATTTCCGAGACGGTTCTACATCTATGTATTCATATCTTCACCATATTTTACTGTTTCCTCAGATTCCCATTTCAGAAATTAGCTCAAATTCAATTTTCAACATTTTATTTTGTATTTCTGGGTTGTAAAATAGTATTTTATTTTTATTTTCTCCTTTAAATGGTTCAATGTTAATTTAGCTCACTTCTTCAATGCTTGTCATTTTATATTTCTATAGTATCCTTCAAATTCGTACCCTTTGACTACTTCACTCATCTTAAATCCAAGGTCTAATTTATTTCAGGTATTTTATGCTGGCCCCAAACATTTTCTGAAAATAAGACTATAATATATCACTATTCTGTTTACATTCTCCTGCCTGGATTTTACATCAGGCTGTCAGGGCTGCACCAGAGTGCTGCTCCTGTGGATGTCAGCCTTTCATTTCCCTTTAATTTGACTTTATAGAATTTGTCCATAATATGATTTTTAACAAACAAACCCTTGTCCTTCTGGGTCTTAGACGACACCATTACTATTTATTTACTTTATTATTACTTTATTTTTATTATTTAGTGTATATTGTGTATTACTTTAACATTATTCTCATAATAGAATATATAATTTATTTATAATTTGTGATGCCTTATGCACTCTATATACAGTTAAATGTTTAGATCCAGCCTGGAGCTGAACCTCTGGAGCCACTGGGGAGCTGTTCAGTTGACGGGAGCTCTCTGACTCTATTTTAAATCTATATGTGTTTGTTTGTGGGATTATGTGTATTTGATTACATGTTTTCATTGTTTAAACTTGGTTTTATACAAGTCCTTGCCCATAGTAACAGTTTCTTTGCTTTAATTTATGAATTTATGGTTAGACTTAAACATACTGCTATTAATCAGTCTGTGTAACAGGGCCAAGTGAGTGATTGATTGATTGGATTTTGCTGATCCTATTAGCTATATTCCAATCAATTGATCTAAAACAGCAATTAACCCGTTTTTTTTTTTTTTTTTGGCTTGTTGTGAATTTTGGCTTTACATTGAAGAGTTTGTATTGTGTGCTTTTATAGTTGAAATTGCTGTTGTAATTGTGGTAACTTATATTGGTGTGTTTATTGTATGGTTTATCTGATGTTTATACTGTGGTTTCTTTTCACTTACATTGGTGTTTATTGTATGGTTTATTTTAGTATTTCTTTAATGAAGGTCAATTGCGGTTTTATTATAATAATTGGTCGTATGTATTTGAGGGAGAAATTAACTTAACTGTTTAATGGATATTGACTTTTTATGGATTGTTTAGTGATACTGTGATTGTTATTCTATTTGCCTAAATTGCACATTGTGTACCCAGCGTATTAAATTGGTTATTAAAAAGACTTGGTTATATACTTCCTCTTGGCTTTTCACTCTCCCTTTAACATCACTAATTTTAGCTTCCAGGGTTATTCGACCGGACCGTCCGGTAAACCAAAGGTGGTGGCAGCTACATGCTCCTCTGTCAAATCCAGTTAGGACACGACCTTACTAGGACAGGTTTCGTTTCAGTACATATTGATGATCCTGTACTGTTATCCTAACCAACAAAGGCAGATGTGACAAATTAATGCATAACAATAATATTAGTAAATTGGGTTTGATGTATAAGGTGTTGTAGATTATGCAATAGATCTCAACGTAATTTACTGACAGACATCACTCTTTATCACTTTCACTTTTGAAGGAACTGCTTTGTATTCTGTGTATTGTTTTATTGTAGTGCTGCTTCCTTTCTTGGCCAGGTTTTACTTGCAAACGTGATTTTATTCTCAATGTAAGCTCAAAGTCAAATAGTTTAAATAAGAAAACAATGTATTGAAATGAGAACATCATGAACCTGTGTAATTGTGCTGAAGGACAAGCACAGAAAGCAGAGAGAATTTTGTGTTTGGCATTGAATAGCCTTAAAGAAATCTATGCCGTTTTTGGAAACTTTCATATTTAAGTTGAATGTAGGCAAAAACATTCCAGTCACTCTGAAGAGAGAATACAGTTTACTGTTCGAATAAGTAGCCCCTGAATTGAAGATAAAAATCAAAAGTGCTGTTCGTAATTAGTTTACACTTTTACATCAGATGTCTTGTTTTTGTGTTCCAAATTGAGGAGTTGTGGCATATAATGTAAATGAAGTTAGTTCACTAGTAGTGCGATTTCTACGTTGTGTATGTGTGTTTGTATATATGAACTCATACATTTTTTAAAGATTGTATTTGGAAAACAAATTCAGGTATAGCACGTGTCCCCCTTTTGAATGGGTTCTATATATAACATTTTAAAACGAATGGTTCTGTATAGAACGCTATGTTTGGGGGTTCTTCATGTAACCCCTTTGAAGGGGTTCTACATAGAACCATAAAGGGATCCACCAGAGCGATTACTCGAGGAACCCTTTATGGTTCTGTGCAGAACAATTTCTTCTAAGAGTGTGGAGTGTCGCCACACAATTTCTCTCAGAGGGCTTTTGACCAATGGCAATCCAATCCTGAATGACGTCACCACTATCCTGTTGTACTTTATGCGAGAGATGTATTAAGTAGTTTATAATGAGAAGAATAACAATAATCACCTGTTTTTCATAGTTGCCTATAGGTTTTGTATCCATTGTCTCCTTCATATTAGGAAAGGAAGTTGATCCATAGCCTACTCAGAGACAACTGAGAGTTGGTCTCTGAGCAGCAGCACAAAGGGGTCGAGTCTCTCAATGTCCGTGTGTTGGAGATATTCCACCATATTGGTCCCAGCCTTTAAAACAATGTTAATGAAAGGTACTCACAGTCATTTTAAATATTACATCCTGTAGTGTTTCCTTTCAAAATATAATCTTATTATGACTTGAACTAAATAAATCCTTTGACCCACTAATACCAAATTACAGTTAGGGGGGCCACAGGTGTGATTTGAAAATACGATCTTCCATGTCTTTCTGTTGTGTTTTGACCTGGGGATCTGTAATTGTCCAAGTGGCTACTGCACATGTACTTATTTAATATTAAATGTGTTATTTAATTAGGCTTGGTTCTGGTGAGCATGTACAAGACGTCAGCTTTTTAAATAACTGTGTGTATTGGATCATACACATTTTAGAAATACTCTCACAAACTTCCCGCATTGGTACCTCACCAGGGAGGTAGAAAACAGCAATAGCATTGAAAAAGTGTGATTGTAGTTCTGCTCTTCTGCAATATATTTCTACAAGATCAAGAACGGGCTCTGAAAACACTGAGGGTACAGGACGAGGACAGCGAAGCAATGAGCAACACTTGATACAGGATAAGAGCAATGGATACTTAGAATTTATAGGTGTAGGCCCCGTAGTAAAATATTCCCATCCGTTTTCATGGTACAATACTTTGATAATGACCCCCAATAGTCTTTCAAATGCCTGAATATCTGATAAACATTTTTTTTTCTGAATTGAAAACCCCAGCTGGCTATGCATTCGTTTGGCACCATATAACATTTCGGAATCTGTGCATTCTTTACCCTTCCACAGGCGGTACACACTGGCAGCAAAACATAAATTGTTACCTTGGTTTATGTCTATTATTTTACTAAATAATATACCTTTTAAGCGCCTCCGCACACCACCACCACCTTGCATATTTCTAATCACAGTGACCGTTATTCGCAAACTCACATGTGATAGAATTTTGTTGTGACTTTGTAGTAAATTAGCTATGCTCTCTAAGAAATCTGCAGCGTCCAGCTCCCCCACATTTCGCCTCCTCGATTAGAAAGGATTATTTAATGACCCCGAGCTCGGTCTCAGCTGTACAAAATCATTAGGACCCACATTGTGTGATATTTCATTTAGCAATCCTTGCACAGCTCCATGCACAATACGGACAGCATTCATATAAGATTGTACCAGATCCAGGTTCACAAACCTGAATTCTTCATAAAACTCCATAGCCCGAAACCTATTAATTTCTCGGTCATAGCGACGAATAATCTCCAAAAACCCCCGAGGAGGGTCCCCGCCAACGCCACCCTCAGCCATTTGTTCATCATTTTCATTATTCATCTCTAACATTGCAGCATCACCACCCCCGAACTGATTATCATTGTTATTAGCTACCGATGCTAGTTCCTTAGATACATCCTGATCTATATATTCCTGAATTTCCAAGTTTACCGGATGGCCTCCCGTCTGGAGAGTGTGCAACAGTGTCTGTGACCGTGCTAATTGTGACACATTTGTTCTAAATTTAAGCCTACGCAGCATTCTTTTCGCAGCATTAATTTTATTTCGCATTACCCCCCTAATTACACAAGCAGACTGACAGTTTTTGTGCTTCTCCTTTTTCATTGTTTGTCAATTGTTGTTTTCAGAATTGGTTGTTTTTTGTAACAACCCTTCTCGATCTTGCAGAGACTGATTGATTCACAGTGTGAATTACAGATTCATCAAACTCTCATCAGAAACGGGTCAATTCCCTATTTGTTTTAACAAATTTGTCAAAACATGTATTTTGCACTGAGCGGTGTTTAACGCCTCCACAAGCTGACTGCATATCTTGCTAAACACCAGGGCCCTACAATCACCAGGGGTCTGTATGTCAACACAGGGTGATTGATCACATTTCATCTCAGTATCCCCACTAGTGGTGGCTTTAACTGTGCTTTTACCCCGTTTACCTCTTTTTACAGTAGCGGAGCTCGGTCGGTTCACTTTCACACATTGCACCCCCACATCGGTGGTGTCGTGTGCCACCCGGTTTGTCTTACTCAGGGCTTTTCTGGGCGCTGTGTTTCCCCTTTGTGTGACTGGTGGCTGTCTCCCCCGCTGTAGAACGGACCTCCCTTTATCAGCACGATCGGATCTCTTCAGCTGTTTTCCACTTGACACGCCTCTCAAGCAGGGCAATGCAGGCTGTGCCGCATTTTTAGCTATAATAAAACAAACATGTCAATTACACTTTATACAGTGACTTTTCACTACATTTCGAACAAATACAAAATATAATATTATTATTATTATTATTATTATTATTAATAACATTGGTAAAAACGGTGAATGTTACACACCTCCATTCAAAGTTTGCTCTGTGACTTGGGGTGGGTGGGGGAGTGTGTAGTTATGTGGGTTAAACAACTGTCAAATCAAAAAACAAACATTGGTCACATAAATGTACACGATATTATGTTTTAGAAGATGTAATTAATTCATAATATGTAACAACTTGTTCTATGGCATACCATGAAATCTGAATAAAACTGGCCATTAAACACATTGCTTTGGCCCACCTTCAGAACACGTGTCTCCTGCGGTTTGGAAGGCGCTGTTCGGGACGTAGGCGTTGGGGGTTGTGAGTTCCACTCTCCGTGGTCCCCTGCGGGGTGCTCGGCCCGACAGTCTCGGCTCTGTTATTCTGTGCTGTAATATCTCGGTTCTCTCTCACCTTAAATTATACAAACCATGAACTATGCATGATATACTAACACTTTTAAACCCAACTCTATTACTATAAAAAACATTCTTACCATCAATACATGACAACGCATTTACTAGCTCTTCCTCATCAAATGGACCCCAGTCAGATGCCATTATGAAGAGTGTGTCCCTTCATATATTATATTGGATGTGTAAAATTAACTGCTTGGAGCGGCTTATTTATGGGGGGGCAAAATGGTATTTCATAATTTTTCTAAGAATCACACAAAATTGTATTCCACATAACATACCAGGAAACCGCCAAAAATGTTGTTCTTATTACAGAATTCAGTTGGGGCGGTATGTTGGGGTGTCTATTTCACTCCGATAAAGTTGATCTCCAACAGACATCTGTATCTATGCGTGCTATGGTCATGGTCTCACGTTCAAAACAACGTGTACACACTGGGTGAGGTGACCATTTGGAGAGATAAATTGTTATCACATATTTGTTATGGACACGAGCCTAATGGGTACAAATGACTGTACCCACGTGGCACCCATACACGCACCCAACTCCGCCCACACTCCTCCTCCTCTGTAGAGCCACTGCCCCCCATTTACCCACGTGTCCCCACACACGCCCCCAACCCCACCCACACCCCGCCTCCTCTGTAGAGCCGCCGGCCACCATTTACAGTATAAAGAGCATGCTGGTAAACACAGAAAACATGTCACCCGTTCGGGACAGAACAGGTCTGCGGTAACTGGTGGAAACCCCCATAGCGCACTATGGCTACACCAGCTAAGAAGACACCCCATAGCGACCACGCTGCTGATGAAGATGCGGGGGCACCTAACACAAAATTAAGATGGTCGGAAGACAGGGACCCAAAAGAGGTAACACTTTATTTTACTTTAAAAACGTGTTTAGAATATTATTATTAATTTTAAACGTATGCCGGTGTTTACATGCTGTTAGGCCGTATGTGTGTATATATAAATTTCAATGCAAAGTGAATTTAAATGCATGTTTTCTTCTTTGTATGTTTATCAAAAGAATAGTGTCAGCGCTCCTCCTCCGAGCCCCAGGGATGCTCTCCCAATGTCTGATGAAGACGAAGGTGTCAACACTGGTGATGAGTCTGAAGATGATGACAAGGACCATGAACATGGCAGGGAGGATAAAACCTCAGACACTGATGATGGAGTTGGACCATCAATGGAAAGAGAGGTAAATATAGAGGTCCTACAACTGTGTATAGTTGTGTACTTCTTTACTGACCGACACACATTACAGTTTTAAGTGTTATTTTCTTTTCTCTTCATTAGAATAGTGGAGTACCAGACACCAGTGATATGGATTCCTCTGTCAACTCTTTAAGACCCCGAACAAGATTGAACATTGCATGCTTCTGTTCTTGCCTTGCTAGAACCCACAAGAGTTTTGATTCAGACAGGGAAGTTCCGAGATATAATTGTAAAAACTATGATGATCATGTAACACTAGTGATGACACACACCATAAAGGGCATTATTGCGCTAGTGTTACAACATTGTATTGGCCGTGAATTAGTTGATAAGTGTGAGGCCTGTCTGATAGGTGACCCCAGCCAAGCACAGCATCTCTGTCTAACTTTAGATCACGAGCAAGGGAGTGTCTGGAGTAGTGTCGCTCTTATATGTAACAAAATAAGTGTCACCCACTTTCTAAATGTTGTGTTATGTGTTGCACGTGCCCTATGTGGGCTATGCATCACCAGACAGACTGAGAAAGAAGTGAAATCTCTTTTGCATAGCTTAGAAACATGCACAACGGAATTAATGTTTAGTTCCCCCCCCCCGCTGTACCGAACCCATAACGAACCGAGACTTCAAAACCGAGGTACGTACCGAACTGTCAGTTTTGTGTACCGTAACGTTACACCCCTAACAAATGCTGTTAAACGGCATATTTGAAACAATACATTTTTGGGAAACAGTCGCGGCTATCTAAGTTTATTTATTCAACGTTGCAGAACCTGAAGGGCAGGGAGTCATATCTCAAAGGAGATCTGATAACACTTTATTTTAAGGGGCCAGAAGTATGCATTAGTTAAGCACAAACACACTCGTAATTAATTTTTAACTTTACATATTAGTCATTATTTATTAAACATTTGAAGGATCCACATTCATGCAATGAATAAACATAAACCTAGTAATTAATGATTAACCGAATGCACAGTAAATGCATTTTAGCCATTATTTACAACTTAGCAAACCATATATTATTGTAGTGTTATGTTGGGTGTATTTTGATAAGAGCATTTTAGCTCTGAGCTGAAGCACTGATCTAAAGAAGACTTCTCCCCCCACCAAAAGTTATCAGAGTTCCTTAACTCATCAGCTTGGAACTGGTTTACATCAAAGTGACAGTTTTGGGGAGGATGGCACCGAGAATAGGCCAAATAGTTTGGAATCCTGCTATGAGATAGGAGAAAGGGGCCAGTAGGTAATAAAAACTCTTTGAAGTGGACGAGAGCCGAAATCCCGACATAGAGCTACGAACCCGGGCCAACCGGCATTTCCAAAAGATGGCATGGATTGACATCAGTCATAAATCAAGCCCCCCTCCAATAGGACACTGGGGGCTGAAACCGAAATCCAATCTAAAAAAATCAAGAACCAATCACCTATTGATCTGACAGACTATAAAGAACAGCGCACGGTCTCTCTCTCTTACTCTCTCTCTCACCTGAACCAGAAACTCGCAACCTGTAGCTCTGTTGCCAGAACCGGAACCAGAAACCAACCAAGTCTTTGCCGGCAACAGAAGAATTAAACTGGGAGAAGGAGATTGAGCCGTACGAAGAATTCTTTTAAAGGACTTTATTAAATAAATAACTTTACAGACCCACCTGATCAGTGGAGTTTTACAGCTGGACAATTGACTAAGTCGACTGAATACGAAAGTGTCAGTCATTTAAAT
Source organism: Amia ocellicauda (assembly GCF_036373705.1). NCBI lineage: Eukaryota > Metazoa > Chordata > Actinopteri > Amiiformes > Amiidae > Amia > Amia ocellicauda. The sequence continues at coordinate 1,281,782 of NW_027102854.1, forward strand.
AGCTATTTGAGTCTTAAGAAACTTGACCCTTGGAACGAACAGGGCCCTGCTTTCCTCAAAGACTTTGTCTTCAAGTAACTACGGTGGAAACCTGCTTACAAAGAAGATTTTGTGCACAACCTTGGAGCCTTCAAACCAGTGGAAAATCTGTTTGGAAAAGACTCTACATTCGCGAAACCCCAACTTCCAGGTGCATCGACTGAGTGGAAGTTCTTGGACAAAGCCGAACCGGACTGCCTTTGTTCCAAACCACACGGACCTCGTGCCGTGTGCTGTTATCTGAGCCCGAAGCCAGAGAGGCCTCTCTGCGACGAAGTTCAGATAAGTTTAACAGTTTGGAGTTCGTGATTCATGACATTTGAGAAATCAATTAGAAATGTTAATCTGTGATTCATAACTCTAGAATGTGTAATATCATTTAGTTTTCTTAAATATAAATGTGTGTTGCATTCAACTGTTTTGTTGATAATTTTAGAAATAAAATCTGTCAACGCCGAGAAATATCTTCTCATTCCTGTTTAACTGTTTAGTCTGAAATTGACACAAGTTAATAGACACCAGATTATAGGTGGCCCTGGCTATCCTTAATCATTGAATAATAATCAGTTAAGGGAAATTGTGGTAACAAGTAATGATAGGATCTTTCTCTCCACCTAAACGTTAATGAGACTGATATATATATAACGAGAAGTTACCTGACATAAATACTAACCTGCGTAGTTATTTAATGTCTGACTAATAATACTAACGAGAGACTCACCTTCGTCTTACTAACCGGTATTGTAGTCAATGTGTTTATAACCTTTTTTGTTTAACGATTTGTTAAACGGAATGTACGTGCTCTGTGCTGTCATAGCAGTAAGCTGAGAGAGGCTCGTCATGTCATCACTGAGCTGGCTGGCTGGCTGGCTGGCTCTCTGTGTGTGTGTGTGTGTGTGTGTGTGTATGTGTGTCTCTCTGTCTGTCTGTCTGTCTGTCTCTCTCTCTCTCTCTCTCCCTCTCAATTCAATTCATTTGTATTGTCAAAGCAATTGGACATGCATACATACATACATACATATATATGGAAAATAAACAATATGTGTACATCTCTTTCGGCATTAGTGGTGCCCTCACAGATGTGCAAGTTACATGACAGACAGACAGACAGACACACACACACTTTCACACACAGACAGACAGACAGACACAGACACACACAGACACACACACACATACTTTGACAGACAGACAGACAGACACACGCATATTATGGGTCTTTGTTGGGTAGTGAAATGGGTAGCATCAGTCGCAGTGTGGGTAATGTCAGGGAGCCAATCATAGTCCCCGTTATTTGCATATCGCAAAGCATTCTGGGAAAAGCAACTAAACACGTTTAGTCATGTATTTGTCCATAGTTTACACATGAGATGAAAGAGACAGTATGACGTATTGAGCACCTGGGATTCCTCATGTGTATGTGAGGGGCAGAGGAACCGGATCCCAAGTGTGCGTCCCAGGTGCTATAGGTTTCAAAGCATGCAGGGGAATAGGCACCCCACCCTGACACCTATAGAAGACTGGATAGGGAGATATAAATAGCAATGGGGAGACTCTTGTACTTGGTGTGGCTCTATCCATATAGTGGGGCCAGCAGCCACTTAGCAGGTGTAGCAATAGAAGCTCAGCCTGGGGAGACTGGATTTAGCATTTCCTCTCCATTTTGATAACTATCCATAATCATTTCTGCAAAATACTTCTATGATACCTATGTATGTTTTTTACTTGTACTATATTATACTATCAAGTATCAGTGTACACATACAATGTGACCTGTTACATTAATACAGAGGCCACGGAAGGCCAGATCACTAATAGCCACTGTCCCCTGATATTACACTTTTTTACAATCACTTTGGCACTCATTTCAGAACCTTGATGTCATTTTTCAAAACTCTAGACACTAAACTCACACCCGATGATCAAAATGCACATTTTTCAAAACTCTAACACTTTTTTACAATTGCTTGGATACAATACACATCAACCTCAGATCATTTGTTCATTGAACTAAAATGACACAACTTAACATCAAAGTATTACCATTTCAAAATGCAATTCACACATTACATCTGAGATCACTGTCTATTCATTTCATTACAAAGATCTAACTATCAATTGATACAGCTGCTCAAAATGATAAGTGACTGTTGCATTACTCTTAATGCATAGTTTTATGGAAACTGACAAACAGTATTCCATGTTTCGATCATGAAAGTTTCAGGATAATGAGATCCATTGACACCAATAACCGAGGAGCATGGTTTCTTAGGGTTACCATAGACTTGACTGTGTCTTCTTGTTTGTGAAGGAACAGGACTGTGTTTTCCTGTCTGGGTTCCCGCAGGCTTAAGTGTGTTTGTAAACTGCAGCGTAGGTTTGACCTACTATTAGAAAAAAAAAAAAAAAGGAGCGCTAATTAATTGTTCAATATCTGATACGCCGGTGATAATATAAAATAACGTGTTTATAGTTTATAGAAGTTTATAGTGTTTATGGTAAATGAAGAAAAGTCATTAAGTTATATACAAGTTCTATAAATGCAAACATTGAAAAGCATGTTTGTTGTTATTCCTATATAGGATTTAGTATTATTTGTGTTTTCTTGTTTTTTGCTATGTTTTCTCCCCTGTCGTTTATTGTTATTTTGCGGGCTTGCACGCCTTGGTTGTTGTGTACAAAACGATACATAGAAAATGGGAAAACGTGTTACTGTGTGGGAACAGCTCTAGTAAGACGGGCGACCCGCCACTTAAAGGTACACATGTAAGGTACATGTATGATAACTATGGAGTGAAGCGGTGCGTTTGACTGGACAATAGGTGACAGAAAATTAAGGTTTCCAGAAGATGGGACTTTTGATTCAGATAGACTTGAGCACCTAAAAACGGTTTTGCAAAATAGGAATACAAAGCATTAAGAAATGAGAAACCAAAGCTAGCTATCTTAAAACATTTGTTAGAGAAAAGAAAGAAAAGACAACAGGCATAATTCAATCTGAATGCCCCGAAGACAAATTAAAAATATATATATATATGTTTTTCAGTATAAATGACAGTCCTCAAGATACTGAAGGAAAATTACTAGATAAGTAATAAATAAGGGTAGTTTGAGACACTGCAGGTCAATATAACATGCCAACCAAAACCATGGTATCTGAATTTACTATGGATATAAATTAATATGTGTCTCTTTGTATGTTTGTACGTTTTCAGTTTGCGCAAGGTAAATGTCCATATTTTGACTTTTTCATGTACTGTATAGTCCAGAATATGACTAAGAGAGTCATAAGTCACAAATAGTTACAGAATGATAGCTAAAAAACGCCAGTTAAATATGTTGTAATAACAGACCTACAAGAAAGTCAGCATTTAACTGTACACAGAATGCTATTGCAAACAGAAATAATAATACAAAATTAAGTTATTTAAATAGGTCTTACGAATACAGAAGTTAAAAGTAACATGTTAGAAATGGAATTAGAGCCAAATTTAGAAATAGGAATCCGAGGCAACCACAAACATTCGGTGAAGGTTTCTTACATATTGATAAATAGATAACCAGATACTCCAGGAAATTAACGATGTGCTCATTTGGAAGCTATGAGTTCCACAATGAAGAGTTTTTAAATCCCTAGAAATAGATCCCTAAATACAATGTGTAGGTAAGAAATTAACTATTGATCAGTTCAATCTGGATTCGGGAACAGTTCTTCTGAACCTGTACTGGTGTAGATTGGACTTCAATAGGAGGAAGTGACACAATAAAGACATGAGCCGCGCAGGAGGACAGTCTTAGTGCCCACGCAGGTTCTTAGTTGGGGAAATCATTGACTGGACACATTTTTTGAAAATGTGCTTTCCTGAAGTACCTGGACATCATTATTGAGATCAATGAAAAGGCTTATTTTCCAAAGATTAAATACATTCATTAACTACAATAATGTAGTGAAATGTATATAAATAGTAATAATACAAATCGATCAAATATAACTTGCATTTTCTTGTAAGAAATTAGGAATAGGAGAAAGAACAGCTGTTGGGATGCAGTGCGATGTTATCCAAAATTGAAAGCGGTTGAGAAAGGAGAGTTTGTTCTGTGTGAGACAAATGTACTGCCACGAGAGACTCTGATGGTGATTGACTGGAATATGAGGGAAAATAATGAAGTTACTACAGGTATAACTAAAGGTGTAACATAACTAATTTAATGAAACATAGTCATGGCAAGTTATAAAACTGTTTGGAAATAGTCCTTTCACAAACAGAAATACCCTATCAATTAGGAAGAGGGGGGCAGGGGGCAAGGGCCGTATGTGCTCCTCTGCTCCCCCTGTTCGCCTGAGCAGACAAGCAGCCTGAGATGAGAGAGAGAGAGAGAGAGAGAGAGAGAGAGAGAGAAGTCAGAGACAAGGCAGAGACTGTAAGTACGTGTAAGGGTTCATAACTTATTACAAACAGAGCAAGAGTGTAATGAATGGTAATTTACACTGCTTGTATTAATAATGATAATAATATTGATGTTGATACAGACGAATACATCACATACTAGATGACAACCGCATAAAACTAATAATAATGAAAATAGGAATAATAGGAGTATGGAAATAATTTCAAATTATGGTTTATTGGTAAAAAATGAATTGAGAAACAAAGATTAATAACTGCCATCATTTACCCAACTACTATTAACTATGGTGTTGAAGGAGCTGCTGTAATAGTTATTGTAATGTTCTCAGGTATTTAAGTTAGATAAAAGGACAAAGATAAGCACATTGTTTTGAAACTTTGACAACTCCACACAAAAAGAGTATCTACACTAGGAAGTAAAGCTGATTCAATAAACACAGGAGATATGATGCTGCTGACGACAGCTGAGTGCTGTACTGAAATAATTTGATAAATGAGATAAATTGGAATCAAGATTATTATTATTTTGAATTGTCCCTTTACTAGAAACCTTATAGATTGTGCGAATGTCAACTAATGTGATAGAGATGCCTTTTATAAGGACGATCTCTGATGTTGTGTGAACCACACATTGTGTCTTCAGACTGATTTATTCCACATGGCAGATATGCATATTATGAATCGTGTCCTGAAGGAACCGATGTCTGACCCATATGGAGAAGATGCTGGTGTTCTTGTTGAGACACAGTAGGCCGAGGGCGCGGCTTTAAAGACAGCCTCACAGCAACTTGAACAGACCAATGCTGAGGTCCACTACGCTGAAGTGATGCTTGACTCAGTGGAGAAATAAGTTAAAATACTATAATTAAAGGTTTTCCAGATTATAGGAATCTACAATATATTGTGAAACTGCTCAGATGACGTCCGCAGTAGCACATATTCTTCTATTGATAGTTTAATTTATAATGTACTATTAGTGGAGATGTCACATTATTCAAATGAATAGAATGACAGCCATGAAGTCAGAATCAGTCCATTGCCCTTCACTTAAGATTTGTACAATGTATAATGTTTATAAATCAAAACGCAACAAATATATGTACAATACAGTTTACAAACTGAATTTGTAAAAAAGAATGTTTTGCTGACTTTTGTATTCTCTTTGAAGCAACAAAATGTATGTGTTATGTATGTCGTAACTAGGGTTTGACTTTTATGACCTGGGGCTGGATGAAATTTAATTTGAGATGCACTGTAAAAGCTCCAGGAAATTGCAACTGGCCACTGCACCTTCCATAAGAGAGCTCAAACATTTGCTAATGCATTGGTTGCCTCACAGGCACTCTTTCCCTGGTTTGCCCATGTGGCGCATGGTGTTGGCCACACGGGCAAAGGGGGGATGTGTGCATCAGTCTTTTAAATTGGTTTGCCCCAGGTTTTATAGTAACAGCTTAGCAATATTGTAGAACTTGCCACATTTGTCAAGCTCATAATCCTGCAATATGCAAATAGATTGTGTTCAAAAGCTTAAATGTTGTGGATATGAATATATACTAGTAATAATATATAGGTGTTCTAAATGGGTTGAAGCCTATCCCGTAGGAAGGCTGAAGTAGTAAAAGTAGCAAAAATACAGTTAAGGGATGTTATATGTAGATTTCGCATTCCAGGGAAATTTCCAGTGATAGGAACACTCACTTCACTGGGACAATAGTGCAGGAACTATGCAAAGCCCTGCGAGGTAAACAACATTTTCACTGCCCCATCAGGCTCAGTCAGCTGGAGCAGTGGAGAAACAAAATGGGATATTAAAGAATAAGCTGTCTAATATATGCAAACAAACAGGACTCAAACGTCCAGATCCCCTTCCTATAGTCCTAATGACAATGAAATCGTCAGCAAATTGAGAAAAACAGGTCTTTCTCCGTGTGAGATTATTATGGGATGACTTATGAGACTCTCCATCACTCCTCCATTGTCTGTAAGGGAAATGGACATCCACTTGATGGATGATGCTATGTTGTCTTTTTGTATGGGACTAACACGTGCTTTCGAAGCTGTCCATTCACAGATGAAAGCCGCCCAGACTGAACCATCCCAGCAGGTTTACCACCCCTTCCAGCAAGATGACTGTGTATATCAAAGCACACAAGAGAAAGTCCTCCCAACAGCCCAGGTGGACAGGGCCCTACCAGGTGCTCCTGACCACCCACACAGCTGTGAAGTGCCTAGGAACGACGACATGGATCCACTCCTCACACTGCAAACTTGCCAATCGAGGCGATCAGCACAACCCTGGTGGAGAACAGAGGGATAAAGGAATTGTTCTTCCACATCAGATTTGACATTACTGTATGTATGCAGGCCCTTGTAATTGCTTTTCCAATACTGCCAACTGGTTATTGATGATTGATTTCACATTGTGGTACGAGTATCGAGTGAAATGAGTGCTATCCACCTCAACAACACAGCGATAACATGGAGCCGGCAGGTGATCCAGGTCACAATAGAGGTCAAGCAGTGGGAGGAGGAAGACGTGGTGGTCAAAGGTGTAGCGTAAGGTACACTTATAAAATTCAATTAAAGAAGTGAATTTATAGTATCACCTTATCACGAATCCTGGAATCTTGTAGAACTCAATTTCTGTAATAATTGGACGCAGACACCAATTCCAAAGATATAAATTGTCAAATTTATTCAAAAACAAAGACTAAATGTAGCACTACATTAATTATACAAAAGGGAAAAACTAATTAAAATTCAACTCTAGATCAACAAATCAAAGACAAATCACTTCCGTGACCAAATCAAAGACCATGGGATCGCATATGATAACACACAAATCATTAAACAAAAAAGGTTATAAACACATTGACTACAATACCGGTTAGTAAGACGAAGGTGAGTCTCTCATTAGTATTGTTAGTCAGACATTCAATAACTATGCAGGTTAGTATTTATGTCAGGTAACTTCTCGTTATATATATATCAGTCTCATTAACGTTTAGGTGGAGAGAAAGATCCTATCATTACTTGTTACCACAATTTCCCTTAACTGATTATTATTCAATGATTAAGGATAGCCAGGGCCACCTATAATCTGGTGTCTATTAACTTGTGTCAATTTCAGACTAAACAGTTAAACAGGAATGAGAAGATATTTCTCGGCGTTGACAGATTTTATTTCTAAAATTATCAACAAAACAGTTGAATGCAACACACATTTATATTTAAGAAAACTAAATGATATAACACATTCTAGAGTTATGAATCACAGATTAACATTTCTAATTGATTTCTCAAATGTCATGAATCACAAACTCCAAACTGTTAAACTTATGTGAACTTCGTCACAGAGAGGCCTCTCTGGCTTCGGGCTCAGATAACAGCACACGGCACGAGGTCCGTGTGGTTTGGAACAAAGGCAGTCCGGTTCGGCTTTGTCCAAGAACTTCCACTCAGTCGATGCACCTGGAAGTTGGGGTTTCGCGAATGTAGAGTCTTTTCCAAACAGATTTTCCACTGGTTTGAAGGCTCCAAGGTTGTGCACAAAATCTTCTTTGTAAGCAGGGTTCCACCGTAGTTACTTGAAGACAAAGTCTTTGAGGAAAGCAGGGCCCTGTTCGTTCCAAGGGTCAAGTTTCTTAAGACTCAAATAGCTATTTAAATGACTTTCGTATTCAGTCGACTTAGTCAATTGTCCAGCTGGATGGCTGGGCACAGGCGGGCAGCGCAGTCTGTAAAGTTCTTTATTTAATAAAGTCCTTTAAAAGAATTCTTCGTACGGCTCAATCTCCTTCTCCCAGTTTAACCCTTCTGTTGCTGGTAAAGACTTAGTTGGTTTCTGGTTCCGGTTCTGGCAACAGAGATACAAGTTGAGCTGTGGCAGCGAGTTACTGGTTTAGGTGAGAGAGAGAGAGAGATGCCGTGCGTTACCCTTTATACGCCTGTCAGATCAATAGGTGATTGGTTCTTTAGTTTGTGAGATTGGATTTCGGCTTCAGCCCCCAGTGTCCTATTGGAGGGGGGCTTGATTTATGACTGATGTCAATCCATGCCATCTTTTGGAAATGCCGGTTGGCACGGGTTCGTAGCTCTGTGTCGGGATTTCGGCTCTCGTCCATTTCAAAGAGTTTTTATTTCCTACAGGCCCCCTTCCCCAGACATCTCACAGCAGGGATTCCAAGCTATTTGGCCCATTCTTGGTGCCATCCTCCCAAGACTGTCACTTTGATGTAAACCAGTTCACATGCTGATGAGTTAAGGAAATCTGATAAATTTGGGGGGGAGAGGTCTTCTTTAGATCAGTGCTTCAGCTCAGAGCTAAAATGCTCTTATCAGAATACACCCAACATAACGCTACACTGGTTAATTCTGTTCTGGGAAAACCACAATCCTGCAGGTTTAATAAGTCTCTCTACACATCAGTCCCTGAGTACCTTCAACCAATGGTCATTTTGACCAATTAAGCCCAAGAATTGAGTCAATTAAGTTGTCATGGACTACCCAGTGAAGACGTGAACTAACGACTAGGTCACACTGTGAGCTCACCAGAGCAGACATTACACTGAGCTCACTGTGAGCTCACTTAGCGCTTTTCCAGCGACATGGTGCCGGTGCTGGAGCCGGAGCTGCTGCTCGGCCTGGGATCCAGCTGATCTTTTTTGAACCGGCCCGCTTTTCCACCGGTTTTGACGTCACTGGATGTGGGCGTTCCCAAGCATGGAGTAGAAGTGGAGAAACACAGCAATAGTAATCAGCACCGAGGCGACTGCGTCTTTAAACCCCATTTAACATCACAATCAAACTCATTCCGCGTCTATGGCAAATCGTAACCCTAATGTTACAAATGTTCCCTAAACACCTATTTTGCAGGATCAATAAAAAATTATTAGGATTTTTTAAACTTTTACTGACACACATAGTTAATAGCAATGTGTTATAACTTTACCGAAAATAATAATCTGTATATCTTTAATTGTTTAGACGTTATTAAGATATAATGCATCTTTCACATAGGGAACATTTGTAACATGTTAGGAAAAACAAACAAATGATTTGAAAATATTCATAATTACAGCATACAATTTGTCAGGCTTCATAACAATGGTATTTATAACATACTCTGTAAAAATCAAGCAAATAGCATTTGTGGTTCACGAGAAAATATGTATATATAATCAAAGCTATCAGACTATAGCAGCCGGTGTATGAAGACACATACGATTATACAGCATTATTTGGCAGCTTCGCAAGACCTAATTTTAAACGTTGTTGGTAAGTTAGATAATTAGTGGGGACCCGCTATTTGCAGTTCTTCCCCTCCATAATTGCTAAAATAAAGTTTTACTGACATTTTATTGACCCTACCACTGCATAGGGCACATCTGTAACATGAACGCTACTGAATGGCACATACATTGAAAACTACGGAGAACTGAGACAAATCCACTTTACACTTCATAAATAATCTTAAAACGTTTCCAACCAAGGCAACACCCACTTGAAATACGTTCATTCTCATTTTTGGTAAACAAAAAGAGAGATTGTTACATATGTTCCCTATGATGCATCTACAGAGAGAGAGAGACAGACAGACACTAACTCTCTCTCTCTCTCTCTCTCTCTCAGCTGGGAGTGTGTGGGAGGGGTCTGCAGTGAGCGGGAGTGCTGCTGAGAGCTCTGTCCTTTGGCTGCGTTGTTTTGTTGCTTTACTTTTTTCAGTTTGTTTATTTTGTCTTCTGTTTTCAGTGCTTTTCTTATTGTGGGGGAACAGGGGAGGGGAGGGGGGAGTACCGGTAGTTCTTCCCGGGTCGGGGGGTCGGACCCCCTGAATGCGTCTTTTGAAAAACTGACCCGACGCCATGGAGTCAAGATCGCTCCGGTGCAGTTCTGCCCCCTAGAGCAGTGTGTGTTAGCGGTTGGGGAGGTAGCAGGGTGTGAAAATATCAAGTCTGCTGCCATTGTTATCTTCTTAAAAACCACTGATCTGCTCAATCAGCTAGTGGCTAATGGCACAGTGTTAGACGACACTTTCACCCCGGTGTTGCCGCTCGCTGCTCCTGCCCGGAAGGTAACGCTGTCTAACGTCCCTCCGTTCATCCGCACCGGCTCGGGCAGCTGATGTCCGGCATTAAGAGGGTCCCGCTGGGCTGCAAAGCCCCGCAACTGAAACACGTCGTGTCCTTCCGAAGGCAGCTGTATATGATCCTCAATAACATCAATGAGGATCTTAATGTCTCCGAAGTTGGATCTCTCTTGCTGCCACCACCACGAAGATTGCTCTTTAGTAATGTTGGAAAGTCAAAGACAGCAACCGTCAGGGTTCTTGCATATGACGTATTCGTGCTGCACCTCTCTGCAAGGATCCAGGACAGTTTGTCAATGTAAACTCCAGTGCCTGGGAATATTTCCACCTAAAAGACAATGGTAAATAAAAAACAAGTTTATCCCCAAACTATTCTTATATTATGTTAAGTGGAATACATTATCAGTAAGGCTGTGATTTTGTTACAGAAATGTGTTATTAAAGACCACAGTATGTCTCAATTCTAAGTTTATTAATTTACAGACATAATAAAGTCAGTGAATCTGTGACACCCATAATTCAATTACATTCTTATTATCAACTATAACTATGAATATAACTGATAATGTAGCATCATTAGATTGTTTACAACCAATATTTGTTTTCAATATATATATTTTTACCTTGTCTTTGTAATATTGTAGACCAAGAGTGTTATACCTGTTTTGGTGATTCTTTGTCAGATTCAGAACAATTTGCTGTGGGGCTGTCAGAACCACTTGATGGTGACACACTTTTGTCTTCATTGCTGATAAATGTGGCTTTTGTTACAATTTTTTTCAGATTGTCCAAAAGGTCTGGAATCTCTGGAGAAAAAAACCTTAGTATTAAATGATAATCATTTCTAGTAATATATTTAATGCAAAGTGAAAACAAAACCATCTATGCTCTATGTTATTGGCAAACTGACCTTTTTGTGGGTCATTAACATTAGCTACGAAAAAAATAAAAAAGATAAAATACAACAATTACCAGGTCTAATGTAATGCATATAGTCATTAATGTAGGATTATGAAGTTATGTTGAAAAACTTTATTTAATAATCAGTATTATTAAACTATTAGACAGTGCACATTAAGAGTCTGTATTGTGGTTCTAGATTACTTCAGTATGATCAACTATAATACATTACTCTGGAATCTAAATTACTGAAGAATAACATTTATCAAGGTAAGGAATTATTTGCTATAAATAAAAAAACTTACCATCAACCATACGGTTTCGAAGACATTGGTTTTCATTTTTAAGTCTTGTGTTTTCCTTTTCGAGCTGCTTAACTTTTTGCTGTAGCTCAACTTCACTGGACTCTTTAAATGTCTGTAGAATATGACGGGATCTAATTCTTGAAGCTCCATCGGTTTTCTTTCTTATTTTGTGCTGTATTCAGAGAGGAAAAGAGTTTAAAATGAAAATATATATATATATGAATATGATTAAAAAAAAACAATCCTGCAATACATTTATTTAATATTTGCAGTAATTATCTCACCGGTAACTGTGGTTCATCAAGGTCACTATCATCTGAAATTTGAAGTTTTTTGTTTGGTTTAGGTACTCTCTTCATTTTAGGACAGGGCATTTTTGTTAGGTCATTAAGTTTTCTTCTTAGTTCGCCTTCTTTTCCTAAAATAAAAATAAAATAAATAAAACCCTGCATTATGTCCACAGATATTTGGGGATTATATTTATTTGTCATAAAAATACTGTGCTTTGACCATACAAATTAAGATGAACAGCCAACACTGAATCAAAACTGAAGTTAAATTATATCTGGTTTAATTTATTTTGTGATTTGGGGGATTTTATTGTAAAGCACAACACACAATAAATCGTTCTTACAAATGCCAGTCAAGTATGACGAGTTTTTAGCGCCCTCACCACCACCTACCATGTTATAAGAGTATGTTAGAAGTACAACACATTAATAACTTAAACATTCATTTCAAATATACTGTGATTGTATATATCAAATAGCATGTAAAGACTTTAATGTTTTTTTTTTAAATAAACATTGTTACCAGTCATAATGATCTGCGCTTCATGGACAGGCCATCCACCTTTTGGAGGTTTGTTCGTGTCTCTCCACTCTGCTCTGAAGTTTCGAGTCGTCTCTTCGTCATCATCAGCAATGCTGAATAAATCAAAATTGCGAAAGCAAGCAGTGGGAATCACGCTGTAAGAGTCTTTGTCGACCCCGCTTTCCCACTTCACCAACGCGTGCATCACCGCCATACTACCTTCACCTTCTCGTCCGTTTTTTCTGCGCCTTTTTCCCCCAACAAGTCACGGCACAAAAAACAGTCCCGCTCTGCATTCTGGTACTTGGCGTTCTTAATAACACCAACAGGGTGTAATCGCATAGACCACTCGAGTATAAAATACTACATATCCCATCAGTTACAGTTTTTTTTCATCTTCTGAAACTGCAATTTAGCACTTTCAACTGTTTCTTAGTGATTCCTAGAATTACTAACCGGTATTGTAGTCAATGTGTTTATAACCTTTTTTGTTTAACGATTTGTGTGTTATCCTATGGGATCCCATGGTCTTTGATTTGGTCACGGAAGTGATTTGTCTTTGATTTGTTGATCTAGAGTTGAATTTTAATTAGTTTTTCCCTTTTGTATAATTAGTGTAGTGCTACATTTAGTCTTTGTTTTTAAATAAATTTGACAATTTATATCTTTGGAATTGGTGTCTGCGTCCAATTATTACAGAAATTGAGTTCTACAAGACTCCAGGATTCGTGATAAGGTGATACTATGAATTCACTTCTTTAATTGAAATGTATAAGTGTACCTTACGCTACATATATGTATGTATGTATGTATGTATGTCCAATTGCTTTGACAATACAAATGAATTGAATTGAGAGGGAGAGAGAGAGAGAGAGAGAGAGAGAGAGAGAGAGAGAGAGAGAGAGACAGACAGACAGACAGACTGACAAACAGAAAAACAGACAGACACAGACACACACACACACAGAGCCAGCCAGCCAGCCAGCTCAGCGATGACATCACGAGCCTCTCTCAGCTGACTGCTATGACATCACAGAGCACGTACATTCCGTTGCTTGCCGTCTGTCAACCACTCAGTCACTGCCAGCCAGACTGGCTGGCTGGCTGGATGGGGGGGCTGCTTGCTGCTGCTGCGTACCTTAGCAAGCTTATTTGCTTGACCGGCCTTCCTACTCCTCTGCCCACATGCCCACCTATGCCCGATCTGCTGTTCACCTGGATCACAGCTCCGCCCCAACAAGGCAGAGCCCCCCAAGAATGGTACAAACTCACCCACGATCCCCTCCACAGAAAGCTTTAGCAAAAGGCAAAAGCGTTATACGTAATGAAGAGGAACCCGAGTCCAAGACGCATCCGACCAGCCATACATATTTGTGTGTATTAAAGATCACATTTTCTTACATTTAGTTTTTCTGTACTTTATTACATCTTATTGTGATTTATAAAAGTATTGTTTCTTTTCCATATGTATGTATGTATGTGTGTGTGTCTGTACGTGTGTGTGCCTGTCTCTGTGTGAAAGTGTGTGTGTGTGTGTGTGTGTGTGTGTGTGTGTATATGTCTCTCTGTGAAAGTGTGTGTGTGGGTGTGACAGTGTGTGTGAGTGTCTGTCTGTCTGTCTGTCATGTAACTCGCACATCTGTGAGGGCACCATTTTTGCAGAAGAGATGTACACATTTTGGAGCAACATATGCTGCCATCCAGACATCGTCTTTTCCAGGGACGTACCTGCATTTTTCAGCAGGATAACGCCAAACCACATTCTGCCCAGATTTCAAGCGCATGGTTGCATAGGCAGAGAGTGCGGGTGCTAGCATGGCCTGCCTGCAGTCCTGACCTGTCTCCGAATTGAGAATGTGTGGCGCACTATGAAGTGCAAATTAAGACAACGAAGGCCCTGTGCAGTTGCGCAGCTGAGGAAATGCATAATGGATGAATGGGGGAAAATCCCGCTTGCTAAACTTAACCAAGTGGTGTCTTCAGTGCCCAAGTGCTTAATAAGTGTTATTAAAAGAAAAGGTGATGTTACATAGTGGTAAACAGTCGACTGTCCCAACTTTCTTGGTTTCTTTTCACTGCTAATGAGATGCTGTAGAGTGAGTTAGTTATATTGCTTTCAGGAGCTCTAATCGTATTGATGAGTTCATGCAGCATTTGTAATTGAATTTCAAAAAGAAATCTTTGCTGTCTGGCCTGTGTGTATGAGATGTACTCTGTCAATCTTTGGCTAACAACTGAAACATTGGTAGAACAGAAATGGCAACATAAAAAAGAAAAGTACATTTTAAAAGAGCACATTAAATAGGATGAATATACAGTTTTTTACAATCACTTTGTCACTAATTTCAGAACCTTGATGTCATTTTTCAAAACTCTAGACACAAAACTCAAAACGGTCATCACTTGTAACACAGGCTGTCCAATGTTCAAAACATTGCATTGTGCATTCATATCTTTAAAGAAACCTAGCACTTGCAGACTTGTTGGTTCAAATAACTCATTTATCATGAAATACCATAGTAACATAGTAACACAGAAGATACCGATAGTTTCACTGTGTAGTTGTTCGTACAATCATTAAATATTGTAGTACAAAATATGTGATACATGTTTCATTATGGTACTACACATAAATACATCACTGTAAAAGGACTAGTAGAGAGAATACTACAGACACAGTGGAATCATTGAACAAAATCTGAAATGTATTGATGCAATACAATCAAATCACACCATAGGTTTCTTTGAATCCATGCAAAAATAATTAGCTACAAAAACGAACAAAACTACAGTAAAATGTCAACTGCAGTGTTCCTCACCTGGCTTAGTGTAAAAAGCAAAACAAAGGATTGATTACTGTACTTCTAAATTTCCATCAGCCCTGTGTTCAGGTTCAGGTTCTCACAACCATTTTTCACAAGAGGCATCTTGAAACTGAACATACCTGAACATACTCAGTCATCAGCTGCTTCACTCTGTCTGCATTTCTTTCAAAAGGCACACTATACTCTGTGCTACACATTGGTATGCAGTATACAGTCATTTGACAATTGAGAGTAGCCTAATGTTTAGTGCATGCTGAAGACTTGCCGCTTCTCAGTACGGACATTTCTGATGATTGAGGCCACAGTTGATCCTGAGTTGATTCTGAGGTTTGATTGAATCATTGTAGCTGCCTCAGTCATGGTCATGCCATGATTTACAACATGTTCTACAACTATTTCTCGGATTTCACTGGACACTATTTGCTGTTGCTGCCGCTGTCTGGTCCGTGGCCTTGTCCTCTACCACGTTCCCCCAACACCTCTCAAATGAGGCCCATGGCTGCCTCTCTGGTGAGGCCTAAGCCCTCCTCTATGACGAGGCCCACGACCACCTCTCAGAAGGGGTGCATGTCCCCTTCCATTCCTTTGACCACCACGTCTTCCTCCTCCCACTGCTTGACCTCTATTGTGACCTGGATGACCTGCCGGCTCCATGTTATCACTGTGTTGCTCGGGTGGATAGCACTCATTTCACTCGATACTCGTACCACAATGTGAAATCAATCATCAATAACCAGTTGGCAGTATTGGAAAAGCAATTACAAGGGCCTGCATACATACAGTAATGTCAAATCTGATGTGGAAGAACAATCATCTTCAACCAGGTTGGAGCGTTAGTTGCAATGCCTTTAATACACGCAGCGTGGAGAGGAACAGTGACTCAAGAAGATCCCAAAGTCGCTCTGCCTTCATTTTAACAGTCAGAGCTTTTATACACAAAAATCAAAGAGCTGGTTATAATCAGAAAGTCATTACTATGTTATCTTAAAAGTTAGCTAAGCAGAATTTATATCATTATAGGACAGAGTTCATAGATCAACACATGGATTAGGGAGCAGGCACTTCAATCATACTGTTTGACATTGTCTCCAAGATTCTCATCGTAAATAACAAGCAGAAATCAAACTACCTTCTGGCCTGACCTTCTAGCTTGACCTTATCTTTCTTAAGTATACAAGAGAGAAAAACAGGTATTAGAGAAAGAATTTCTAACTTTCCTTCCACACTGAAAACATGGTGTGGAAAAGTGCTACATGATGATGAATGATGATGAAATATTACATCCATAGATAATGTAGTCCAACTGGTTCATGCTCCTCGGTTATTGGTGTCAATGGATCTCATTATCCTGAAACTTTCATGATCGAAACATGGAATACTGTTCGTCAGTTTCCATAAAACTATGAATTAAGAGTAATGCAACAGTCACTTATCATTTGGGCAGCTGTATCAATTGATAGTTAGATCTTTGTAATGAAATGAATAGACAGTGATCTCAGATGTAATGTGTGAATTGCATTTTGAAATGGTAATACTTTGATGTTAAGTTGTATCATTTTAGTTCAATGAACAAATGATCTGAGGTTGATGTGTATTGTATCCAAGCAATTGAAAAATGTGCATTTTGATCATCGGGTGTGAGTTTTGTGTCTAGAGTTTTGAAAAATGACATCAAGGTTCTGAAATGAGTGCCAAAGTGATTGTAAAAAAGTGTAATATCAGGGGACAGTGGCTATTAGTGATCTGGCCTTCCGTGGCCTCTGTATTAATGTAACAGGTCACATTGTATGTGTACACTGATACTTGATAGTATAATATAGTACAAGTAAAAAACATACATAGGTATCATAGAAGTATTTTGCAGAAATGATTAAGGATACTTATCAAAATGGAGAGGAAATGCTAAATCCAGTCTCCCCAGGCTGAGCTTCTATTGCTACACCTGCTAAGTGGCTGCTGGCCCCACTATATGGATAGAGCCACACCAAGTACAAGAGTCTCCCCATTGCTATTTATATCTCCCTATCCAGTCTTCTATACGTGTCAGGTATACAAGTGTGTGTGTGTGTGTGTGTGTCTGTCTGTCTGTCTGTCTGTGAAAGTGTGTGTGTGTGTGTGTGTGTGAAAGTGTGTGTGAGTGTCTGTCTGTCTGTCTGTCATGTAACTTGCACATCTGTTAGGGCACCATTAATGCAGAGATGTACACATATTGTTTATTTTCCATATATATGTATGTATGTATGTATGCATGTCCAATTGCTTTGACAATACAAATGCACTGAATTGAGACAGAGAGAGAGAGAGAGAGAGAGAGAGAGGTGCTAAGGCACATTTGTAACATAAATTAGGGAACATTTGAAACATGCTTAGGGAACATTCATAAGAACATAAGAACATAAGAACATAAGAAAGTTTACAAACGAGAGGAGGCCATTCGACCCATCATGCTCGTTTGGTGTCCATTAATATCTAAGTGATCCATGGATCCTATCCAGTCTATTTTGAAATGTTCCCAAACTTTCAGCTTCTACCACTTTCCATCTTGAATGCCTTGAAGCCCAATTTCCATTTGTTGTCCCCTGGTGCGTGTGTCCCTGCTGATCTGGAAAAGCTCCTCTGGTTTGAGGAACCTTTCATGATTTTGAAGACTTGGATCAAGTCCCCACGTAATCTCCTCTGTTCCAGGGTGAAAAGGTTCAGTTCCCTCAGTCTCTCCGAGTAGGACTTTCCCTTCAGACCTGGAATAGGTCTGGTTGCTCTCCTCTGAACTGTCTCTAAAGCAGCAATATCCTTCTTGAAGTGTGGTGCCCAGAACTGTACACAGTATTCCAGATGAGGTCTAGCGCATTGTACAGTCTTAACATTACTTAAATTCTACACTTTTGACGATATACCCTAGCATTCTGTATGCCTTTTGTATTGCTTCCCCACATTGTTTGGATGGAGAAAGTGAATCCACATAGATTCCTAGGTCTTTCTCATGCATTACTTCATCTAGATCTGTACCTCCCATAGTGTAATTATAGTGGACATTTTTGTTTTACTGCATGTATTACCTTGCACTTGTCCACATTGAATTTCATTTGCCAGGTGTCAGCCCACAACTGAATTTATCTAAGTTCCTCTGAATAGCATGTGCTGCCAAGATTGTATCTGCTAAGCCACCTATTTTAGTATCATCTGCAAATTTGACAAGGTTGCTAAGTATCCCAGAGTCCAGATCATTAATATAGATTAGTAAAAGCAAAGGCCCTAGTACTGATCCCTGTGGAACTCCACTAACAACCTCACTCCAGTTAGAAGTGACTCCTCTAATCTGTTTCCTATACATCAACAAGTTCATAATCCATCTACTTACATTACCCTGAATGCCTACAGCTTCCAATTTGAGGATCAGTCTTTGGTGTGGAACCTTATCAAAAGCTTTTTGGAAATCTAAGTATATCATATCATATGCATTCACGTGATCTACAGCTGCAGTTGCATGTTCAAAAAAATGTATTAAGTTAGTAAGACATGATCTGCCTCGTCTAAACCCATGTTGACTATCTCCAAGAATATGGTTTTCATTGAGATGCTCCTCTATTTTCTGTCTAATCATTTTTTCCAACATTTTACAGGTGATGCAGGTGAGACTGATTGGTCTGTAATTTCCTGGCTCAGTTTTGTCCCCTTTCTTGTGGATTGGTATGAAATTTGCTGTCTTCCAGTCAGTGGGAACATCCCCTGTTCTAAGTGTCATTTGAAATAATCGAGTTAACGGCCTATACATAATTTCCCTCATTTCTTTAAGTACTGTTGGAAATATCCCATCTGGCCCAGGTGATTTGTTTGATTTTAATTCTGCTAGTCCCTTTAGTACCTCCTCCTCATTTATCCTGATCTCTCTTAGGGTTTGACTGGATTGATTGTCAACCTGTGGCATGTCATCTGTTTTTTCTTTTGTAAAAACCTCTGTGAAATACTCATTTAGAATATTTGCCACATCTTGTTCGTTTTCCAAGATACCTCCATTTTTGCCCTTTATCTGTTTCACCTCCTCCTTAATTGACTGCTTGCTGTTGTAATTTTGAAAAAAGCTCATTGCATTGGTTGTAGCTCCAAGAGCTATGTTTCTTTCTATTTCCCTCTTTGCTTTCCTGATCCCTTTCTTAAGATCTCTTTGCAGCTCAACATATTCTATGTATTTTGTTTCATCACCATCCCTTTTGTATGTGCTATACAACATTTTCTTCCTCTTTATATTTTTTTGCATGCCTCTGGTTTGTATGTATGTATGTATGTATGTATGTATGTATGTGTGGAAGGAAAGTTAGAAATTCTTTTCTCACAACTGTTTTTCTCTCTTGTATACTTAAGAAAGATAAGGTCAAGCTAGAAGGTCAGGAGGCCATAAGGTAGTTTGATTTCTCTTTGTTATTTACAATGAGAACCTTGGAGACAATGTCAAACAGAATGACCTACGTGCCTGTTCCCTAATACCATGTATAGACCTATGAACTCTGTTCGATAATGATATATGTTCTGCTTAGTTAGCCTTTAAGATAACATAGTAATGACTTTCTAGCATGTATGTATGTATGTATGTATGTATATATATATATATATATATATATATATATATATATATATATGTATGAATGTATGTATGTATGTCCAATTGCTTTTGACAATACAAATGAATTGAGAGGGAGAGAGAGAGAGAGACAGACAGACAGACAGACTGACAAACAGAAAAACAGACACACACACAAACACACACACACACAGAGCCAGCCAGCACGCCAGCCAGCCAGCCAGCCAGCCAGCTCAGCGATGACATCACGAGCCTCTCTCAGCTGACTGCTATGACATCACAGAACACGTACATTCCGTTGCTTGCCGTCTGTCAACCACTCAGTCACTGCCAGCCAGACTGGCTGGCTGGCTGGATGTGGGGGCTGCTTGCTGCTGCTGCGTACCTTAGCAAGCTTATTTGCTTGACCGGCCTTCCTACTCCTCTGCCCACATGCCCACCTATGCCTCTACTCCAAGATACTTATACAATAGAAAAACTATGGTAATAATAATATAGCCCAAGACAAAAAATATTAATCTTTCTAGACTGTATTAAAGTTCAGCACTTCGGAAAAATAGAATTATTTTGTATTTCAATAAAACAAAAATTATTACTGGTATCCACACACCCAACCAATGTAAATGTCACGGACGGTGTTAATTAGCTCCTTAATCACCATTACTTATTATATTTATATTTCACTTCACTTTATGCAATATGGCTTGTGTATTTTGTTTGGTTCTATATTGCCATTATTTTGTGTGTTGATTATCTTTCACTTTATTGTTTAATTTGTTATTCACTTAGTATTATTTTGATTGTTTGCACGCGTGCCTTATTATTTTTGTTTCTTCTTTCTTTCACAACTCACCTGGGTCCACCTGCACTCTTCACACGCGTCCCCACTTAATCACCCTGCCCTGGGAGAGGAGAGGATTATCTGCTGTAGTCCACTTTCCAATGTGGGAGGTCTCTGCGGCTCATATCTCATTCAATTATTTATTCATTTATCCTACATCAAGTTTATTTATTTTCCCACGTTTCATTCAATCACCATCAGAAGCTCTCTGTGCTAAAAGTGGCAGCACATTTGTCTCACACACATCAAACTCACCTTTTCCTGCTTCCCAAGCCTTATCAACTTACTCAGACCCTCGTCAACTTACTCAAACCCTCTTCAACTTTGGTTAACATTGCTCTGCATTCTAACAGCTATTCTTTCTCCTATTCTTAATTTCTTACAAGAAATGTATTCAGATTTTTTTATCAATATGTTTTATTTATATTTATACAGATGTCACTCCATTATTCGTTTATTGAAGTCATATATGTACCTAACAAAATATTAGCCAATAGGCCATTGATCTCAATAATGATTCCCATAATCCTAGGACACCTTCTCTTTTACTCTTCCTTTCCATTATTACTTTTCTCCTGTAAAGCATTTTATATTACTTGAGCTTACTTATTCTATAGTTGTAATCTTATACTTCTGCGGTATCTTACCCAATCGGGCCTGTCGTCCTCGGAGTGATCTGTGTCGCGATGCGCTCCTAACACGGCAGCACATCGCGCACCTACACCTTCACCTTTTCTGACCACTTTTCTTGCCCTTCTAATTTGCCTTGTAGTTCTATTAATTCTATCGTATTTTTCACAACTTCTTCTCTCAATTCACATTACTGTTTATGATGATCTTCCATTTCTGTTATTTTCTTTTCTTGATTCTCACCAACCTGACACAATATCACAATTCCTTTCTCTGTCTTATCTGGTTGTTGTTGCTTCCACCAGTCCCGGTGCTCCTTCGGAGACCAGTCTTTCTCCCAACTTCCTTCCAACATTTTCTTCTCTACATTCTGTTTTTTTATTTCTCAAAAAACCAATAATGCTGGTGTCACTCACTGTGACGATTTATCTGAAATATTACATTATTATATATTATATTATGTATATATATTATAATAAAAACAAACACTCCAGTAAGGTACGGACACCCGTACATGACACTGGCTAAGGTAAGGGAACCCATAAACAACCATAAGCACCCCCGGACCTAGGACAGACTGTAACTTGCTAACTTGCTAACTTGCTAACTGTTTTGTTTGCTTCACATCGTTTGCTGCTAGTTGCATGCCAAACGAGTTCGTTCTGTCCAAAATATAAGCTTTTTTTCTTCTAATAAACTCAATACAAATACAGTGCACTAGCAACTATTTCCCTTTCAAAAGTTGTAGTCCCGTTTCAGTTAAAACAAAATGTGTTCTTCAAACAAAGAAAATACTTGTGTTTCTTTTCCCTCTTTACCTGCTCTTATCACAAAGCTTCTCAACACAATCTCAGGTGCAGGTGCACTCTGCGCTATCCTTTGCCCGAGCTTTGTCCAGGAAAACTCACTGTAGCCATCTTAGTTCAACACGGGCTCTCCTTACCTGCGAGTCACACGGGTCCAGTTCACTTTGCAAGTGAACAGTCTCTTCTCAGAAACAATAAGGAAACTTGGAAAGAAACACAATCCCAGGTCGGTGTTAAAAAAAAGTTCTTTGTTTTCATATTAAAAGAAAACATTTGTATTTTCTCTGCACACTTCACAGCTCCAATTAGCACACTCAACTAATCCCTGCCCCCCTCAGAACCGTCACTAAAGAAAGGTACTCACAGTCATTTTAAATATGACATCCTGTAGTGTTTGTTTTCAAAATATGATCTTATTATCACTTGAACCAAATAAATCCTTTGACCCACTAATACCAAATTACAGTTAGGGGGGCCACAGATGTGATTTGAAAATACGATCTTCCATGTCTTTCTGTTGTGTTTTGACCTGGGGATCTGTAATTGTCCAAGTGGCTACTGCACATGTACTTATTTAATATTAAATGTGTTATTTAATTAGGCTTGGTTCTGGTGAGCATGTACAAGACGTCAGCTTTTTAAATAACTGTGTGTATTGGATCATACACATTTTAGAAATACTCTCTCAAACTTCCCGCATTGGTACCTCACCAGGGAGGTAGAAAACAGCAATAGCATTGAAAAAGTGTGATTGTAGTTCTGCTCTTCTGCAATATATTTCTACAATATCTTTAACATCTTCTTTAACATTGTTTTAAAGGCTGGGACCAATATGGTGGAATATCTCCAACACACGGACATTGAGAGACTCGACCCCTTTGTGCTGCTGCTCAGAGACCAACTCTCAGTTGTCTCTGAGTAGGCTATGGATCAACTTCCTTTCCTAATATGAAGGAGACCATGGATACAAAACCTATGAAAAACAGGTGATTATTGTTATTCTTCTCATTATAAACTACTTAATACATCTCTCCCATAAAGTACAACAGGATAGTGGTGACGTCATTCAGGATTGGATTGCCATTGGTCAAAAGCCCTCTGAGAGAAATTGTGTGGCAACACTCCACACTCTTAGAAGAAATTGTTCTGCACAGAACCATAAAGGGTTCCTCGAGTAATCGCTCTGGTGGATCCCTTTATGGTTCTATGTAGAACCCCTTCAAAGGGGTTACATGAAGAACCCCCAAACATAGCGTTCTACACAGAACCATTCGTTTTAAAATGTTATATATAGAACCCATTCAAAAGGGGGACACGTGCTATACCTGAATTTGTTTTCCAAATACAATCTTTAAAAAATGTATGAGTTCATATATACAAACACACATACACAACGTAGAAATCGCACTACTAGTGAAGTAACTTCATTTACATTATATGCCACAACTCCTCAATTTGGAACGCAAAAACAAGACATCTGATGTAAAAGTGTAAACTAATTACGAACAGCACTTTTGATTTTTATCTTCAATTCAGGGGCTACTTATTCGCACAGTAAACTGTATTCTCTCTTCAGAGTGACTGGAATGTTTTTGCCTACATTCAACTTAAATATGAAAGTTTCCAAAAACGGCATAGTTTTCTTTAAGGCTATTCAATGCCAAACACAAAATTCTCTCTGCTTTCAGTGCTTGTCCTTCAGCACAATTACACAGGTTCATGATGTTCTCATTTCAATACATTGTTTTCTTATTTAAACTATTTGACTTTGAGCTTACATTGAGAATAAAATCACTTTTGCAAGTAAAACCTGGCCAAGAAAGGAAGCAGCACTACAATAAAACAATACACAGAATACAAAGCAGTTCCTTCAAAAGTGAAAGTGATAAAGAGTGATGTCTGTCAGTAAATTACGTTGAGATACATATTGGTTATTTTGAATTAGGAGTCCAACTTCAATAACTTCTATTAACAAGCCAAAATACAGATCAGAATTACGGGTAATTGAAAATAATATGTAGCGCCTAGGTAAGCTTGGATGTGTTCAGAGAAACACTAAAAACGGACCTTCCTCACACCCGTCTTGTTGAGGTGGACGTGGTCATACAGGTGATGTGGCTGGATGTCTCAGTGGTGTGCCAGGTGGACGTTGGGGAGGAGGGCACATCTTCGGGATACTTCTGCGTTGATGGCCTGGATGATGTGCAGGGGCACGTCTGTGCGGGGCAGCAGTGTGGAGATGGTGATTTTGGCAGTTTGGAATTCCTCTGTGGCTTTCTTTGCCACCTGTCTCAGGGCTGAGGCCACATCGCCCCTGCGGGCACTCAGGTCGTTAGTGCCGGTGTGGATGAGGATGTGTTTGACCTGGCACAGCCTCCTCTTGGAGAGCAGCTCCAGGGCTCTCTGTGCTGTCGGGCACCAAAGCTTTTTCACTTTTCGCCCAGGGAAGAGGCGCCTCTCATCCAGGAACTTCCCATTGGAGTCGCTCAGAATGATCACCTCTGTGTTGACCTGCCACTCCGGGTTTTGCGTCGGGAGTGGTGGGGGCAGCGGGTGTGTTTTAGGGGAGTGACGTTTCAGGGGTTTGTGTATTAGTGGCAGGTCTGGTGATAGTGGGGGTGTCAGGAGTGGTGGGGAGTGTGGGTGGATCAGTGGGTGCGTCAGTGGGTGCGTCAGGGGTTGTAGGTGTTGTGGGGTCAGTGCAGTGCAGTCTCTGTGCTCCTCTCTTAGCTTCTCCAGCTGGCTCTGCAGGCTCCTCAGCTGGCTGTGCTGGGGTGTCCTGGTCAGCTCCTCCCTCGCTCTGTGCAGCTCCGTCCTCAGGGTTTGGCTCTGCTCCTCCTGGTCTCTCACTGCTGCTCTCAGCTTATGGATCTTAGCCTTGTGGTGCATCTTTAGTCCCTGAACTCCGCAAACTTCAGCTCCAGCACTGATAGGCATTCCTTTAGTGTTTTAATGTTGCTGGAGAGTTTTGGGGAGACAGGGGGGCAGTCTGTGGGAGATGGGGCACTGTCTGGCTCCGTGTGGCTGGGGGCAGACTGCAGGGTGGCCGGCTCTGGCTCGTGTTTCTCTACCTCAGTCTGCTGCTTTGAGGTGTGGAAGCCGAGAGATAATTGGTCCAGGCTGCTCTCGCTGTCCTGCACCATGATGGTCCCGTTGTGGTATACATTAAAAGTGAGCATCACACTGTCTGTGTCTTTCTCTACCAGCACTGAGATCTGCCTGCCTCTGCTAATGCCCCTCTTGTTGTTATTGGGGTATGTCTGGCACAGGGTTTTGTGAAAGGCGGTGGGGTACTGAGTGTAGAACAGTAGATTGTTCTTGACCCTGTTTTCTCCTTTACCGGTGTAGTCTAGGATGAGGGTCTCAGGAGATGCTCTCATCACAGCTTGTTTGTAGTCCTTCTTAGCCTGTGCAGAGCGAATGTCTTCAGGGTATCGGATTTCAAAAGGCAGCTCTGCAGTCAGACTGCTGTTCGATAGATTTGTATCAGTCTCAGTGGCAGTTGGGCTCTCTCCTACTGTCACTCTATTCAAATCGGAGCTCTGCATTTTCATTGGCTGAGTCAACTACTGAGAATGCTTATTTATTTTATTAATACATATTTTTTTGTTTAATTATTTGTCTCTTACCTCCAATTCTTGTCTTCAGCTTTTCTTTTCTGACTTTTCTTCCTGAACTGTCTCTCTGCTTTCTTCTTTTTGTGTTTCTCTTAAAATTATTATTTTTTGAATACTTTTTCTTCTGAATTTCTATTCCATGTCTTCTGTGTATGTTTATAGTGCTATATATTCATTTGTAAATGACAAATTAAATCCGCTTATGTATAAAAACAAATGTTTTTTAGGAGCTCATATTCCTCTCTCTCTCTCTCTCTCTCTCTCTCTCTCTCTCTCTCTCTCTTCTCTCTCTCCCTCTCAATTCAATTCATTTGTATTGTCAAAGCAATTGGACATACATACATATACATACATACATACATACATACATACATACATACATACATACATCTACACGGAAAATAAATAATAGAATTATGAATCACAATAAGATGTAATGAAGTACAGAAAATGAAAATGTAAAAAAATGTGATCTTTAATACATACAAATAAAGAAAATAGGTTTACTATTTCCAGATTCCTTTTTTGAAATACAATGACATGCATAACAAACAAGTATTTACATTATATTTACAGCCGGTGCTCGTGTGTCACTGTGTCCCTCAGGCTGTGGTAGGCGCTGACATATTGGGCAGCCAGGGTGGCTGTGTGTCCCTCCCCCAGGAGGACTGGCGTTTTTCTTTTTTCTCAGTTTTGTCACAGGTTGGGTGGGCATCCATTATGTTGTTACAGAATTTGTCCCTTATTTTGGGCTAAAGCTTTCCGTGGAGGGGAACGTGGATCAGTTTGTACCATTTTTGGGAGAATCTGCCTTGTTGGGGCGGAGCTGTGACCAGGTGAACAGCAGATCGGGCATAGGTGGGCATGTGGGCAGAGGAGTTGGAAGGCCGGTCAAGCAAATAAGCTTGCTAAGGTACGCAGGAGCAGCAAGCAGCCCCCCCATCCAGCCAGCCAGCCAGTCTGGCTGGCGGTGACTGAGTGGTTGTCAGACGGCAAGCAACGGAATGTACGTGCTCTGTGATGTCATAGCAGTCAGCTGAGAGAGGCTCGTGATGTCATCGCTGAGCTGGCTGGCTGGCTGGCTGGCTGGCTGTGTGTGTGTCTGTGTGTGTGTGTGTGTGTGTGTGTGTGTGTGTGTGTCTGTTTGTGTTTGTCAGTCTGTCTGTCTGTCTGTTTCTCTCTCTCTCTCTCTCTCTCTCCCTCTCAATTCAATTCATTTGTATTGTCAAAGCAATTGGACATACATACATACATACATACATGCTAGAAAATCATTACTATGTTATCTTAAAGGCTAACTAAGCAGAACATATTTCATTATAGAACAGAGTTCATAGATCTACACATGGTTTTAAGGAACAGGCACGTAGGTCATACCGTTTGACATTGTCTCCAAGGTTCTCATCGTAAATAACAAACAGAAATCAAACTACCTTATGGCCTCCTGACCTTCTAGCTTGACCTTATCTTTCTTAAGTATACAAGAGAGAAAAACAGGTTTGAGAAAATAATTTCTAACTTTCCTTCCATACAATAATACATACATACATACATACGGAAAATAAATAATAGAATTATGAATCTCAATATAATGTAATGAAGTACAGAAAAAGAAAATGTAATAAAATGTGATCTTTAATACATTCAAATAAAGAAAATAGGTTTACTATTTCCAGATTCCTTTTTGAAATACAATGACATGCATTACAAACGAGTATTTACATTATATTTACAGCCGGTGCTCGTGTGTCACTGTGTCCCTCAGGCTGTGGTAGGCGCTGACATATTGGGCAGCCAGGGTGGCTGTGTGTCCCTCCACCAGGAGGACTGAGCGTTTTTCTTTTTTCTCAGTTTTGTCACAGGTTGGGTGGGCATTCGTAATGTTGTTACAGAATGTGTCCCTTATTTTGGGCTAAAGCTTTCCATGGAGGGGAACGTGGATCAGTTTGTACCATTTTTGGGAGGATCTGCCTTGTTGGGGCGGAGCTGTGATCCAGGTGAACAGCAGATCGGGCATAGGTGGGCATGTGGGCAGAGGAGTTGGAAGGCCGGTCAAGCAAATAAGCTAGCTAAGGTACGCAGCAGCAGCAAGCAGCCCCCCCATCCAGACAGCCAGCCAGTCTGGCTGGCAGTGACTGAGTGGTTGACAGACGGCAAGCAACGGAATGTACGTGCTCTGTGATGTCATAGCAGTCAGCTGAGAGAGGCTCGTGATGTCATGGCTGAGCTGGCTGGCTGTCTGGCTGGCTGGCTCTGTGTGTGTGTGTGTGTGTGTGTGTGTGTGCGTGTGTGCGTGTGTCTGTCTGTCTGTCAATTCATTTCAATTCAATTCAAAGGTGCTTTATTGGCATGATCTATCACAATATTGCCAAAGCAGATACAAATGTTCTATCAATCAAGACAAAACATTGCAATACAAGATTCAGTGGAACAAATATAGTACACATTGAAATAAAATTAAGTAGGATATAAACCATATTTGTTGTTTGTATCAAAATTTGTGTCATGACATCAGAAAAATCACTGTTTTTATTTTGTTTTGCAAATGGAGTGCCACAGGCTGGTGTCTACACACTGTCTCGCAGGCTGTGGCAGGTGGATACATATTGCGCTGCTAAGAAGGCAGTGCGCTCCTCCTCTCCCAGCAGGACGGGGAGTTTGCAGCAATCGGGGATCATGCTGAACTCAGGGATATGCATTTTTAATATTTTAAAGTATGTCTCCCTGATTTTTGTGTATTTAGGGCAGGACAGCAGGAAATGCGCCTGTGTTTCGACCTCCCCTAGGTCACACTGGCTGCACAGCCGCTCTTCTCTGGCAACCCAGAATTTTCTGTAGCGGCCTTTTTCAATGGCGAGGCTGTGGTCACTGAGCCTGTATTTAGTTAGATTTTGTCTCTCTTTTATATTTTGGATTTTTAAGTATTCAGCCAATGTAATGTTTCTATTCAGGGCCCGGTAGCATTCCAATTTGTTTTGTAATTCTAATTCGTGTCTCTAATCTTTTGTGTATTTGCTTTTCAGGTACATGTCAATTTTCCCAATTGTTGTTGTTTTGGTCATTGTGTGTTCGGGCTCTGTGAGCCTCAGAGCCGTGGGGGCGTTTCTGTGTACATGTAAGATGTTTTTATTAAATTCTAGGTGGAATATTTCCATGGGGCTTTTGTCCCAATTGTTGTTATTGAGGTTCATGAGGGGACCCCACACTTCGCTCCCATATAGCAGGATTGGTTGGATGATGGAGTTTAATATTTTAATCCAAATAGTTATTGGTATTGTTGTTTTCCCAAATTGTGTCTTTATGGCATAAAATGCCCGGCGTGCCTTGTCTTTTAATGCGTTTATAGCCAGGCTGAAGCTCCCTGACGCACTGATGGTCAGGCCAAGGTAGTTGTATCTGGTGCAGTGCTCTAATCCAGTGCTGCCCAGAGTGAAGCGGTACCTGTTTCCCTGAGATGGGGCTTTTTTCTGGAAAACCATAACTCTGGTCTTGTCCAGATTGACTGCCAGGGCCCATTTCTGACAGTACTGCTCTAGCAGCGCCAGGTTCTGCTGAAGCCCCTGCTCTGTGGGCGACAACAGCACCAGGTCGTCTGCGTACAGCAGGAACTTGATCTCTGTGTCATGGAGAGTTAGGCTGCGGGCGTCAGACTGCTCCAACACTGTGGCCAACTCGATGATGTAGATGTTGAACAGTGTTGGACTCAGACTGCAGCCCTGTCTCACTCCCCGCCCCTGAGTGAAGAACTCTGTTCTTGAGTTGCCAATTTGAACTCCGCATTTGTTTTCAGAATACATTGATTTAATGATGTCATAAACTTTACCCCCTACACCACTCTGTAGAAGTTTATAAAATAATCCCTTGTGCCAGATTGAGTCAAATGCCTTTCTAAAGTCTACAAAACAGGCAAATATTTTTCCTTTATTGTTTTGGGTATATTTATTTATGAGGGTGTGTAGAGTGTAAATATGATCGGTTGTGCTGTGTTTTGGTAGGAAGCCAATCTGACTCTTATTCAGGACACTGTGCTTGGTAAGGAAGGCCAGTATCTGGGCGTTGATGATACTGCAGAACACCTTCCCCAGGTTACTGCTCACACAGCTGCCCCAGTAGTTATTGGGGTCTAATTTGTCTCCACTTTTAAAAATCGGGGTGATCAATCCTTGATTCCCGACCTCAGGGAAACACCCGGCTCTCAGCACCAGGTTAAAGAGTTTGAGCAGAGCCTCCTGCAGCTGCGGGCTGCTGTGCTTCAGCATCTCAGGGCTGATGCTGTCGGGGCCGCTGGCTTTCCTGGGTTTGAGGATTTTGAGTTGATGTTTTAGTTCCTGTATTGTAAATGGGTTATCTAAGGGATTTTGGTTATTCTTAATGATTTCTTCCAATTTATTTAGGTTTTTTAATATTTTAACCTGTTCTGGCTTTGGATTGTTTTCAACATTTTGGTAAAGTTTTTCAAAGTGTGTTTTCCAGATTTCTCCATTTTGAATTGGTATTTCATTTTTTGTTTTTGGGGTATTTATTCTGCCCATATAGTGGTCTTTTTTCTTCCTGAGGAGTTGCTTGTAGTGCCGCAGGGCCTGGCAGTAGCTGAGGCGAGCCTCCTGGTTGTCGGGCTCTCTGTGTTTAGTGTTGGAGAGATGTCTCAGGTGTTTCCTAGAAGTTTCACACTCCTGGTCACACCACTGTTCTTTTTTTCTTTTAGACGATTTCATATTTTGGTTTTTAATTGTTTTAATGTTTGATTTTAAAGCCAGTCTCTCAAATATTTCATTCAGTGTTTTGGTGGCTGAGTTTATTCCGTTTTGGTTTATTTGATAGTGTGAGGATTGATATCTGTCTAACATGTTTTCAATCTCATCACTATTCAGGGCTCTTGTGTAGTTCTCTGTGCTGGGCTCTGACCATCTCTAACTGGGTGGCAGGGAGACCAGTTTTGTGGGAAGTTTGGCTCTGACTTGTGGCTGCGCTGATCTTTTTAGGTAAAGTGTTATTTGGCTGTGGTCTGATAGTGGAGATTGTTGTCTGACTATAAACGCATTGTTGACTTGTGGGTCCAGGTCAGTTATGGCGTAGTCCACCACACTGCTGCCCAGAGCCGAGCAGTATGTGAATCTCCCCAGAGAGTACCCCCTGGTCCTGCCATTGATGATATATAGACCCAGGCTTTTACATAGGCGCACTACCTGCTTCCTGCTCTTGTTTACCACGCTGTCGTGGCTGTGTCAGTGTGGAGGTGTGTGTGTGGCACAGCGGGGAGTCTCCGAACAGGTGTGTGTTCCCCTCTGTATTGATGTAGTCCATCTCTCTGCCAGTCCTGGCATTGAGATCGCCACACAGCAGTACAGAGCCCAGGGTCTGGAAGTGGCAGATTTCGTTTTGAAGCTCATGAAAGCCTTCCTCATTATAGTAGGGGGAGTCTGCGGGTGGCATATAAATTGCACATAGGTATATATCTGTGTTATTTTGTAGGGTGTCTTTTCTGATTTTCATCCACAGGTGTGTGTCTCCTCTCTGTACTGGGCATAGGGCTGCTCGGAGCTCCTCCCTGTACCACACGATAATCCCCCACGAGGCCCTGCCACACCTGACTTTGGGTTTTTTATAGGAGGGCACAATCAGCTCCCTGTATCCATTGTATCCATCCAGTGTATAGACATATCTGCACAGCACCAAGTCTCTACAAGAATGAAAACATCTGAACTATTTACAGTGTTGATCAGTTCAGGGCCTGTGCTCTTCATTCCAAAAGTTGAGGAGCGTAAACCCTGCATATTCCAACTGCTTATTTTAAAGGACATGTTAATATATTTTATTATACTTGTCTCTTCTACATAAGAAAGTTTAATTTGTGGTCTACAACTGATATTATATTACTATTAATAATTATATATGGATATACATAATAATCACTCAAAGATTTTATCTTTGCATCAAAATATCAGAATAATTAAATCACATTTTTTCTTACTCTCCATCTCCACAACCATATATATGTGTGTTGAGGCTCAGTTAACTCAGCAGTGTGGTACAGATGACACTGAGGAGTTGCCTTATCTGGGCCAGCTGGGCAGCATCGGGCCTCCAGGCTCTGGAAGCCGCTGCTGCGTGGCTGTGTGGCTGTGCTGGTCCCCGGCTGTCCGCTCTGCTGTGCTGGACGGGCCCTCTGGGGATGGGGGGGTGGGGAATGGGGCCGCGGGGTCTCAGGGGCTGGGGCTGGGGTGGAGCCGGTGGCTGGGGATGTGGCCGGGGGCTGGGGGGTTTGCTCCTGGTCTCGAGGTGGGGGTGTGTGGGGTTTCGGCCCAGGGTTGTGTCCTTGAGGACCTTTGAGATGATCCTCACACCCGTCTTGTTGAGGTGGACGTGGTCATACAGGTGATGTGGCTGGATGTCTCAGTGGTGTGCCAGGTGGACGTTGGGGAGGAGGGCACATCTTCGGGACACTTCTGCGTTGATGGCCTGGATGATGTGCAGGGGCACGTCTGTGCGGGGCAGCAGTGTGGAGATGGAAATTTTGGCAGTTGGGAATTCCTCTGTGGCTTTCGTTGCTACCTGTCTCAGGGCTGAGGCCACATCGCCCCTGCGGGCACTCAGGTCGTTAGTGCCGGTGTGGATGAGGATGTGTTTGACTTGGCAAAGCCTCCTCTTGGAGAGCAGCTCCAGGGCTCTCTGTGCTGTGGAGCACCAAAGCTTTTTCACTTTTCGCCCAGGGAAGAGGCGCCTCTCAACCAGGAACTTCCCATTGGATTCGCTCAGAATGACCACCTCTGCGTTGACCTGCCACTCCGGGTTTGCGTCGGGAGTGGTGGGGGCAGCGGGTGTGTTTTGGGGGAGTGGCGTTTCAGGGGGTTGTGTATTAGTGGCAGGTCTGGTGATAGTGGGTGTGTCAGGAGTGGTGGGGAGTGTGGGTGGATCAGTGGGTGCGTCAGGGGTTGGAGGTGTTGTGGGGTCAGTGCAGTGCAGTCTCTGTGCTCCAGTGATGTGTAGCTCCTCTCTTAGCTCCTCCAGCTGGCTCTGCAGGCTCCTCAGCTAGCTGTGCTGGGGTGTCCAGGTCAGCTCCTCCCTCGCTCTGCGCAGCTCCGTCCTCAGGGTTTGGCTCTGCTCCTCCAGGTCTCTCACTGCTGCTCTCAGCTCATGGATCTCAGCCTTGTGCTGCATCTTTAGTCTGTGCATCTCATCCCGGAGCTGATCACACAAGGAGGTCTGGGCCAGGGTGCTCAGGGTCTGCTCCCTGAACTCCGCAAACTCCAGCTCCAGCACTGATAGGCATTCCTTTAGTGTTTTAATGTTGCTGGAGAGTTTTGGGGAGACAGGGGGGCAGTCTGTGGGAGATGGGGCACTGTCTGGCTCCGTGTGGCTGGGGGCAGACTGCAGGGTGGCCGGCTCTGGCTCTTGTTTCTCTACCTCAGTCTGCTGCTTTGAGGTGTGGAAGCCGAGAGCTAATTGGTCCAGGCTGCTCTCGCTGCCCTGCACCATGATGGTCCCGTTGTGGTATACATTAAAAGTGAGCATCACACTGTCTGTGTCTTTCTCTACCAGCACTGAGATCTGCCTGCCTCTGCTAATGCCCCTCTTGTTGTTATTGGGGTATGTCTGGCACAGGGTTTTGTGAAAGGCGGTGTAGAACAGTAGATTGTTCTTGACCCTGTTTTCTCCTTTACCGGTGTAGTCTAGGATGAGGGTCTCAGGAGATGCTCTCATCACAGCTTGTTTGTAGTCCTTCTTAGCCTGTGCAGGGCGAATGTCTTCAGGGTATCGGATTTCAAAAGGCAGCTCTGCAGTCAGACTGCTGTTCGATAGATTTCTATCAGTCTCAGTGGCAGTTGGGCTCTCTCCTACTGTCACTCTATTCAAATCGGAGCTCTGCATTTTCATTGGCTGAGTCAACTACTGAGAATGCTTATTTATTTTATTAATACATATTTTTTTGTTTAATTATTTGTCTCTTACCTCCAATTCTTGTCTTCAGCTTTTCTTTTCTGACTTTTCTTCCTGAACTGTCTCTCTGCTTTCTTCTTTTTGTGTTTCTCTTAAAATTATTATTTTTTGAATACTTTTTCTTCTGAATTTCTATTCCATGTCTTCTGTGTATGTTTATAGTGCTATATATTCATTTGTAAATGACAAATTAAATCCGCTTATGTATAAAAACAAATGTTTTTTAGGAGCTCATATTCCTCTCTCTCTCTCTCTCTCTCTCTCTCTCTCTATCTCTCTCTCTTTCTCTCTCTCCCTCTCAATTCAATTCATTTGTATTGTCAAAGCAATTGGACATACATACATATACATACATACATACATACATACATACATACATACATACATACATACATACATCTACACGGAAAATAAATAATAGAATTATGAATCACAATAAGATGTAATGAAGTACAGAAAAAGAAAATGTAATAAAATGTGATCTTTAATACATACAAATAAAGAAAATAGGTATACCATTTCCAGATTCCTTTTTTGAAATACAATGACATGCATTACAAACGAGTATTTACATTATATTTACAGCCGGTGCTCGTGTGTCACTGTGTCCCTCAGGCTGTGGTTGGCGCTGACATATTGGGCAGAATGTGTCCCTTATTTTGGGCTAAAGCTTTCTGTGGAGGGGAACGTGGATCAGTTTGTACCATTTTTGGGAGGATCTGCCTTGTTGGGGCGGAGCTGTGATCCAGGTGAACAGCAGATCGGGCATAGGTGGGCATGTGGGCAGAGGAGTAGGAAGGCCGGTCAAGCAAATAAGCTTGCTAAGGTACACAGCAGCAGCAAGCAGCCCCCCCATCCAGCCAGCCAGCCAGTCTGGCTGGCAGTGACTGAGTGGTTGACAGACGGCAAGCAACGGAATGTTCATGCTCTGTGATGTCATAGCAGTCAGCTGAGAGAGGCTTGTGATGTCATTGCTGAGCTGGCTGGCTGGCTGGCTGGCTGGCTGTGTGTGTGTCTGTGTGTGTGTGTGTGTGTGTGTGTCTGTTTGTCTGTTTTTCAGTCTGTCTGTCTCTCTCTCTCTCTCTCTCTCTCTCTCTCTCTCCCTCTCAATTCAATTCATTTGTATTGTCAAAGCAATTGGACATACATACATACATACATACATGCTAGAAAATCATTACTATGTTATCTTAAAGGCTAACTAAGCAGAACATATTTCATTATAGAACAGAGTTCATAGATCTACACATGGTTTTAAGGAACAGGCACGTAGGTCATACCGTTTGACATTGTCTCCAAGGTTCTCATCGTAAATAACAAACAGAAATCAAACTACCTTATGGCCTCCTGACCTTCTAGCTTGACCTTATCTTTCTTAGGTATACAAGAGAGAAAAACAGGTTTGAGAAAATCATTTCTAACTTTCCTTCCATACAATAATACATACATACATACATACGGAAAATAAATAATAGAATTATGAATCTCAATATAATGTAATGAAGTACAGAAAAAGAAAATGTAATAAAATGTGATCTTTAATACATTCAAATAAAGAAAATAGGTTTACTATTTCCAGATTCCTTTTTGAAATACAATGACATGCATTACAAACGAGGCTTAGGTGGGCATTTGGGTATAGGAGTAGGAAGGCCGGTCAGGCAAATTAGCTTGCTAAGATACGCAGCAGCAGCAAGCAGCCCCCCCATCCAGCCAGCCAGCCAGTCTGGCTGGCAGTGACTGAGTGGTTGACAGACGGCAAGCAACGGAATGTACGTGCTCTGTGATGTCATAGCAGTCAGCTGAGAGAGGCTCGTGATGTCATGGCTGAGCTGGCTGGCTGTCTGGCTGGCTGGCTCTGTGTGAGTGTGTGTGTGTGTGTGTGTGTGCGTGTGTCTGTCTGTCTGTCAATTAATTTCAATTCAATTCAAAGGTGCTTTATTGGCATGATCTATCACAATATTGCCAAAGCAGATACAAATGTTCTATCAATCAAGACAAAACATTGCAATACAAGATTCAGTGGAACAAATATAGTACACATTGAAATAAAATTAAGTAGGATATAAACCATATTTGTTGTTTGTATCAAAATGTGTGTCATGACATCAGATAAATCACTGTTTTTATTTTGTTTTGCAAATGGAGTGCCACAGGCTGGTGTCTACACACTGTCTCGCAGGCTGTGGCAGGTGGATACATATTGCGCTGCTAAGAAGGCAGTGCGCTCCTCCTCTCCCAGCAGGACGGGGAGTTTGCAGCAATCGGGGATCATGCTGAACTCAGGGATATGCATTTTTAATATTTTAAAGTATGTCTCCCTGATTTTTGTGTATTTAGGGCAGGACAGCAGGAAATGTGCCTGTGTTTCGACCTCCCCTAGGTCACACTGGCTGCACAGCCGCTCTTCTCTGGCAACCCAGAATTTTCTGTAGCGGCCTTTTTCAATGGCGAGGCTGTGGTCACTGAGCCTGTATTTAGTTAGATTTTGTCTCTCTTTTATATTTTGGATTTTTAAGTATTCAGCCAATGTAATGTTTCTATTCAGGGCCCGGTAGCATTCCAATTTGTTTTGTAATTCTAATTCGTGTCTCTAATCTTTTGTGTATTTGCTTTTCAGGTACATGTCAATTTTCCCAATTGTTGTTGTTTTGGTCATTGTGTGTTCGGGCTCTGTGAGCCTCAGAGCCGTGGGGGCGTTTCTGTGTACGTGTAAGATGTTTTTATTAAATTCTAGGTGGAATATTTCCATGGGGCTTTTGTCCCAATTGTTTTTATTGAGGTTCATGAGGGGACCCCACACTTCGCTCCCATATAGCAGGATTGGTTGGATGATGGAGTTTAATATTTTAATCCAAATAGTTATTGGTATTGTTGTTTTCCCAAATTGTGTCTTTATGGCATAAAATGCCCGGCGTGCCTTGTCTTTTAATGCGTTTATAGCCAGGCTGAAGCTCCCTGACGCACTGATGGTCAGGCCAAGGTAGTTGTATCTGGTGCAGTGCTCTAATCCAGTGCTGCCCAGAGTGAAGCGGTACCTGTTTCCCTGAGATGGGGCTTTTTTCTGGAAAACCATAACTCTGGTCTTGTCCAGATTGACTGCCAGGGCCCATTTCTGACAGTACTGCTCTAGCAGCGCCAGGTTCTGCTGAAGCCCCTGCTCTGTGGGCGACAGCAGCACCAGGTCGTCTGCATAGAGCAGGAACTTGATCTCTGTGTCATGGAGAGTTAGGCTGCGGGCGTCAGACTGCTCCAACACTGTGGCCAACTCGATGATGTAGATGTTGAACAGTGTTGGACTCAGACTGCAGCCCTGTCTCACTCCCCGCCCCTGAGTGAAGAACTCTGTTCTTGAGTTGCCAATTTGAACTCCGCATTTGTTTTCAGAATACATTGATTTAATGATGTCATAAACTTTACCCCCTACACCACTCTGTAGAAGTTTATAAAATAATCCCTTGTGCCAGATTGAGTCAAATGCCTTTCTAAAGTCTACAAAACAGGCAAATATTTTTCCTTTATTGTTTTGGGTATATTTATTTATGAGGGTGTGTAGAGTGTAAATATGATCGGTTGTGCGGTGTTTTGGTAGGAAGCCAATCTGACTCTTTTTCAGGACACTGTGCTTGGTAAGGAAGGCCAGTATCTGGGCGTTGATGATACTGCAGAACACCTTCCCCAGGTTACTGCTCACACAGCTGCCCCAGTAGTTATTGGGGTCTAATTTGTCTCCACTTTTAAAAATCGGGGTGATCAATCCTTGATTCCCGACCTCAGGGAAACACCCGGCTCTCAGCACCAGGTTAAAGAGTTTGAGCAGAGCCTCCTGCAGCTGCGGGCTGCTGTGCTTCAGCATCTCAGGGCTGATGCTGTCGGGGCCGCTGGCTTTCCTGGGTTTGAGGATTTTGAGTTGATGTTTTAGTTCCTGTATTGTAAATGGGTTATCTAAGGGATTTTGGTTATTCTTAATGATTTCTTCCAATTTATTTAGGTTTTTTAATATTTTAACCTGTTCT
The DNA here is from genome assembly GCF_036373705.1 of Amia ocellicauda. Lineage (NCBI taxonomy): Eukaryota > Metazoa > Chordata > Actinopteri > Amiiformes > Amiidae > Amia > Amia ocellicauda. The sequence goes on from NW_027102854.1 coordinate 1,319,585, forward strand.
GGCTTTGGATTGTTTTCAACATTTTGGTAAAGTTTTTCAAAGTGTGTTTTCCAGATTTCTCCATTTTGAATTGGTATTTCATTTTTTGTTTTTGGGGTATTTATTCTGCCCATATAGTGGTCTTTTTTCTTACTGAGGAGTTGCTTGTAGTGCCGCAGGGCCTGGCAGTAGCTGAGGCGAGCCTCCTGGTTGTCGGGCTCTCTGTGTTTAGTGTTGGAGAGATGTCTCAGGTGTTTCCTAGAAGTTTCACACTCCTGGTCACACCACTGTTCTTTTTTTCTTTTAGACGATTTCATATTTTGGTTTTTAATTGTTTTAATGTTTGATTTTAAAGCCAGTCTCTCAAATATTTCATTCAGTGTTTTGGTGGCTGAGTTTATTCCGTTTTGGTTTATTTGATAGTGCGAGGATTGATATCTGTCTAACATGTTTTCAATCTCATCACTATTCAGGGCTCTTGTGTAGTTCTCTGTGCTGGGCTCTGACCATCTCTAACTGGGTGGCAGGGAGACCAGTTTTGTGGGAAGTTTGGCTCTGACTTGTGGCTGCGCTGATCTTTTTAGGTAAAGTGTTATTTGGCTGTGGTCTGATAGTGGAGATTGTTGTCTGACTATAAACGCATTGTTGGCTTGTGGGTCCAGGTCAGTTATGGCGTAGTCCACCACACTGCTGCCCAGAGCCGAGCAGTATGTGAATCTCCCCAGAGAGTACCCCCTGGTCCTGCCATTGATGATATATAGACCCAGGCTTTTACATAGGCGCACTACCTGCTTCCTGCTCTTGTTTACCACGCTGTCGTGGCTGTGTCAGTGTGGAGGTGTGTGTGTGGCACAGCGGGGAGTCTCCGAACAGGTGTGTGTTCCCCTCTGTATTGATGTAGTCCATCTCTCTGCCAGTCCTGGCATTGAGATCGCCACACAGCAGTACAGAGCCCAGGGTCTGGAAGTGGCAGATTTCGTTTTGAAGCTCATGAAAGCCTTCCTCATTATAGTAGGGGGAGTCTGCGGGTGGCATATAAATTGCACATAGGTATATATCTGTGTTATTTTGTAGGGTGTCTTTTCTGATTTTCATCCACAGGTGTGTGTCTCCTCTCTGTACTGGGCATAGGGCTGCTCGGAGCTCCTCCCTGTACCACACGATAATCCCCCACGAGGCCCTGCCACACCTGACTTTGGGTTTTTTATAGGAGGGCACAATCAGCTCCCTGTATCCATTGTATCCATCCAGTGTATAGACATATCTGCACAGCACCAAGTCTCTACAAGAATGAAAACATCTGAACTATTTACAGTGTTGATCAGTTCAGGGCCTGTGCTCTTCATTCCAAAAGTTGAGGAGCGTAAACCCTGCATATTCCAACTGCTTATTTTAAAGGACATGTTAATATATTTTATTATACTTGTCTCTTCTACATAAGAAAGTTTAATTTGTGGTCTACAACTGATATTATATTACTATTAATAATTATATATGGATATACATAATAATCACACAAAGATTTTATCTTTGCATCAAAATATCAGAATAATTAAATCACATTTTTTCTTACTCTCCATCTCCACAACCATATATATGTGTGTTGAGGCTCAGTTAACTCAGCAGTGTGGTACAGATGACACTGAGGAGTTGCCTTATCTGGGCCAGCTGGGCAGCATCGGGCCTCCAGGCTCTGGAAGCCGCTGCTGCGTGGCTGTGTGGCTGTGCTGGTCCCCGGCTGTCCGCTCTGCTGTGCTGGACGGGCCCTCTGGGGATGGGGGGGTGGGTAATGGGGCCGCGGGGTCTCAGGGGCTGGGGCTGGGGTGGAGCCGGTGGCTGGGGATGTGGCCGGGGGCTGGGGGGGTTGCTCCTGGTCTCGAGGTGGGGGTGTGTGGGGTTTCGGCCCAGGGTTGTGTCCTTGAGGACCTTTGAGATGATCCTCACACCCGTCTTGTTGAGGTGGACGTGGTCATACAGGTGATGTGGCTGGATGTCTCAGTGGTGTGCCAGGTGGACGTTGGGGAGGAGGGCACATCTTCGGGACACTTCTGCGTTGATGGCCTGGATGATGTGCAGGGGCACGTCTGTGCGGGGCAGCAGTGTGGAGATGGAAATTTTGGCAGTTGGGAATTCCTCTGTGGCTTTCGTTGCTACCTGTCTCAGGGCTGAGGCCACATCGCCCCTGCGGGCACTCAGGTCGTTAGTGCCGGTGTGGATGAGGATGTGTTTGACTTGGCAAAGCCTCCTCTTGGAGAGCAGCTCCAGGGCTCTCTGTGCTGTGGAGCACCAAAGCTTTTTCACTTTTCGCCCAGGGAAGAGGCGCCTCTCAACCAGGAACTTCCCATTGGATTCGCTCAGAATGACCACCTCTGCGTTGACCTGCCACTCCGGGTTTGCGTCGGGAGTGGTGGGGGCAGCGGGTGTGTTTTGGGGGAGTGGCGTTTCAGGGGGTTGTGTATTAGTGGCAGGTCTGGTGATAGTGGGTGTGTCAGGAGTGGTGGGGAGTGTGGGTGGATCAGTGGGTGCGTCAGGGGTTGGAGGTGTTGTGGGGTCAGTGCAGTGCAGTCTCTGTGCTCCAGTGATGTGTAGCTCCTCTCTTAGCTCCTCCAGCTGGCTTTGCAGGCTCCTCAGCTAGCTGTGCTGGGGTGTCCTGGTCAGCTCCTCCCTCGCTCTGCGCAGCTCCGTCCTCAGGGTTTGGCTCTGCTCCTCCAGGTCTCTCACTGCTGCTCTCAGCTCATGGATCTCAGCCTTGTGCTGCATCTTTAGTCTGTGCATCTCATCCCGGAGCTGATTGCACAAGGAGGTCTGGGCCAGGGTGCTCAAGGTCTGCTCCCTGAACTCCGCAAACTCCAGCTCCAGCACTGATAGGCATTCCTTTAGTGTTTTAATGTTGCTGGAGAGTTTTGGGGAGACAGGGGGGCAGTCTGTGGGAGATGGGGCACTGTCTGGCTCCGTGTGGCTGGGGGCAGACTGCAGGGTGGCCGGCTCTGGCTCTTGTTTCTCTACCTCAGTCTGCTGCTTTGAGGTGTGGAAGCCGAGAGCTAATTGGTCCAGGCTGCTCTCGCTGCCCTGCACCATGATGGTCCCGTTGTGGTATACATTAAAAGTGAGCATCACACTGTCTGTGTCTTTCTCTACCAGCACTGAGATCTGCCTGCCTCTGCTAATGCCCCTCTTGTTGTTATTGGGGTATGTCTGGCACAGGGTTTTGTGAAAGGCGGTGTAGAACAGTAGATTGTTCTTGACCCTGTTTTCTCCTTTACCGGTGTAGTCTAGGATGAGGGTCTCAGGAGATGCTCTCATCACAGCTTGTTTGTAGTCCTTCTTAGCCTGTGCAGGGCGAATGTCTTCAGGGTATCGGATTTCAAAAGGCAGCTCTGCAGTCAGACTGCTGTTCGATAGATTTCTATCAGTCTCAGTGGCAGTTGGGCTCTCTCCTACTGTCACTCTATTCAAATCGGAGCTCTGCATTTTCATTGGCTGAGTCAACTACTGAGAATGCTTATTTATTTTATTAATACATATTTTTTTGTTTAATTATTTGTCTCTTACCTCCAATTCTTGTCTTCAGCTTTTCTTTTCTGACTTTTCTTCCTGAACTGTCTCTCTGCTTTCTTCTTTTTGTGTTTCTCTTAAAATTATTATTTTTTGAATACTTTTTCTTCTGAATTTCTATTCCATGTCTTCTGTGTATGTTTATAGTGCTATATATTCATTTGTAAATGACAAATTAAATCCGCTTATGTATAAAAACAAATGTTTTTTAGGAGCTCATATTCCTCTCTCTCTCTCTCTCTCTCTCTCTCTCTCTCTCTCTCTCTCTCTCTTTCTCTCTCTCCCTCTCAATTCAATTCATTTGTATTGTCAAAGCAATTGGACATACATACATATACATACATACATACATACATACATACATACATCTACACGGAAAATAAATAATAGAATTATGAATCACAATAAGATGTAATGAAGTACAGAAAATGAAAATGTAAAAAAATTTCCAGATTCCTTTTTTGAAATACAATGACATGCATAGCAAACGAGTATTTACATTATATTTACAGCCGGTGCTCGTGTGTCACTGTGTCCCTCAGGCTGTGGTAGGCGCTGACATATTGGGCAGCCAGGGTGGCTGTGTGTCCCTCCCCCAGGAGGACTGGCGTTTTTCTTTTTTCTCAGTTTTGTCACAGGTTGGGTGGGCATCCATTATGTTGTTACAGAATTTGTCCATTATTTTGGGCTAAAGCTCTCCGTGGAGGGGAACGTGGATCAGTTTGTACCATTTTTGGGAGAATCTGCCTTGTTGGGGCGGAGCTGTGACCAGGTGAACAGCAGATCGGGCATAGGTGGGCATGTGGGCAGAGGAGTTGGAAGGCCGGTCAAGCAAATAAGCTTGCTAAGGTACGCAGCAGCAGCAAGCATCCCCCACATCCAGCCAGCCAGCCAGTCTGGCTGGCAGTGACTGAGTGGTTGTCAGACGGCAAGCAACGGAATGTACGTGCTCTGTGATGTCATAGCAGTCAGCTGAGAGAGGCTCGTGATGTCATCGCTGAGCTGGCTGGCTGGCTGGCTCTGTGTGTGTGTGTGTATGTCTGTGTGTGTGTGTGTGTGTCTGTTTGTCTGTTTTTCAGTCTGTCTGTCTCTCTCTCTCTCTCTCTCTCTCTCTCTCTCTCTCCCTCTCAATTCAATTCATTTGTATTGTCAAAGCAATTGGACATACATACATTCATACATACAAATATATATATATATATATATATATATATATACATACATACATGCATACATGCTAGAAAGTCATTACTATGTTATCTTAAAGGCTAACTAAGCAGAACATATATCATTATAGAACAGAGTTCATAGATCTACACATGGTTTTAGGTAACAGGCACGTAGGTCATACCGTTTGACATTGTTTCCAAGGTTCTCATCGTAAATAACAAACAGAAATCAAACTAGCTTCTGGCCTGACCTTCTAGCTTGACTCTATCTTTCCGCCTTATATACTTGGTGAATAATTGAGGAAGTAGCACCAAGTGACCACATTAGGCTGCCTGAGGGTTTCTGGGGAGTGTAGTTGTCTAGGGTCGGTTTTCTTCCCTAGAGTGCAGACCTTGCAGCAGACCTGGCCTGACATATCTGCCATGTATGACCCTGCCCCTTGGTTTGTTCCACATCCTCCCCCCCAGCTGCGACCCCATAGGTCGAGCGACAGCCGCAAAAAAGCATGCACCCGGGACAGCCCATCAACATTCCCCATGGCCTTCCCTGGCCTGTGCTGCAGGGTGAAATGAAAATGTTGGAGACTCAAAAACCACCTCATCACACGGGCATTCCTGTCTTTCGAACGATGCATCCAAGTGAGGGGGGCATGGTCAGTGATCAGGGTGAAGTGCCTGCCCAACAAATAGTATCGAAGACTGTCCAAAGCCCACTTCACTGCCAAACATTCTTTTTCAACTACCAAATAATTTATTTCATTGGATTCCAACTTTCTGCTAAGGAACAACACCGGGTGTTCGTGATCACCCATTCTTTGGGACAAAACCACTCCGATCCCCACCTCAGAGGCGTCCGTCTGGACTATAAATTCTTTCTGAAAGTCAGGTACCATTAAAACGGGGTTGCGGCAGAGCGCCTCCTGTAGGCTCCGGAAAGCCCGGTTTGCTGTATCACCCCATCTAACCATATTGGGTTCTGTAGCCTTAGTCATATCAGTCAGAGGGGCCGCTAAGGTAGCATAGTTGGGAATAAACCTCCGGTAATACCCAGTTAACCCTAAAAATGCCCTAACCTGCTTTTTATTGACAGGCCTAGGCCAAGAGTTTATGGCTTCAACCTTGGATATTTGGGGTTTCACCATACCCCTCCCTACTGTATAGCCCAAGTATTTGGCCTCTTCCAACCCCAAATTGCATTTGGTTGGATTAGCCATCAGGCCTGCTGCATGTATTGAATCCAATACCGCTTGGAGCTGAGACAAATGTGATTCCCAATCTGGACTGTGAATGACCACATCATCTAAATATGCTGCCGCATACGTCCTGTGTGGTCTAAGTATGTGGTCCATCAACCTTTGAAAGGTGGCAGGAGCACCATGCAGGCCAAAGGGCATCACTGTGTAGTGAAACAGACCATCTGGGGTTGCAAAGGCTGTTTTTTCTTTGGCACTCGGGGTCAAGGGAATCTGCCAGTAGCCCTTGGCTAAGTCAATAGTTGAAATATAGCGAGCATTCCCAATATTCTCTAACAATTCATCTACTCGGGGCATTGGGTATGCATCAAACTTTGAAATTTCATTAACCTTTCTAAAATCATTACAGAATCTCCAGGAGCCATCAGGTTTGGAAACCATGACTATAGGGCTGGACCACTCACTGTGGGATTCTTCAATAACCCCTGCCTCCAGCATTTCCTTAACCTCATTTCTAATAGTGTTCCTGCGAGCTTCTGGTACCCTGTAAGGCCTCATATTTACCTTCTTTCCTGGGAGAGACACAATGTTGTGAGAGACTAAATGGGTACGCCCCGGTATGCCTGAGAAAACTTCCCTATTACGTATTATCAAGTCGTTCACCTCCTTCAACTGGTCAGGTGACAAGGCAGCTGCAATATTCACCTTCGGTGTCCCTAGTGGCTGAGGGGGGTAAGTCAACATCAACACTTCCCTGTCCTTCCAGGCTTTTATTAAGTTGACATGATATATTTGTTCTGGGGGTCGGCGGCCGGGTTGCTGAACCTTATAGTTCACTTCCCGTATTCGCTCTATAATCTCATAAGGTCCCATCCACGTAGCCAGAAATTTACATTCTACAGTGGGAACCAACACCAACACCCTATCACCAGGCTGGAACACCCTCAGTGTAGCCTGACGATTATAGGCGAATTGTTGGTGTTCCTGTGCCTGCCTTAGGTGCTCTCTCACAATGGGAGTGACTGTGGCTATTCTCTCTTGCATAGCATTGATGTGCTCGACTACACTCCGGAAAGGAGTGGACTCGTGTTCCCACGTTTCACGGGCTATGTCTAATATCCCCCTGGGGTGCCTCCCATATAACAGTTCAAAAGGCGAAAAGCCCAGGGAAGCCTGTGGGACTTCCCTAATGGCAGACATCAAGTAGGGCAGCATGAATTCCCAATTTTTCCCATCCTTATCGATTACCTTTCTTAGCATGGACTTCAGGGTCCTATTAAATCTCTCAACCAACCCATCTGTTTGTGGGTGGTAGACTGATGTTCTCAACTGCTTAACCTGCAACAATTTACACAGATCGGTCATAACCTTAGACATAAAGGGTGTGCCCTGATCTGTTAATATCTCCCTCGGTATCCCCACCCTACTACACATCAACATTAGCTCTTTTGCAATACCTTTTGAAGCCATGGTCCGCAGTGGAATGGCTTCTGGGTACCTGGTGGCATAATCCAAAATAACCAGTATATACTGATGCCCTCTGGCTGATTTCGGGAGAGGTCCCACCACATCCATAGCTATCCTAGCAAAGGGGGTCTCTATGATGGGCAAAGGGACCAGTGGGCTTCTGAAGGCTGGTTTAGGAGCATGTAGTTGACATTCAGGACATGAGCTACAATGTTCTGTCACGTCTGCATGTAAGCCTGGCCAGTAAAACCTCCTCAGGAGTTTATCCTTGGTTTTGTCCATCCCCAGATGTCCCCCCAGGATATGCCCATGTGCCAGATTGAGAACTGTTCGTCTGAATGGGGTGGGAACTAGCAATTGCTCCACAATGTCCACCCCTATCTTATTTACACGGTACAATAGGTCATTTTTTACCATAAAATAAGGATAAGCTGTTGGCGGGTCTGCAGTAGTCATAGGGGTCCCATTTACTACCTTCACATTTTCTTTAGCATAGTGTAGAGTGAGATCTCGCACCTGTGCGCTGCCAAAATCAGTGGGGAGTCCCTCTAACACTGACACTTCTACATTGTCAGCTTCAGGGGTCTCTATGAATGGATTCTCACCCACCCTGCTAGTGCTGGGTTCCTCACCCTCCATAGGGTCATCTACGTCACTACATTCCACCCCTATGTTTTCAGTTTAATTTTCCCCAACCAAAACCTTCACTGTCGACTCAACTGGAACCAGGTCTACTTTTAGCTCTAGTTGTGGGATCGAGGCAACTTCTGGCTTACAGTTTTCAGTGTGCATTTCCAATTTACTATGTTTTCTATCTAGTTTTCCAAAATTAGGAAAATATCGTCCCAGTATCACATCATATGGCATGTTGGGTACCACACCGACTTCGTAATCTAGTTTCCCGGCCTCTGTCTGTATGTTTACAAGGGCTGTGGGATAGGGGCGTGTGTCACCATGTGTGCATGTGATACTGAGCTCCTGATGTCTATCCAGCTTGTTGGTCGCTACTAATTTTTCTGTGACCAGTGTAACCATACTGCCAGAGTCGAGTAGAGCAGCCACTTCTTTCTCATCGACTATCACTGTACACATGTGTTTTGGATTAGGTACTCCGCCTATGAAAACATCCGTCCCAACAGGGCAGGCATAAAATACCGGTTTCTCTTTCCCCATATCACACACATTACATTGCATTGGTTCCTCTCTACCTGGGCAGTGGGCCGCAATATGTCCTACTTTGTCACAATTGTAGCAGACAATTGGTTGTGATGGTGACCCCCTATAACCCTTAGTCTCGGCTTTAGGCCCCACCTTTGCCCCCCCCAGTCTTGCTCTTTTCTTCCAACCCAGCGCGTCATGTTTCCCAGAGTACTTTGGAACCATCTTACCCGGTCCGCTGGTTCGTCATGGCCTGGGGAACGAGTTTTTAACCTCCGGTACATGCTCTGCTGCTCCGGCTGTATAGAACCGCTCTACAATGGCCACCAAGGTGTCAGCGGACAGCACCTCATTCTGGCCAACCCAGCGTCGAACGTCCTTGGGCAAACAGCGTTGGTAGTTGTCAAGGACTATGGCCTCCACCACCTCGGCTGATGAATGGACCTCTGGCTGTAGCCATTTCCTGGCCAGATGGATCAGATCAAACATCTGCGTTCGGATTGGTTGTCCTGGTTGGTAGGCCCACTGCTGAAACCGATGTGCCCTCACTGCGGTGGTCACGCCCAATCGGGTCATTATCTCCGCTTTCAATTTATCATAGTCCTGGGCGTCCTTCAGCTCCAGATCAAAGTACGCTTTCTGTGCATCCCCTGCCAGATAAGGTGCCACAAGCCCTGCCCAGGAATCTTTTGGCCATCCCTCTCTCCGCTGTCCTCTCAAAGGTCATAAGGAAGGCCTCAACATCGTCCTGTTTTGTCATTTTCTGCAGAAAGTGATTGGTGCGGGGAGTGGAATGGGTTGCAGCCCCCTGTGGCCCAATCCTGGTTGCAAGTGCTTCAACACTCTCTTTCAGCTCTTTAGTCACCTTTTCCTGCTCTTCTCTAAACATTTTATTTGTATCATGCTGGACCTGCAGTGCTTCCTGATGCATCCGCATAGCATCCTGGTGAGCCACCTGCTGCACCCTGGTCGCTTCCTGTTGGGCTATTACAGCCTGTAGTTTTTTTTTTTTTGGATAAAAAAATTCACTCAGCCAGTCTGGGTTTCATGAGGTGCTGCCCGCATTCTACACCAAATGTGACAAAACGCCTTGGCTATACACATGTGCGGGTCTTCTCTGTGATCTTCTTAGGAGTAAAAACCAGTCATGACCCAGGGAGGAGGTTGCAAATACAGGGCTGTGCCTGTATGTTTACTTCAAACAAAACAAATCTGAAAACAAAACCTAACTCACACTGGAGTTGTAACTAATCTTACATAATCATTCTATTTTAAACAAAGTCTGGAATAAATAAGTCTTGGCTTTCTCCTTATGAGCTACCTCTGTTTTCCAGATAACTCACCCTATTGTCTCTCACTTCTCTCTCTCTCAGGCCCGCCTTATATACCTGGTGAATAATTGAGGAAGTAACACCAAGTGACCACATTAGGTGCTAGAATGGCTGCCTGAGGGTTTCTGGGGAGTGTAGTTGCCTAGGGTCGGTATTCTACCCTAGAGTACACACCTTGCAGCAGACCTGGCCTGACATATCTGCCATGTATGACCCTGCCCCTTGGTTTGTCACAATACATACATACATACATATACACGGAAAATAAATAATAGAATTATGAATCACAATAAGATGTAATGAAGTACAGAAAAAGAAAATGTAATAAAATGTGATCTTTAATACATACAAATAAAGAAAATAGGTATACCATTTCCAGATTCCTTTTTTGAAATACAATGACATGCATTACAAACGAGTATTTACATTATATTTACAGCCGGTGCTCGTGTGTCACTGTGTCCCTCAGGCTGTGGTTGGCGCTGACATATTGGGCAGAATGTGTCCCTTATTTTGGGCTAAAGCTTTCTGTGGAGGGGAACGTGGATCAGTTTGTACCATTTTTGGGAGGATCTGCCTTGTTGGGGCGGAGCTGTGATCCAGGTGAACAGCAGATCGGGCTTAGGTGGGCATTTGGGCATAGGAGTAGGAAGGCCGGTCAGGAAAATTAGCTTGCTAAGATACGCAGCAGCAGCAAGCAGCCCCCCCATCCAGCCAGCCAGCCAGTCTGGCTGGCAGTGACTGAGTGGTTGACAGACGGCAAGCAACGGAATGTTCATGCTCTGTGATGTCATAGCAGTCAGCTGAGAGAGGCTTGTGATGTCATCGCTGAGCTGGCTGGCTGGCTGGCTGGCTGGCTGTGTGTGTGTCTGTGTGTGTGTGTGTGTGTGTGTCTGTTTGTGTTTGTCAGTCTGTCTGTCTGTCTGTCTCTCTCTCTCTCTCTCTCTCTCTCTCTCTCTCTCTCTCCCTCTCAATTCAATTCATTTGTATTGTCAAAGCAATTGGACATACATACATACATACATACATGCTAGAAAATCATTACTATGTTATCTTAAAGGCTAACTAAGCAGAACATATTTCATTATAGAACAGAGTTCATAGATCTACACATGGTTTTAAGGAACAGGCACGTAGGTCATACCGTTTGACATTGTCTCCAAGGTTCTCATCGTAAATAACAAACAGAAATCAAACTACCTTATGGCCTCCTGACCTTCTAGCTTGACCTTATCTTTCTTAAGTATACAAGAGAGGAAAACAGGTTTGAGAAAATAATTTCTAACTTTCCTTCCATACAATAATACATACATACATACATACGGAAAATAAATAATAGAATTATGAATCTCAATATAATGTAATGAAGTACAGAAAAAGAAAATGTAATAAAATGTGATCTTTAATACATTCAAATAAAGAAAATAGGTTTACTATTTCCAGATTCCTTTTTGAAATACAATGACATGCATTACAAACGAGTATTTACATTATATTTACAGCCGGTGCTCGTGTGTCACTGTGTCCCTCAGGCTGTGGTAGGCGCTGACATATTGGGCAGCCAGGGTGGCTGTGTGTCCCTCCACCAGGAGGACTGAGCGTTTTTCTTTTTTCTCAGTTTTGTCACAGGTTGGGTGGGCATTCGTTATGTTGTTACAGAATGTGTCCCTTATTTTGGGCTAAAGCTTTCCGTGGAGGGGAACGTGGATCAGTTTGTACCATTTTTGGGAGGATCTGCCTTGTTGGGGCGGAGCTGTGATCCAGGTGAACAGCAGATCGGGCTTAGGTGGGCATTTGGGCATAGGAGTAGGAAGGCCAGTCAGGAAAATTAGCTTGCTAAGATACGCAGCAGCAGCAAGCAGCCCCCCCATCCAGCCAGCCAGCCAGTCTGGCTGGCAGTGACTGAGTGGTTGACAGACGGCAAGCAACGGAATGTACGTGCTCTGTGATGTCATAGCAGTCAGCTGAGAGAGGCTCGTGATGTCATGGCTGAGCTGGCTGGCTGTCTGGCTGGCTGGCTCTGTGTGTGTGTGTGTGTGTGTGTGTGTGTGTGCGTGTGTGCGTGTGTCTGTCTGTCTGTCAATTCATTTCAATTCAATTCAAAGGTGCTTTATTGGCATGATCTATCACAATATTGCCAAAGCAGATACAAATGTTCTATCAATCAAGACAAAACATTGCAATACAAGATTCAGTGGAACAAATATAGTACACATTGAAATAAAATTAAGTAGGATATAAACCATATTTGTTGTTTGTATCAAAATTTGTGTCATGACATCAGATAAATCACTGTTTTTATTTTGTTTTGCAAATGGAGTGCCACAGGCTGGTGTCTACACACTGTCTCGCAGGCTGTGGCAGGTGGATACATATTGCGCTGCTAAGAAGGCAGTGCGCTCCTCCTCTCCCAGCAGGACGGGGAGTTTGCAGCAATCGGGGATCATGCTGAACTCAGGGATATGCATTTTTAATATTTTAAAGTATGTCTCCCTGATTTTTGTGTATTTAGGGCAGGACAGCAGGAAATGCGCCTGTGTTTCGACCTCCCCTAGGTCACACTGGCTGCACAGCCGCTCTTCTCTGGCAACCCAGAATTTTCTGTAGCGGCCTTTTTCAATGGCGAGGCTGTGGTCACTGAGCCTGTATTTAGTTAGATTTTGTCTCTCTTTTATATTTTGGATTTTTAAGTATTCAGCCAATGTAATGTTTCTATTCAGGGCCCGGTAGCATTCCAATTTGTTTTGTAATTCTAATTCGTGTCTCTAATCTTTTGTGTATTTGCTTTTCAGGTACATGTCAATTTTCCCAATTGTTGTTGTTTTGGTCATTGTGTGTTCGGGCTCTGTGAGCCTCAGAGCCGTGGGGGCGTTTCTGTGTACGTGTAAGATGTTTTTATTAAATTCTAGGTGGAATATTTCCATGGGGCTTTTGTCCCAATTGTTGTTATTGAGGTTCATGAGGGGACCCCACACTTCGCTCCCATATAGCAGGATTGGTTGGATGATGGAGTTTAATATTTTAATCCAAATAGTTATTGGTATTGTTGTTTTCCCAAATTGTGTCTTTATGGCATAAAATGCCCGGCGTGCCTTGTCTTTTAATGCGTTTATAGCCAGGCTGAAGCTCCCTGACGCACTGATGGTCAGGCCAAGGTAGTTGTATCTGGTGCAGTGCTCTAATCCAGTGCTGCCCAGAGTGAAGCGGTACCTGTTTCCCTGAGATGGGGCTTTTTTCTGGAAAACCATAACTCTGGTCTTGTCCAGATTGACTGCCAGGGCCCATTTCTGACAGTACTGCTCTAGCAGCGCCAGGTTCTGCTGAAGCCCCTGCTCTGTGGGCGACAGCAGCACCAGGTCGTCTGCATAGAGCAGGAACTTGATCTCTGTGTCATGGAGAGTTAGGCTGCGGGCGTCAGACTGCTCCAACACTGTGGCCAACTCGATGATGTAGATGTTGAACAGTGTTGGACTCAGACTGCAGCCCTGTCTCACTCCCCGCCCCTGAGTGAAGAACTCTGTTCTTGAGTTGCCAATTTGAACTCCGCATTTGTTTTCAGAATACATTGATTTAATGATGTCATAAACTTTACCCCCTACACCACTCTGTAGAAGTTTATAAAATAATCCCTTGTGCCAGATTGAGTCAAATGCCTTTCTAAAGTCTACAAAACAGGCAAATATTTTTCCTTTATTGTTTTGGGTATATTTATTTATGAGGGTGTGTAGAGTGTAAATATGATCGGTTGTGCTGTGTTTTGGTAGGAAGCCAATCTGACTCTTATTCAGGACACTGTGCTTGGTAAGGAAGGCCAGTATCTGGGCGTTGATGATACTGCAGAACACCTTCCCCAGGTTACTGCTCACACAGCTGCCCCAGTAGTTATTGGGGTCTAATTTGTCTCCACTTTTAAAAATCGGGGTGATCAATCCTTGATTCCCGACCTCAGGGAAACACCCGGCTCTCAGCACCAGGTTAAAGAGTTTGAGCAGAGCCTCCTGCAGCTGCGGGCTGCTGTGCTTCAGCATCTCAGGGCTGATGCTGTCGGGGCCGCTGGCTTTCCTGGGTTTGAGGATTTTGAGTTGATGTTTTAGTTCCTGTATTGTAAATGGGTTATCTAAGGGATTTTGGTTATTCTTAATGATTTCTTCCAATTTATTTAGGTTTTTTAATATTTTAACCTGTTCTGGCTTTGGATTGTTTTCAACATTTTGGTAAAGTTTTTCAAAGTGTGTTTTCCAGATTTCTCCATTTTGAATTGGTATTTCATTTTTTGTTTTTGGGGTATTTATTCTGCCCATATAGTGGTCTTTTTTCTTCCTGAGGAGTTGCTTGTAGTGCCGCAGGGCCTGGCAGTAGCTGAGGCGAGCCTCCTGGTTGTCGGGCTCTCTGTGTTTAGTGTTGGAGAGATGTCTCAGGTGTTTCCTAGAAGTTTCACACTCCTGGTCACACCACTGTTCTTTTTTTCTTTTAGACGATTTCATATTTTGGTTTTTAATTGTTTTAATGTTTGATTTTAAAGCCAGTCTCTCAAATATTTCATTCAGTGTTTTGGTGGCTGAGTTTATTCCGTTTTGGTTTATTTGATAGTGTGAGGATTGATATCTGTCTAACATGTTTTCAATCTCATCACTATTCAGGGCTCTTGTGTAGTTCTCTGTCCTGGGCTCTGACCATCTCTAACTGGGTGGCAGGGAGACCTGTTTTGTGGGAAGTTTGGCTCTGACTTGTGGCTGCGCTGATCTTTTTAGGTAAAGTGTTATTTGGCTGTGGTCTGATAGTGGAGATTGTTGTCTGACTATAAACGCATTGTTGGCTTGTGGGTCCAGGTCAGTTATGGCGTAGTCCACCACACTGCTGCCCAGAGCCGAGCAGTATGTGAATCTCCCCAGAGAGTACCCCCTGGTCCTGCCATTGATGATATATAGACCCAGGCTTTTACATAGGCGCACTACCTGCTTCCTGCTCTTGTTTACCACGCTGTCGTGGCTGTGTCAGTGTGGAGGTGTGTGTGTGGCACAGCGGGGAGTCTCCGAACAGGTGTGTGTTCCCCTCTGTATTGATGTAGTCCATCTCTCTGCCAGTCCTGGCATTGAGATCGCCACACAGCAGTACAGAGCCCAGGGTCTGGAAGTGGCAGATTTCGTTTTGAAGCTCATGAAAGCCTTCCTCATTATAGTAGGGGGAGTCTGCGGGTGGCATATAAATTGCACATAGGTATATATCTGTGTTATTTTGTAGGGTGTCTTTTCTGATTTTCATCCACAGGTGTGTGTCTCCTCTCTGTACTGGGCATAGGGCTGCTCGGAGCTCCTCCCTGTACCACACGATAATCCCCCACGAGGCCCTGCCACACCTGACTTTGGGTTTTTTATAGGAGGGCACAATCAGCTCCCTGTATCCATTGTATCCATCCAGTGTATAGACATATCTGCACAGCACCAAGTCTCTACAAGAATGAAAACATCTGAACTATTTACAGTGTTGATCAGTTCAGGGCCTGTGCTCTTCATTCCAAAAGTTGAGGAGCGTAAACCCTGCATATTCCAACTGCTTATTTTAAAGGACATGTTAATATATTTTATTATACTTGTCTCTTCTACATAAGAAAGTTTAATTTGTGGTCTACAACTGATATTATATTACTATTAATAATTATATATGGATATACATAATAATCACTCAAAGATTTTATCTTTGCATCAAAATATCAGAATAATTAAATCACATTTTTTCTTACTCTCCATCTCCACAACCATATATATGTGTGTTGAGGCTCAGTTAACTCAGCAGTGTGGTACAGATGACACTGAGGAGTTGCCTTATCTGGGCCAGCTGGGCAGCATCGGGCCTCCAGGCTCTGGAAGCCGCTGCTGCGTGGCTGTGTGGCTGTGCTGGTCCCCGGCTGTCCGCTCTGCTGTGCTGGACGGGCCCTCTGGGGATGGGGGGGTGGGGAATGGGGCCGCGGGGTCTCAGGGGCTGGGGCTGGGGTGGAGCCGGTGGCTGGGGATGTGGCCGGGGGCTGGGGGGTTTGCTCCTGGTCTCGAGGTGGGGGTGTGTGGGGTTTCGGCCCAGGGTTGTGTCCTTGAGGACCTTTGAGATGATCCTCACACCCGTCTTGTTGAGGTGGACGTGGTCATACAGGTGATGTGGCTGGATGTCTCAGTGGTGTGCCAGGTGGACGTTGGGGAGGAGGGCACATCTTCGGGACACTTCTGCGTTGATGGCCTGGATGATGTGCAGGGGCACGTCTGTGCGGGGCAGCAGTGTGGAGATGGAAATTTTGGCAGTTGGGAATTCATCTGTGGCTTTCGTTGCTACCTGTCTCAGGGCTGAGGCCACATCGCCCCTGCGGGCACTCAGGTCGTTAGTGCCGGTGTGGATGAGGATGTGTTTGACTTGGCAAAGCCTCCTCTTGGAGAGCAGCTCCAGGGCTCTCTGTGCTGTGGAGCACCAAAGCTTTTTCACTTTTCGCCCAGGGAAGAGGCGCCTCTCAACCAGGAACTTCCCATTGGATTCGCTCAGAATGACCACCTCTGCGTTGACCTGCCACTCCGGGTTTGCGTCGGGAGTGGTGGGGGCAGCGGGTGTGTTTTGGGGGAGTGGCGTTTCAGGGGGTTGTGTATTAGTGGCAGGTCTGGTGATAGTGGGTGTGTCAGGAGTGGTGGGGAGTGTGGGTGGATCAGTGGGTGCGTCAGGGTTTGGAGGTGTTGTGGGGTCAGTGCAGTGCAGTCTCTGTGCTCCAGTGATGTGTAGCTCCTCTCTTAGCTCCTCCAGCTGGCTCTGCAGGCTCCTCAGCTAGCTGTGCTGGGGTGTCCTGGTCAGCTCCTCCCTCGCTCTGCGCAGCTCCGTCCTCAGGGTTTGGCTCTGCTCCTCCAGGTCTCTCACTGCTGCTCTCAGCTCATGGATCTCAGCCTTGTGCTGCATCTTTTGTCTGTGCATCTCATCCCGGAGCTGATCGCACAAGGAGGTCTGGGCCAGGGTGCTCAAGGTCTGCTCCCTGAACTCCGCAAACTCCAGCTCCAGCACTGATAGGCATTCCTTTAGTGTTTTAATGTTGCTGGAGAGTTTTGGGGAGACAGGGGGGCAGTCTGTGGGAGATGGGGCACTGTCTGGCTCCGTGTGGCTGGGGGCAGACTGCAGGGTGGCCGGCTCTGGCTCTTGTTTCTCTACCTCAGTCTGCTGCTTTGAGGTGTGGAAGCCGAGAGCTAATTGGTCCAGGCTGCTCTCGCTGCCCTGCACCATGATGGTCCCGTTGTGGTATACATTAAAAGTGAGCATCACACTGTCTGTGTCTTTCTCTACCAGCACTGAGATCTGCCTGCCTCTGCTAATGCCCCTCTTGTTGTTATTGGGGTATGTCTGGCACAGGGTTTTGTGAAAGGCGGTGTAGAACAGTAGATTGTTCTTGACCCTGTTTTCTCCTTTACCGGTGTAGTCTAGGATGAGGGTCTCAGGAGATGCTCTCATCACAGCTTGTTTGTAGTCCTTCTTAGCCTGTGCAGAGCGAATGTCTTCAGGGTATCGGATTTCAAAAGGCAGCTCTGCAGTCAGACTGCTGTTCGATAGATTTCTATCAGTCTCAGTGGCAGTTGGGCTCTCTCCTACTGTCACTCTATTCAAATCGGAGCTCTGCATTTTCATTGGCTGAGTCAACTACTGAGAATGCTTATTTATTTTATTAATACATATTTTTTTGTTTAATTATTTGTCTCTTACCTCCAATTCTTGTCTTCAGCTTTTCTTTTCTGACTTTTCTTCCTGAACTGTCTCTCTGCTTTCTTCTTTTTGTGTTTCTCTTAAAATTATTATTTTTTGAATACTTTTTCTTCTGAATTTCTATTCCATGTCTTCTGTGTATGTTTATAGTGCTATATATTCATTTGTAAATGACAAATTAAATCCGCTTATGTATAAAAACAAATGTTTTTTAGGAGCTCATATTCCTCTCTCTCTCTCTCTCTCTCTCTCTCTCTCTCTCTCTCTCTCTCTCTCTCTTTCTCTCTCTCCCTCTCAATTCAATTCATTTGTATTGTCAAAGCAATTGGACATACATACATATACATACATACATACATACATACATACATACATCTACACGGAAAATAAATAATAGAATTATGAATCACAATAAGATGTAATGAAGTACAGAAAATGAAAATGTAAAAAAATTTCCAGATTCCTTTTTTGAAATACAATGACATGCATAACAAACGAGTATTTACATTATATTTACAGCCGGTGCTCGTGTGTCACTGTGTCCCTCAGGCTGTGGTAGGCGCTGACATATTGGGCAGCCAGGGTGGCTGTGTGTCCCTCCCCCAGGAGGACTGGCGTTTTTCTTTTATCTCAGTTTTGTCACAGGTTGGGTGGGCATCCATTATGTTGTTACAGAATTTGTCCCTTATTTTGGGCTAAAGCTTTCCGTGGAGGGGAACGTGGATCAGTTTGTACCATTTTTGGGAGAATCTGCCTTGTTGGGGCGGAGCTGTGACCAGGTGAACAGCAGATCGGGCATAGGTGGGCATGTGGGCAGAGGAGTTGGAAGGCCGGTCAAGCAAATAAGCTTGCTAAGGTACGCAGCAGCAGCAAGCATCCCCCACATCCAGCCAGCCAGCCAGTCTGGCTGGCAGTGACTGAGTGGTTGTCAGACGGCAAGCAACGGAATGTACGTGCTCTGTGATGTCATAGCAGTCAGCTGAGAGAGGCTCGTGATGTCATCGCTGAGCTTGCTGGCTGGCTGGCTCTGTGTGTGTGTGTGTATGTCTGTGTGTGTGTGTGTGTGTCTGTTTGTCTGTTTTTCAGTCTGTCTGTCTCTCTCTCTCTCTCTCTCTCTCTCTCTCCCTCTCAATTCAATTCATTTGTATTGTCAAAGCAATTGGACATACATACATTCATACATACAAATATATATATATATATATATATATATATATATATATACATACATACATGCATACATGCTAGAAAGTCATTACTATGTTATCTTAAAGGCTAACTAAGCAGAACATATATCATTATAGAACAGAGTCCATAGGTCTACACATGGTTTTAGGGAACAGGCACGTAGGTCATACCGTTTGACATTGTTTCCAAGGTTCTCATCGTAAATAACAAACAGAAATCAAACTAGCTTCTGGCCTGACCTTCTAGCTTGACTCTATCTTTCCGCCTTATATACTTGGTGAATAATTGAGGAAGTAGCACCAAGTGACCACATTAGGCTGCCTGAGGGTTTCTGGGGAGTGTAGTTGTCTAGGGTCGGTTTTCTTCCCTAGAGTGCAGACCTTGCAGCAGACCTGGCCTGACATATCTGCCATGTATGACCCTGCCCCTTGGTTTGTCCCACATCCTCCCCCCCAGCTGCGACCCCATAGGTCGAGCGACAGCCGCAAAAAAGCATGCACCCGGGACAGCCCATCAACATTCCCCATGGCCTTCCCTGGCCTGTGCTGCAGGGTGAAATGAAAATGTTGGAGACTCAAAAACCACCTCATCACACAGGCATTCCTGTCTTTCGAACGATGCATCCAAGTGAGGGGGGCATGGTCAGTGATCAGGGTGAAGTGCCTGCCCAACAAATAGTATCGAAGACTGTCCAAAGCCCACTTCACTGCCAAACATTCTTTTTCAACTACCAAATAATTTATTTCATTGGATTCCAACTTTCTGCTAAGGAACAACACCGGGTGTTCGTGATCACCCATTCTTTGGGACAAAACCATTCCGATCCCCACCTCAGAGGCGTCCGTCTGGACTATAAATTCTTTCTGAAAGTCAGGTACCATTAAAACGGGGTTGCGGCAGAGCGCCTCCTGTAGGCTCCGGAAAGCCCGGTTTGCTGTATCACCCCATCTAACCATATTGGGTTCTGTAGCCTTAGTCATATCAGTCAGAGGGGCCACTAAGGTAGCATAGTTGGGAATAAACCTCCGGTAATACCCAGTTAACCCTAAAAATGCCCTAACCTGCTTTTTATTGACAGGCCTAGGCCAAGAGTTTATGGCTTCAACCTTGGATATTTGGGGTTTCACCATACCCCTCCCTACTGTATAGCCCAAGTATTTGGCCTCTTCCAACCCCAAATTGCATTTGGTTGGATTAGCCATCAGGCCTGCTGCATGTATTGAATCCAATACCGCTTGGAGCTGAGACAAATGTGATTCCCAATCTGGACTGTGAATGACCACATCATCTAAATATGCTGCCGCATACGTCCTGTGTGGTCTAAGTATGTGGTCCATCAACCTTTGAAAGGTGGCAGGAGCACCATGCAGGCCAAAGGGCATCACTGTGTAGTGAAACAGACCATCTGGGGTTGCAAAGGCTGTTTTTTCTTTGGCACCCGGGGTCAAGGGAATCTGCCAGTAGCCCTTGGCTAAGTCAATAGTTGAAATATAGCGAGCATTCCCAATATTCTCTAACAATTCATCTACTCGGGGCATTGGGTATGCATCAAACTTTGAAATTTCATTAACCTTTCTAAAATCATTACAGAATCTCCAGGAGCCATCAGGTTTGGAAACCATGACTATAGGGCTGGACCACTCACTGTGGGATTCTTCAATAACCCCTGCCTCCAGCATTTCCTTAACCTCATTTCTAATAGTGTTCCTGCGAGCTTCTGGTACCCTGTAAGGCCTCATATTTACCTTCTTTCCTGGGAGAGACACAATGTTGTGAGAGACTAAATGGGTACGCCCCGGTATGCCTGAGAAAACTTCCCTATTACGTATTATCAAGTCGTTCACCTCCTTCAACTGGTCAGGTGACAAGGCAGCTGCAATATTCACCTTCGGTGTCCCTAGTGGCTGAGGGGGGTAAGTCAACATCAACACTTCCCTGTCCTTCCAGGCTTTTATTAAGTTGACATGATATATTTGTTCTGGGGGTCGGCGGCCGGGTTGCTGAACCTTATAGTTCACTTCCCGTATTCGCTCTATAATCTCATAAGGTCCCATCCACGTAGCCAGAAATTTACATTCTACAGTGGGAACCAACACCAACACCCTATCACCAGGCTGGAACACCCTCAGTGTAGCCTGACGATTATAGGCGAATTGTTGGTGTTCCTGTGCCTGCCTTAGGTGCTCTCTCACAATGGGAGTGACTGTGGCTATTCTCTCTTGCATAGCATTGATGTGCTCGACTACACTCCGGAAAGGAGTGGACTCGTGTTCCCACGTTTCACGGGCTATGTCTAATATCCCCCTGGGGTGCCTCCCATATAACAGTTCAAAAGGCGAAAAGCCCAGGGAAGCCTGTGGGACTTCCCTAATGGCAGACATCAAGTAGGGCAGCATGAATTCCCAATTTTTCCCATCCTTATCGATTACCTTTCTTAGCATGGACTTCAGGGTCCTATTAAATCTCTCAACCAACCCATCTGTTTGTGGGTGGTAGACTGATGTTCTCAACTGCTTAACCTGCAACAATTTACACAGATCGGTCATAACCTTAGACATAAAGGGTGTGCCCTGATCTGTTAATATCTCCCTCGGTATCCCCACCCTACTACACATCAACATTAGCTCTTTTGCAATACCTTTTGAAGCCATGGTCCGCAGTGGAATGGCTTCTGGGTACCTGGTGGCATAATCCAAAATAACCAGTATATACTGATGCCCTCTGGCTGATTTCGGGAGAGGTCCCACCACATCCATAGCTATCCTAGCAAAGGGGGTCTCTATGATGGGCAAAGGGACCAGTGGGCTTCTGAAGGCTGGTTTAGGAGCATGTAGTTGACATTCAGGACATGAGCTACAATGTTCTGTCACGTCTGCATGTACGCCTGGCCAGTAAAACCTCCTCAGGAGTCTATCCTTGGTTTTGTCCATCCCCAGATGTCCCCCCAGGATATGCCCATGTGCCAGATTGAGAACTGTTCGTCTGAATGGGGTGGGAACTAGCAATTGCTCCACAATGTCCACCCCTATCTTATTTACACGGTACAATAGGTCATTTTTTACCATAAAATAAGGATAAGCTGTTGGCGGGTTTGCAGTAGTCATAGGGGTCCCATTTACTACCTTCACATTTTCTTTAGCATAGTGTAGAGTGAGATCTCGCACCTGTGCGCTGCCAAAATCAGTGGGGAGTCCCTCTAACACTGACACTTCTACATTGTCAGCTTCAGGGGTCTCTATGAATGGATTCTCACCCACCCTGCTAGTGCTGGGTTCCTCACCCTCCATAGGGTCATCTACGTCACTACATTCCACCCCTATGTTTTCAGTTTAATTTTCCCCAACCAAAACCTTCACTGTCGACTCAACTGGAACCAGGTCTACTTTTAGCTCTAGTTGTGGGATCGAGGCAACTTCTGGCTTACAGTTTTCAGTGTGCATTTCCAATTTACTATGTTTTCTATCTAGTTTTCCAAAATTAGGAAAATATCGTCCCAGTATCACATCATATGGCATGTTGGGTACCACACCGACTTCGTAATCTAGTTTCCCGGCCTCTGTCTGTATGTTTACAAGGGCTGTGGGATAGGGGCGTGTGTCACCATGTGTGCATGTGATACTGAGCTCCTGATGTCTATCCAGCTTGTTGGTCGCTACTAATTTTTCTGTGACCAGTGTAACCATACTGCCAGAGTCGAGTAGAGCAGCCACTTCTTTCTCATCGACTATCACTGTACACATGTGTTTTGGATTAGGTACTCCGCCTATGAAAACATCCGTCCCAACAGGGCAGGCATAAAATACCGGTTTCTCTTTCCCCATATCACACACATTACATTGCATTGGTTCCTCTCTACCTGGGCAGTGGGCCGCAATATGTCCTACTTTGTCACAATTGTAGCAGACAATTGGTTGTGATGGTGACCCCCTATAACCCTTAGTCTCGGCTTTAGGCCCCACCTTTGCCCCCCCCAGTCTTGCTCTTTTCTTCCAACCCAGCGCGTCATGTTTCCCAGAGTACTTTGGAACCATCTTACCCGGTCCGCTGGTTCGTCATGGCCTGGGGAACGAGTTTTTAACCTCCGGTACATGCTCTGCTGCTCCGGCTGTATAGAACCGCTCTACAATGGCCACCAAGGTGTCAGCGGACAGCACCTCATTCTGGCCAACCCAGCGTCGAACGTCCTTGGGCAAACAGCGTTGGTAGTTGTCAAGGACTATGGCCTCCACCACCTCGGCTGATGAATGGACCTCTGGCTGTAGCCATTTCCTGGCCAGATGGATCAGATCAAACATCTGCGTTCGGATTGGTTGTCCTGGTTGGTAGGCCCACTGCTGAAACCGATGTGCCCTCACTGCGGTGGTCACGCCCAATCGGGTCATTATCTCCGCTTTCAATTTATCATAGTCCTGGGCGTCCTTCAGCTCCAGATCAAAGTACGCTTTCTGTGCATCCCCTGCCAGATAAGGTGCCACAAGCCCTGCCCAGGAATCTTTTGGCCATCCCTCTCTCCGCTGTCCTCTCAAAGGTCATAAGGAAGGCCTCAACATCGTCCTGTTTTGTCATTTTCTGCAGAAAGTGATTGGTGCGGGGAGTGGAATGGGTTGCAGCCCCCTGTGGCCCAATCCTGGTTGCAAGTGCTTCAACACTCTCTTTCAGCTCTTTAGTCACCTTTTCCTGCTCTTCTCTAAACATTTTATTTGTATCATGCTGGACCTGCAGTGCTTCCTGATGCATCCGCATAGCATCCTGGTGAGCCACCTGCTGCACCCTGGTCGCTTCCTGTTGGGCTATTACAGCCTGTAGTTTTTTTTTTTTTGGATAAAAAAATTCACTCAGCCAGTCTGGGTTTCATGAGGTGCTGCCCGCATTCTACACCAAATGTGACAAAACGCCTTGGCTATACACATGTGCGGGTCTTCTCTGTGATCTTCTTAGGAGTAAAAACCAGTCATGACCCAGGGAGGAGGTTGCAAATACAGGGCTGTGCCTGTATGTTTACTTCAAACAAAACAAATCTGAAAACAAAACCTAACTCACACTGGAGTTGTAACTAATCTTACATAATCATTCTATTTTAAACAAAGTCTGGAATAAATAAGTCTTGGCTTTCTCCTTATGAGCTACCTCTGTTTTCCAGATAACTCACCCTATTGTCTCTCACTTCTCTCTCTCTCAGGCCCGCCTTATATACCTGGTGAATAATTGAGGAAGTAACACCAAGTGACCACATTAGGTGCTAGAATGGCTGCCTGAGGGTTTCTGGGGAGTGTAGTTGCCTAGGGTCGGTATTCTACCCTAGAGTACACACCTTGCAGCAGACCTGGCCTGACATATCTGCCATGTATGACCCTGCCCCTTGGTTTGTCACAATACATACATACATACATATACACGGAAAATAAATAATAGAATTATGAATCACAATAAGATGTAATGAAGTACAGAAAAAGAAAATGTAATAAAATGTGATCTTTAATACATACAAATAAAGAAAATAGGTATACCATTTCCAGATTCCTTTTTTGAAATACAATGACATGCATTACAAACGAGTATTTACATTATATTTACAGCCGGTGCTCGTGTGTCACTGTGTCCCTCAGGCTGTGGTTGGCGCTGACATATTGGGCAGAATGTGTCCCTTATTTTGGGCTAAAGCTTTCTGTGGAGGGGAACGTGGATCAGTTTGTACCATTTTTGGGAGGATCTGCCTTGTTGGGGCGGAGCTGTGATCCAGGTGAACAGCAGATCGGGCATAGGTGGGCATGTGGGCAGAGGAGTAGGAAGGCCGGTCAAGCAAATAAGCTTGCTAAGGTACACAGCAGCAGCAAGCAGCCCCCCCATCCAGCCAGCCAGCCAGTCTGGCTGGCAGTGACTGAGTGGTTGACAGACGGCAAGCAACGGAATGTTCATGCTCTGTGATGTCATAGCAGTCAGCTGAGAGAGGCTTGTGATGTCATCGCTGAGCTGGCTGGCTGGCTGGCTGGCTGGCTGTGTGTGTGTCTGTGTGTGTGTGTGTGTGTGTGTGTGTGTCTGTTTGTGTTTGTCAGTCTGTCTGTCTCTCTCTCTCTCTCTCTCTCTCTCTCTCAATTCATTTCATTTGTATTGTCAAAGCAATTGGACATACATACACATACATACATATACACTCACCTAAAGGATTATTAGGAACACCTGTTCAATTTCTCATTAATGCAATTATCTAATCAACCAATCTCATGGCAGTTGCTTCAATGCATTTAGGGGTGTGGTCCTGGTCAAGACAATCTCCTGAACTCCAAACTGAATGTCTGAATGGGAATGAAAGGTGATTTAAGCAATTTTGAGCGTGGCATGGTTGTTGGTGCCAGACGGGCCGGTCTGAGTATTTCACAATCTGCTCAGTTACTGGGATTTTCACGCACAACCATTTCTAGGGTTTACAAAGAATGGTGTGAAAAGGGAAAAACATCCAGTATGCGGCAGTCCTGTGGGCGAAAATGCCTTGTTGATGCTAGAGGTCAGAGGAGAATGGGCCGACTGATTCAAGCTGATAGAAGAGCAACTTTGACTGAAATAACCACTCGTTACAAACGAGGTATGCAGCAAAGCATTTGTGAAGCCACAACACGTACAACCTTGAGGCGGATGGGCTACAACAGCAGAAGACCCCAC